>NC_080784.1:19145000-19757500 GCF_028018385.1 Neofelis nebulosa
TACAAATAAAGAAAAAATAATGAAACCAAAAGCTAATTCTTTGAAGTAAAAAAATTGATAAAGTTCTAATTATAATACTCTAGAAAGCAAGTAGACCCAAATTATCAACATCAGCAATAAAGGAGGGACATTATGATGCATCTTACAGATTTTAAAGGACTATAAGGAATTACTATGAAAAATGTGATGACAATAACTTTGACATTTTGGATGAAATGAACATAATCTTTAAAAAATTCTACTAAAACTAAACAAGAAAAGAATTAAAAATCTAAATAACCTGATTTTGGTTAAAGGAATTTAGTCTGTAATTTAAATCTTCACACAACAGGGGCGCCTGGGTGGCTCAGTCGGTTAAGCGTGCGACTTCGGCTCAGGTCATGACCTCACGGTCCGTGGGTTCAAGCCCCGCCTCAGGGTCTGTGCTGACAGCTCAGAGCCTGGAGCCTGTTTCGGATTCTGTGTCTCCCTCTTTCTCTGACCCTCCCTGTTCATGCTCTCTCTCTGTCTCAAAAATAAATAAATGTTAAAACAAAAATTTTTTAAAATAAATAAATAAATCTTCACACAACAAAAACTCTGAACCCAAATGGCCTTGCTTGTAAATTCTTCAAAATGTCTACGAAGAACATACTTATCTTACATGAACTCTTTCAGAAGACTTGGGAAGAGGAAATGCTGTCCATATCATTTTATGGGACCGACATTATTCTGATACTAAAATGAGATAAAACATTATTTCAAGAAAGAAAACTATGGACCATTATCTCTCATGAACACAGAAGTAAAAATCCTCAAAATAAAATTTGCAAGTAATATCCAAAATAAGCAAAAAAACAGTTAATTCTCCACGCTAAAGTGAGTTTATCTCAGGAATGATTAAACCTGCTACAGAAATTCAGTACAAGTCACCTTATCACAATAAAGTCTCCTAACCGGCTCCGCCACTCCTCAGGCGCTATTTCAACTCACCTTCTTCTCCAGCATTTACACATACACACACACACACACACACACACACACACACACACGCTCCCCAATCTATTACAGAAATTAGTGAGAATAAAGGAGAAAAGAATCACTGGAGTCATAGTTATTGGCCTGGGATGGGGTTGTGCTATGCATTTTTTTTTCACTTCCCAAAGCCAAGTGAGAATTCCAAGAGATTCACTAAGGGATATTTCATGGAATAACAATGATAACCTTTTCTGATGAGACTGTGAATATCATGACTTAAATAAATAATACAAAAAGAACACTGCTTTCTATAATATCTGTCTTCCATAAGGCCCTTTGTTTGGTTAGCACCTGTGATGGGCATGAAGAGACAAAGCAACTAAGAAAGGACTAAACTAGCAAAGGCTGGAATCATTTGAAGTGTGAAGTGTGAGAATAAGGGAATGACTTTATGAAAATGGAGGTGAAGACAACAATCTGAAGCTGTATGAGGAAAGGGCAAAAGCAAAAAAGCTATGGTAATGGTTGAAAGATCATATTTTAGAGGAAAGACATGACAGATAAAGCTCATTCAAGGATTTCCTTCTCTTCCTTCTGTATCAAGTGTCTATAAAATTTGCATTGTTCACTAATGCAGGGAGATGTGTACACAAGGACACATACAGTTGACCCTTGAATAACACGAATTTGAACTGCATGGGTCCACTAATATGTGGATTCTTCTACAAATACAGTAAAATACTGCAAAAGTATTTTCTTTACAGGTTTTTTTTTTAATCCTTTTTAAAAATTTCTTTGATTGTTTATTTATTTTTGAGACAGAGAGTCAGAGCGTGAGCTGGGGAGGAGCAGAAAGAGAGGGAGACACAGAATCCTAGGCAGGCTCCAGGCTCTGAGCTGTCAGCACAAAGCCCAATGCGGAGCTCGAACTCACGAACAGCAAGATCATGACCTGAGCCGAAGTCGGATGGTCAACTGACTGACCCATCCAGGTGCCGCGTGATTTTCTTAATATCATTTTTTCCTCTAGCTTACTTTATTCTTTTTCTTTGCACGTGTGACAGTGCTCTTTTGATTTTAATTTTATTATCATTATTTTTTTTAATGTTTATTTATTTTTGAAAAAGACGAAGAGACAGAATGCAAGCAGGGAAGGGGCGAAAGAGGGAGACACAGAACCTAAAGCAGATTCCAGGCTCCAAGCTGTCAGCATGGAGCCGGCTTTAGGGCTCAAACTCCAGAGCTGTGAGATCATGACTTGAGCCAAAGTCAGATGCTAAACTGACTGAGCCACCCAGGCATCCCTCTAGCTTACTTTATTCTAAGAATACATTGGGGCGCCTGGGGTGGCTCAGTCGGTTAAGTGTCCGACTTCAGCTCAGGTCATGATCTCACGGCTTGTGAGTTCGAGCCCCGCATAGGGTTCTATGCTGACAGCTCAGAGCCTGGAGCCTGCTTCGGATTCTGTGTCTCCCTCTCTCTCTGCCCCTCCCCTGCTCATGCTCCCTCTCTCTTTCTGTCTCTCTCTGTCTCTCTCAAAAATAAACATTCAAAAATAATTAAAAAATAAAAAAAGAGAATACAGTATATAATACATATATCATACAAAATACGTGTTAATCATTCCTTTATGTTACAGGTAAGGCTTCTGGTCAACAACAGGCTATTAGTAGTTCAGTTTTGAGGAGTTATACATGGATTTTTGACTCTGTGGTGGTCAGCAACCAACCCTTGTGTTGTTCAAGGGTAAACTGTATACCTTTTCTTTTGCTCAACAATTCTGGAAGTCTAGGATAAAGTCATATTATTTTGTCCCGATTGTGACCCTCAATAAACATTCATTGAATGAAGTACACCCTAACGATGACACCAGCTCTTCCTCCAAATCTAGTCACAGCTGGAGAGTAATTATTTATGGCTCAGTGCAAATGTTCCTCCTCAGTAATGCTATGGAAAACAGCTGCATCTTCCCTAGATACTTTCTATAATAGCACTTATTTAATCATTTTCACATAATCACCACCTGAAGTTATTTGTTCATGTACTTAGTTATTTGTCCACTGTCTTTCCCCCCATTGCCATGTAAACATTATGATAGTGGGGACTTGTATGCTTTCTCACTGCTCTATTCCTAGCCTTTACAACAGTGCCTGGTACATTACAGGTGAACACCATATAGTTGTTGAATGTAGGAAAGGACAAAGGAATAGATTCAGTGGATATTTTGAAAACATTGTGGCCTCTATTCAGAGAGGTTCTTAACATGCAAATTAAGACATACGAGGTGGTATCTCTAGGAGGAGGTACCTGAATCAAAAAATCAGTATTCGTTCTGGAATTCTAATCTAATATTTCAGTTTTAGACCTAAGTACTTAATTTGCAGACCAATTACAAAAAACAGAATTGATAATTTTTTTTTAATTTTTTTTTAACGTTTATTTATTTTTGAGACAGAGAGAGACACAGCATGAACGGGGGAGGGGCAGAGAGAGAGGGAGACACAGAATCGGAAGCAAGCTCCCGGCTCTGAGCCATCAGCCCAGAGCCTGACGCGGGGCTCGAACTCACGGACCACGAGATCGTGACCTGAGCTGAAGTCGGACGCTTAACCGACTGAGCCACCCAGGCGCCCCCAGAATTGATAATTTCAAAAGATACTTATTATTCAAATTTTGTTGCAAAGAAACAGTATACTTTAAAAGTTAAAAAATGAGAAACTAAATTATATCTTGATTTGAAAGACAGAATTTCAGCTAGTTTGTGTCTCTATCAAGAAGGAAGCAGGCCACTCTCACTGGTTTCACATTTGCCAACAAAGAAGGTAAGCAGGGAGGACTCCAGCTTATCTACTAGTCCTCAATGGAAGTCAAGGTGTTCTGGCTTGTGTCCAGAAACTTTATCAAGATCCTACTTATAAAGGATGGGTTCAACTCAAAGTCACAGGCAATCCTGTTTGGCCTCCAGACATGGTCTCCACCTGAAATAAACACTGAGATTCAGAACCACTTGAAAAGAGCCCTTCAGAAATTTCCTTTGCCCCGCCATGTCTCCTTCCATGCTTGTCTGCACCTTAACCACCACTGCACCTATTTTAACTGAATGGTTCTTCAAACGATAAAGTAGAATACCAGCTTATAATAAGAAGGTCTTTGCCCATGGGCACTTCTGTTTGCAGAGAATGGAAGACTAACTGAGCTGATCAATATTATAGTCTTAAGCGTGTGAGAAATGGACAATATAATGCTGCTAACTGGCATCATTCTAAGTGCTAAGTAATAGGAAGAATGTATGCCTGCCATCAATTATGAATAGGAATTCATACTGTGCAGCCTACTATTCAAAGCCACAGTAACTTTATTTTTATAAAGTTGTAAATCATGATTTTATTTCAGAAAAGGGATTTTTGACTAGCTTTAGAAAGAACATGACACAATGTGAAAGTGGACGTTTAATAAATACTTCTTTCTGCACTGCACACAGGGAACAGGTAATAAATGCTGTTGTCTGACTTGATAATGGTGATGCCTTACACAGTGGAGAGACAATTAATAAATGTTCTTTGATTGATGAAGACACAAGCAGTACAAACATGGATGTTTCTTTGTCAGTTTTCACCCAAATAGTTCTGAACAAAAGCAAAATGTGCTTCAGCCACAGAAGGAACCTAAAACACTGAAATATTAGAATCTTTCTGGTTGTTATGTGTTTCATCTTAATAATAGATATTTACATATTATTTATTATACACGAGGGACAGTTGTTCTAAGTGCTATAGACATATTAAGTTGCTTAATCCTCAAAGCCACCCTAATGATGCTGCTGCTGATGATGATAATAATAATAATAATAACAACAACAACAACAATAGGGATGCCTGGGTGGTTCAGTCAATTAAGCCTCCGACTTCAGCTCCGGTCATGATCTCCCAGTCCATGAGTTCAAGCTCATGTTGGGCTCTGTGCTACCAGCTGAGTCTGGAGCCTACTTCAGATTCTGTTTCTGCCTCTCTCTGCCCCTCCCCTGCTCACAATCTGTCTCTGTCTCTCTCAAAAATAAATAAACATTTAAAAAATTTAAAAAATAATAATTCACTATGATGTTTCCTGCTTTTATAGATGAAAAACAAAAAGCACAGAGAGGTATCTTGCTCAGGGTTACAGTAGTTTTCACTTTGGGCCAATTACATAGAGTACTGCAGTGAACATTCATTTACGAATACACACACACATGTTGAGGGAACATATTTTCTGTTGGGTATATTTTGGATGTGAAATTACTGGGTTATGGGACATACCTATGGCCATTTTTTTTTTTAATGGAACGCTTCACGAATTTGCGCGTCATCCTTGCGCAAAGGGCCATGCTAATCTTCTCTGTATCGTTCCAATTTTAGTATATGTGCTGCCGGAGCGAGCACGGCCATTTTTAATACATATTGCTAGATGATCTTCCTAAGTGATACTGTCTGAGAATTTTAGTCGTGCCACATTCTTACCAACACTTGATACTATCTGTATTTTTCATTTTAGACATTCTGGTTAAGTATACAGTGAAATGTCATGTGGTTTTAATTTGAATTTCTCTGATGAGTAATGAAGTGTTGATGCATTTATTGGTCATTTGAATATTCTTTTTCTCTAAGTGCCAGTTAAGTGCTTTGCCCAGTTTTGTGAATTCTCTCAAAACTCATCTGTATGTTCCACACAATCCCACTTTACATCTTAGCAATATGTATATGTATGTGTGTATATAAATTAACAAGAAAACTGCAGAAATCATATGGAAATGCAAGCATTCAAGCAGAGTCAAGGACATTTTACATTACCAGATGTAATTATAAAGTTAGAGTAATTAGCACGTTGTGGAATAGGCTACTGGTTAGACAGACCAATAGAGAAGAACAGGGAATGTGTACTTATGACAAAAGTGACAGTGGGGATTTCAATAAATAGTTCTGGTTCAGGATGGAGGAGATGAGGGAGCAAGGAAAAAAAAAGGCAACTTTTTAATGGAAAAATCTTTATCAATAGTAGAAACTGATTACAATGAGATCTTATTTTTTTAAATAAATAATGTGAATAAATTTTGCAAACAACAAAGCACTGGGTAGGTAATACTTGTTACTATTATTCAAAAGAGGAGGAGACCACTGCAATAAAATTTAGCATCAGACAGAGACCTACTAGGTTTCCTCTACTTTTTTCCTGTCCTTTTGTCCCTTAAAACTATATTTTCAAAACATAGTCTAGTACAGAAGATGTGAATTGACTTCTTAAAGCAAATCTCGGCAGAAAAGGCACACCATTCTGCTATTCCACTTGATCTAAACTCATCACTGAATTTCAACAGTTCCTTGCAAAGTTTCAGAATCTCTCTCTGCCTATAATGGAGACCAAACATATTTTAGAAAACCATTCTTGATTTCCCTAATGAAGGACATTTGGAATATCTGAAATTTCCTTATCCTCTTGTTGAAATTAATTTGAAATGATGGAACTCTTTCAAAATCAGAGTAGTTATTTTTTAATAGTTCATTACTCATTAGGTCACCCGTAAAATTCAGCCCAATATGACTCAAAACTAGCACTGAAAACATTTGCAAATTGTATTTAACAGGTTCATGGTTCTCTAATGACCCAACCAAGGCCAAGTTAGCCAAAATGAGTGACTGCTTATTCCAATATATTCTCTCACTTTCCATTCTTGTTTCTTTTAAGGTAATCTGTTTTTAAACAGAGTTCTTACAATGCACTTAGGAGTCTGCAAAATAAAAGTATTCATGAATGAGAAAAGGCTGCAGTTGAAAGAAGCTTTTCTTTCAGAGGTGAAAACATGCAGGTCATGTGATTCACCAACCTTGCATCAATTTTGACAATAGTGTTACTCTCAATTAAATAACTACTAATTCCCTACGTGATGCTTCATTCCTTTCCATATTTTTTTAAAAATGAATTTTAATTCACATGAGTTTTGCGGTAAAATAGTTTCCCAGATGTATGTGCAGGAAATGATAAAAAGAGAGCTGAATCTACAGTTGGAAAGGGATATTCATGGTAGAGTCCAGAAAAAACCCAGACTGTATTCCTAAGGTGCAGAGAGGCAAATTCGTTGGACACTTTTTATTTACCACTCTGGATTGGATAACATTTCATCTATTTTGTGATATTTTTTTAATGCCAAGAAATACTAACTTGGATAACTTTGCCATCTTTATAAGAAGATAACTTTCTGAAACACATACAAATATTGTAAGTTATTGAATGAGACATTTTATTATGTATTTATGGCAACCACTCTCCTTCCCTATGTGATTGCTAAATCTGTGTTCCATATAAATATGTATTAGGTAATTTGAACCATAGCTTTTTTTAATTATTATATCAAGAAGGCTATTTATATATTTAATTTATGTATGTAAGTATGTCTTTTGACCCTTTTCATCCATTTCTCTTTTATTTTAGCTACTGTAAATAATGCTGCAATGAATGTGGGAACGCAGATATCTTTTCAAGTTAGTGTTTTTGTTTTCTTTAAATAAATACCCAGAAGTCAAATGGCTGGATCACATGCGAGTTCTATTTTTAACTTTTTGAAGAACTGTTTTCCACAGCTGCACCAATTTACATTCCCAACAGCAATGCACAATGGTTGTCTTTTCTTCATATCCTCCTCAGCATTTGTTACTCTTGTCTTTTTGATAAAAGCAATGTTAACAGGTGTGAGGTGATATCTCATCATGGCTTTAATTTGCATTTCCCTGATGATTAGTGCTGTTGAGAATCTTTTCATATGCATGTTGGCCATTTGTATGTCTTCTCTGGAAAAGTGTCTATTTAGATCCTCTGCTCATTTTTTAATCCGGGACATTTGCTTTTTTGCCATTGAGTTGTGTGAGTTCTTTCTATATTCTGGACATTAGCCCCTTATCAGGTATCTGATTTCCAAATATTTTCTCCCATCCAGTAGATAGTCTTTTTACTGTATTGATGGTTTCTTTTTGCTGTGCAGAAGCTTGTTGGTATGATGTAATGCCACTGATTTATTATTGCTTTTGTTGCTTTTGCTTTTGGTGTCAGATTAAAAAAAAATCGTCTCTAAGACCTATGACAAAGAACTTACTACCTATGTTTGCTTCTAGGATTTTTATGGTTTCAGGTCTTACATTCAAGTCTTTAATCCATTTTGTGTTAATTTTTGTGTGTAGTATAAGACAGTGGTCGAATAGTTTAAAGATACTTTTCCTTAGAGCTAATTAAGATATCTCTGGGTTTATAGTGTACTGCCAGGTACATGTGGAACATGCTAGAAAAGTGCAATAGAACAGTGAGAGTACTTTTGTTCAAATCCTGGATCTGATAATTACTTTACTGTAGACTTTAATAATCTGAACAAAATTAAAAGTTGGAATAAAAAAGGAAAATAAACATAAACCCAAAGTGTAGTTCTTTTGTGTGATTATAAAATGATCTAAGTGGCAGGCACAATGTATGGCACAGTAAGCAGGATAGTGATTTGATGATGATGATGATGGTGAGGGTGATGAAGATGATGCTATATTAAGCCAAGTCAATCTGTTTTGTATGGGGTACTTTGCTAGATGTTAACAAATATACGAATATATAAAATAGACACTGTTCCAGCCTTGACAGAATTTATTGTTAACTTGAACAAAGCTTCATAAGGTTAGGCAATGAAAGCTAATGATTTTTGAGTTCAACTTTAATCGAAAAAGAACATCTGAAGAAAAGATTTTTGAAGATGAAAACAGGGATGCCTTCCAATATCTTTTTTTTTTTTTTTTTGGTTACACTTTCTGCTTGGCTAGGACAAATATTTGTGGGCCTTGGAGGAAATTTAAACTAATCTTAAGGAGTATTGTCTCTTTAGAATTTTAATGCAGCTTTATGTATGCATTTACCCAATTAATAGCAGAGTAAAATATATTTAATAAACGCTAAATACAATTTAGGAAAATCAATTCATTTACAAAGCTAAATAGTTATTTGTATATTGAGGCAGAAATTAGAGAAGTAAAATTCAATGCTAACTTTAGGTGATGTAATACATCCTATAATTATATCACATTTTTCTATCTATTTTGAATTAAGGTTAGTTATATCAATGAATTTTTTATACTATGAAGTCGCAATGATCATAAATGTTTTTTTAAGACTAGATTATTCCAGGGGCGCCTGGGTGGCGCAGTCGGTTAAGCGTCCGACTTCAGCCAGGTCACGATCTTGCGGTCCGTGAGTTCGAGCCCCGCGTCAGGCTCTGGGCTGATGGCTCGGAGCCTGGAGCCTGTTTCCGGTTCTGTGTCTCCCTCTCTCTCTGCCCCTCCCCCGTTCATGCTATGTCTCTCTCTGTCCCAAAAATAAAAAAAAAAAAAAAAAAAAAAAAAAAAAAAAAAAACGTTGAAAGACTAGATTATTCCAGTACTTTTTACTACATGAAATCTCTGATCACTACATTGTCTTGGGTACTTTTTGTTTTGTTTATAAAGCTCACAAAATAATGTAAATAAAAAAGATAAACAGAGTGAAAAACTTGAAGAGCTCACAGAGGAGCTATGATTCGTCATCTATTAAATCTATATTCCATATCTAACAAATTCCATTTATGACAATTTCTTTGTATGGAAGAAAAATTTTATAATGTTTAGATCTATTAAGAGAAAGAATGGTTTCATAGAGTTTGAAGCTATAAGAATAATGCAAAAGAGATCTATCATTCTTCTATCTTCTATCATGTGTAAAGTCAATTTTAAAAATGGCAAGATATTCAGCCTAAAGCCATTAAAGAGATTTCCAAATTCTTACACTAGCCCTGGATATATTATCTATTATCTAGTCAGTTTACAAAAAAAAAAGAGTGTAAAGGGAGATTTATGTTTTTACTAGATCAGGTAGTTGAATAACTGTCTTCATTGGTGATGGAAGTATAATCTTGCTTGAGTAGACAGAGGAACTAAATCAGCTCTTGGGATGTCTTTCAGTAATAAAATTCTATGACAACTTCTGATGCTTAGAAAATATGCACATTCTTAATGCAATAAGCAGCATTTATACTTGAAAAGAGTTTTAGAAATTATCTAGTTCAAGGGTCAACAAACTGCTGCCCACAGCCTGGTTCTGTAAATAAAATTTCATTATAACACAGCCACTCCCTTGCTCCTTCACTCATTCATTTAAGTGTAGTCTATGGCTGCTTTCACATTCCAGTGGCCCAGTTGAGTAGTTGCAACTGAGACTGCAGGGCCCACAGAGCAAAAGTAAACTAGCCCTTACAGAAAGAGCTGCTGACCCCTGATCTAGCTAACGACCTCTTTTCATAATGAAGTAGTTGAACCTCTGGAAAAAAAAAAAAGTCACTTGTCCATAGTCACTAGACAGTAAAAATGACTTACACGCAGGTCTTCTATTTCCAGATTCCTTAAGTTCTTTTTACATCATCCTGCGACTTATGATATAAAACAATGTGTTATATATTCTCTAATAATATGATGAAACAATCCCTAATAAGCGGAATTTTCTATATAAGTAGCTGTACTCCTTTATCTGCCTTATTCTTTTCCCTTGCAATTACAGTAAAATTTAAAAAGGCAGGTAACCAAAACAATACCTATACATTTTGGTCCTTAAGTTGTCAGAGTCTCTGCCTAAGGAAAACAATGTGATCAGAACAGATGACACATATTATTGGATTCCCATTGTCAATCATGTTTTTTATTTTTCCTAATTCACTCCAAATTTTTGCCCACTACTTCTATCCAAGTACTACATTGTGTAAAGACCCCATTAAGTAGAATGCCTACCAGTATCTTCAGGAACTGGAGAGATGAACAGCTCCTCGAAGATGTGAGGTAGAGATGAGTGTCGGTTTGGGGTTAGGGATGAGAGGGTGGAAGGCAGTTTACCCCGGAAGCAGTTTACAATTATGCTTTACTCCACACTGCCTGCTTGTTTACAATGTGCTGTACTCTCCGTGACAGTGAAAGTACTATATAAAATGTTACGTATCTTTTCCTTTCACAACCATGAGTGTTATGTTCACTATCTTGTTTGTGGTGACTGTATATAAATTATACCTCAGTTAAAAAAAAAAAAAGACAAAACAAAAATCATGAGATTGATACCCGTTTAGCAAGCGAGGAAAAGAAAATATAAACCTGCCATTTAAGTCAAGTTTTTGTGCTAAGATCACACGTGTATGTGACAAATCACAATAAGCAATAATCACTGTGAAGAAAATTCCTGTCAGATTAAATCTCTGGTTATTATTGTTGCTTAACTCAAAATAAAGTGGCCCTTATTTCTTATTTTGTAGTGATAAACATTTTGATGCATATGCTTTAAGTCAGATGCAAACCATGTCACCAAAACAAGTATGTTGACATCCAGTATTACGTAGTCATCTAAAACGGTTACACTAAAGATTCTAGTTTAACACAAAAAATTTCAGTTCCAAAAGGCACTTATTAAGACATATTCTGAGCACCAACGCAAAAATGCAGAAACATGAAAAGTACAGAACAATAAATAAAGCATAACAAGATGGAATGGGCCCAGAGTATTTTTTTCCCCAGTTTGGAGTTAAATGATTTTCTTTCAAGAATCTAAACTCTGCTTTAATTAGGATATCAAGGAAATCAGACTTACCAATAATTTTTAGCCTCACAAAAATCCTACAATTGATCTTCTGTTCCTAAAATAGTGCAGGGTCTTCTGGGGAAGGAAGTAACATTTACTTAGTTAGGCTGAGTGTTGTATGCCTAGCGAAGGCACTGAGGCTTTATCTGTAATTTCCTAATTTGCCAGCTCCTTCCCTTCTACATGTGCTCTCAGGAGGTTAGTGTCGACTTCTGAGAAGGAGCTCAAGCTGTTCTTAGAACCATCTTCTTTATCTCACAATCACTGTTGGTAAAATAGTAAGATACCAAGGGATTTCATGACATGTAATTCTTCAACGTGAACAATAAATTAAAAGAATAATTTATGTTTCATACATCTCTAATTATAGAAGGGTAAAAGGAAGTAGGAAGATCCTATCATTGAAGTTACAAATTATGTATAAGACCCATCCAAAGCCAGCACTTTCATACAGGGTAAGTTTATGGCTCATTAAAAGTATTGTGTGTAACACTCCTTTTATGATCTTACTCTTCATATATTTTAAATTATAGATAGACTAATTATAGATATTCCTAAATAACTTTTTTTACAATTATGACACAAATGACACGCTGTATCTTGGGTTAAATATGTTGACAACAATTGTTTTTTTCTCAGCCTTATGGAGAGGTATAAAGAAAAAAATTCTTAAACAGAAGTTATTCAAATTATAATCATATAAATCAAACAGTTATGTTTTTAAATATTTAGAAGTTACAGCAATTGGTAAGCTATAGACATTCAATTTTACCTTTTTGTTTTAAAGTCTGGAGTAATGTTTTAATGTGCACATTCAAGAAATTTTAAACACTTCTCAGGGCAGTTTTTCCCTTAGAAATTTGACATGATAAAACTTTCTGATTAATAAAAAAGGCAGACAGCAGGATTCTATAATTCTCCACTCTTGAAACATATTCTTGAATCAACATCAGATTTGTTTAAAGTATATTCAAGTCTTTAAACAAGCATGACTGGGTTTGAGACAGGGGCTGAGGAGTTTCACTTACTTTAATCTTATAAAATAAATAGTATAATATTGTAAAAGGTACAGAAAACCGTGAAGTGAAAAAGTTAAGTTTAACTCTGCACCCCTCCACCCAATCTTTCTCTCCAGAGGTAACCACAGGTAAGAATTTTTTTATGTATTGTTTGAGTTATTTTCTATGTGCATACGCATGGGTTTTGATGTTTCAAATCCAGGAGAGGAGACTACCTGAGAGCTAGAGCTCCAAGTGGAGTCTTAGATAAACAGAAGGCAACATTCAATTCAATAAAGCACATTCACAGTACACCTCCTATGTGCAAACTGCTGTGATACATTTTAGAGAAGGCACCTGAGGGTATAAGGATGGAAAGATCCCAGTGGATCTGCCTTCAATTAGCATGTGTTTCTGAAGCTACACAGACAAATACTACTATTGTATAAACAGCTCTGAGTGCTACTCACTATAAGAGAATGTGATATGGGAAAATACAAGAGAGAAGGATTAATTCTGCCTTGATGAGTTTATTGGAACCACTCATATAGTAACGGAAACTGACTCAGCCTAACATATTTAGAAAAGGAAAACAGCCTGGCATGGCTTACGTTTAGAAAGCATGAATGTGTGTGGCAAGTAATGAGGTTGAAAAGTAGGTGGACGCCATGTCTTGGATTTTATACAGTAGACAAAGTGCCAACATTAATCACTATCAGATTTTCATTTTATTTCTTTAATATAATTTATTGTCAAATTGGCTAATATACAGTGTGTAAAGTGTGCTCTTGGTTTTTGGGGTAGAGTCCTATGGTTCATCGCTTACATACAACACCCAGTGCTCATCCCAACAAATGCCCTCCTCAATGCAAAGAAATATGTTCAGTACAAGTGAGAATGGATCATATATCAAAAAGATAAAGATGAGTAAAATAGAAACTTGCTGTACTCCTCCAGGTAAGACTTTAAATGGGTCATCAAAATGGGAGCCATTGTAAGACTGAATTCAGAGACATTTCGAAGAGTAAGACTGGCCTGAATATGGAATATGAACTTTTGAATTTGAGGTATGAAGCAGAAGGGAATTGAGAAAGCTATAATATTTCTTGCTTGAGTGACTGTATGGCTGTTGAAGTTATTAATTAAGACAGGGAATATAGAAAAAGTAGCTGATGAAGAATGGTGAAGAATAATGAATGTGGCTTTGAAAATACTCAGTCTGAATTGTTGGTGAGGCACACACAAAAGTTCTCTCAAAGCAAGGTGTGGGATATTTAAGATAATTAAAGGGCAGAACTCAGAGCCATAAATTTGGAGATCATTTGCATATACTTGGTATCACTCAGCAAAATATATTAAATTGAAAAGAGATCTAAGAGGTAAACACACCCACCAGGCAGGAAATGCTGGGGGGCAAAGAAGAAAAAGAACCTAGAATGGAGACCCATACATAAAGGAAGGGAAATAGCCAACAAATCCTAAACATACAGCCATCTCCCCACCAGCTCACATACATCTCCACCATGTCACTTTTGCTCTGGGATGGCTCTGAAGCTTTCTCATGCAATTTTTCTCCAGGCTTTGGGGATTGGTTTATCTGGCCCAGTTTGTTACCAGCACGCAGACTCTCATCTTGCAGATACACTAAGAATGGATTTTAGTGGGTTTCTCTTTTTGATTCTGTCTCTAAGAGAGTTTGAGTTTAAAACGGTTTTTACTGCTAAATATTACATGAAAAGAGAGATTTTTTAAAATGCAAATAAGAAAGTTAGAAAAATAAAACAGAATCTTAAAATGCTTTACCTTAATACTCATGTTCTTTGACATACAAAGAAACTAAAACATGGTCTTTAGCAACCTTCCTGATTTCCATTTTTATTTTTTCCTTCTTTGTTGCAGTCTTTTCTAAAACTCCAATTATCTTCTTTGTTCCAGAGGCTGCTTCTCTGAATCTTTTCCAAATCCTATGACCATGTTCTTTCCTATCCATTACATCCTGAAGTCCCAAAGTAAATCTCAATGTTCAACAGCTGGAACCACCTGTGAGATTCATTTAAAATGTGTATTTATTTATTTTGAAAGAGAGAGTGCACAGGCACATGCACTAGCAGGGGAGGGAAAGAGAGGAGAGGGGGAGAGAGAGAATCCCAAGCAGGCTCCACGCTCAGCCCAGAGCCCGACTCAGGGCTCAATCTCATGACTGTGAGATCATGACTGGAGCCAAAATCAAGAGTCTCCAACGCTTAACCAACTGAACCACCCAGGTGCCCCAAGATTCATTTATATCTCAGAGGTTATCATATAACCAACGTCTTGTTGTTTAATGCGGAAAATGCCTTATGGTACTGCTGATGTAAGTCAGGGTAGCGGACATGGAGTACCAAATGGAGTATTAGAGATTTTCTTCTTCTCCATGTTTTACTCCAGTGTCAACAACAATAAACATTTACTGACTGCCTCCTGTGCAGAACACTGTGAAATAAAAGGAAGTGCCACTTATGTTTTCTGTTCTTAAAAAGTTCAGTCAAGAATAGCTATAGAAAAGAGGAGTTAACCTAGGAAGAGAGAATTATCTAGTTAACAATTTAGCATATGCCAAATGAGACATCATGAAACTATGAGTATAAAGAGTATTTATATTCTAAGTGTATTTAATAAAGTGTATTTAATAAACACTATTTGAATTAAGTACTTTGCAATTTGGGGGAAAAATCAAATTAGTTTCATACCTCCCACCATAAGCCAAGACAACTCTATTTAAAGTATTTGACAACAGCTTGGCCTCCATTATCCTGTGAGTCTTCTCTTGCACATGAAAATCCCTTTGGAAACTTCCCCTTGCCTTTACCTTCTCCAACTCACAAATATATAATCAGTCTCTCCTCATTATCCCAGGACAGCTCTTTCTGCCCGTGGGTCCTGTTCCTGTGTTTTAATAAAATCACTTTTTTTGCACCAAAAAAATAAATATATGAATGAATGAATGATTGAATAAATAAATAAATAAATAAATAAATAAATAAATGAAGTGTTTTAGAGACAGCCTGTACAAATACCTTATGATTTCTTCCCCGAAATCTCCACCTGAGGTAGTCTTTCATAGACACATAAAAGCATCAATAGATCTGAGGATAATGGCAAAGAAGGGTTTTTTAATGTTTAAAAAAATCATGCAATTTAGAAAAACAATAGTAAGAAATTCATTAGTTAAATGGTAAAATGATGTGAACATGCAACTTGTAAAAAGAGGTAGCACATTTTTAAGTAAATATTGGCTATAAAATGTAAGAAAGTGTTGAAACTCAATAAATATGAAAAATTTTACATTAAAACAGCAGTGAAGTAGCATTACTTTCACACACTGCTGGTGACACTCAATTTTTATAACCATTTTGGAAAGCAATTTGGCAACATGAGCAAAAAGTCTACACTCTTTAATCAGTAATTCTAGTTCAGAACAAGCACAGAATATATTCTCAGGAAATAATCAAATTGTAAATTATGATTAATTCACTTAATGTAGCATCCATTAAAAACTAAAGTTATAACACCTATAGAAATAGGGTAAGACTTTATAATTACAAGTGGAAACACATGATATAAAACTACATATGCAAAGTAATTACTATTAGGTAAATTTATGAGTTCATTTGGAGTATAATATATAAAATGAGTAAGTATGTGCTAGTAGTATTTCAAAAGAGTGGTTATTTCTGAGTATTTTTTTCAATTTTTCAGACTTTAATATAGGTTACATGTGGTTTTTACAATGAAAAAAAAGTACTTCTCTGATTTTAACTGAAAAGACCTTAGGTTCTTGGTTTTGTTTACTTTTTTGCCTCCTTACTTGATAACTCAGATTTTTCTAGTTTGCATTTGGCTTCTGTTCAGTATTAACATTAATTTATCTAAAATAAGTTAATTAACCAAGGATGGTGTATTATTAAGTTATTGCCGCAATGATGTTGCTGAACAAACCACTCCAAACTCAATGGCCTACAAAGACATTGATTTTTCTGTTCCCAGGGTCTGCAGGCCAGCTGGGGAAGGGTCAAGGGAGAAGGGAAGTAGCTATTATGACATGCCCTTCTCACTCTTCTGCTAAAACTGTGTTGGCTGAATGAAGTTATGGTGTCAGACCCAACATCAGCGGGAAAGAGAAATATACTTTGCCCCCTCTATGGTTCTGCAAAATCACATGGCAGAGGGAAGGAGAGTAGAATTAACAGCAATCCAGTCTTCCCCAGAGAGATTAATTCTCATCTCTTAGTCTCAGAGTCCTCATCTGTAACTTAAGAATATCAAGTTATATAGTCTCATCAGCAAGTAGTTTAACCTGTCTAAACCTCAATTTCCTCATTAATATGGATGATAATGGTATCTGTGTCATGGAATGTTGTGGCATTTAAGTAGATAGTGCTGGTAAAACATATATAATGCTCAACAAATGTTACTTATTATTAATCTTAAAGTCCTGTCCAGTATGTGACATTTAAGACATATCATAGTCTAAAATAAGCCATAGCAGGACTTCTAGGGAAGAGTAGGAGGACCCTAAGCTCATCTCTCCCACAGATTCAACCCACATCAGTGTGAAACAACATGAAGACTGGAAGAAGAGGCTCTCCACAGCTAAATGTAGACAAGAAGCCACATCAAAGAGGGTAGGAATAGTGAAGACATGGTCAGGAGCTAAGGGGACCCCTAGCACTGTCCACAGGAGGGAGGAACACCACCAGAGTAGAGACAGGAAAGAAACAGACCTCCACACCAGGAATCCAGGCACAGGGAATCCCTATAATATATGGCTTTGAAAACCAGTAGGACACATTTTTACAAGTTCTTGCAATCAATGGGGCTTAAACACCTGGAACATTAAAATAAGCCATAGTATATAAAAAGAAGGGTAGGAAACACTAACTGTCTCTCTCCATTTTGTTACAAATTCTCAATCTGGCCTCCAAAGCTCTGTGCAGATCCCATTTTGGGGCACTTTGGCACTCTATACCTTGGGGGCCTAAATATACAAATCCTGAAGGTCAGCATTTACCTTTGTTTCCAGAACTCTGAAAATTCTGAGATGTATTCAAGATGACTTGAGTAATGAGTTTGCTTTGTGAGGGAATTGAGAGTTTGGTTCAGGTGAAGTAAGCCTTAAAACCCTTTTTTAGGTTCAAAATAGACCTAACTATTTTTAAGAAGTTGTGGTCTCCAGAAAGACTCAGAATAGAAAACCTGTGAGAGTTGAGCCACTTGGGCCAACTAGTTTTGACTGTCCTAAAAATAGGATAATCAGACCCATCGAACTGCCAAGGCACCAGACCACTGGGTGTTACTCCTTTATTATGTTCAGATTTTTTTCTTATTGTCTTATTTGATCAAAAAATAGTGTAGTTCCCCAAATATAAATCCAATAAAGACTAACACTGGAAAAAATAAAAAAAATTTGTCAATTTAAAATTTCCAAAATATTACTGATGTATTTTAATGAATATCCATTATTTAGCAAGGATACAGAGATCATTTCTCTTTTCTACTACCTTGCTCTGGAAATCTTATAAAGATAAATAGATTAAAAAATTAAGTATTCTATTATGGGATATCATGTGTTGTTTTTGCTTTAAGGGAATCAATATTAACTTCTGATTTCCCATGAAACTGGTTTTTTAATCACCATATATTAGGCAGCACTGATACTTGTGTTTATAGCATTTATAGAAACTGATAGCATAAATCTTAAAAATACAAAAAAAGAAGAAAAGTGAGACAGACAGACAACAGAGAAAGGGAAACAACTTGCCAAAAGAAATAATATTTGGAACTTATGTAGCAAGATTTCGTATTATTTTGAATTTAGTATTGCCCTTCTAGTTTTCTCTATTTTTTACTTGTTCAATTATAAATCAATCCATAAAACTCTGTTTCCCTATATCTTGAAAGAATTGGAAAAGATTTTTATCATGAAGCTAGCTCTCCTTTTGTTAAGCTGCAACTCTGAGACTAAATTCACACAAGGGTCTTCCAAAATGTGAAAGAAGATCTTTATTCATCACATACATAACTAAGGAAATACCATATTATCATTTTCCCAAATGAAAAGAATAATGTCTTGGTCAATCAGTCATTGATTATTATTTAAAAAAAAAAATTTAAGCTTAGGAGTGCCTGAGTGGCTCAGTCGGTTGAGCATCCGACTTTGGCTCAGGTCATGATCTCATGGCTCATGAGTTTGAGCCCCGCATCGAGCTCTGTGCTGACAGCTCGGAGCCTGGAGCCTGCTTCGGATTCTGTGTCTTCCTCTCTCTCTGCCCCTAACCCACTCGCATTCTGTCTCTGTCTCTCTCAAAAATAAATAAACATTAAAAAATATTTTTAATTAAAAAAAATTTTTAAGCTTATTTATTTTGAGAGAGAGCAAGTGAGCAGGGGAAGGGCAGAGAGAGAAGGGGAGGGAGAGAATCTCAAACAGGCTCCACTTTATCAGCACAGAGCCCAGCACGGGGCTCAAGCTCCTGAACCATGAGATCATGACCTGGGCCAAAGCCAAGAATTGAACGTTTAACCAACTGAGCCACCCGGGGAACCCCAGTCATTTATTATTTTTTAACTGCTTTTCAAGTAATGTGTGCAGAGTTGAACAAATAAATTCTCTTTCTGAAGCTACTTTCTAACTCTTATTCAGGCACATGGTTAACAATTCACACATCTTTCCTCACTTCACAGGATGTCACCCCCTACCCATGGATATCTTCCATTTTCTCTTCAGGTCCATTGATGTGGTGCCACTATTCTGCCTTGTATCAGGTTCTATCAGGTTAGAAATACTGGCCTGCATGAATACTGGAAAAGGGCTAACTCCCTGAAGAATACCTTCATTTCTTTGATTGATTCCTCCTCATTCCTTGAGTGATCACCTTACTTCTTGAAGGATACAGTCCATCAAGATTCAGATCCTTTATCTTCCACTTTGTACCCTAGTTTCTATCTCATCTTAGCTCTGATCAGCCTTATTTCCCCCCATTTCTTCACCTTTTCTCTAGTGTTTAACATTTTATGTTTCTCTAAGTCCTTTTCTTGTGTGTGTGTATATATATACACATAAATCTGGCTTTCCTCATTTGCAAAAAAAATAAACAAACATAAACCCCATTTGCTATCAACACCAGCTATTTCTCACTATGAAGAATGTCTGAATTCCACGAGGTATAATCTTCTCTTGAATCTTCTGATTTCTCTCATATAATTACTTGCCTCCTCTAAAAATCTCCATAATTTTGTCACTAGGAGCCTATACGCAAATTTCCAAAGAATCTCTCTTAGACAAATTCAAAGTTTTCTCATTAAAAAAAAAAAAGAAAAAAGAAAAAAAACCTCACCAGTTATGTGATTTTTCAGGTAATTACCTAACTTCCTTACACCCTGGCTAAGGAAGCCAAGGCTTCCTTGCTACCTGAAATGTAGCCTTGCTACCAGACTATTGCTACCTGAAATAACACAGTCCTCATAAGGTTGCAGTAAGAACTAAATAAGATAATGCATGAAAGGTGCTCAGTCCTTAAAAGAGGATCAAGAAAAGATGGCTAAGTTTTTTGTTTGTTTTTGGTGTTTGCCTTTCCTCATTAACTCCTTTTGAAGTCATGGGCATCAAAAGCAATGCTATCTTCATTCCCTAAGTTATTGGATTATCTCCTCCTTTGCCCATCTTGCCTTTGCTTGACAATTAACTCTGTGGAGTCACAGAAACCTATCTGTTAGCAGGTTGTTTGAGGTGAGCCCCTACAGAGTACATAGTAAAACAGTTGGGGCTCAGTTAATATTGGACGGATGAATGCTCCTCCTTCAAAACACCCTCCTTGCACCTACACTATGTTTCTTGAGATGCTACTTCCTCCCCGGCTTCCCCTTTACATCTCTGGGCAGCACCCTGGGGAGCAGGTGCACAAGACTTCCACAGTGAAGACTGCTCATCTCTAAAGACTTCCACTGGAAAAATGTTCTCCCTTCTAAATTCAGAAACTAGGAGAGAGAACTGGAGCTAAGGAATGCAGAAGGAGATGGTGAGAACCCTGAGAAGTTAATCATTTTATTTCCTCACATAAATATTAAAGCAAAATGTAATGCCAGCAAAAGCCTTTTGCTAATATTCCTTCAGGAAACCATACAACCAAAGAAATTTACTTGCAAAAACCAACCAAACAAACAAGCAAAAACAACTCTGGACTTCTGAATAGAATACTAGGCAGGTTTATGATTTAAATTTAGAAACTAGTCTTTCTATATATTTTTTCTAAATTCCATTAAGACTCAGCTTTATATCCACTGGTCAGAGAGGCCTCTATTCCTACAAGGATTGCTTATCAGGTCCAGGGAGAAAATATCTTAAAGGCAATACAATTGTCACTCTTCCTTAAACAGAAATTTTACTATTCTATCTTACATTTTCATATAACATGTTATTTGGTGCCCTTGGGCCCTTTTGTAAAACAGAAGCCTATAGCAGTAAATGTCATGATAAAATGAAATCAAGGATGATGAAAGTGGTAAAACTTTTATTAAATATGAAATCCTATATTCACTACCTTAGACTCAGTGACTTTAACACTTGCTTTTCAAAATTTGGTGTCAATATCAGCTTTGTCTCCAAATTAACAAACTGCATGGAGCATTTAAGGCATTGACTTTTAATGAAATAAACACAATTTATATTTTAAATACATTACTATGTGTGCCCAAATATAAAATAACCTCAAAGGTAAGATAATTCTCCCATTTTATTCCAAAATGTTTTGAACATTTGAGCTTGAAATACAGGCATATAAATGTACTAGTGAGATATCTATTTATAATATTATTTTAATTACCCAGACATTTAAAATTATTCTCTGGTACAGTGTCATCCAACAGAACTTTCTGCATCGATGGAATTGCTCTATATCTGCTCTATCTAATATGGTAAACACTGGCCACATGTGGCTATTGGGTATTTGGAATGGGACCAGTGCAACTAAGGAACTGAATGTTTACATTTAATTTTCATTAATTTAAATTTAAATTAGCTCATGAGGCTAGTGGCTACAAAACTGGACAAACATGGCTTCAGAAAGCATTATGTATACATTTAAATACACATTTATTTTCAGAAAAAAATTAATTTTCATTCATTTAAATTTAAATTGGCTCATGAGGCTAGTGGCTACCAAACTGGACAACATGTCTTCAGAAAACAGAAGAGTCTTTCAGAAATGTCTTTTCCACTCTCATTAGACTCTTCACATATACCTTAGATAGCATTATCATCACCACCATTACAGTGATGTTAGAGGTATTACTGAATCTTTTGCACAGCATGTAGTTTTTTACTTCTAAGTGTTTTAAAATACAAGGAAGATTTAAAAGAAAATGGTGTGTGCAGAGATAGGAACATAAGACAAGAAAAGTGTCCTGATACTTATGTGTGAAATGAGACTGAAGAGAGGAGATGCCAAATATAAGCACCACTCTCTGTGAAGATGGTCCTAAACCTATTTGGGTTTAGCACTTTGTTTTTCTAAATTCTAAGGAACCAAAGGATCCATACGCAAACGACAGTCTTTCTTTCTGCAAATGATTTTCAAGTGATTGTCAAAAGACTCATTTACAACCACTCACAATTGTAAGGCCTCAACCCTAGGAATAATTATAAAATCTGTTTCACATTTCTTTCCTTTTTTTTTTAACCCATAAGATTAGATTTTTTTAAAAACATAAAAATCTAGCACAGTTTGAAATCATTTCAAGCAAACCTGAACTTTGTTGTTCAAAACAAAATGATTGAGACATATTATATGAGAAACTTCTTAAGGACACATCCTCTCATCTGAAGGATAATTTTGAGGGAAAGCAATTGCCTTAATTTGGTACATACAGTCACTAAAAAAAAATTACAGAAGTGAGAACTGAAAGAATACATCTTTAAAAGTTGTGCATTTTCTTTACAATAACATGAAATCTTTTCCTATCAGCAAGCCATCTTTAGATGTCTTTCTTTGCTAACCCTCAAAACACCAGTCCATGGAGACTGATTTGAATTCAGTTAGGAGTGACTGGTCATTCTAACAAGCACCAAGCGGCAAACATTGTAGATAGAGGCCCAGAGGCTCCTTAAAAGGTGATACAGGGGCACAGGTATCAATCCCAGGAGTTTCCGGCATTTAAATAATAATGAGTAATTATGTGATCATTTTATACCTCTTGGCATGCACAAGTAACATACATAGCCATGTATTTCCTGTCAAATAAAACAAAATACCTCAGCCATCACTCCTACAATGAGATCAAAAAACCACTCTCGGCTTACTCTCCAGACTTTCCTTAGAACGATTTTTCCCCAAAGATGAAATGAATGATGTTTCACATGTGCCATTTCGTTCTGCTTTATTACTAAGAATTCCTTGAATGGGGTGAGTGAAAAGGAATGTTAATCTACCTCAATCCAGAAAAAAAAAATCCTCACATCCATAAAATGAAATTAATGATCTCCAGAAGCAAATAATTTCAGTGTGATGATGATCTTTGAAGAAGAATTAAGGTGCTTTCAGGTGCTCTGCCTGGATCTTTAGCTTAATGAGGCAGATCAATCAAGAGGATAATGGGTAGATGGATATTTTTGTTGTTCTATTTTTAATGAATAAGAGACACTTGTATTCATTAAAATTATAAAAAAGATAAATAATGAATCACCTCAAATTACAGAATTTCCATATTTCTTAAAAAACTGACACTGTGCCTGCCAATAATAGCCTCATATAATATTTATGAAAGCCTGGCTTTCTGTAATGAGAAATTCAACAATTATCATGGTAATAACTTGGGAGGCAAGGATGAAATATACGCTAGTAAAAGCAAGTCTCAAGTGGAGACGGTGTGTGCGTCCTGTCAGACCGCTTGGAGTCAGGACCTTCCGAAGTCTGCAGGGTGAAGCCCGTGTTCCTCCATGATTGTCCAACTGAATATGAAACTTACTTTATATAAAGCAATTTTCATTGTTCTTCCTTATAAATTTCTCATATTATATTAATAATTTCTCAGACCCAAAGTTTATTCCTGCACATCTATCACTTGTTTTTTTAACCCTAGTGTCTCTTACTTCACCCACATTTTTCTCTGAGAAAATCTTCATTGTATTACATTTTCTAAGTTCTCTTTCAATAATTTGATTTCTTCTCCTCCTTCTTCCTGTGAAATACCTAGGTACAAGGGGTATCTGGGGGACTCAATCGGTTAAGCTACCGACTTTGGCTCAGGTCATGATCCCATGGTTTGTGAGTTTGAGCCCCACATCTTCTGTCTCCCTCTCTCTCTAGTACTCTCTCTCTCTCTCAAAAACAAATAAACATTTTTTTAAAAAGGAAATACTTGGATACAGAGATCCTTTCCACAAATAATGAGTAAAACTATTGAGTAAGTGATCAACTTATCTTTCTGGCTTTCTTTGGAAACTGACACTTAGTTCAAACTAGAACAACACAAAACTAAGGTCCTGCTGGTAGAATTAAAACTTCTATTTGACCCAATTCTGTGCTTTTAATATCTTTAGGATTTTGACTTTTAGCCTACATTTATTAGCAAAGGTTAAGTTTTAGTCTAAGTACAAAATATTTACGAAAAATCTTAAAGTAGTAGAGTATTGAGATGTTATGACTAGAAAAAAATTATTAAGATGGTATTTTTAGGAGTACACATGTAGTTTATTTTATCAAGAAGTATTTTCTTTTTCCACACTGGGTGTAGAGCCCAACACAGGGCTTGACTCACAACCCTGAGATCAGGACCTGAGCTGAGATCAAAAGCTGGACACTTAACCAACTGAGCCACCCAGGTGCCCCAAGAAGTACTTGCAATGAAATTAACTGTTTGTAAAAAGTCAATCTTCTATTCATATTATATAAGACAGGACCATGACAAAATACCAGAAAAGGAAATAAAACTAAAGAATGATTATAAAATATTATGTAGAACTAGTGGTTTTAAAGAAAATATATTTGCTATGATTTTTAAATATTTCACAGCAAATTACTTCAATTACACCTCTAGTTACCATAAAAACTCAAGAAGCATGCCATATTTTAACATGTCTAATTTTAAGATCTTCAAATGCAAATAAATAAGGCATTTAAAAAGCATGACAATTTATCCTGTCATTGCTTAAAGCTCTTAATTGTGTATACTTAAGGCTAGTAAAGCTATAATAAGAAGTAGATTGGAAGCAAGCTGAACAAATAGTGTTCATGAATGCATCTTATTTGATGTTGAAGTCAAATGGTTCTATCAAAATGATTTAAAATTTGAGAGATCTATAGGGAATCTTGTTCTGTACATAGGAGTTCAGAGCTTTCCACTGAATTCTGTTTTGTTTTTGTTTTGTTTTTTACCTCTGATTATTCCACATGTACCACTGGGAGTAGACCAAATTAGGGGCACTGATCCTAATTTATGTCCTTTTTGACCACTTTTCCTATCTTTAATTCTTGCTTGTAAGAGTGTTAAAAAATGTTTATGTCAAAATAAAGCCTGCATAATAAAGCATGGGCAGTTCAAAATAAAAATGTTGGTTTCGTATTATGCAGATCATTATACCAACTAAATGTTCTTATTTTTTTTTTTTTAATTTTTTTTTCAACGTTTTTAATTTATTTTTGGGACAGAGAGAGACAGAGCATGAACGGGGGAGGGGCAGAGACAGAGGGAGACACAGAAGCGGAAACAGGCTCCAGGCTCTGAGCCATCAGCCCAGAGCCTGACGCGGGGCTCGAACTCACGGACCGCGAGATCGTGACCTGGCTGAAGTCGGACGCTTAACCGACTGCGCCACCCAGGCGCCCCTAAATGTTCTTATTTTATCTTTTGATGTGGCTGTACTGTTAGTCCTATCATGAAAGATGGTATTTGTCAGTGTAACAAAGTACATTATATCAACTTCTACAAAGGCAATAACTGCATGACTTGCAAGAGAATAATTTTTTAAAGTAAAAATAAATAAATCTTATATTAAATATTTGATGTATATACAACTACGTACGTAATTATATAATACAGAATACATTAATTCTATTATTAAATTAATAGTATTAAATATAAGATTAAATATATTATATAATTATACACACACACACACACACACACACACACATATCGTATACCCAAACATGTACACAAAGGAAATAAAACAGAAACCTTTAGTTAAATGAGATCTTGAGTAATTCTTCCGTATGTTGAAAAGTTTTCAGTTAATCTGACATACAGCAATAAATACACCAGGGACCTTTATATACATTTATTCCACATTCATTTACTTAAAAACATAAAGTACTATATTTTCATCCTAAGCAAAGCTAGGAATAATAACTCTCTCTATATAGAACCCATTTTCTTAGGGCAATGGAGCAAGGGAGATTTAACCCCTTATCTATTTGTTAGAATTCAAAAGGCTGCACTTTGGCTTATTTGTTTGGCCATTCTCTGTATGGACAAAGAGAGAGAGAGAGAGATAGACAGAGAGACAGAGAGACAGACAGACAGAAATAGAGACAGAAAAAAAGATATAATATTTTTATATAAAATAAAATATATATGGTAACAAATAATCATCTACACTTTTCACTTACCTGAAACTATAAAATCATTCAAATGTGTATCTGTGTGTGTCTGTGTGTATTAATGGGTGTTTGATAGTTATGTCCATGAATGTCTCTGAACTGGCCTAGCACTTATAAACCTAATTTAAAAAAAATTAGAAATCAGAGAATTACTTTTGGGGATCTTTAGATTCTACTTCATTCACTCACCTCTTCTTGTGGGTGATAAATAACATAGCAGAAAGCAAGTGTCTTGCAAGGGCCAAGAAACAAATGAGTAACAGACATGGGACTAGAGTCTAATTGCTTAATCTTCAATTGAGTGCTATTTCTAACGTACCGCGTTGCCTCACAAACGGTATTGTGTTATCCTGTTAATTTTATTGTTAATTTGGCTCTTTAAAGAACAATGACAATTAACTAGCAAAAGAAATTATTTTAATGAACATGTGATCCCACAAATTTATTTTGAAGCCCTATATGTCAGCAATACTAAAACAGATTAAGTATTAAGATGGGTGTGTATATCTGAAATTATTTAATATAAATTGGTTTCTCTAACATTAATGAAGAAAAACTTAACTCCTTAAGCAGGGAAATATTCTAATTTTAAACCATTTTTAGGTAAGGAAATTCCATGGGCTCACCTGGCAACTCAACAACACCTCCACCCTCACCACCCTTGCCCCTTTGGCTGCACTAGAACATGCACACACACTCCTCTGAAATCATTCGGGAAAAAAAAGTCTCCCATACAATTCAAACATGCTATGTTTTGCCACATCCACCCTCAGACTGAAACCAGATAAAGAAGTAGAGAAACTGGATATAAATAAAGGTTGGTTCAATCATTTCCTTAATGACTGTTATAGCCAAGGAGGGACACCTCGTATTTGGTTAACCTTATACTAGTTCATGGAGCACATAGTCAAATAGTATTCTAGTCATCCCCCCCCCCACTTACCTCAGAGGATACATTCCCAGACCCCCAAGGGATGCCTGAAACCATAGACAGTACCAAACCCTATGTACACTGTTTTTTCTGTACATATGTATCTATGAGAAAGTTTAATTTATAGGTGAGGCACAGTAAGAGATTAACAACAAGAATAAAATACAACAATTATAACAATATACTATGATAAAAGTTATGTGAATGTGGTATCACTCTCAAAATATTACCCAGCATTGTCTCATACTCACCTTTCTTCCTGGGATGCTGTGAGATGATTAAATGCCGACCTGAGGAGAGGAAGTAAGGTGCAGGACTCCAACGTGTGATGCAGCCCTAGGCTACTATTCACCTGATGATTTGTCAGAAACTGGGTCTGCTACTTCCAACCAAGGTTGACCTCTGGTAACAGAAACTGCGGAAAGCGAAACCACAGATAAGGGGCCTATGGGATACAGGTGAGAAAGAAGATTTCCGGGTTTCCTGACTCTACCAGTGAATACATCTGTTCTTGAGGAAGATACTTAGAATGACACTGTTTGTTTGTCAAATATGTGTAATTTCAGAATAGGTTCTTATGAGGACTGAGGCTCATAACAGGTATTTTTATAAATTAAGAAAATTTTTAAGTGCTCCAAAATTCAAAATATTACCCGTATAAAGCAATTTATCCATTCCTGTGAGAAAATACGCAGTAGGGACTGTTAAAGATAATTGGATCAAATGTGAAAGAGATTTGGAACATTGGCTTATTTCAGTGACCTACACCAAGGAATTATTTGAAATAAATTTAGTGTGCTATAAAGTAGCCAATAAATAGCATGGTTCCTATTTGCTAACTCAGTGTTGGATGCAGATTAAGTGCTTGATACAGATTAAGTGCTTATGAAATACAAATGCCTGAAATAGAGAAAAAGAAAATGAATGAGGAGAAAGGGAATTTATTAACATGGAAAATAGGAGAAAAGAGAAGACAGTGAGAAGCAAGTAAGTGAGAGCAAGAGAATTCCTGTCAAATACACCACAGAAAAACAAGGTAATAAGAAAGAGGAAAATGCATCCAAAGCAAGAAATTACTAACACAAAGCCCCAGATGATAGCACAAAGCTAACTTATAGAGCAGTCAGTCCAGATCAGAGCAAGAGAAAGAAGGCTCCAAAAGGAAATTCTCCTAAAAAACATAACAGAATGAAATAAAAACTAGAAAGGTAGATGAGGGGCGCCTGGGTGGTTCAGCTGGTTAAGCATCCGACTCTCCGTTTGGGCTCAGGTCATGATCTCAAGGTTTCATGAGTCCGTGCCCCGTGTAGAGCTCTGCACTGACAGTGTGGAGCCTGCTTGGGATTCTGTCTCTCTTTCTGACCCTTCCCTACTCACGCTGTTCCTGTCTCTCTCAAAATAAATAAATAAACTTAAAAAAAAAAAAAAGGTAGATGATACTTTAGGGTAATAGAGAAGAATTAAGACTATGAGAAAAAAATATTTTAAAACATGAGGAATTAGGAAGTAAAAGAACAGTGATTATTCTTCCAAACAAATACTTATCCAAGATGAGAAAAGTTAACATGATACTTGTTTTAGCAGTGATCAATATGTACATCATATGAGGTTGTGAACACTGCTTGCTGATTTACATTTTAAAATGCTATAATTCTATTGCAACAATTCTATTGCAAGAATGAGGGAGGAGCAAATAAGAGAACTAAATCTTTATCCACCATCATCGACAACCAATATATAATACATCAACTTAAAAAATTACCATGTGGCAATGCAGACTTTTATTTAGAACTATGAATAAAACTACAGAAGAAATGGCTAAAAGAGGTAAAAGTGCCTCTGTAAGAAAGGCGCTAAGAGGAAAGGAGAAGTGGGAGGTGCTACTGTGTATCATGGTAAGTTTTCAAAACAATGTAGTTTATTTGCATGTTTTTTCCCCCAAATCATTCTCCTCTCTCCTTTGCATACGGGGGGGGGGGGGGGGGGGGCTGACCTCTGTAAACTACATTTCCCAAAATCCCTTGCAAATTGACTGCTGGCCCATTTCAGCCAATGAGAGGCACTGGCACAGAGTTGGCAGGCAGAAAAGCGAAAGGTATTTCCTTCTCTTTCTACTTTGGTATCATCTCTGCCAGCTGGTATTCTCCGTGGCTCTAGTTCTCCCGAGACAGCTGGGATCCAAGGTTCTAGCTTCAGCTTAGTGTCCCCAGCTCCTGAGCTCCTGCTTTTGAACCTTGAACCTAGAAATAGTGCTAACTTCCTAAGGCAGGTAATCTTGTCTTCCCATAGTGGTTCCCTAGGCCTTCCAACACCTTAATATTCCATACTAGATTATTATTATTATTATTATTATTATTATTATTATTATTATACTGAATTACTTTACATGAGTTTTCGTTTTCTAAATGGCTCTTATACAAGCAACTAATTGATACTTTAATATACAGGTATAAGTAGGTAAAAATTTCTACAAGTTTAAACATATAAATGTATTTTATAATGCTTCTCAAATTCTTAAAAAAAAATTGAACAATTCACTTCAGAATCACTTCAAAGGATATTATATTCTCACAAAGTATCTACCTTGAACAAATTCTCAGATGTTCCTTTATGGTTGTTAAAAAGCATTTGATTTATTTTACGACACTGCAAATATGAAATAAGTAAAATATTATATCCCCGAATAAAAAAGCAGAGTTTGCTGTTTCTAAGAATTTATATTTATGAAAACTGCATCTGTGTTTTTATTTTGTCTGCAATGAAAATATGTACTCCAGCAGCACATCACTGAATATATCAATACAATTTGATACAGCAGGGCTCCTTCCTAAAAAGGGTTCACAGTCCAGCTAGAAGGAAAAACTCAACAGATGTTTTCCTCTGTTATTATCATGCATTTAAAAATATAAGTATATTTTTAAAAACCAATATAGAAGGGCACATAGTGAAAACCAAGTCTCCCTCAATATTAATCACACTCCCCATGGGCAACCACTCTTAACATCTGGCGTGTCCTTCGTAATTCACGTATGCAGATGTAAACATATATCCACATTTCATCTGTAAAAGGGCATGATAACACTTACTATAGTCAAGTTTTTGTGAGAACTAAAGAAAAAAACACGAAGTTGTCATTGTGTTTACAGTAAATATCAGTTATTAATATTTTCCAACTTCATTTATATGCCTACCTCCCTATACGGAAGTAACATTTATCCAGTCTCCAAATTAGGTAACTCTTAACATTATTTTTGAAGTTTTTCCATGTATGAATATGCATGTATCATATATTGTACATTATTACATGTACATATATAAATACAGACAGTTAAGAATTTATCTATATGTGTGTGTATTACTGGGGATTAAAGGATTTGCATATTTTCACTTTTATATTGCCAAAGTGCCCTCCAAATAAAAAGTGCGCGCGCGCGCGCACTCTCTCTCTCTCTCTCTCTCTCTCTCTCTCTCTAACACACACATTCAATACAATATGCTTTGTGGTAATGATTCTAAATGTAATAGGTTATAAGGGTGATAGAACTCTTCAAAATGTGTCTTGTGAGGCAGGTAAGGCTTAAACAGAATGTGCAGTAGGTAAAGAGGAGGAGAAAAGACATGGCATATAAACAGACACATTGTGTGTTATAACATAAGCAATGATGTGAAGCAGGGATTAGATGTGTATATAGACACAGCTTCAGAGTTAAGATGCTGGCTTGATTGAAGGGAAATAAAGTGAGGCATGTAAAGTGAAATCAGACTGTAGAGGAACTTGGAGTCAAGTTTCTGAATTGATGGAGAAAGTAAGCGTAGGTTTTGGAGCACTGGAAGGAGATGTAAAAGCAGTGGGGGTTTTTTTTCCTGTTTTTTTGTTTGTTTTGGTTTGGTCTTTTAGGACAGTCAGGCCTCTTCTCAATCTGGTGATTTGTGTTAATTTTTTTAAGAATTTAAGCACATATTTTTGGTAAGCTTAAGCATAACGTGCAAGCAAATCAACCAGTTCCTGAATTATGAAAACTGTCATTTTCTAAGTAAAATTATTTAAAGAGCTAAAAATCAAGTTGTAATGCAATCGTCCAGAGTTTGCAGTTTTTATTTTCATCCTCTTTTTTTAATGTGTAGATTTTATGATTCTTTTATGAATTAATCAGGTTGGTACCAAGAAGTTTTGAAACTATTAGTTTAAACACAGGAATGCTTCATCATGATATTGAACAGCCAATGTGAAAGGGGCTGACAGGATGATTTAATATTCCAGACCTATTTACCTATCCAGTACTTCTTGGCTGATCATTGAGCTTTTGCTGTGTTTTGGGTTTTTGTTTTTTTTAGCTGCTTTCAATACAGAGGGTGGGAATTAAAAGAAAATCTGTTTTGCTATCTATATTTCTGTGTGCATGATTTATATAAAGAATGTATAATCATTTTTATATAGATACATATGTATTAATATGCATATTAATTAATAATTAATTAATATTAAGTAATTAATAATACATATTAATATGTATATTAATATGTATACATTTTTATATAGATACATATGTATTAACGCCATCTCTATTCCTATCTAAATGGTTTGCGTTTGCTTTTTTCATATGCATGATTATTCTAATTATTGCCTTATGGTTTTTCTTAACAAGGTAAATAGAGGTAAACATGCCAATGTTTGGAATCAGATCTAATTTGAATCTTGGCTAGCCGACTTATTAACCCTGTGTCTTTGTTCATGTCACTTCTGTGAATGTCAGTTTCTTTACCTGAAAATGAAATAATTATACCACCTACCTCATAGGTTTTTTTCCCTATCAATTAAATAAAATGACAAAGGCATTTAACAAGTCACTGGCAGCCATCAAGGAAATAACATGTAATAGCTATTATTATTATTGCTGTTAATTATTACAACAACCATGATTGGAAAACAGACACAGAAATGAAATTTCAGTGAAAGCCTGAACTCTCTTAAAATATATGGAAGTCTTGCCAATCTTTCTTGATATGAAGGGGCTTTACAGGTGGAACCACAACTCTGGCTCTGAATTAGAGGAGAAGAAGATGTGGGACTCAGTAATTTTGTCTTTCTTCATTTCCCAGCTCTAGCCACTCTGTCATTGCCCTGGCTATCCCTTTCCCTGGGCTCAAATTTCAGCAGATGTGCACATCTACGACATTATGAAAGGTAAATGTTTTATCTTTTTAATGTGGTTAGTGAAAAAAAATGCTTTTAAATATGTATTCCAAACCTCTCATATGGATACTTGAAAAACCATAAATAGGTTTATATGAAGGTATTGAGAAAAGAAAACTTTGAAATTACATTTTTGAGGTAACTTTTTAAAATTCTAATTTCCAGTGAAGAATGTGCAGTGTTCATGTAAATATATGCAAATAAATACAGCTGCTTTTCTATTTTACTCCTAAATCTGGCCCTTTGAAATATCTCTGCAAAAACTATTTGCATGGAGGCTGTAATAAACTGTAGTGCATGTCCCTGTTACATAAAACAAAAGTATTCTCTGTATATATACTGCTGCATTTATTATTGTGTACTTTAGAATCACATTATGTGGAGACGGTGTTCTCTAGATCCTGGTGATGGTTTTCACTCAACTGATGTTGGCAAAGGTTAGGTTTCTCCTTTTGAACCTAGCAGCATCTCATATACAAGCTCCATGAACACAGACTATGTCCTATTTTGTGCAAGACTCTATCTCCAATGTTAACTATAATATCCAAAAGTAATAATTGTTTAATAAGTATTTGTTGAATAAATGAATAATTAATATCTAGTTTCAAGATTACTAGTGTTTTCATGATATTCTTTAATTGTTGAAGCATCTACACCAGTTTCCCTCAAATTTCTTGAGCATCCTGAGGCAAAGGAAACAAAAGTAAAAGTGAACTATCGGGACCTCATCAAGATAAAAAGCTTCTGCACAGCGAAGGAAACAGTCAACAAAAATAAAGGCAACCGACAGAATGGGAGAATATATTTGCAATTGACATATCAGATAAAGAGTTAATATCCAAGGGCCCCTTGGTGGCTCAGTCGGTTAAGCGTCGGACTTCGGCTCAGGTCATGATCTCGCGGTCTGTGGGTTTGAGCCCCGCGTCGGGCTCTGTGCTGACAGGTTGGAGCCTGGAGCCTGTTTCGGATTCTGTGTCTCCCTTTCTCTGACCCTCCCCTGTTCATGCTCTCTCTCCCTCTGTCTCAAAAATAAATAAATGTTAAAAAAAATTTTTTTTTAAGTTAATATCCAAAATCTATGAAGAATTTATCAAACTCAACACCCAAAAAACACATAATCCAGTGAAGAAATGGGCACAAAACATGAACACACACTTTCCCAAAGAAGACATCCAGATGGCTAACAGACACATGAAAAGATGCTTGACAACATTCATCATCAGGGAAATACAAATCAAAACCACAATGAGATACCACCTCACACCTTTCAGAATGGCTAACATTAACAACTCAGGCAACAACAGACGTTGGCGAGGATGTGGAGAAAGAGGATCTCTTTTGCACTGCTGGTGGGAATGCAAACTGATGCGGCCACTCCGGAAAACAGTGTGGAGGTTCCTCAAAAAATTAAAAATAGAACTACCCTATGACCCAGCAATTGCACTATTAGGTATTTATCCAAAGGATACAAAAATGCTGATTCAAAGGGGCACATGCACCCCAATGTTCATAGCAGGACTGTTGATAATTGCCAAAGTATGGAAAGGTCCATTGGCTGACAAATGGATAAAGAAGGTATGGTACATATATTACACAGCAATCAAAAAGAATGAAATCTTGCCATTTGCAACAACATGGATGGAACTAGAATATATATGCTAAGTGAAATAAGTCAGTCAGAGAAAGATAAATATCACATGGTTTCACTCATATGTGGAATTTAAGAAATAAAACAGATGAACACAGGGAAAGAGAAGCAAAAATAAGATAAAAAGAGTGAGAGAGGAAAACGATAAGAGACTCTTAAATACAGAGAATAAAATGAAGGCTGCTGGAGAGGTGCTGGTGGGTGGATGGGGCTAAATGGGTGATGGGCAGTAAGGAGGGCACTTGTTGGGATGAGCACTGGGTGTTACATTTAAGTGATGAATCACTAAATTCTACTCCTGAAACCATTAAAAAATAAATAAATAAAATAAAGTAAAAATGACCAACAAAAAACAATCTGTGAGCATGTCTCTTAAATTGAGTGTAAATATTTGTCCATTTAGGTTTTCTCTAATAGTACATCCACACAGAATCATGGTTTCCAAGAAAAAAAAATGGGTGTTCAGTTTAGCTTTGGCTATTATAAGAAAATTCATCTGTCTCAGTTATAAGTTATGTTCGTAGGCTAGAAGCATCTGGGCTTTTCCATAGGAAGTAGACTCATAAGACAGTATAAGGGAAAATGGCCTAGTTACCCTATTCTGTTCATACTGGGGACCCAGCCACAATTCCAGTTTCAGCCATTCCATTGCCACTCCCCTCACCTCCATCTGACTGCCACCCATTCCTGTCCAATATAGACCTGACACAGATTTAGGAACAGAGCAACACCATGATGTGGCCTATAGTGTTCTTTACCTGTCACTTGAGCCTATATTAAATCTATGGAAGAACGAAAATATCCTCCTCTGTCCCTAAGAGATGCTCATGTATTATACCCATTACAAAGAATAGAAACTGGGGTAAACAAAAGTTGGACAAGCTCAAAACTGTTGTTACTAACGCTGGTCAGAGAATCCATAAGCTCTTAATTTTCCCATATTTTATCCTAGAAGCACAAACTTTCTTATTTCCAAGAAGTGAATAAATATTGTGTCTTTGACTCAAATTGCAAACTGATATCTCACCGATCTTGAAAATTCCACATAGCTCCAGAAGTTTTCTACTTTTTCTTGCTCCTATTAAGCCCATTTCACTGTAACTGTCTCTTTGGTTTGTTCCCTTCTATATGAATCTAAACAGAATCACACAAAAATATGTGAAAATATTTGGAGAAAGGAAGCAATTTGAAAATAATGATGACCAATCAAAGTGAAACTAGTTATTTTTAAAAAAATTTTTTTAATATTTACTTTTGAGAGAGAGATAGAGCCCGAGTGGGGGAGGGCAGAGAGAGAGAGAGAGAGAGGGACACACAGAAACTAAAGCAGGCTCCAGGCTCAGAGCTGTCAACACAGAGCCTGACGCGGGGTTTGAGCTAAAGAGCTGTGAGATCATGACCTGACCAAAGTCGGATGCTCCACCGACTGAGCCACCCAGACACCCCAAAACTAGTTATTTTTTAACAGCTGATAAAGAAAACTTAGATCAACTTTTGAGCACTTAATAAAGTATTGTATATTTAATTTTGTAGTTTGACAACAGTCATCCTTACCAATGCACAGTCCTTCTGGTTTGCATTAAGTATCCCAATACTTTTCCTAGAATGTTAAGAAATGATATTTCATCTGTTTAATCTGACATTCTGGTCAACAGCTTAATTTTCTAGGATATTAAATCTTTATTTGCTTGGAGAAATCATTTCTAATAATGCATTCAAGTCTCAGATGCATACCTAACCCCATTAAAGACAAGCTAAGAACATTTTTATAGTGTATTTCTCAGAATTATCTACAGTTATAGTTTATCTTTTATTCTTTATGAATAGAGGATATATTAGCTACCATATTTTTTCCCCTTCCTTACCTTGTTCTACATGGAATGAATGGATGCAATCAATTCTACATCACTTAATGCACCTTTTCTATCTATAAAGGCAAAAACAAAGATCTAAATGTGAATCCATATTTTCTATCTTTTTTGGCATTTAAACCAAAGTGCAGAACATTACATATTAATTGTGGTTGTTTAAAACTCCCTGTAGGCAGCTTTTTAAGTAAATGGCATTCCAAGAATAATTACAGGGCAATTTTTAAAACAAGGATACAAAAACTTATATCTATAAATAAATGTTACCCTTCAAGGAAGTTACACCGGATAAAGAGCAATGTTACTGGAATAACAACTTTTGGCCTGAAGTAAAAATGAGAGGCCTAGAAGGTTCAAAACCTAATTCTGCTATTTACAAATGGTCTGATCTAAGGTGAGTTATTCAGATCTTCTATGCCTCAGTTTAGGTATCTGTATATGGTAGATTGTTACAAAACGGCCTCAGATGGAATATGCCTTCCTAAATGCATGCCCTTGTGTAATCTTCCCCTCCACACTAAATCTGGGCTAGCTTTATGAATTGCTTAGACCAACAGAATACAATGGATGCAACACATGCAAGTTCTGGGCTTAGGTGTGAAGAGGCTTTGCGGCTCTTATTTTCACCTTCTTGAAATCAGAACACCATGCTATAAAGATGACCTGTGTAGCATACTGAAGGACGAGAGTTCATGTGGAGAAGACATGTGGTACCCTAGCTGACAGCCAATAGCTAGATAAATGAGCAAGGCTATCTTGGACCCTTCAGCCTCAGCTGAGCCATCAGCTGATGGCAGGCCACATGAATAACCCCAGGTGGCATGGGCAGAATCATTAGAAATGATAAATTGTTGTTGTTTTAAGTCATTAAATTTTGGGGTACTTTATTAAAGAACAAAGGTTAACTGAAACACTGAATAATAAGATAATGTTTACCTAACATGGTTTTGCTGAAGATGAAATAAAAATATACATACTTAGGGGGTGCCTGGGTGGCTCAGTCGGTTGAACGTCCGACTTTGGCTCAGGTCATGATCTCACAGCTCGTGAGTTCGAGCCCCATGTCAGGCTCTGTGCTGACAGCTCAGAGTCTGGAGCCTGCTTCGGATTCTGTGCCTCCCTCTCTCTCTGCCCCAACCCACTAGCATTCTGTCTCTGTCTCTCTCAAAAATAAATAAACATAAAAAAATTTTAAATAAAAAAATATATACATACTTGGAACAGTTTCTGGGCCATACAAATGTTCAACAGATGTTAATCATAATTATTATTATAAAGCAACTAAATGGAAGAGAACAAAACCAATATTCACATGCAAATTCTAGAATATTTGTTCAAAATCAGCACATTACTTCAGCATATACAAGACAATGAATAAGGACAAAAACTCTGGTGATTTGAAATCTAGACAAAAACAAACAAACAAACAAACACACAAAACACACGGACATAATGATGCTTTAAATCAGGGACAAATTAGAAGCATAAAAACCACATCCACGGAGTTCCGGAAGATGGCGGCGTAGGAGGACGCTGGGCTCACCGCGCGTCCTGCTGATCACTTAGATTCCACCTACACCTGCCTAAAGAACCCAGAAAACCGCCAGAGGATTAGCAGAACGGAGTCTCCGGAGCCAAGCGCAGACGAGAGGCCCACGGAAGAGGGTAGGAAGGGCGGCGAGGCGGTGCGCGCTCCACGGACTGGCGGGAGGGAGCCGGGGCGGAGGGGCGGCTCGCCGGCCAAGCAGAGCCCCCGAGTCGGGCTGGCAAAAGCGGAGGGGCCGGACGGACTGTGTTCCGACAGCAAGCGCGACTTAGCGTCTGGGAGGTCAGAAGTTAACAGCTCTGCTCAGAAAGCGGGAAGGCTGGAGGACAAAGGGAGGGAGAGCTGCTGAGCCCCCAGACGGCAGAGCTCAGCTTGGCGGGGAACAAAGGCGCTCGCCAGCGCCATCTCCCCCGCCCATCCCCCAGCCAAAATCCCAAAGAGAACCAGTTCCTGCCAGGGAACTTGCTCGCTCCGCGCAAACACCCAACTCTGTGCTTCTGCGGAGCCAAACCTCCGGCAGCGGATCTGACTCCCTCCCGCTGCCACAGGGCCCCTCCTGAAGTGGATCACCTAAGGAGAAGCGAGCTAAGCCTGCCCCTCCCGCCCCCGTGCACCTTGCCTACCCACCCCAGCTAATACGCCAGCTCCCCAGCACCACAAGCCTGGCAGTGTGCAAGTAGACCAGACGGGCCACACCACCCCACAGTGAATCCCGCCCCTAGGAGAGGGGAAGAGAAGGCACACACCAGTCTGACTGTGGCCCCAGCGGTGGGCTGGGGGCAGACATCAGGTCGGACTGCGGCCCCGCCCACCAACTCCAGTTATACACCACAGCACGGGGGAAGTGCCCTGCGGGTCCTCACCACTCCAGGGACTGTCCAAAATGACCAAACGGAAGAATTCCCCTCAGAAGAATCTCCAGGAAATAACAACAGCTAATGAACTGATCAAAAAGGATTTAAATAATATAACAGAAAGTGAATTTAGAATAATAGTCATAAAATTAATCGCTGGGCTTGAAAACAGTATACAGGACAGCAGAGAATCTCTTGCCACAGAGATCAAGGGACTAAGGAACAGTCACGAGGAGCTGAAAAACGCTTTAAATGAAATGCAAAACAAAATGGAAACCACGACGGCCCGGATTGAAGAGGCAGAGGAGAGAATAGGTGAACTAGAAGATAAAGTTATGGAGAAAGAGGAAGCTGAAAGAAAGAGAGATAAAAAAATCCAGGAGTATGAGGGGAAAATTAGAGAACTAAGTGATACACTAAAAAGAAATAATATACGCATAATTGGTATTCCAGAGGAGGAAGAGAGAGGGAAAGGTGCTGAAGGGGTACTTGAAGAAATTATAGCTGAGAACTTCCCTGAACTGGGGAAGGAAAAAGGCATTGAAATCCAAGAGGCACAGAGAACTCCCTTCAGACGTAACTTGAATCGATCTTCTGCACGACATATCATAGTGAAACTGGCAAAATACAAGGATAAAGAGAAAATTCTGAAAGCAGCAAGGGATAAACATGCCCTCACATATAAAGGGAGACCTATAAGACTCGTGACTGATCTCTCCTTTGAAACTTGGCAGGCCAGAAAGGCTTGGCACGATATCTTCAGTGTGCTAAACAGAAAAAATATGCAGCCGAGAATCCTTTATCCAGCAAGTCTGTCATTTAGAATAGAAGGAGAGATAAAGGTCTTCCCAAACAAACAAAAACTGAAGGAATTTGTCACCACGAAACCAGCCCTACAAGAGATCCTAAGGGGGATCCTGTGAGACAAAGTACCAGAGACATCACTACAAGCATAAAACATACAGACATCACAATGACTCTAAACCCGTATCTTTCTATAATAACACTGAATGTAAATGGATTAAATGCGCCAACCAAAAGACATAGGGTATCAGAATGGATAAAAAAACAAGACCCATCTATTTGCTGTCTACAAGAGACTCATTTTAGGTCTGAGGACACCTTTAGATTGAGAGTGAGGGGATGGAGAACTATTTATCATGCTACTGGAAGCCAAAAGAAAGCTGGAGTAGCCATACTTATATCAGACAAACTAGACTTTAAATTAAAGGCTGTAACAAGAGATGAAGAAGGGCATTATATAATAATTACAGGGTCTATCCATCAGGAAGAGCTAACAATTATAAATGTCTATGCGCCAAATACCGGAGCCCCCAGATATATAAAACAGTTACTCATAAACATAAGCAACCTTATTGATAAGAATGTGGTCATTGCAGGGGACTTTAACACCCCACTTACAGAAATGGATAGATCATCTAGACACACAGTCAATAAAGAAACAAGGGCCCTGAATGATACATTGGATCAGATGGACTTGACAGATATATTTAGAACTCTGCATCCCAAAGCAACAGAATATACTTTCTTCTCGAGTGCACATGGAACATTCTCCAAGATAGATCATATACTGGGTCACAAAACAGCCCTTCATAAGTTTACAAGAATTGAAATTATACCATGCATACTTTCAGACCATAATGCTATGAAGCTTGAAATCAACCACAGGAAAAAGTCTGGAAAACCTCCAAAAGCATGGAGGTTAAAGAACACCCTACTAACGAATGAGTGGGTCAACCAGACAATTAGAGAAGAAATTAAAAAATATATGGAAACAAACGAAAATGAAAATACAACAATCCAAACGCTTTGGGACGCAGCGAAGGCAGTCCTGAGAGGAAAATACATTGCAATCCAGGCCTATCTCAAGAAACAAGAAAAATCCCAAATACAAAATCTAACAGCACACCTAAAGGAAATAGAAGCAGAACAGCAAAGGCAGCCTAAACCCAGCAGAAGAAGAGAAATCATAAAGATCAGAGCAGAAATAAACAATATAGAATCTAAAAAAACTGTAGAGCAGATCAACGAAACCAAGAGTTGGTTTTTTGAAAAAATAAACAAAATTGACAAACCTCTAGCCAGGCTTCTCAAAAAGAAAAGGGAGATGACCCAAATAGATAAAATCATGAATGAAAATGGAATTATTACAACCAATCCCTCAGAGATACAAACAATTATCAGGGAATACTATGAAAAATTATATGCCAACAAATTGGACAACCTGGAAGAAATGGACAAATTCCTAAACACCCACACTCTTCCAAAACTCAATCAGGAGGAAATAGAAAGCTTGAACAGACCCATAACCAGCGAAGAAATTGAATTGGTTATCAAAAATCTCCCAACAAATAAGAGTCCAGGACCAGATGGCTTCCCAGGGGAGTTCTACCAGACGTTTAAAGCAGAGATAATACCTATCCTTCTCAAGCTATTCCAAGAAATAGAAAGGGAAGGAAAACTTCCAGACTCATTCTATGAAGCCAGTATTACTTTGATTCCTAAACCAGACAGAGACCCAGTAAAAAAAGAGAACTACAGGCCAATATCCCTGATGAATATGGATGCAAAAATTCTCAATAAGATACTAGCAAATCGAATTCAACAGCATATAAAAAGAATTATTCACCATGATCAAGTGGGATTCATTCCTGCGATGCAGGGCTGGTTCAACATTCGCAAATCGATCAACGTGATACATCACATTAACAAAAAAAAAGAGAAGAACCATATGATCCTGTCAATCGATGCAGAAAAGGCCTTTGACAAAATCCAGCACCCTTTCTTAATAAAAACCCTTGAGAAAGTCGGGATAGAAGGAACATACTTAAAGATCATAAAAGCCATTTATGAAAAGCCCACAGCTAACATCATCCTCAATGGGGAAAAACTGAGAGCTTTTTCCCTGAGATCAGGAACACGACAGGGATGCCCACTCTCACCGCTGCTGTTTAATATAGTGCTGGAAGTTCTAGCATCAGCAATCAGACAACAAAAGGAAATCAAAGGCATCCAAATTGGCAAAGATGAAGTCAAGCTTTCGCTTTTTGCAGATGACATGATATTATACATGGAAAATCCGATAGACTCCACCAAAAGTCTGCTAGAACTGATACATGAATTCAGCAAAGTTGCCGGATACAAAATCAATGTACAGAAATCAGTTGCATTCTTATACACTAACAATGAAGCAACAGAAAGACAAATAAAGAAACTGATCCCATTCACAATTGCACCAAGAAGCATAAAATACCTAGGAATAAATCTAACCAAAGATGTAAAAGATCTGTATGCTGAAAACTATAGAAAGCTTATGCAGGTAATTGAAGAAGATATAAAGAAATGGAAAGACATTCCCTGCTCATGGATTGGAAGAATAAATATTGTCAAAATGTCAATACTACCCAAAGCTATCTACACATTCAATGCAATCCCAATCAAAATTGCACCAGCATTCTTCTCGAAACTAGAACAAGCAATCCTAAAATTCATATGGAACCACAAAAGGCCCCGAATAGCCAAAGTAATTTTGAAGAAGAAGACCAAAGCAGGAGGCATCACAATCCCAGACTTTAGCCTCTACTACAAAGCTGTCATCATCAAGACAGCATGGTATTGGCATAAAAACAGACACATAGACCAATGGAATCGAATAGAAACCCCAGAACTAGACCCACAAACGTATGGCCAACTCATTTTTGACAAAGCAGGAAAGAACATCCAATGGAAAAAAGACAGTCTCTTTAACAAATGGTGCTGGGAGAACTGGACAGCAACATGCAGAAGGTTGAAACTAGACCACTTTCTCACACCATTCACAAAAATAAACTCAAAATGGATAAAGGACCTGAATGTGAGACAGGAAACCATCAAAACCTTAGAGGAGAAAGCAGGAAAAGACCTCTCTGACCTCAGCCGTAGCAATCTCTTACTCGGCACATCCCCAAAGGCAAGGGAATTAAAAGCAAAAGTGAATTACTGGGACCTTATGAAGATAAAAAGCTTCTGCACAGCAAAGGAAACAACCAACAAAACTAAAAGGCAACCAACGGAATGGGAAAAGATATTTGCAAATGACACATCGGACAAAGGGCTAGTATCCAAAATCTATAAAGAGCTCATCAAACTCCACACCCGAAAAACAAATAACCCAGTGAAGAAATGGGCAGAAAACATGAATAGACACTTCTCTAAAGAAGACATCCGGATGGCCAACAGGCACATGAAAAGATGTTCAACGTCCCTCCTCATCAGGGAAATACAAATCAAAACCACACTCAGATACCACCTCACGCCAGTCAGAGTGGCCAAAATGAAGAAATCAGGAGACTATAGATGCTGGAGAGGATGTGGAGAGACGGGAACCCTCTTGCACTGTTGGTGGGAATGCAAATTGGTGCAGCCGCTCTGGAAAGCAGTGTGGAGGTTCCTCAAAAAATTAAAAATAGACCTACCCTATGACCCAGCAATAGCACTGCTAGGAATTTATCCAAGGGATACAGGAGTACTGATGCATAGGGGCACTTGTACCCCAATGTTTATAGCAGCACTCTCAACAATCGCCAAATTATGGAAAGAGCCTAAATGTCCATCAACTGATGAATGGATAAAGAAATTGTGGTTTATATACACAATGGAATACTACGTGGCAATGAGAAAGAATGAAATATGGCCTTTTGTAGCAACGTGGATGGAACTGGAGAGTGTGATGCTAAGTGAAATAAGCCATACAGAGAAAGACAGATACCATATGGTTTCACTCTTATGTGGATCCTGAGAAACGTAACAGAAACCCATGGGGGAGGGGAAGGGAAAAAAAAAAAAAAAGAGGTTAGAGTGGGAGAGAGCCAAAGCATAAGAGACTGTTAAAAACTGAGAACAAACTGAGGGTTGATGGGGGGTGGGAGGGAGGGCAGGGTGGGTGATGGGTATTGAGGAGGGCACCTTTTGGGATGAGCACTGGGTGTTGTATGGAAACCAATTTGACAGTAAATTTCATATATTAAAAAATAAATTAAAAAAAAAAAAAAAAAACACCACATCCACATGGCACATTTTTTTCTGTTTTTAAAAAATATTGCATTGCTATATATATATATATATATATTCAAAATAAGTTGCCATATAATATAATTACCATATAATAAGATACTACATAAAAATAGTACATTTCACCTTCTTTTGTAAAAAGCTTGCCAACTTTCAGCATCTAGCCACCATGGCCCTCACTCCCTTATCAGAGGCATTGTCTAGAGCTGAAGTTTCCCCACAGCTTGAAATTGATGTGTTTTCCAAGCCACAGTGAACTCCACCAGCTTGTCATTCATTTAGTTTCCAAACTGACCCCTGTAGACATTTGAGTTTCAGGCCTTAGCTTTAAGTTAAGGGTAAGTGGAGGGTTAGATTTGCATTTCTTGATTTTAAAGCTATGAATTTCTAGAGTTGCAAAATCTTGAGAAAGTATCTATTTCAACGGTCTAATTTAATTTAAAATCAAGTCATATCACAAATTAGGCACAGCAAGGGCTAGAGTGCAGAGACTCTAAATCTAGCTCCAGGCTACTTCCACCTCTCTTGAGAAGCAAAAATCTGGCAGTTACGAGTTCATGACAAAAATTCAGCATTTGGATAGGGACTCAGGTACTGCATGTGGGTGTCAACTGTAGAAAATAGAAACATGTAGTTTACATAGTGCCACCCATTCCTTAGGCGTAAGAAATAAAACGTGTGACCTGATGCAGCTTCCAGACAAGTTAGAAAATTTTGTTTTTGTATTACACGTTGTTTAAAATCAGTATTTGATATTACATGACTTCAGAAGTTTCCCAGTTACCCAAACCCAGAGGAGGGTGATTTCTTCCTGCTTGTTCAGACTAGACAAACGAACCTATTTATTCTGTGCCATTACGATCTGGGGAGGAAAATCAGTCTTACATAGGACTAGAGGACCTCAGCATACAACAGAATATTTTTGAGCAGCCTGCAAGCACTTTTCTAGTGAGGAAAGAAAGAGAGCTGGGCTCACTGAGTTAGCTTACCACTTCTTTTGTGTTCATAAGGCATATTGTGGGGCACCTGGGTGGCTCAGTTGGTTAAACATCCAACTTCAGCGCAGGTCAAGATCTCACAGTTCGTGAGTTCAAGCCCCGCGTCAGGCTCTGTGCTAACAGCTTGGAGCCTCAAGCCTGCTTCAGATTCTGGGTCTCCCTCTCTCTCTCTCTGCCCCTCTCTCCAGCTTGCTGTCTCTCAAGAAATAAGTTTAAAAAAAATTTTAAATTAAAAAAATAAAGCATATTGTTCCACTCCTACTGCAACTCCAAATAGTAAAATATACATATCGACCTGTTCACTACAGAAAGTTTCCCAAGCTCAGAGATTATGACTTTTTAGCTTTGAAATAGAGTTTCCAGATAAACTCAGGATGCTCAGTTAAATATTAATTTCAGATAAATAAATCATTGTTCCCTATAAGTGGGTGCATGCAACATTTGGATAATACTGGAATAATAAAATGATTATAATAATAAGATGATTCAGTATTCATCCGAAACTCAAATTTAACTGGGTGTCCTATTCTGGTTTAGTTTGTTTCATTTTGCCTTGTTTATTTGTTTATTTATTTATTTTTACTTTTTGCTAAATCTGGAACCCTGCTTAGAGATAAATGTTAAATATAGTCCTGCCATAAAAGATGTTCAATAAATGCCGTTTGAATATTGAATGGCATTTTTTGAAATTCCATCTAATGGTGTGGTATCATGCCCCCCTAACCTTTTGGATGTCAGACTCTAATCTGATTCTAGACGCAAATCTCAACACCAGTAATAATAATTAAAACCAAATGAACAGTAGTGTGTGTATTTCTGCAGTGCCTTATGGTTTTCAAAGGTCAGAGGCAGTACTTGCTCTTTCTAAAATAAATTCTGAGTAATCACAAAATTAAACCATAACTGTGAATAAAAAGAACATGGAGATAGTGGAGAGTGCCTATTAGATGGTTCATACAAAGATCATCATACTTCTGTAAAGTACTACATTTCTGGTTCATACATTCTCTCTCATATTTTCAAATCAGATCATTCTTTTACCAGTATGACTATGTCAGTTGCAGAGGAAGAGAAAATAATTTAGGACCCTGCTGGCTGCAGGTGAACAGGCATTTATTTTTCTATGTCACCGCATTTTTATACCTCACAATCTTCCAACCGCTAATTAAGACAAAGGGCAAAATTATATCCTTGAGCAAACAGCCTAGTGCCGTTTCCCAGTCTAGGATGTGACAGACACCACACTTGGATTTTGTTTTTCAGTCTTTTTTTGTTGTTGTTATAGCCTTTATATAGCATAATAGACTAACCAAGTACAAGCTGAGCAGACTGAAAGGAAGAATTATTTCACACTCCTGCTGATGCTGCTGGAAAGTGTAGAAATGCTTTCTTCAATTTTTTACTTTTAAGAAAAGCACCTAGAAGGCAACCTAGCAAGTATCAGGATTCACAATGCCATCTGTCTGCTGAAAATATAGCCTAATTCATCAGACATATATCAGTAGATATATTATATAATATATTATATAATTTGCTTAGTTTGCTAGTTACTTTTTATTCCTCTCTATTGGCCTGAAACTAAGAAATTAAACAGCAGGGAAAGTGATGAGAACTAATTTTCTGTTCAAGGCAAGGAAATGTGCTGCTGCTTTTCTAGAGCTTTAGAAAGTCTCCAGTATCCCATAAGTACTAGAGAATGCTTTCATGAGAAATATATACAGTAACGTGGTACATAGGTGGGAGCTGAAGGCTGTACAATAGAGAAAACTAATCAAATGACACCCATGACTCTTAAGGGATATGACTATCTTCAGAGACTAACATTTCCTTCTACCATTTAAGAGAAAAGGACTTCAAATCAAAACCAGAAAAGTCAACAAACTGAAGGCAGGTTATGGTAGGATATAATTATCTGTGAGAATTCTGTGACAATGTCATCTCTTTGTAACTATGCTCCAGAGTTCGTCTCACCGTTTCAGGATTAAATGTTTATCCTCCAGTTGTGGTTCTCTAAGAACTATGCTTCTTGTTTGTTAGAAATGGGTCAACAGTTTTCCCAAAGTATACATATATATATATATATATATATATATATATATATGGTTGTATATAAATGCATATATGTATTTATAAATATCAATGTATACGTTATACATTATATCGATTGTGTATTACAAAGTGTACATTATATACATTTTAAAATTTCTCCTGAGATCTGCATAAAGCTTTCATCGCCACCCTCCCGGGAGTGAGATGGCATGCACTGTGTAACTGAGTCAAATCTCGAACAGCGTTTCCTCAGAATGAGGAGCAGGTGTTTTTGTCTAGAGGTTCGGAGCATCCTGCCTTATCAGAGAGAACTGTACTGCCATTGTGACGGAACCCAGGATGACCACCTGTAACTAACAGACGTGGTGGGGCCCAGAGAAGGCTGTGCGGCACACCACACATTTCAGTTCTGCTGTGGATGCTGTAAAGACACGACTCTGCTGTGGGTTCCCTCGAATGAAAACAAATGCCATTAGATTAGAAACCCTTAGTTTGTTAAGCACTGTACTTCCTTTTTACAGCCTACAAAACATAAACTTCATAAAGCTTCCCCTTAAGCTCTCGTTTGAAGATTTGTCATCATTCATGTTTTAATCCCTTCCCTCCCTCATTCTCTCACAGGAGTTGATCATGTGAATGTAAACATTTACCTTGAACTTGACTTGGGAAAATTGGTTCAGAGACTCTGGTTTCTCTATTTAGAAACTGGGAGTTCAGGTTTAATTTCTCAGTCTTTTTTTTTTTTTCCTTTTTCCTACAGTTAAGTAACAGGGGGAGGGGGAGACGGGAGAGATCTTCAACACATATTCAAACTCTTGACTATGTATTTGGGATGTGGTTGGGATGCTCACGATACCTCCTCATTTACTCATCCCTCAGAGCAAACTGTTGGTCACATTCCTCCAGTTTCCCCTGCTGCATTTATTTATAAACCACTCCAAAGCAGCCCCTCATTCACCAAGCCAGGCAAAAGCTAGCAGCAGGGCATGACCAGCAGTGGGAGACATGGATGCCCACAACCACCCAGGGTGACCCAGGACATCAGACAGGTTGGATCAGGGAGTATAACTGCCTGCAGATTCAACTTCCTGGTCATCACTGTTTTCATTTCCAAAGAGACTGAAGAAGGTACAGAGATTTCAGTTACTCCAGCAGGGACGGGGGATTTCATAATGAGTCAGGCAGGAAAATAACAGATGGTGCACTGAGTGTAAATATGAAAATACCCTTGGAGCTGCAACAGAAGGCTCGACTCCCAGGGGAGTCGAGCAAAATCAGCCAAGGCTCCCCACTGTCTCTCATCTTTTCTCATTCTTGTCTTCTTTCTCAAGGCAGAGACTTTGTAGCCTGTGAAGGCGTAAGTACTTCCATCTGATTGTCCCCAAACTGTTATTCACCTGGAGGCTCTTGGCTTCTGATCTCCGGCCCTCTCACCTCCTTATCTGCTCAGACTCACTCCCTTATTCATTTAATTTAGCCCATTTCTCTGGGCTCTTCAGCTTATTCTTGCTTTCTTTCTGGACTTGATATAACTGGCAGAATGAGCTGTGGCTTTGGCCATATTTCATCAATCTCATCTCTTTTTCTTTTTTTCTTTCTTATAACTCAGCAGTCCCTACCATAACCACCCTAAACCCTTCTGAAATCCTTCTAGTTTTTTTTTCTTAAAGAAAATAATCTTCCAGATCTTTCCATTAGCTGTACCATAATTTCCATTTATCTTATTAAAGTCAGAAATGTTGAAATGTAGAAATGTTGAAATATTGTAAAGTCAGAAAGTAGAAATGTTGTCAACTTTTAATATGCATTTGACATACAGTATTGGTATACAATTACCAAAAACAACACTGTGTCAGGAGAAGTGAGGGTCATTCTTTCTTAAATCAAGTGTGCACTGTTTTTCCTCTCTATAGCTGTATATTTCCTTGGGCAGTAAACATGTGTAGCTTCCATTAGATTGGATTTAGCTGCTTTGCTGATAAAAGTGTGGACAAGGGGTGGGGTGAGCCTGGGTGGCTCAGTCAGTTAAGCATCTGACTCTTGATTTCAGCTCAGGTCATGATCTTAGGGTTCATGAGACTGAATCCCATATCGGGCTCTGCACTGACAGTGTGGAGTCTGCTTGGGATTCTCTGCCTCCCTTTCTCTGCCCTCACCCTCCCCACCCCACCCCCACCCCCACCCCCCACTCCCCCACCCCCCGCAGCTTGCATCCTCTCTCTCTCTCAAAATAAATTTTTTTTTTTAAAGTGTGGACTTTAACCCGAGTTCAACAGAGAGAAAAGCCAAACAGAACCAAGTGCTATATATAATAGCCAGCATGTTAAGAGGACTGAGAAAAACAAAGTAAGAAAAGACACAATATACAATAGTAGCAATTTAAAAAGGAGATATATTTTAAGATTTAGAAACTCATAATGGAATTATTTGAAAAGTTTTCACCAATATTTCAAAATTTAATGAATAGTTTTCTAAAAAAAAAAAACTTGTTAAATTTGGCTCAACAGAAAATCAGAATAACACAGTAAGAACATCTAGTCTATTAAAGATATAAATAATTTCTATTTTTTAATTTTTTTAACGTTTATTTATTTTTGAGAGAGAGAGTGGGGAAGGGGAAGAGAAAGAGAGAAGGACACAGAATCTGAATCAGGCTCCAGGCTGTGAGCTGTCAGCACAGACCCAATGCAGAGCTTGAACTCACAGTGAGATCATGACCTGAGCCATAGTCATATGCTTAACCAGCTGAGCCACCCAGGCGCCCCAATAATTTCTATTTTAAATTTTTTTTAACGTTTTTTTTTTTTTTTTTTTTTTTGAGACAGAGAGAGACAAAGCATGAACGGGGGAGGGTCAGAGAGAGGGAGACACAGAATCCGAAACAGGCTCCAGGCTCTGAGCTGTCAGCACAGAGCCCGACGCGGGGCTCGAACTCACGGACCACGAGATCATGACCTGAGCTGAAGTCGGCCGCTTAACCGACTGAGCCACCCAGGAGCCCCAATAATTTCTATTTTATACAAACTTTTTCAGAGAAGAAAACAGGGGAAATTGCCTATCTCATTGTGTGAGACAAAATTAACCTTAATTTGTAAGGGGAGTGTAAGTCTGACAAGAACAATAAAAGAAAAATAAAGAAAAGCTAAATCTGTGAGGTGATAGATACGTTAACTCAATTGTGGGAATCCCTTCACATTGTATTTGTATCTAATCATTTTGTATACTTTAAATACATTACAATTTTATTTGTCAATTATACCCCAATAAAACTGAAAAAATATATAACTGATTTAAAAAGAATAGTAAAATAAAATTTTGTCCAATTAGAATGTAAATGAAAAAATTCTAAATAAAATGTGCAAATTGTATTGCATTAAAAAATGATAATACATGACACTCATGTAGCATATTTTGCCTAGAAATGAAAAGCTGGTTCAAGAGAAAAATCTCTCAACGTCATATACAATGTAAAGAAAGCACACTGGCAGTGGCCAGGTGTGGAGAGGAGGAGAAGTAGGGAATGTTGTTGAATGGATACAGAGTTTTAGTTTTGCAAGACAAAAGGGTTCTGGAGATTGGTTGTGTAACAATGTAACTATAGTTGACACTCCTGAACTGTGCACTTAAAAATGGTTAAAATGAGGAGTGCCTGAGTGGCTCAGTCCATTAAGCATCCAATTTAATGAATCTCAGGTCATAATCTCACAGTTCATGAGTTCAAGGCCCACATCTGGCTTTGTGCTGACAGCTTGGAGCCTGGAGCCTGCTTCAGATTCTGTGTCTCCCTCTCTCTCTACCCCACCCCCACTTGCACTCTGTCTCTGTCTCTCAAAAATAAACATTAAAAAATTTTTTAAAAAGAAATGGTTAAAATGGTAAATCTTATGTTATGACTTTTTTACTATGATAAAAAAATTTTAAAAGACATCACAGAAGGACAAATATATAAATGACTATCTCAACAGATACAGAAGTATTCAATAAAATCAAGACATTCATAATTTGGTTTTTAAACCAGCATAATTGAAATATAAGGGAGTTTCCCTACTCTAATAGGCTGAATAATGCCCCCCCCCCCCATAGATGTCCACATCCTAACACCTGGAACCTGTGTAACCTTATACAGCAAAATGGACCTTGCCAATGTGATTAAGGTAAGGATCTTGAGATAGGAAGAGTAGTTTGAATTATCCAGGTGGGTCCAGGGAAGCAGAAGGAATCAGAGACAGAGGTTGTGATAGAGGCAGACATCAGAATGATGTGCTTTGGATGCGGACACAGAAACATAAGCCAGGGAGCAGTGGGAGCCACTGGACGCTGAAAAAGGCAAGGAAACAAGATTGACCCTTCAAAACCCCAGAAGAAACCAGCACTATTAACACCTTCTGTGTAGCCCAGCAAAACTGATTTCAGAGTCTGGCCTCCATGACCGTAAAAAAGGAAATTTGCATTGTTTTAGGCCAATAAGTTTGTGTTAATTTGTTACAACAGCAAAAAGGAAACCAATGTATTTACTTAATATGATCTACTCATTTACTCAACAAATATTTGTGAAGTACCTTTTATGTGATAAGCACTTTGCTAGGCCTTGGCAAGATTAAAAGAAACAAAAACAGATTAAAAAAAATAACCCTCCACCTCTGACTGTAGTTTGTATACTAATGGGGAGGAAAGGGAACACAATAATAATTATGCAAAATACAAAGGAAGTTAGTTAGATCATGACTATCTCCAATGAGAAAGAAATTAATGCAGGGAAAAGAGATGATGAGCATCATGGGAGAAGGGGTAGGTTAAATCTTTAGATTGGGGGAGTAGGGCAGGACTCACTGAAAAATGGCATTTGAGTAAACACGGGAGAAAGTAAGGAGGTACCCACCGGGAGCCCCGGACATTACAGTGAGATGGAAGAGATGGGAAGCCTTTGGAGAAGTTTAAACAGAGGAGAGTCGATTTGATCCATCATATGATTTCTCTGTATGACAAAGACTGTTCTGGCTGCTCTTAGGAAATGCTCTGAAATAGAAGGAGAAACACAGGAAGACCAATTAGGAGATTAACAAAGAAAAGCTAGAGGGAAAAAGGATGGTGCTTTAGAAAGGATGGCAGCAGTGAAGGTGGTAGAAAGTTGTTTTGTAAACATTTATATAAATTTATAGAACTGCCTTGATTTACCGGCAAGCTAACTGTGCAGTGTAAGAACGCGGATGCCAAAGGTTTTGGCCTCAGCAAAGTGAAAGATGCAGGCAGAGCAAGTCTGGTTGTGCAGGGGCAGCAAATATCAGGTGTTCACTTGGAAATACACATTGGACATTTCAGTAGAGGTGGCGAGTAGGCAGTCAGACAAGCAAACTTAAACTTCAGAAGAGCTGAACAAACTAGAGACATAAATTAGACTCCATCAAAAAGTTGTAGTACAGATGAACTTTGAACAACATGGGGTTTCAACGGCATGGGTCCACTTATACGTGCATTTTTTTTTTTGATAAATACAATACAGAATGGTAAATGTATTTTCTATTCCTTACGATGTTCTTAATATTTTTCTGTAGCTTACTTTATTGTAAGGATACACTACATAATACATATTAGTTACAAATACGTGCTAATTGGCTGTTTATGTTATCTGTAAGATTTCCGGTCAACAGTTGGCTATTGGTAGTTAAGTTTGGGGGCAGTGAAATGTTACATGTTGATTTCTGACTATAGGGGCAAGAGGCTGGTGCCATTAATACCTGTGTTTTGCAAGGGCCAACTGTATTGAAGTCATAAGTGAGTAATTAGAAGAGAGAAGAAATTCAATAACTTATTTCCAGAACCCCAACATTCAAAATCACGGAGATGAAAAAGAACCAGCAAGGAGAGTGAGAACAGCTAGAGAGGTAGAAAGAAAAACAGGGGTCTGATGTTCCAAAGTCAAAGGGCTCTGTGAAGAGGTCAACTGTGCTCCATGTGCCTGATTGGCCACATAAAATGAAAACTGAGCATTTGCCTCTGGTTTTGGCCACATGGAAGTCATAGGCAGTAACGGCTAGCTCACAAAAACTCATGACAAACGTGACACTTAACAGTAAAACTTCAGAAGCAGTTTCATTGAACTTCCGGGGTGTGAGACAAACATGCCCGCTTTCATCATTTTTATCCAGAATTGTACCAGAGGTTCTAAACAACAAATATAAAAAATATATATATAAGAATTGAGAAAAAAGGAATAAAACTGGTGTTTGCAGTTTATTTGATGTCCATGCATAAAATCCAAGATAATCTACAGTCGAATAGAAACTAATAAGAGATTTAAAATTTTTGTTAGATTCAAGATTAGCATTATAAAAATCATACTATTTCTTTTTTTCTAAGTTTATTTTGAGAGAGAGAGAGAGAGAGCACAAGCAGGGGAGGGGTGGGGGCAGGGGAGAGAATCTGAAGCAGGCTCCTCATTGTCAGCGCGGAGCCCCACGTGACGCTTGAATTCATGAACCGGGAGATCATGACCTGAGCTGAAACCAAGAGTCGGATGCTTAACCAACCAAGCCACTCAGGTGCCCCCAAAATCATATTATTTCTACTAAGTATCTACAACCAGCTATATGCTGATATTTAAGGAAGGAAAAAGAAGGAAGGGAGGAAGGGAAGAGATAGAAGGGAAGGGAGCAGAGGAGAGGAAAGGAAAAAAGAAAGATTAACCTGATGTGTAGTGTCTGCTGATTTCCATGGTGTAATTACTCCCACCATAGCTGATATCAAACTGCCAGTGTGGTGTCAATGAAGAAGGACTGGGAAGAGAGGAACACAATTGCACTTGCAAGGTGGTGTCAGCCCTAGCATGTCACTACAAACCACTCAGAAATTTAAGCAGACAAAAAAAAATCATATTCACAGAAGCTACCAAACCTATAAGACCTAAAAGAAATATAACAAATGTGCAAAAGTATGCAGAGATCACTTTTTAAATGTTTTCAAGAAAAAAACCCTGACTATTTAAGAAAATATGTATTGTCAGTGATTGGGAAGAATCAATATTGTTGATGTCAGTTTGCCCCAAAGCAATCTGTAATTGCAGTATAATTTTAATAAAATCCCAATAGGGAATCTTAAAATTAATTTGGAAGAGGAAGTGGTCAAAAATAGCTGAGACAGACACCTGGGTGGCTCAGTCAGTTAAGCGTCTGACTCTTAATTTCGGTTCAGGTCATGGTCTCATGGTTCATGAGATCAAGCTCTGTGTTGGGCTCTGTGCTGGCAGTGCAGGGCCTGACTGGGGTTTCTCTCTCTCTCTCTCTCTCTCTCTCTCTCTCTCTCAAAATAAATAAATAAAATTAGGAAAAAAAGCTGAGGCAATTTTGAAATGCAAGATAGGAGGATTTGCGCTACTAAAAAACAAGTCAGTAAGTAATATAGTTGTTACTAGTGTCAGGATGAACAAATACAACCATGTAACTGCATAGAGAGCCCATGAACAGACTCAAGTAATTTTGGAAACTTGTTGTGTAGCAGATGTGATATTATAAATTAGTGTTGAAGGGGTGGCCTCTCAATAAACAGTCCTGTGACTACTGGATTTATATATAGGATAGTAAACAAATTGCAGATTCTTTGCAGGACAGAAGAAAAAAATTCACAAAGAATAAACAAAAAATTATGAAATGTAACAGTGGGTTATTATCTCAAGTTTATAAAGAGCTCTTAAAACTAATCAATATGTTAAGCCAAATAGATTCATGAAAAACAATCGCTAAAGTTAGAAAACTGAAGTACCAATTTGCATTTAAAAAACAAAATATATTTTAAAATATTCAAATATATTAAGAATTTAAAAACTAATTTTAAATTAATAAAATGCTATCGCTTCTCAGCCTTTTGGTTAAGATCAAGTGTAAATTAATAAAACGCTATGTGTCTCTATCAAAATGAAAAAAAGTTAAAAACTGACTTTTAAAACAATCTCAGGTGCCTGTGAGGCTCAGTCATTTGAGCATCTGACTGTTGGTTTTGTCTCAGGTCATGATCCCACAGTCCTAGGATCAAGCCCTGCATTAGGCTCCATGCTGAGAGTGGAGCCTGTTTGGGATTCTCTCTCTCCCTCTCTCTCTGCCCCTTCCCTGCTTTTGCGTGCTCTCTCTCTAAGTGAATGAATGAATGAATGAGCAAATAAATAAATAAATAAATAAATAAATAAAATTCTTAAAAATCTATAATCTGTGTGCAAGTGCTCATTTCTCCATACACTAAGGGAAATGAGAATTGTCAAACAAACTTTGCAAACTCACTGCAAGTATAAATTGGTACAACCTTTCTAGATTGGGATATATTTATAGAAATTTTAAATATGCCTCCTTTGACCCAAAAATTCAAGTAACGTATCCTAAAGCAACCAGAAAAAAATGTGCAAAGAGCCGCACATAACCCATTTCAGTGAAGAAATAGAGTTTGATATGTTAACAGATAAAAAAATAGTCTACAAAAATTACATATAATGTGACCTTTTTTTTATAAAACAAACAAAAAATAGTGTAAACGCACTCGATGCCTCAAAATTTATCTGAAAGTAACACAGAAGTGATTATTTCTGGGTGCTGAAGTAATGGAGTTCTAGGTTTTCTTATTTTTTTTGTGTGGTTTCTTAATTTTGCGGTAGTCATTACTTGTATACTAAGATAAATCACTTTACAAAAAATTTAAGCAAAGCAGACCTGCACTGTCTGTTCTGGAAAAAACATATGATTAACACATGCATTATTTTAAACTTATTCTTTTATTTTGGTGCCTTTTTCTAGAATGAGCCTAAGTATAAGACGTTTACACATAAGGGAAAAGTGAGTAGTACATCCTATGATGTACTCAAAATCATTCCCCTCCTTTGTCAACCAACCTGAGTCCCTCATGGCATCATACATGCATATGTTTCCATAGGATTATCCCCCTTGCATGCTCCCTAATCCAGTGGATCCCCATGAATCAACATACCTACACATTTAAATTTTCACACGTGCACACACACACATACACACATGTTCATTATTCATTATTTCCTGACTCGTGTTTTGTATTAAATTTGAGGGGAGCCTGAGTGGCTCAGTTGGTTGTGCATCCGACTTGATATTGGCTCAAGTCACTATCGCACAGTCATGAGATAGAGCCCTGCATGGGACTCCACACTAAGCAGAACCTGCCTGAGATTCTCTCTCTCCCTCTCTCTTTGCCCCTCCCCCACTCTCTATCTCTCTCAATAAATAAATAAAAACTTTTTTAAAAAGAGAATAAAACAAAGTTAATTATTTACATGCCTTATCTTTCCGGGAGACTGTAAAACTGTAGAGAATAAGATGAATATATCATTTCGTTTGCATTTCCCAGAAACAACAAAATATCCTGCACTGATACATAGAAACAACTTGTTTGCTGACTAAATATTTTGAGGATTTGGAACAATTGTAGCATTTGGACCAATTTTTAGCATTTTTTTATAACTTGAAAAATAAGTTAACGTTTGAAGAAGTAAAAGGTATTTCCGTTTTAATTATAGGTAAAATATAACCAATTACACCATTAATGATACTGCTTCAATTATAATTATATTCAAGATGATTGTTTTAGATCGATGGATGATAGATCTACAATGATTTACAATGAGAAATAAAGGTTATAAGAGGGACTTTCCTTCATATTTTTGTCTGCGTCAAGAAAGCCAAAAATGTTTTTCCACAAAATATAGTTTAGGGCCTTTGTTAAACAGACACTGTGAGAACGGATGAAACAAGGATTGATTACAAGATGGCACTTTCTTATGGTATATCATTCTAATGAAGCATCTTATGTGCTGGATAAGAATGGACTGGTGTACAAAGTGGGTTCATAATTATTCCTACCATTTACCTATCAACTGCTGTGCTAAACACTTTGTGTTCATTTTCTCCAACCCCATTAAGAACCTCGTTTACATAGTAAGTGGAGCTGCACATATTCCAGCTCAGCTCTATTGACTCCAAAACCAAAACTTTTCCTAAACAATAAATCCACTTATTTACAGATTAATCAAAAGCATCTAATAGTGATTGCAGCAAGGTAGCCAACATTTCTAGTAATATGTCTTGAAATTTCCATGGCTCACAACACATCTACAGTAGAATTGTGATCAAATAATAATATCCACTGCATTTACCAAAGACAAAGTGATAGAGAAAAAGTTTTGAGGGAGACTGTGGTATTCAAATATCTTTACAGTAATATATGTGTGTGGGGAGGGGGGTGAATCTCCATTTTAGCCAATGTACCTTTTTATAATAATCATGGCATTTCCTCTTCTGTCTAAAAACAGCATTACAACAATCATTTTAACCATTACAACAATGGGGTGTATCTCCATTTTAGCCAATGTACCTTTTTATAATAATCATGGCATTTCCTCTTCTGTCTAAAAATAGCATTACAACAACCATTTTAACAATACATTGCTCTAACTTTTATATTTTATTTGAATGAAAATAGAACAGCAAAAACAAGTACAAGTTTTCTTAAAAATACTTTCGATGAAAGTTTGATTATCTCACATCTAGACTTTACAAAGGTAGTTACCCAATTGATTATAGTGAAATATTATCTCTTTGTTTAGCATTTGCTTTTTATCCAGGCACACAGACCACTGAGGAAGCTGTAAGAAAAAAATGCCATGTCTTGTCTGTTCCTGGGTGTGATCAGCAAACTTGTCATATGTAAATAATTATGCACTTCATAGAGTAGTTCCAAACTCACATCGCATATTTCAGATGCGTACCTTTAGAAGAGCTGATTCTTTTGTCTAATATTTCCTTTAGCACCTCAGAAATACTGTGAGCTTCATAGGGAAAATGATTCTGCAAAATTGCAGATCCAGAACATTGTTTGGATTTTATATACTAAAGAAATATTTGGCGGGGGGGGAGGCGCCTGGGTGGCTCAGTCGGTTGAGCATCCGACTTTGGCTCAGGTCATGATCTCATTCATGGTTTGTGAGTTCGAGCCCTGCATCAGGCTCTGTACTGACATCTCAGAGCCTGGAGCCCACTTCAGATTCTGTGTCTCACTCTCTCTGCCCCTCACCTGCTCATGCTCTGTCTCTCTCTGTCTCAAAAATAAATAAAACATTAAAATAAATAAATAGATAGATAGATAGACAGATTAAAAGAAATATGGGGGAAATTTGCAAGCAAATGAACAGGCTTAACAAAACTTCATGTAGGTTATCTTCTGTTTGTTTTTATTCCAGGGGTTTGTAATTGGAGTAATAGCTGCCAGCAAGGAGAGCTGTGCATCTTCTCTGGTAACCTCAGATGCAATGTGTTATATGGGAAGAATGTAGGTTTGGGAACTGGACCAGGCTGGAGACCATGCAGCATCACACAAGTGAAATGCTATCTAGTAGGACTGCATTGTTGGTGACCCTAATGAAGCTAGTGATAGGTTTTTCTATTCTTTGATATAGAAAGAGGAATTGTTGGACATAATAATCCACAAATCTACAAAGATCTATGGATCTTTTATCTGGAATCTAGTACATTCAACAACATGCATTATAGAGGGTAAAAGCATCAATTTTTAGCTAATTACCTTCAGTAAAGATCTTTTCTTAAATTCTGTTTTCACATCTGTTTTCTTGACACAAGCTAGGATATCTTTTATGTCTCATTCTGGTTACATAATACACACAAGTGTGATTTCACTTTGTCTATCAGGCTGTAATGTGTCATGTTATCTTATGTTACCCTCAAATTAAATTATGAACCTAAAGTAGTTTATGGATAAACATCTCAAAGACTTTATTTCTATAGATTACAAAGCTGAAAGAATTATTCAGAAGAAAAGAAACACCTTCTAAAATGTTTCCAACTTTCTTCTTAGATCTTCAATGTGAATTATCAGAAAGAAACAATAAATAGATCTGCTTCTTCCCTTTGGGGATTGAGAGAGGTTTGGTAGATTTAATGAGATTCCTGAGATGTCCAGGTTTATGTAGCAATAAGTACACCAGATTCAAGTGTTTTTTTTTTCAAATGCAATGTACATAATAAAGAAAATGTAACACTGTTTTCTGAACTTCTTTCCTACACCACAAGATTTTCACAGTGTAATTCTCCTTGGGCTCAAGCCTTACAGTATATCCAGTCATGGTGCACTCAAGGATCCTGCCAGCAGTGGGCATCAGGAAATACAGTAATTGTCGCCATCTTGCTACTTAAAGATGTGATGGTTATTTTACAAGTCCTAGGAAATGCCTTCCTTGTTCTATAGGTAATGAGACTATGCATATAGTTTAGTAGTTTATTCTATCCATGCTTCAAAATTAAGTCAAGTTTACCATTAAATTCCAGATTTTTCTATATTCATAGCTTTGTTTATGACATCAATTTTGTGAACCAAGTAAATTCAATATGACGTATTGTAGAGACTGCTTAAGTAGAATGTAGTTTTGTTTTGTTCTGTTTTTTTTCTCAAGATGTTCATCATTTATTTGAGAGGAATTTCTGACTTTGTGGTTGGGGTTGCTTAGTGTGTTTATGTTGGGAAAGGGAATCGCAGGCATGTAGTCTTTCAGCCTCCACTCAGTCACATAAGAATGAGCCTTGGAGCTGGGATATTTTTTTATCAAGAGATAAAGAATCAAAAGAAAACCAAATCTGGAGGCATCACAATTTCAGACTTCAAGCTACATTACAAAGCTATAATCATCAAGACAGTATGGTACTGGCATAAAAACAGACATACAGATCAATGGAACAGACTAGAGAACCCAGAAATGGACCCACAAACGTATGGCCAACTAATCTTTGACAAAGCAGGAAAGAAAATCCAATGGAATAAAGACAGTCTCTTCAGCAAGTGGTGCTGGGAAAACCGGACAGCGACATGCAGAAGAATGAACCTGGACCACTTTCTTACACCATACACAAAAATAAACTCAAAATGGATGAAAGACCTAAACATAAGACAGGAAGCCATCAAATCCTGGACAAGAAAACAGACAACAATCTCTTTGATCTCAGCTGCAGCAACTTCTTAATGATAGGTCTCCTTAGGAAAGGGAAACAAAAGCAAAAACGAATACTGGGACCTCATCAAGATAAAAAGCTCCTGCACAGTGAAGGAAACTATCAGCAAAACTAAAAGGCAACCAATGGAATGGGAGAAGATATTTGCAGAGGACCTATCAAATAAAGAGTTAGTATCCAAAATCTATAAAGCACTTATCAAACTCAACACCCAAAAAACACATAATCCAGTGAAGAAATGGGTAAAAGACATGAACAGACACTTTTCCAAAGAAGACATCCAGATGGCTAACAGACACACATGAAAAGATGCTCAACATCACTCACCATCGGGGAAATACAAATCAAAACCACCACGAGATACCACCTCACACCTGTCAGATGGCTAAAATTAACAACTCAAGAGACAACAGATGTTGGTGAGAATGTGGAGAAAAAGGAACCCTTTTGCATTGTTGGTGGGAATGAAAACTGGTGTAGCCACTCTGGAAAACAGTATGGAGCTTCCTCAAAAAATTAAAATTGAACTACCCCACGACCCAGCAATTACACTACTAGGTACTTATCCAAAGGATACAATAATGCTGATTTGAAAGGGCACATGCACCCCAATGTTTATAGCAGCACTATCAACAATAGCTAAAGTATGGAAAGAGCCCAAATGTCCATCAACAGATGAGTGGATAAAGAAGATGTGATATATATTCATAATGGAATACTTGGTGATCAAAAAGAATGAGATCTTGTCATTTGCAACAACATGGATGGAACTAGAGTGTATCATGCTAAGCAAAATATGCCAGTCAGAGAAAAACAAATATCGTATGATTTCACTCATACGTAGAATTTAAGAAACAAAACAGATGAGCATAAGGGAAGGGAACCAAAAATAGATAAAAACAGAGGGGGAGACAGACCATAAGAGACTCTTAAATACAGAGAACAAACTGAGGGTTGCTGGTAGGGTGTTGGGTGGGGGACGGGATAAATGGGCAAAGGACATTAAGGAGGGCACTTGGGATGAGCACTGGGTGTAATATGTAAGTGATGAATCACTAAATTCTATTCCTTAAATCATTACACTATATATTAACTACCCACACAGCCTGCAACTGGTTAATCTCCTTCTGTGGAAATATCTTTCCCTGATTAGGGTCAGTGAGTGTTCCTTTGCTCTGCATCAGGCTCTGAAGAACACCCACAGCTTTCAGAAATATACACTCCAGACAGGAGGACTCAGGGTCCTTCTACTGCAGCACAAGAGGACTGTGCATGAGCCAACTGCCCTGTGTCAGCTGCCAGGGGTACTCACTAGCCATGAGGGACCCTACACACATTATGGAGCTGATCTTACTCTGTATCTTCTCTGAGTAAAAGTGCTGTCCCATTCTGTGCTTGACTGTGTTGTATATTCCTTGGCCCATCTAATACCAAGATGTAGTGGGCAGAATGGTTTGAACTTCTTTCCCTAGAGGCTGGTATTGTGGTGATCTTTGCTACCCTCCCTGTAGTTTGAGTTCTCCCCTGTCATTGGTTACGGGTGCATAGTGTTCTGCTCAACATATGGAGAATTCATCCTTCTTGGACATTTGTATTCTTAATCTGGATGCCAAAACACATTCTAGATGTTCTGGATGAGTCCAACATGTAATCTGTGTGCATTATGACAAAATTCATTACATACTTTCAGTTTCATTGGCCAAAAATAATGAAAAAAAATGAAGCACCATCACCTTTACCTTGAGCACATCTTCATTGTTTTCTATTCTTTTGGGTGATAGTAGAGATGTTTGATGGTAAAATCTTGCTGGGCACATTTTCCAAGAAGAAAGAACACTGTTATTCAGCTCTCCAATCACACGTGCAGTGGTATCTTCCTTCTAATTTAGACATCACTGGCAACAATCAACTTGTCAGATTTATATAGTAGATAAAAATGGAAACGATAAAAATCAAATCCAAGGCTGCTTTTATTTTTGAAGTTTAAATGGCAACTATTATCATTTCATATAGCCCATTATGTGCGAAAAGATGTCTAAGGCCATGAGTTTCCCTCATGAGTTTTCATGAGGTTTTTTTTCACTCTACATTATATTTTATTTTAATCAATAAAGATACTACTATACTACTATAGTACAGATTCCAGTGATGCTCTAAAAGATAAGCTCTGTGGAATTTTTGTTTTAAATTATTATTTCAAAACAAATAATATATGCATGATTCAGCATGAGGACCCAGGATTAGATGCAAGTGAAATTATAAGCCATTATTCAATTCAAATAGATAACAGTTTAATTGTACTTTAAATTCTATAACAAAATTATATAAGGTAAATCCCAAGCATCAAGTTAAACTCCTTTTCAAAAACATGTGAGTAAAAAAGTCAAACATTTCCTAGCTGATTATCAGGACTAAATTTTAACAGCAAAAATGTGTGGTGTAAACAATTTATACCAAACAAACAGGTTATTTCACATTAAAGGGCTCACTTACCAACAATAAATTTATTCATTCATATAGAACAATTTCTCAACCCTGACACTATTAACATTTTGGTCCTGATCATTCTTTGAGGGCCGTCCTGTGCATTGCAGGATGTTCAGCAGCATTCCTAACCTCTATGTTCCCACCAATTATGACACAGAAAAGATATCTCCAGACATTGCCAAATGACCCCTCACTGTAAAGTTGCCTTTGGTTGAAAACCACTGATCTAAAACATGCTAGAGGGTTTCTATGTGTTAGGTAGGCACTGTGTTTGGTTCTAAGGATGCAGTATTAAGAACCAGCTCTTAAAAACTCACATCTATAAGTGGAGACATGTAAATATCAATGTAAATAACAGAAGTATACTAAAAGTACTATTGATTTACTCAAACTTATCTCATTTGAAATATCATTCAAGAGAAAATACTGTCTCATTATATCTTTATCCAAACATATACTATGATACTTCTTCAGACATTATGCTTGCCAGACACATTTACATACATTGTAGTGAGAGCAGAATCCAAGACAAAACTTTCCAGTCACGGAGTGCCTGGCTGGTTCAATTGGTCTAGTATGTCACTCTCCATCTCAGGGTTGTGTTTAGGCCCTATGCTGGGTGTAAAGATTGCTTAAACAAACAAACAAACAAACAAACAAACAAACAAACCTTCCAGTCACAGTTTAATATAATCCTTCTAGCTTATTGATTCATCAGTAAATCTTACCTCTCTACAAGCAAACTCTGCCCCCCAGACTTGTCAGGTATTTGTCAGGTCTATTGAACTAAGGGTATTCAGCTTAATTTGAAACTCTTAATGAGTTCTATAAATACACATCACTCTAAAATCATGAAGCTACTTCCAAACTGCAGACATTTCCTTGTAACATATCACATAATGATTCCAATTCCTATCCTAAAAATTGCTTTCTAAATGAAAAGATGCCAGTATGTTATTTATTGTAATGTTATTTATTTACTTCAGGGAGTTCACATTATATGTTAGGCACTACTGGCTTAAAGCCATTTTTTTTTTACTGATATCTTATCTCTCACTGAAAGAGACTGTCTTATGCTACTGTTCAACACTGAGTAAAGTCTCTATCCAAAGCAATAAGACATGAAAATAATTAGAACGGGGATGACAAAACTATCACTTCATGAAAACAATGTGACACTCAAGCACCTCAATAGTGTTTACCCTAAGGTTTGGCAGGTTAGGTCGCCATCTTTTTATATTACTTATCAGGTGAAACACAAGTCAGAGGAAAGCCAGGTAGAAGCTTTTTTGATTAGAATGCTTAAAGCTTATTTGCTGGTTTCTGACACTTGCCAAACTGTTTAATCAATTCTTCATCTACAAATCCCTTTTTATTTTTATAAAGTTCATTTATTTGTTTAGAGAGACAGGGAGAGAGAGAGAGAAAAGCATGAGTGGGGAAGGAGCTGAGAGACAAGAAGAGAGAGAATCCAAAGCAGGCTCTGTGCTGTCAAAGCCAAATTCTGTCACAGCCAAAATCAAGGGTTTTGGACACAACTGACTAAGCCACCCAGGCACCCCATCTATAATCCCTTCTGCAATGACTCCAATTATTTTTAGCCCCATTCTTATAAATGAGCCTGTTTATCTCTCAGAATTGGAGAATTATTGTTTCACTGTATTAATTTAAAATGTTACTCTCGGGGCGCCTGGGTGGCGCAGTCGGTTAAGCGTCCGACTTCAGCCAGGTCACGATCTCGCGGTCCGTGAGTTCGAGCCCCGCGTCAGGCTCTGGGCTGATGGCTCGGAGCCTGGAGCCTGTTTCCGATTCTGTGTCTCCCTCTCTCTCTGTCCCTCCCCCGTTCATGCTCTGTCTCTCTCTGTCCCAAAAATAAATAAAAAACGTTGAAAAAAAAAAAAAATAAATAAATAAATAAATAAAATGTTACTCTCCTATTTATCGAAGCTAAACATGCATCAAGCCTATGACCCAACACTCCTAAGCATACACATAGGAAAAGTAAGGGTATATATCTAGTCTACCAAAAATATGTGAATTTTTGTAGCAGAATTGTTCACAATAATCCGAATTTAGAAACAACCAAAGTGTCTGTCAAGAGTAGAATGGATAGACTGTGGTCTTTTCATAAAGTAGAACATTACAGAACACTTAAAAATACTACTTGCATTTGCAACAAGGATGAATTGCACAAATGAAATTAAAAGCTAAAGAAATCAAACACAAAGTACTACATCCTGTATAATTCCATTTATATGAAGTTCAAAAACAAGAAAAATTAATTTACAGAAACAGAATTTAGAATAATGATTTTCTCTGGAGAATGCAATTGGTATTAATGGTGGAGAGACAAAAGAAAAACTTTTGTAATCTTGTAAATATTCTTTATTTCAATCTATGTTGAGGCCACATTTAAATATATATATATATATTTATATATAACCAGTGTGTATATCCATTTATATATATCCATATATATGTTATCTGTAACATAAATATCATATTGTGCATAAAATAATATAATATATAAACATAAATATATAAATGTTTATATATAACATACAATGTATTTTATATATACAAGTTAAGTTGATTGAATTTAAATGATATATATTTTAAGTATATATTACATATTAAAATTTATTTAAAAATCATGAAGTTACATACTTATGATTCGAGTACTCTGTTATGTTTATTCTCCTACAATCTCTTTTAAATCATGCCAAATTTCTTCTTAATCTTGCACATAGTGGTTTTTTGGGTCCATATTTTATTGCAGAGTCACAAAATATATTGATGTGTTTATATCCCAATTTATTATTGTTGTGTGTTCAATCACCTGATGAAGAAATCAGCTAAGAGGAGTAAAAATGTGTTTATTGCTTTTATTGGCATTACTGACCTTTACCTCTCTGAGGGGGAGCCAGTAAGGGATCAAATTGTCTTATCTTAAGGGAGATGCTTAAATACAAAGGTCATAGTCATACAAATTATGTACTTTTATTATAACTGCCAGAACTTAAATAAATAGGAACAGGCAACTTAAATATGGAATAATAAGCTTAAATGATGCTAATTATGATAGATTTTGATCAACTTTTTTAAAAAATCTGATTTTTTTCATAGTTGATAAATTATTAGAAATAATTAGTAAATATTGTAATATTAGATACAAAGTCCACTTATTGGCAATAAAGAGAAAATTATTTAAAAATACTGTTTATATCCAGAATTTTAAAATATTATTACAAAATAACAAATAAATATTAAAAACATTTTCTAAGGCAAAAACAAAAGTAAAAAATGCTATTTATGAAAGATTAAAAATTAGGAATAAATTTAACAAATTATATATAAAACCTCTATATGAAAAACAAAATATTACTGAAACAAATTAAAGAAAACCTAAATAAATAGAGAAATACAATATATTTATAGACTGAAAGAATCAAAGTGATAAAGATACTGAATTGATGGAGTCATTGCAATCTAACAAATATCCCACCCTTTTTTTTTTTTTGACAGAAAGTAAAATGTATATGTGAATGGAATGACAGAGAAATACTCAAGGCACTGTGGAATACAAACAGCAAGATGGGAGAAATTACTCGATACCAGAACTCAAAAGAAAGCTACAGTAGTAATTATGACATTGTTATATCGACACTAGGACAAAAAGAGAGATTAAATACAATACGAAGTCCATTAACAGACCCATGATTATATGTACACTTGATTTACAACAAAAATATCAGTATGGAAGAGGCAGTCTTTTCAAAAAATGGTGCTGGATCAACTGGATATCTATATGGAAAAGTATATTCAGTTTGACTCCGACTTCATAACACACAATAATTAATTCCAAGTAAAGCTAAAAATGAAAATTAATTCATGAAGCTTCTAGAAGATAATATAATACTTCATGACTTTGAAATGGGGAAACACTTTTTTAAGAGGATCAAAAAAACGGTAACCTTAAAATAAAATATTGCTCAATTGGACTATATTAAACTCAATGACTTTCTCTTATCAAAAGAAAGCAGTAAGACAGTGATAAAAAGCAGCCACAGGTGGCAGAAAATACTTACAATACATATAAGCAACATACAGAACTCTTATAAAACAAAAAGATTAACTGATGAACAAAGTAAGCAAAAAACTTGAACAAAGTCTCATAGAAAAGGATGTTGTAATTGATGTATTTTTATGATAAAAAATGATAAACATATTTTTAAAGTGTTTAACCTCTTAATCAGCAAATTGAAACCATAGGAGATACTACTTATATACCTTCCAGATGTTCTAAAATTAATAATAGATAACAGCAAGTGTTGGTAAGATTATAGAGCAACAGGAACTCTCATACACTGAGGTTGTATCAGCAAATTGACATAATCACTTTGCAAAAGATTTTGGCATTATATATTAAAATTGAAGAAGATATATAACCCACATATCCTAGAGCCCAACAATTTCACTCTAGAATGGTTATTGCTGCATTATTGGTGGTGACTAAAGGCAAGCCAGTCGCCTACCAAGAGTACAAAGATACATAGTGATACATCTTTATAATGGAATATTATCCAGCAAAGAAAATGAATGCATATGATAATATAGATAAATCTCACAAAGGTAATTTTGAATAAAGAAGCCAGGTATATGAGATGTGATCCTGTAATTTTATTTAATAAATACTATTTATTTAGAAATTCAAGAAAAGAAACAACACTAAATTACAGTGTGTAGGAATGAATGCTTATGTGGAAAACCCTATAAAAGGGTGTATATGAAAAACTTATAACTAGGGAAGTCAGTTTAACAGTTAATATTATAAGTAAGAAAGGGGTAGTGTTGTGTAGGAGTTATAAAGGTGCTTGTGGGAGAACTTTAGGAAGGACTTCTTGGCTATAGGAAACACTTCAGGGTTATTATGGGAAACGCTTAATGGAACAGAAACCCTTAAGAAGCAGGTGGAGTAGTCTAGGCTCAGATTATTCAAAGTATGGCCAGCAGTACAGCACCATCAGCATCATGTGAGAGCATGTAAGAAATGGAGAACTACAGGCCTCCCCCTAAATCTACTGAACTATAATCTACTATTTCAACAAGATCTCTCTAGCTCTGGGGCCACTTGGACCAAGGTTTGAATTCCTACCCTGGCACCTGTTGTTGGAACGGGCCTCAGGCAAGTCTCTTAACATTTTGGGACCTCATTTTCTCTTTTATAAAACAGAACAGAAAACATTCCAGAAAGGAGAAACATTAAGTAGAATATACCAGGATGAGTTGTTTCTGAATTTAAGACTATACAATCTACGTAAGATATATAGATATGTGTACATGGTTCCCCAAGGGGCAATGACACAGCATTTGCTAATTCAGCATTAAAGGCAACTTTATGAAACATAACTGCCATGAATAATGAGAATCAAGTGCATATAAATTAACAAATAATTTTTGTCATCTGTTACCTTTGATTTTGTTTATAAATAATAATATATAATAATTGTTTATAGATTATATATAATTATCCTTATTTTTGGCTACAAATTTTCATATAAACTATGGATAAACACAAGAGTGGGTAAAACATGTATAACTTTAACCTATGTACAATTATTCCCCCAAGTAATGCTAAGTCATGTTTAAATCACATTTATTCACATTAAAAACCAAGGGAACTTTGTTTTGTTGTTGTTAATAACAATTAACAATTTTTTTTCAATGTTTATTTATTTTTGAGGGGGGGGGAGGAGGGGTAGAGAGAGAGGGAGTCACAGAATCCGAAGCAGGCTCCAGGCTCTAAGCTGTCAGCCCAGAGCCCAACGCAGAGCTCAGCCGAAGTCAGACACTTAACCCACTGAGCCACCCAGGTGCTCCATCAATTTTTTAACTGTTTCTTCTTCCTCTTTTCCTCCCATCTAAAACTTTCAGGTGTACTTATTAGCTTGACTTCTAAAGAAAATACCATCTCAAAATTGTGCTTCTCCAGTTGTCTACAAGAATTTTTCTCTGCAAAGCTCCATTTATAGTTTTTTTTTTTTTTTTTTTTTTAAACTTTTTTTTTTTTTTTTTTCAACATTTGTATTTATTTTTGGGACAGTGAGAGACAGAGCATGAACGGGGGAGGGGCAGAGAGAGAGGGAGACACAGAATCGGAAACAGGCTGCAGGCTCCGAGCCATCAGCCCGGAGCCTGACGCGGGGCTCGAACTCACGGACCGCGAGATCGTGACCTGGCTGAAGTCGGACGCTTAACCGACTGCGCCACCCAGGCGCCCCGTCCATTTATAGTTTTTACCAGAACCTAAGTCACAGAAGCATTTTATTTAATGTTGTTTATAACCAATTTCCAAAAACACTGAATGCCAATTGCACTATACTTTGGGAAGAAGCTATTTGTCACTATAGATTTCTTATCATATTTCATTTGTTTCAGAGAAAAAGGCCTTTTATTTTATGTGAAAAATGACTTCTGATTTGATTTTGTGGCAATTTTTAATTTAAGTTTTCTAGTTTCATCTTATTTTTTCCTGTTCTCTAACCATATAAAAGTGTCCCAATACTGTAGGATGTGCCCGTTTCATATAAACAAAAGCAGGCTCTACTACAGTAAAAAGTTATAAGCATACTAAAATATGTAATTAAGATACTTATTTTTTAACTGAAAAATATTTATAAAAATAAATAAAACAAAAAATCTAATTATTAGGCATTTCTAAGTATTCGTAATTCTATACCACCTGTTTCATGACAGATGCTCCACTCTGGTGACTAAATTTTAAGCAAAAGAAACTAGCTTTTAATATTGGCAAACTAGAAATAATTATTAAATTAGAAAAATATAATTTTAGAAAAATACAATTAGAAATACAATTAGAAAAATACAATTATTAAAATAGAAAAATACAAACAACGTTCCATAGTAAGGAACTAATCTGTATACATGGTTATTGTTGATCTTCTGTTAGACCTTTTTTTCCTTCTGTTAGATCTTACAATCTTTTTCAAATAAATGTTCAAACATGGCACAACACACTAAAAAGTTTTTTCAAAAAACTTCATATATATATATATGTGTGTGTGTGTGTGTGTGTGTGTGTGTGCGTGCATGTGTATGTATAGTGTTTTATTTCTAAAAGCACTGTGGAAAACACGCGTACACCAAAATGAATCAGTGGTAGAACAAGAGACATAATTTAGATTTCATCCCTCATGGCTGTATCTAATGAACTCATTTCTGTTCAATTCCTAAAGTATAGTATTGTTTTATAGAGAAAGCAAAAACATTTTACCTTCTTTATTCCCCAGTAAGCTATTAAAATATAATATCCTTGGGGATTAAGATTTTTCACCTTGCCCTTCTAAGTATCTATATAAAATATAATTGATTCCACTAAAGATTAGAGGAGGCAAAATAAAATCGGAATCAAGAATATGAGGACTTTCAAACATATGGAGTTTATTCTTTAATTCACTAAAATAACACTGAACATGTTTCTGAACATCACTTTGAAATTCTGCTTTTGTTCCACCTATTAAAATTGGATTCCAACAATTGGATTCAACCTAAAACTCTATTTCCATGTAATAGCAGCGGAACTGGATCTGATATTTGTTTAAAAGAGAGCTAGATCTTTGTATAGTACCCATTTATTGGTTTATAGCCGTGCAACCAGAAAGTATACACAACAAAATGTTGTCATTCCAGCAAGGAAAGGGAGAGGGGAGAGGAGAGGGTGTGGAGAATTGTCCTATCCTGTCCCTGCAACGGTTGACAGTAACTTATCCTACAGAGATGCACTCGGCTGCCTGTCCCTGTTTGTCTCCTCTCACCAACCAGTGACTTCAAGGCCATTTGACCTAATATTCACTTAGCCTCACCATCAATTCAATGCCTATGTTAGCGATCTACTGCATAACAAATTACCATGACTTAGTGGCTTAAAACAACATACATTTATTATCCCACGATTTCTATGGGCAGGAATCTAAATATTCTTTAACTACATTCTCTGTTTTAGCATCTCTTACAAGGCTGAAATCACAGTGTAGTCTAGAGCTGGGATATAATGTTAGGCTCTACCAAAGAAAGGTCCACTGCCAAGTTTACATGGGTTTTGGCAGGATCCAGTTTCTGGCAGGTTGTCAGACTAAGGTCCTCAAGCCCTTGCTGGCTCTTGGTTTCTTGCCACTTGGGCCTCTTCATATGGCAGCTTACTTTATCAGACCCAGCAAGAAAGAGTCAATACAGAGGGTGTGCAGTAAGACAGAAGTGAAGATCTCATGTGACATAATCATGGAAGTAACATCTCACCACTTTTACTGTATTCTATTGGTTAGAAACAAGTCATGCATCTGTACCTACACTTACGAGAAGAGGACCACAACAGGGCAGGACTACCAGGAGGCAGAGACTGGAGGCCTCTTGGAGCCCACCTGCTACAGTGCTGACCCTAGATCCACAAGATGCTTGAAACCACATTTTATTGATAAACCAGTTTGTTTGTTTGTTTGTTTTTGCCTGATACCTTGTTTCCTTGAACACCGTGTTCCAGCCTTGTTCCTGGTACCTGAACACGTGGCTGGTAGGTTGGCCTTTTATTTCCCATACACATACATTCTTCATCCCTACTAACCAAATGCTCTTCTTTTTGACTTCTACATCGAATGACAGAGTTCTTGGGACTAGGGCTCCTCATGTAACTTACTTCCTATTGCTGAGTTTCCAACTATTAGCCTTCAGCAACTTGTTAAATGGATCCTCAGCATTTAGACATGTATTTTTAGCTAATAGTGCTTATGTCACATATGTATTTACCCCATAGACCAACGTTTGCTTTTCAGACACACTATTTGGAACTTACTGCTCTGTATTGATTTTCTGAATAACCAATCCCCACTCTTACTCTTACCCATATTGCAGCATTTGCCATTCTCCTGACTCTTCAAGTTTTCCTGGTTTGTAACCAGTTCTGATCTGGACATTCCTGAAGATATTTGAGGCTGAGTTCTGATAGTTGTTTACTTGTTAAGAAAAAAAAATGCTTCTATAAATTCCTCCCCAGTGGAGGTTCCATATCTAATCATGGAACATTTGCAAACATTTTAGTAAATACTCATTGAAGCAAAACCCTATAATGATAAAGGAAAACATTTGCAAGGATGTAAGAAAATACAAATACTCATTGAAGCACAACCCTGTAATGATGAAGAAAAGAAGCTTTTAATCTAAAGAAATATCGCTTTCTCACTATAGATACTTAAAACTGCCAAACTACCTGTTCTGGGTTTCATTTTATTAAATAGATACATAAGGTGGGAAAGAAGATAGTTCTCTACAGATCCAGCATTATAAAAAATATATTCATCTTTGTTTAAGTTTATGTTCTTTCCTCTGCCTGAAATAACATCATGTGTCATTCATTTTTACACGTCAAAATCCTGTATCTGAGCTCCTTGGAGCTCTTTCTGATCACCCTAAACCAACCTAGAGGGAGTCCTCTCTCTAAACCTCCAGAGACAATACTCATACTGCTTCCAGGGCATATCATGTTTATTACCTTTTATGTACTCCTTTTATGATGCTGCTAGATTGTAAATGTCCCTATACTAAAAACAGTATCTTTCTCACTCTTTTATTCATTGATATATATTTAGTGTGTCCTTGAGCATTTTAGTTTATCAATAAATATTTACTGAACTGAATTGCACTGTATTATTTTATATTTTTTCTTGTTAAGGAAGAGCTTTTTCCAACAAAGTTTTAGTATTTATTTATATGAGTGATATATTAATAGTCAAAGTTTTATTATGAATAGATGGTATTTGCCTCTGGAAGGCAGAGTAGGTATCTATGACATCACTGTGATTTATTAAAAAAGAAGTTAAAAATATGGTGATATTAGTAATCACTAATTAATTATATTGGAAATAAACTGCAAAACTCATTTTTTTAAAATATACCACAGTTTCACATAAAGTAGAAAGAGAGAGCAGAGGAGAGGGGCAGAGGAAGACAGACAGAGAGAGAGAATCTTAAGCAGGCTCCAGGTTCAGCATGGAGTTCAACACGGGGCTTGATCTCGTAACAGTGGGATCATGACCTGAGCTGAAATCAAGAGTTAGATACTCCCCAAATAGAGTACCCAGATGCCCCCCCTTTTCAGGGATACTTTTAAATTTTCTTTGTCTTCATATTTTATTTCTTAATAATTTATCTTGAAATTAATAATTAATAAATTAATAATTTATCTTTGAAATTAATTTCAAAATATTATTTTGAAATACCTGAATCCTTCAAAAAAAGTGCAGTATTTTGTATGTGGATGTGTAATTAAAGATATAATGCCATTTTGAAATACACTGAATGTCTAAAAGCATTATAAAACTGCAACTTGGGATCTTAACTACATAAAGACTCTCTCTGTATATAAGAAGTCTAAGTTGTGAGCTCCACTATAGGACTCTGTAGGAACCTGTGGAGAGTATTGGGATTCTCCAGCTATATCCCCATTTCAGGAAGAATCTATTTCCCCAGTGGTTGGAAGTGCTGTTGGAAGATGGCCCTTCCAACAAGATGGGGATTGCCTCAGCTCAAGAATACTGCTTCACTCAAGTCTTGGTTCTGTCCTAGGTACCCCACATCTAATGAGTGACCAACAGAGGGTGTGAAAGACCTGCCCTCTCACCACTTGGAGCAGCTCTGAAAGTTCATCCCAACTTCAGAGCTCTCGGTGGGTTTGGCTGAGTCCTTCACTGGAACTTCATTTCAGTTCAACTTCTCTGTCCAGTCCTCTTCTTTCCCTTCTTTCGGCAGATGTTAATCCATAAATTATTCCCTTAATGGACACCTTGTTTGCTCATTTCCATTTCAGAGTATGCATCACAAGGAACCCAACTTGAAACAAACACAATAATGCTCTTGGCAGGAGATACAATTTCTGCAAAGGGATATAAAATCAGAATTTTTTGCTGTTTTTGCCTAGAGTTTTTCCCAGTGTTTGGTACTATTAACATTAAGTGTTGTATAATTCATTGTCCTTAGGATTTTCTGTGCATTGTAGGATATTAAGCAGAATCCCTGGCCTCTACCACTAGATGCTAGTAGTGTGCGCACACACACATACACACACACACACACACACACACACACACAAAACACCCATACTCTGTGACACACACACAAAAAAAGTCTTCAGACATTGGTAAATGCCCACCCCTGCACCCAAGGAGAGGAATGAAAATCACCCTTTAAGAATCACTGCCCTGGAGCTAATTTTCTAATGAAGAACAATAAGGAAATAAAAAATGGAATTAATGAACCTACTGTCCATTTCACACAGACAGTAGGTGGTCAGCAGTTGGCAGCAGTCAAGTAATAGGATGAAAACTGAATCAACTGGGTAGCAATTGACAGCAGTCAAGTAATAGGATGCAAACAATGGATGCGTAGCACAGGCCTTGATGGACACCTCCCCCTCCACACACACTCTATCCCTATTCCACCACCACCACTGGGTTAGCAATTAGAAGTCAAGATGCTACAATCTGGAACTAGGCACAATGTGTATTTTTCTTTAGCGTATTATGTCTGTTGAGTCTTTAATTATATTTAATGTTTGTAGGATTTATTATTTATAGGCTTCTAAAAGATGTCAAATTCCCCATAGTCCTTGATGAAAAGTGGGATTCTTCAATTCCAGAGAGAAATTGTAAGTTTTCATTTTACTGTGTTTTTTCCTCCAAATTCTTGAAGTGCCACTGTTCTTAAGGGATTTCCTGGTCTGCTTTAAATGTTGTGGGTATCTGTTTAATAGAGATTCTTCTTCCACATATAATCCCTGCAATTGCAGGGGAAGCTATGATATGGAGATTCTGGAGAATTTCCTCAACTCTTGAATTCTTCAGTAATATCAAAGCTGGATTTAGGGGGTTGGGAGGCCTATAGTTTGGGCAGGGGGAGGATCAGAGACACATGCAGGCATATGAAGAATACACATCTTTAAAAGAGAATACATCTCTTTGTCTTTCGTAGGTATGGTATTTTTTCCCTCTTGTAAGTTGGAATATGTTTAAATGATTTCCCACGACCAAGTGTTCCCAGCTTCTCTCGTGACTGTCCTGTGTTGTTCCCATCCAAATAATTTTAAAAAGAAATTTTAAAAGGAGGTGCTTTTATATATGTGTATGTGTGCTAGGGTTATATGCAAAACAACTGCAGAAGAAATAGCTGCTCCTCAGCATATATCTTTAACCATTGTCATTATTTTTATCTAAGATTTTACAATATTTTTAATTGCTTTTCTGCTAATATATTTAGTTTTTACATGTTTATCAATGGAACTTTGTGTCACAGGATTTAGCATTAGAAACTTTGTGAGATAAGCAGCAGAGAGAATATCCATGAAATACGGGTAATTTTTAATTTTATCAGACAATTTCTTCCCATGAAGAATTTATAACTTTCTCATCTCTAATCAAATTCCCTGCCATAGGAGCACATTCTAATTACAGCCGTCTGCTCCTAGCAGGGTATTCATCCCAGACCAATGTGTGGTGAAACATTCTAATCCATTTTAAGCATGTAATTTGTTTCTGCACTCAAATTCTAGGCAAAGAGCAGCTGGATGTCATTGGAGACTTTTCCTGCACAACGAGGGTGAGGAAATTTAAAACAGAAATTCACTGAATGGAAACCAAAGATCTCTAATTAGGAATTATTAATCTAGGACATGCAGAGGGAGAAATGAATGGCCACCTGGTCATCTTGTGCTATTAAAGCGGTTGACCCTAGGAAGCTACTCCCATCCCGTTTGTTCACAGGCCATAAGCCACTTCTTTCCTAAGATCAAAAGTCATGATTCATTCATCTATCCATCCAATCATTTATTCATTCATATTCTAAACATTGACTAGTTTTCAGCAAGGTGCTATGCTTTGTGCTAAAAGGAATGCCAAGAGATATAAGTCACTAGGACTATTTCTGAAAGTTGGCAGACAGTGCAAAATAATGTCTAGAGTTTCTTTAAGATTACTTTTTCTTATGTCTTAAAAACGTCTATGAACTGGTCTATTTTTGTCCCTACCATAAAAATAGAGATTAAGTATATGTAGTATATTATTCCTCCCACAGTTTGTGTATTATTACATAATTATAAGAATTCAGAAATCTCAAACTCTGAAATATAAAGATGGTATGTTCTATGACACAGCTATTTGTATTTAAAGGCTAGCATAAAAGAGCTCAGAATGGACACAAGGTTCATAAAAGGACAAAGAAAAGGACACTATTCAAATTTCCGTAATTGGAAATAATTTTGAGGAAAAATGTAAAATACTAATTCAAATGTTAGTGAATGATCCCTAAGAGACAAGTACACACACACACACACACACACACACAAACACAAAGTTGGAAGTCACCTTCACAAGGTTAGGGTCTATATTTCTATTGCATTGTGCAATATATCAAATGACAATTAAATGCAAAATACCAAAGTATTTGCTATTTAGCCTTTTACCACCAATAGCTGCTGCTGATATTACCCTGTCTCTTCTAGGCATCTACCTCATTTTGACTTTCCCAAATTTCTGTGATAGGGTGAAAGAGCATACTGAAAGAGATAAAAAATACTATACCTATAACAGACAAAGAAATGTATTCAACTGACCCAGAGCAGACTATTTCTAAAAATGAACTGCCACTAGCAAACCCACAAACACATTCACATGAGGTGAGCACACAAACAGTTTCAGATTTGAAAATGAAAGAACCTTGGCACACATATGCACACACAAGCACATATAACAGAATTTACTTTTTTATTTTCTGTTGACCAAAAAAAAGAATCTCAGACCCAGAACCAGAGCAGCTGGTGGCTACAGGTAGCACCACTAAAGTAGTTCAGCTATGACAGAGCCTCAGCTGTCGGCTGGGGAAGCAGAAACATTTATACACAGACATTCACTCCCGGGTCTCCAAACAAGCATACCCCACCGATTTGAAATACAAGTTTGTCCTGGAAACAAACTTCAGAATTGCACCTGTGTTGATGCCCATATTTACAGTAGTTGACCAGCACTGAAGCGAAGCTGTTCCTAAACATGTCATCAAAGAAGCTTATCGCTGATTCTTGCTTCATAATACTTTGTCAGCCTTATCTCATTCTTTCTATTACAAGATCATATATTAAGAGATTTAGTGTGTAAACAGCTGACTCTGAGCTCATTTCAAATTAGCAAAGCATAGGAGAGAGAGAGAGATAAATAAAGCATACAGTGCTGCTGCAAAATGGTTTGAGTGCATGAAAATGAGTGGCCATAATACATACGGTTTAGCAAAGGTTTGTTGACATTTGCTCACAACTGGTGGCTGCTAAGCATAGACATCTGTATAAATATTCACCAAGACTAGGCTTTCAACAGATCATTCTAATTAAGATGCTGTAAAATAATTGCAGACTAGAAGCCTACTGTATGGTGTGCAGGTAGGGCATGTGCAGACTCTGAAGACCAGGCATTATATTTAGCATATACATCATGTATTTAGAACTAATATGGACCCAAAATATCTCCTTAAATAAGACCCTTAAATTACCTCAATGAATAGGAGTGGTTTATACTTCTGAAAACTCAGTAATATATTTTAACATGTTTCTTCACACTGAAGTTATTATTATTCTTGCCATGATGAAGGAATTTAAGTAGAAAAGAGATGAAACTGCAGTTAATAAATATGTTTAAATTGTCTCCAATATTCATACATGAGCTCTGTAAAGAAAACTTTAAGTTCTGGTCTAGTGCTTTTGTGTTTTGTTTTTTGTTTTGTTTTGTTTTAATGAACTCCACTTTAAACTTCTATAAAGCGGACTGCCTGGGTAGTGCAGTCAGTTAAGCATCTGACTCTTGATCTTGGCTCAGGTCATGATCTCACTCACACTTTGTGAGTTCGAGCCCTGCATCCGGTTCTGCACTGATGGTACAGAGCCTACTTCGGATTCTCTCTCTCTCTCTCTCTCTCTCTGCCCCCTCCCCTGCTTGCACTATCTCAAAATAAAATAAATTTTAAAAAAATTTTTAAAAACCTTTAAACTTCTATAAAGCTTGTTGAATTCATCTCACATTTGTTATATCTGGCCCACTGGACACTACTTGAAGGGTATGTTCATAGGAGACAAGTCTAGGCACCTGCAGTGAAATCTCAATGGCAGCCTTCTTTGCCATGCAACCTCCACTATGGGTTCAAGCTAACATTGATCAGCTACACAGCTGACAAAAGGTCTGGAGCTGTAACAAAAGGCTTTGTTCATATACTGAAGTTAGATAAAGAAGTACCTCTCGAGATTATATAGATTTATGAAGGCAAGCAAATAATATTCAAGTAATTTTTAAATCAAGTTGATTTTGTAGAAATTCTGCCTTTGGAAGATCCCTTCAGTTTAGCAAAGCAAAACAATTAATAAAGCCCTTGCATGCAGAATCCCTTCCTTTGGAAGTGCCTGGGTGGCTCAGTTGGTTAAGGGTCTGACTTCACCTCAGGTCATGATCTTGTGGTTCTTGAGTTTGAGCCCCGCATTGGGCTCTGTCAGTGCAGAGCTCACTTCAGATCCTCTGTCTCCCTCTCTCTCTGCCCTTTCCCTGCTCTTGCACACACTTGCTCTTTGTCTCTCTCTAAAATAAATAAACATTAAAAAAAAGAATCCTTTTCATTATTATTATTATTATCATTAATTCATCCCAGTCCTCATTTGTTTGTTTCTTGCCCTTGTACCACACCTGAAGGAGCATAGCCTGGATGTATCAAGCTACTCTTTACTGGTTGTGAATGAAATACGTATTGACTTCTTATGTAAACAGCAAAAAATACTACGTGTAAGGTAAAGAGGAATGTTTTTTTAATCAACAGGTAAAAACATCTCTTCCCACAAAAATCCTTCAGATTGGTTGGGTAAAAAAGATACAGCCACAAACCAATTAATGAACAAAACAGCACTTTATCTATTGTAGTTTTTTGTACTGGAAGCATCAGAAAGACTTCACAGAAAAAAAAATGGAACTTGGGTTGAGCCTGTGTGGCTTTATAAAAAGATGGCTAAGTAGAAAGAGAAAGGAGGAATTGACACAGACCTGAACATAAATGTGTGAAAGAATATGGTTTGTAATATATCTATTTAGGCATAGAATGTACAGATACTTAAAAATATCTCAAATTGGTTCAATAAATTGGGGGCTATACTTTGCCTAAGGTAGACAGTAATATTCATATATGGTCCAATCTTGAACACCTTAGAGTCTTTCAAGTATTTTGATATTTTACTACACACAGATAGAGTTAAAAAGAAAGAGAAAGAACACAAATTGATTGCTACCGAAAGTAACCATTACATTATTTTACTCTTTGGAAGTAACTTTTTTCACAAATTATAATTTTTGGTGCATTCTATACAAAATACAATACACAAAATTAAATAGGCAAATGGAAGCGAATTTTATATTGAAAAATATAAATGAATTAGCTACCATGATGATCAACAGCTTATTTTATTAAATATCACTTATATGTGATAAGTTCCACAAGAACATGCTTGCGTGTGTTACTTCTATTCTACATCTCCATCCCTTCCATAGACCTTGGCCTGTAAGAAGTACTATAACAGATACTCTATAATTGCTGAATGAGTAAATAAATGAATTAATTATAGAAATAGCTTCAGATAATAAGGAAACTTGAAATTGCATGCTCATACCCAAAAATGACTGTGTCAAAAGAAAATAAATGGTACTTTTTTATTAGGATCCTCTCATTCTCAGAGGTCACATAAAAAGGTATCGGGGAGGGTAGGGACTACGGTAATAATCCAGAACTTTTGTTTGTTTTTAATACCAAGGATTAAAGTTCACTCTCCCATTTCTGGCTGACGAAATTCATGCTGTAGAACTTCTGATTATGAATGATTAAACATTTTGTGTAGATTTGGGATTTGGGGTTTAGATTTTAGTCTATGAATGCTAAAGTCATAATTTAGAAAGCACTAATTTCTACTTGTTCATGTGTCAGTAATGAAAAGAAATTTCCTAAGTTCTCCAAATTTTGTCCCACCTCAGAAGAGCTAATCTTATTTTTCACTCAACGTAGTAAGTAATTAAGCAATTATTATGTACAGAGTTTAGTTAGACATTGTGCAATAGTCAAATAAATGTTATGATATTCAGTACTAATCATGGAGATTATACAGAGATAGGATAGACAAATATTAAAAAACTAATTAACAGTCAGTGTAATACATATAAGGACCATAAAAGTCAATGAAATAGCACTGTAGGACTTTGGGGAAATGAGACTCACTACAATTGGGATGATCTTGGATGATTTCATGGAGGAAAGAATTGTACCTTCAAAAATGAATATGATTTAGCCATGACAAAGAAAGATGAGAGTGGATTTCAGGAATGCATTCATAACATGAGGAAAATCAGCAAGTCTGGAATGGGCATGACATGGTTAGAGAAAAATATAGATTAGCCCTGCTATGGAAAATTCTTCCTATGAGGGTGGGGGAGGTGAGAGGGAAATTACAGTTTTGCAGCATGCTGAGAGCCTCAAAGGACAGTCTAAGCTTTTAAGGCAATTCTATAAACTGTAGTTTACGATATGATGAAAAGAGTCCTTTTAAGATAATTTATCACATGTGCATGCTAGTGTGCAGGATAAATGTGAGGTGGGATGTTAGAGGCAAAATGCGTTAGGAAGCTCTTGGACTAAACCAAGCATAAGAAAAGAGCCACAACCACAGTGGCAGCACTGGACTGGAAAAGAAAGGCTAAATAGGAATGACATTTTAAAAGAGAAATCAATGGTACTTTTTGAATGATTGGACTTGAAGGGAGGCTCTAAAGGTCATTCTCAAACTAAAACAACTGCAAAAAGTATCACAAAAGTAAAGGGAGTTCATGTACCACTTAGACGGTTGGACCTAATGACCTCCACGACCTCAACCAAACTAAATTCCATGCCTTATGCCTGGACAAATTTTTTCTCTCTCTCTCCTCTGCCTGTCCAACTACACCCATCTATCCACATCTATTTCAAGTCTCAGCACTCCTTGGAAATCTTGCTGACTATTCCATGCCTTGTACAATGTCTTCCTCTTTGAGCTTCTGATGGGTTCACTTCTTTTCCACATGAATTGGGTATCTAGTTGCATCCTCCTGCATATTACAGTAATTGTGTTTTGTATGAATCTTTCCTAATTTTCACGCTTCCTATAACACAAAGCTAGCCCTAAATTAAATATTCACTAGTGTAAAATATAAACCTATAGATTGAAGTAATAAATCTAAACAAATGCATGTCTTTTCACAAGGTCACTGGAAATATTAATATCCAAAGGATATAGGAAAGCCTATTAGTACTGTATCTTCAAAAATTTAAATAATCTCCTCTGAAATTTGAAGCTGGAGGTATTGCTAGATACTCAAGTACCAACTATGAAAAAAAAAAAAGCAAGAAGCACTAGAAATGTGTGGTACATATCCTCTATTGCTGAGTGAACAATGAAAAAGCCTATTCTGCGAGTCACAATGGAGCTAAACATTTCCTATACTGTACAAAGAGAAACAATTCAATGATGTCTTTGTGCTGCTCAGAGAATCACACAAAGTCACTTTCTGCTTTTTAGTTTGCTCTTTGGCCCTATGTAAAAAGTTGTCACAGAAATTGCTTTGTGCTCAGCAAAAACCCAACCTGTTAATTCCAGTGACTGGAATCATTCAAGGTCAAAAGGTAAAAACCACCTGCTGTGTCACATTTTCACAATTCAGAGATTTCTTCTGTACTCAGCATTTATGTATTGGTTTCTTTTTGTGGAACCCTCATTTCATTTTCAAAAAGCCTACTCTTGATTAACTTGCACTTGGTAAACAATCATTTACTGAGAGTCATTCAGGTTCTGAGACAACATTAAGAAATGTGGAGAAAACACAATATAAAAATAATTATATACAAAGAATTCAACTTGAAATCCTGAAATAGTAACAAATATACTAACCTTGATGTTGAATTTACAAATACATAAAAAACACTAAGTGCAGAAAAAATAGAAATGATGGTTTATAAAACAACATATAATTTATGATTAAACAAACTAGAACATTACAAAATTTTCATTGTATGTGCTTTAATCTAAGAACTATAATCAGCATTGACAAAAGGTCAAAAGGAAGTAAACATAAATCTAAAGCTTCATGAGACATTTTAAATAAAAGAAGCAGGACAGGGGGCGCCTGGGTGGCTCAGTCGGTTAAGCCTCCGATTTCAGCTCAGGTCACGATCTCACGGTCCGTGAGTTTGAGCCCCGCGTCGGGCTCTAGGCTGATGGCTCAGAGCCTGGAGCCTGCTTCCGATTCTGTGTCTCCCTCTCTCTCTGTCCCTCCCCCGTTCATGCTCTGTCTCTCTCTGTCTCAAAAACAAATAAACGTTAAAAAAAATTTTTTTTAAATAAAAAAAAAATAAAAGAAGCAGGAAAGTTTCTGAAAATTTCTTCTCTAAACCTAAAATTACAAATTTTATAAAATTTGGGATTTGAATAATAAAAGTAAAATATTCAGTGGTATTATTTTCATAATATTTGATCATACTTTTTTACATTAGATCTTTGTTCTTAAATAATGTAATGACAAATACACTTTTCTAAAATATGCAATTGTAACAAATCAATGGCTAAATGAATAACTACTGTCCTTATATGAAGTGGCCCCAGACTGCTGCTTTATATGTCAATTCCTAGCGTTCTGTCCATTCACAGTACCCTACAATTTAATTCACCATTCACTGTAGTCCACTAAATAGCACCCAGGGGAAATCATGCTAAATCAATTACATGAACTTTAAAAAAATCAAAATCAATAAGCTCTTTCCTGAGAACCTGTAGAAAGTTCTGTGAGCTCTGTATAAAGTTTTATTTATTCATTACAGTGTACCCACAACCTGACACATCATTGGCAAACTAATTAATTTAAAAAGTGATTAATAAATGCATACATGGATTAGTAAATAAATAAAGCACAAATATCCATGACATATTTTTCACTTGTCTTCAAAGTCCTCTTCAATTTATGTCCAGGCTATATCTGTTCTGAATAAGTTCAATTGCTGGAAGTTTAAATGTCAAGCTATCCATCATGTGAATTTTTAAAATTTCACACTGAAGCTAAATATATTTTATATGAAAACTTTTTTAATAAAAGAAGGAAGTGTTGGAGGATACCAAAGTTGTTTTATTTCAGTATCAAATCCCCCTGCGTTTTCTTTATTTGAACTATAGATGTGTATAGCAACTTTAACTTTGAATCAGAAACTTGCATTAGGTTCTTTTTCCCTCACCAAATGTTAGTAGCAAATAGTTTACTCAATAGGTAATATTTTAACTCATCAACCATAAATTAGAAAGGAACAAGGAGCTGATTTTATGCATGTTTTGTGTTTTGAAAAGCTATTTAATGTTGAGTCAGAAGTGTGTAAGAAGGACAGCAAGACTATGAAACAAATCCCACTATACTGTGAGATCCTTTAATTTGTCACACATAAAAGGCTAAGATTTCAGGGAAAAGTATTAAGTCTGACATTTTCGTTTGAAGTGCTGCCACCTGTATCTTTGGTGGCAAAGAGGGCCACAGCATTTCAGAGCAATTCTCGATGTGAACGGAAGTCCCAGTGTTACACATTTCCCCACTTCAGTGTGCACTAGATGTTTCTGAAGAATCAGTCTTGTGAGGAGAGTCAGGACAAATAGTTGAAAATGTCCCAGAAAAGCTGACTTATTTCAAAACTACCTGTAATAAACTAATTTATGAAATGCATCCTCGCCTCCTCTAATGTGTTCTTTTATAGGTTGGAGTTTTTACACAGAACAAAATTGCACAGACTGTCCTTTGAAAGAAAAAAAATGTTTTATGGAATCAAGACCTCTAGAAAAAAAGTGCATAGCCATCATTAGAAATTGCTGTAGTGATATTTCCTCAAAATAACCAGATATGCCACTCTGTAACATTCCCCAGAGGTTAAGCTATTGAGAGGGTTTCTGAAGAATGATTAAATATTACCCACATCATCCAGGTTGTAAGTAGCTTACAATTTCAATCAATCTTATACATATTTCTATTAACAACCCATAAATCTAATTCTTTAACTGTTTATCCTTATCCCTACTTGATAAATGAAGAAGTTGAATGTATTTGCCATGGGTCAAAAAAATCAGTCAACAAATAAGCACTCACTCTCTTACAGGACTGTTAAACCCACTCAGTGACTTTGTACTCCAGATGTGAGCTATTAAAGAAGCAGTTCTCTTCTGCCGAGTAGATTGTCAATCTGGCAAGAGCCCAAGGTGCTTTTGGAATTCAACATAATGCAACTATTCTGATACAAAAATCAATTTTTAAAATTGAGATAGAATTTACATACCATAAAATTCGCCCTTTTAAAGCATATAATTCAGTATCTTTTAGCATATTTACAAAATGATGCAACTATGACCATTATCCAATTCTAGAACATTTTCATCACCCCAAAAAGAAAGCCCATAGTCATTAACTGTCATTCTCCACACACCCTCCTCCCAGCCCCTGGCAATCACTAATCAACTTTCTGTCCGTATGTATTTGCCTATTCTGGACATCAAAACCTATTCTGAAAGATATTTTTTCATTGGTTTGCTGGGATAATTGCTGTGATAATTATTTTATTTTTAGAAAATAAAAAAAAAACATTTAGGCAATAAGGAAAACAAAACTGCAGAATTTTGTCAAATACTATCCAGAATGAGAATTATATTCTTAGGGCAACATAAAAAGGAACTTTGCTTCCTGGGATGTTTCCTGGAATCCATTATTTCAATTATTTTATTCATGCTACTGAAGAAACTTTCTTAAGAGAATTATATTATTTCCTCATAGGAAACAATTAGACTAATTATATTTTATAGTTAAACAAATAACACTAAACATAATTTAAACATGAATTTTTTCTTTACTTAAGAATCACATGAAATAATTCTCTCAAAACATTCAAATATTAGATATTTTAGCATAATTGCTCAATTTTGTGAAAGAGAATCAAATGCAAATTTGTTCTTAGTAATATGAAGAATGAAAATGCAAAGTTCCTAGACTGTCTACATTTAAACTAGAAGAAATTTACTCTTTGAAATAAAGTAATAGTGTATTAAAAAATAAAAGCATTCTCAACAGTAAATGTTTTTGCTGACTAGCTTTGTTGATAAACCTATGATTTAAACACCTTCTGGATTCATTCTAGCAGCAGTGCTTAGAGTTTTCAAGTAGGAAGCAGCGATAATACAAGCTTGTTGTCCCGTAGTCCTATTAATTAGAACATAAGGGTCTGGTTTAAGTGTAGTAAGAAAATAAAGGAATAAATAAAAGATTTCAAGGAGGTAGAACCAATTAAAACTTGGTAAGTTGTTGAATGTAGGGAAGGAGAAAAATTCTAAAATGGCTCCAGAATTTCTCGTTTGAGTGACAAGCTATTTAAGACCAAATTTACCAATACAGGAGATGGGAGAGGAATTAAGAAGCTAGCAAAGAGAGAGAGAGAGAGAGAGAGAGAGAGAGAGAGGAGAATAAATTTTGGACATTTTTGTCCTGTAGGAATTGAACGCTCCATCAGCCATTTGTATATATGAGTTTATTCCTCATAGGAAAGATGGAAGCTAGAGAGATATTTGGAAATAAATGATCAATATAAAAATGATGGATAGAACACACTCTGGTTGAAGCTACCCAAAGTGTTTAAAGAGAAAAGAAAAATCATAGGGAAGCCAGGAAGGCAAGGTCAAAAAAAGACCTGGAAGTTACTAACCAAAACAAAGAAATAAAAAGAAAACCAAAGAGTAATATAGTAAATACCAAATAACTCAAATTTTAAAATAGAGGTACCTGTCAACAGAAATAAGTGAGACAGAAAATCCAGTAAGAAGAGGACTGAGAAGTGAATACTAGAATTGCCTATCTCAGTATCATCAGTACCTTGGAAGAAAGGTTTTATTCAGCATCGTTGGAGAAGGCAAGTGGGAGGATGATACTACAGCCTAGAGTTTATGAGAGACTCCCAGGCTGGAAATGTGTATCTGGAAGTGGTTAGCCATTGAGACAATGTGAGATCACTTAGGTCGTGAGTGTAGGTTAAGAGAATATGCTCTAGAACTGAGCTCTTGGGGCTAGCCAACTTTAAAAGGTGACAAAGCACAGAAGAAACCAGCAAAGAAAACTGAGGAGATGCCAGGGATCAGGGAGGAACGTCAAAAGATTGTGAAGGTCCCAGTAGACTCTATTAACCTAAATCGAGGGAAATAGAGTGATCACTGGTGTCAAATGCTGCTGTCAGATGAAACAGAAAGTAGACCATTTGAACTCTGGAGAATAATGGTCATGCTAAGGAGAGTTGTTTCAGTAGAATGGTAGGAGGAAATGGCTAAAAGGAGTACATTTAGGAATGATATAAAGGTCAGCAAAGGTAAAGAAAACCTAAGGAATAGTTTCAGATTAAAGGCTATTAATGAGACATGATAATTAACATGTGATCATGGAGTTGCACTGAGACGACTGACAGAATTTGAATGTATACACTGTATTGGATAATGGAGTTGCAAGAATGTTTAATTTTCTGATTTTGATAACTTTACTGTGGTGATGAAGGAGAACGGACTTATTCTTGGGAAGTACACATTAAAGTGTTTAGTGGTAAGGGGCACAGTGTCCCCAACCACTCTCAAATGACTCAGTGTATGTGGATAGATAGATAGATAGACAAACAGATAAATAGATAATAGAAGAACAAAATGTAAACAAATGGTGATTCTGGCTATAACATACATGGAAATTTGTTATGCTATTTTTTAAACTTTTATGTATGGTAGAAAGTAGGTCAAAATAAAAAGGTACCAAATGAAAGAAGGGGAAGAGACAAAGGAGAGAACAATTGGGAAAAGTAAGTTTAATAACTCTTGTGAATATTTTCACTATAAAGGAAAGTAAGAAAAAGGGGGTGATAGCTGGTAGGAATAGAGTCAAGAAAAGGTTAGGTTTTCTTTTTCCTTGATTGAGAGAAATACAACTTGCTGGCATACTGATGAGACTGTTCCAGTAACAAGAGAAAAAATGTTGAACAGAAGAGTAAAAGGGGAAATTTGTGGTGTGATGTCCTTCCAAAATAGGGTGGACATGGAATCTGTACACAAGTGGGAGATTGAGGAGTAGAGAGCATTCATCTATGATACAGGCAAAAAAGCAAAGTATGTTCCTGCAATTCCCGGAAGGTAGAAAACAGAGATGAAGAATTTCTATCCCACTTATATCCCTGAAAGACCTGGAAAAGCAACCTGCACTTAGAGGGCTTTAGGAGAAGTAATGTTTTCAGAGGATAATCAGGTTTCAATGAGGCCTAAAAAGTGAAGAGAAAGTTCAGAGATTATCCTAAAAAATGGTGGAGAATGTGTTTAAGAGGACATGAAGTGTGAGAAATCAAGCCAGTTAGTGCTTCTACAGAAGGCACAGGTTGAGGGCTTGATGGATGACAGAAGACTTGGGGACTTGGTTTGTGGGTAAATGAGGTAAAGAGGAATGTGGGCACAATGAGCTGAATTCTGATTGCCTCCTGAGGAGACGTGGGTAGCCAGTTCAGGATAGACGCTATGGGTTTAGGGGTTGACCATTATTTCCTGTAGGTGCCAGTGCTTTGCCAACAAAGGGGAGAGAGGAGGTCCTTTCCAGGACCTGAAGCAACAAATGATAAGAGGGCTTCTTCTCTCTAAAGACATGGTAGTATGGCCAGTGTGCAAGGGGCAGTAATGCATGGAAAAGTAGGCTGGAAACAACCTCTTCTTTTGAGGGGAGAAAATATGTGGCCCCAGGTATGGTAGCTGGAGCATTAAGTGGCTTAGAGGTTGCCCCTTTTCTCCAGCAGGAGGGAGGACTGGCTGTGGGATCATCTCAGTAAATAAACATCACTGTCCACCCTAAAGCTCAAGCCAAAAGCCTAGGTATTATCTTAGATCCCTTTCCTGCTTACTGCACATCTAGTCCTCAGGAACTTGTCAACTCTTCCTCCAAATAACACCCTAAATCTCACTGCTTATCTCATTTTTGCTGCTACTAACCTCATTCAAGCTGCTACTGTATCTCATCTGAACAACTGTAATAACCTTCTAATCAGTCTCCCCGAATTCACTGTTGCTCTTCAGTATATTCATACCCAGCTGTCAGCATGTTCTTTCTAAAATGTAAATAGTTCATGTCAAGCTACATTGTAAGATCCTCCCATGGCATTCTCTCATTCTTAGAACAACACTGAAACTCCTTCCCTGACTTATTAAATCTTACATTGTCCGATTCCTGCCTCTTTCTTCAGCTTCAGCTTCTGAATCTATATCCTCTGTGCCTTTACCCATTATGCTCAAATAAGCCAAACTCATTTCTACTTTGAGCTTGTGCATTAGTTCTTCCTTCCACCTGGAAGATTCTTTCTTCAGACTGTCCCAGGTTAGGCTCTTTCTTGCTATTCTGATCTTTTAGATAATAATAATAATAATAATAATAATAATAAACTTCCTCAGAGTATATAAAACTTACTTAGTAAAGTCTTCACTGACTACCCAGTCTTAGTAGCCAATCTGTCTGTCTTTTGTTATCAAATTACTTTTAGTTCTTAGCAGAGTAATTAACACTAACTGACATATAGACCTGTATGTGTGTGTATATTAATTTAAAATATACTTCTCCTTCAAACTAAAATGTAAGCTCCGTGATGGTAAGGACTTTGTCTTCCTTACCAGAGTATCTTTAGAGGTTACAGCAGTGCCTGGCACAGAGTAGGATATCAATGATTGCTTTTTAATGAACAAATGAAAGCATCTGTTCAAGGAACTATAAAATGGCTCAGGGATACAAAGTGAAAAACAAACAAACAAACAAAAACAACAGTCTTTTTCTTCAAAGAGCTCAAGGTCTAATGAGAAAAATCCATAAATAAATCTTTATAGTACAATGTGGTGATGGAAATGAGTGATAGGTAGAAAGTATTCTGAGAAGAGAGAAAGGGAATATGGTCACTAAGTAGACGGAATTTTCTTTAAAAAAAGGCCAAGGGGTCAGAGATAAGTAGATAGGGTTGGATACAGCTATCAGTATTCTTGTATAGGCTTATTTTTTTTTCTATAAAATATAAAACAAGATTGGGGGGGAGGAATCAGGAAGAGAGAGAATAAAAGAATAAGAGACAGAGAATTTTTGAGATCTCAAGGAAGATTCGTGAGAATTTGGATAAAGCAACTAAGGGGAACAGGAAAGGTTACTAGACACGGAAAAATTACTGATCAGAGCTGAGGGCCCATACAAGGTTGCAGTCTACAGATATGTAGTGGCCCTAGAGTTGTTGAAATAGACTCTTCAAAATATACTGATAGTGTACAGTAATCTTCTGCATTTCAATACACAAAAAATAAGGGAGCAGAAAAAGAAATCAAGGAATAAATCCCATCTACAACTGCACCAAAAACAACTAAAAAAAAAACCTAGGAATAAATCTAACCAAAGAGATAAAATAGCTATACTATTAAAACTGTAAAACACTTATGAAAGAAATTGAAGAGAACACAAAGAAATGGAAAAACATTCCATGCTCATGGATTGGAAGAATAAATACTGTTAAAATGTCTATACTACCCAAAGCAATCTACACACTTAATCCCTAACAAAATCCATCAGCATCTTTCATAGAGCTAGAACAAACAATTCTAAAACTTGGAAGGAACCACAAAAGACCTTAATAGCCAAAGCTACCCTGAAAAAAGAAAAGCAAAGCTAGAGGCATCTCGATTCTGGATTTCAAGCTGTAATTCAAAGTGATAGTCATCACGACAGTATGGTACTGGCACAAAACAGACACAGCGATCAATGGAACAGAACAGAAAACCCAGAAAAGGGTCCACAACTATATGGTTAACTAATCTTCACCCAAGCAGGAAAGAATATCCAATGGAAAAAAGACCATCTCTTCAAGAAATGGTGTTAGGAAAACTGGACAGCAACATGCAGAAAAATGAAACTGGACCACTTTCTTAAACCATACACAAAATTAAATTCAAAATGGGTAAAAGACCTAAATGTGAGACAGGCAACCATCAAAACCCTAGAGGAGAATAGGCAATGACTTCTTTGGCCTTGGTCGTAGCAACTTCTTACTAGACATGTTGCCAGAAGTAAGGGAAACAAAAGCAAAAATGAACTATTGGGACTTCATCAAAATAAAAACCTCTGCACAGCAAAGAAAACAATCAAGAAAACTAAACTAAAAGGCAGCCTACATAATGGTAGAAGATATTTGCAAATGACATATCAGATAAAGGGCTAATATCCAATATCTACAAAGAACTTATCAAACTCAACACCCAAAAACATAATCCAGTGAAGAAATGGGCAAAAGAATGAAAACACATCTTTCCAAAGAAGACATCCAGATGGCTAACAGACACATGGAAAGATGCTCAACACCATTCATCATCGGGGAAATACAAATCAAAACTACCATGAGAAACCACCTCACACCTGTCAGAATGGCTAAAATGAACAACTCAGGAAACAGATGCTGGCAAGCATGCATTGAAAGGAGAACCCTCTTACACTGCTGGTGGGAATGCAAACTGGTATAGCCTCTCTGGAAAATAGTACGGAGGTTCCTCAAAAGGTTAAAAATAGAACTACCTCATGACCCAGCAGTTGTACTACTAGGTATTTACCTAAAGCATACAAAAATACAGATTTTAAGGGGCACATGCACCCTAATGTTTACAGAAGCATTATTAAGACTAGCCAAATTATGGAAAAAGCCCAAGTGTCCATTGACTGATGAATGGATAAAGAAGATGTGGTGTATATATACAATGGAATGTTACTCAGCCATCAAAAAGAATGAAATCTTGCCATTTGCAACACCATGGATGGAGCTAGAGTATATTATGCTAAGCAAAATAAGTCAGTCAGAGAAAGACAAATCCCATATTAATTATTTCACTTACATGTGTAATTTAGGAAACAAAACAAATGAACATAAGGGAAGGGAAAAAAAAGAGACAGGGAAGCAAACCGTAAGAGACTCTTAATGATAGAGAACAAACAGGGTCGACAGAGGGATGTGGGTGGGTGATAAGCCAAATGAGTGATGTGTATTAAGGAAGGCACTCATTATGATGAGCACTTGGTGTTACATGTAAGTGATGAATCACTAAATTCTACTCCTAAAACCAGTATTACACTATATGTTAATGAACTAGAATCTAAATAAAAATTTGGAGAAAGAAAGAAAGAAAGAAAGAGAGAGAGAGAGAGAGAGAGAGAGAGAAAGAAAGAAAGAAAGAAAGAAAGAAAGAAAGAAAGAAGAAACAGATTAAAAGTCCTAGACTTGGGGGGGAGGAAAAAAACATTGATAAAACTGGTCTCTCTTAAAAGCAAAACTGGCCACCTCTGGAAACTAAAACACTGTCTTATACTATGGGGATTAACCCAAGATGCTCTGATGATGTCATCCAATCCATGGGCAAAGAGAGAGACAGAACAATTTGTGAAAAAATAAAAACTAAGCTGTAGCCTCAGATTTCAGTATGACATTTGGTGAATTCATTATTTTTCTTCAGTTTAAGAATCAAGGAAAAATGTATTTACCATTTTGGCATTTTCTATAACTCATTTAACAATATGGTTTAAGATATGCAATAATTCCAAATCTTGAATTCATATTTATTTTAACTTCATTTGAAAACCTAGAAGGTAAAATACTCTTATATGATTTCTTGGAGGATTATTTTCTATTTTATGGTATCTGAACCAGCAAATGTCCCTATTCTGTTTTCCTTTGGATTCTTTACATTTCTCTAGATTTATTTCATACTTCTCTAACAAAATAAAGTGGTTTTTAGAAAATATTTTGAGAACAAAAACCTTGGTTGCAGATATAAAAAAAGTTATTTATGCGTAAGATGTGGTAGAGGGAGTTTTGATTTGATATCATAAAGAATGTCCACAGAAAAGAATGCAGATTGGAATTCATGGGGACATTTTCTTCAATTTATGGAAAAATGTCTTTCTTATTCAGTGCATTTAATCAGGCTACTTGAGACTGAGATATATGTTTAGAGCTGATATTAACATTTTTTTCATATAATCTTTATGTAAGATTACTTAGAAAAATTTCCATAGACTCCACATGATAAGAACATCCTGTCTTATATTTCCTTTTAAGATGAAATAAACATTATTCTAGTAAAATGATATCTGGAATGCACATAATACATCAAAGTGATAAAATATTATTCCTGTGAAACAGAAAATTGAGATTGAAAAGTGTTTGTTTGAAGTATAAACTGTATAAGTTTGAGTAGTGAAAAAGTCATAAAAATACTAGTCATAAAGTTAAGAAATTACACCATACATAATGGTTCTTTGTTCTCTAATATTCCTTATTTTCAATATATTATATTCTGTGTTATATAATTCTATAATATTCCATATTTAAATTTCAAATATATAGCACATTTCAAAATATAGCACATTATCATTTGTTAGTTTCTGTTCCCTTTTATAGAGAGAGACACTCTACTACAAAAATATATGAATATTTCAGTAGTTATTAATCTGAGACAGCATCTGCATCAAAAAAGTCAGACTACTAATGTGTTTCTCATATTACATATAAAATAGTACAATAGTATAATTTTCTTTCGAGGTAGACTGTTAAAGATAATGTTATAAACCTTAGAGCAACCACTTTAAAAACAGTGGTAAAGCTAATAGCTAAAAGTGGACATAAAACAGAATACTAAAAGATAATTAAAACTAAGGCAGAAAACGAAGGAGGGAGAGAACAAAGAGAATATGGCCACTTCACAGAAAACAAATCACAAGGTTGTACACTTCCATTCAACATTATAAATAACCACAATAAATGTAAATGGCCTAATATTTCAATTAAAGTCAGAAACTGACTTCCAATTTCCAGTCTGGCATATAACTAAGGAACCTGAAAGTCATCACTCTTACTTAACAACAAGTAAAATGCTGAAAAATTGAAAACCAACAAGCCTTCTTAGATCCACTAGAGAATTGAGGTTACAGGGCAAACCGATGCCCCCAGAACTGGAGAGACAGACAACAAATAGAGAATTAGTGCTTACCTGAGCAGAAATCTCCATGGGAATCAGCACTAGGAAGTCTTAACCATAATGTGCAAATTGCTAGAAGTTTATTTTGGATAAGGCTGAGCGTTTAAAATACCTAGAAGGCCCAGAATTAGGGGTACATCCATACTTTTATATTTTACTTTCAGGAACCCCACTAGGTTTTCACCATGAATACTGGAAAAAAAAGCCCTTCTTGCTTCTGGCAGAGTCGGGGGGGGGGGGGGGGGAACCATTCTGGAATATGTCCAGAGCATTCTGTTCTTAGTAAAACATTCCCTCAAGATAAACTATTTTAGCAGATCCTATTCTATTGGGGTTTTATCTGAGCCTAACCAACCTAGAAGGAAAAAAAAAAAGAAAAAAAATTCATTCAAGTTCAGCCCCCTCTAAACTTCCTATCCCACCAGTGGGGGTAGAAGGACTAAGAAGCACTTGTGAAATCACAGCCTAGAGACACAGGCTCACTAAAAAAACAAAGCACAATCATAAGACCATAAGATGCTTCCCTTCTCTACACACCTTATTGCCCTACACTGATGACCTATTTACTGCAATTCCTTTTACCCACTACATCATGTCTGGCTTTCAGCAAAAAGTTACAATGCATATGAATGACAAAAACACAATCTGAAGAAAGAAAAAGCATAAAAACCAGATTCAGTTATGGCACAGATGTTGGAAAGTCAGAGATTGTCAGTCTGGATAAAAAGTAAATTCCAATTACATACTGTCTATAATAAACTCATTTCAATATAATGATACAAATTGTCTAAAAATATGAAGATGGGAAAAGACATACCATGCATGAAAAGAGCTGAAATGACTATATTAATATCAGACAAAGTAGACTTCAAGAAGTATTATCACAAGTGAAGAGGAATATTCCACAATAATTAGATGTTTATGCATCCAATAACAAAACTTCAAAATATGTGAACAAAGCAGATAGACTTAAAGGAAAAATAAACAAAAGTCCTTATTTATGTTGGATATTTTAATACTCCTCTCCCAGCAACTGATAGAAGCAGTGAGAAAATCAGAAAGGATATAAAAGACATGCACAACTCAATGCAACATGACCAATATATAGATTATAGCCTACAGTAACAGTATATTGCACACTCTTTTCAAGCGCACATGGAATATTCACAAAGACAGATCACATGCTGGCCCATGACATGAGTCTTGAGAAATTTAAAGGATTAAAATCATAACAGAGCACAAATGAATTAAATTAAAAAATAAATAGTGAAAAGACATCTGGAAAACCCCAAAATATTTGGAAATTAAGCAACATAATTACATAGAACCTAGAGTCAAAGAAGAAATCACAAGGCAAATTAAAAAATAGTTTGAACACTATAATAATGAAAATTTAACAAATAAAAAATTGTGGGATGCAAGACAAGCAATGCTCTGCTTAGAAAGAAATTTTATCTCTAGTGGTTATGTTAAACATGTGACAAAAACAATCATAATATATTCAGTGTTTTCCATTCATGAGGGCACATTTAAACCTACCTAACTTGGAAATAGTGTGGGGCACCAAGGAGTGCAACCTGTGAACAGGGGTTAATGTTTGGACTGGACATTGAAAAATGAGGCTAGGTGAGGGATTTCTGGAGAGGGAGGAACAGAAGGACAGAGGTAAGCTAGTACCTGAAATGTTGATAGGATGGCTAGCATTCCAGTTTGCCTGAAGCATACAATTTCTCAGGAAAAGTGACGGGGACTGAGCACATAATTTTGGGCGTGTGTCAGATGGTGAAAGGCCTTGAATGCCCTATGTCTTCATACAGGTAAAAGTTCACATCAGAATGCCTTCTGTTGGAACATTCAACAATATCCTCCTTTTCTATCTTAAAGGAAAAAAGGACTAAGACTAAAGCAACAACCAGCCCAATATACATCACAGATATTGCAAAAGAGAAGAAAGCTTGATGAATATAAAAGGTAACAGAGACTTTTCCATGTGTGTCAGTTGTGGTAGCTTATTTTCCAGAAGACAGAACCACTGCAGATGCTTAGCAGATCTACCTAAACTAGCATCAAAGATGCCTCTTCATAAGATCTACCTGGCAGGCAAAGTGTGAAAAACTAGCCCAGCTACAATACATTACTGAGAAGTCTTAAATTTACAAACAAAAGACTGTTGTAAGACAAACAAAAAACCTAGCAATGTGTTGTCACTTCAAGGAATGGTTTGCACCAAATGATATAAAGTTATTAAGTTGGTGTTGACTGAAGCTGGTCCAGAGGAGTCAAGGCCTCTCATCTGAGATGAACAACTGCGAGACTCCACATTATTGACTTAATGATCACATCAAAACATCATATAAAATGCTTCAATTCAAGCAGAATGTAACACTGTCAAAAATCATAAAGCAGTTTTATTTTTCCCAATTCACAATTAAGTTGTGATAGCAGCAAGTGGTATTCGGGACTGTTAAAGTTACTCAGTTACAGAGCTAGAAGATTTGATGAGGTATACAATTTTTTCCCTCAAGGCTAAAAATGTAATTATGAAAACGTCCTGAACTGAAAAACAGTATTGTCAGCTGTTTCCTGGAAAGATAAAAGACCACTTAAAGGTAAAGAGATTATAGACGAAAGAGATACAAAATTAAGTTGAAACCACCAGTGTAAAGAGAGCAAGTTATAAACAAGAACTAAACATTAAAACATTCTATTATAATGAGAGAACAGGAATTTCATTTTTCTAGAAGAACAGCACTAAATTATTTAATTCACATCTTGATTGGCTCACTTGGATGTTTAAAAATGAGCAGATATGGACATATTATTAAACTTTCAAAGGTGCTAAAGAAATGAGCTGTGAACATGCCTCGGTTTGTCAATCTGACAGTCTGAGAAGCACTAGCCTACACTCAATAACCAAGGGACTCCTTTTCATAAGTTCACATAAACTGCAAGGGGTACTTAATAGTTTTTTCATTTCTTACCCCAAAACCTATCTTACTCTAAATCCTCTCTGCAAAATGAAGATATTAATATCTGCCTTCACAGGAGTACGGGGAAGATCAAATAAGAGAGAATGAATAATATATGTGAAAGAACTTGTACAATGCACAGCCCTGCACACGAGGCATTATTACAAAGTACCTTATATTTACAAAGCCCTCTGCAAAGCATTCCCCACTTAACTCAATCTGCAATCACTGACTGAGACCTTCAGTATATCAGGCACTCTGCTGGATGCCTGGACTTTAAGGCACAAAAATCCCTGCCCTTAGGGAGCTCACAGTCTAGACACTGGAAGAAAAGACAAACATATCATCAGATCATCTTGTCTTTGTTCCTGAGGCAAATGCTGTGGAAACATAAAGGGGTTTGTTACAAAGGAATTGGCACTTGAACTGGAGAAATGAGGGGGTGGCTGAATGGCTCAGTTGGTTAAGCATCTGACTCTTGATTTCAGCTCAGGTCATGATCTCACGGTTCCACGGTTCCTGAGTTCGAGCCCCGAGCTGGGCTCTGCACTGACAATGTGAAGCCTGCTTGGGATCCTCTCTCCATCTCTCTCTAGCCCTCTACTATTCTCACGCATGTGCTGTCTCTCTCAAAAATAAATAAATAAAACTTTAAAATAAAAAAACAGGAGAAATGAGGAGATAACTGGTTCTCGGGACTCTGGACTTTTGCAGACGTCCCTAAAAACTTAAGGGATAACTTGAAATGATCTCATTTGGCCTTGTTATCAAGACTCTGATGATACAGAGGAGAAATTTATTTCTCAAACAATGAAAGTAAAGCCTAGAAAAGATAAACGACTTCATTCTGGTTAAATGACGTGACCTTTAGCTCACAATTTAAATAAAGCCTAAGTAGCCAAACTGGTCTTCAGGCTCAAGTGCTCACCATCATGCAATGTAGTTTATTTAATGTTTGCAACCATGGATATGGAAGGTGAGGTCTTAAGTGGAAATAGACCTTTCCATATCAGACATGTGTTTTGAAAAAAAGGAATCGCGATTCTCAGAAAATCAGATATCGCTATTGTACATTAAGAATTCAATCGCGGGGCGCCTGGGTGGCTCAGTCGGTTAAGCAGCCCACTTCGGCTCGGGTCATGATCTCGCGGTCCGTGAGTTCGAGCCCTGCATCAGGCTCTGCACTGACAGCTCAGAGCCTGGAGCCTGTTTCAGATTCTTTGTCTCCCTCTCTCTGACCCTCCCCCGTTCATGCTCTGTCTCTGTCTCAAAAATAAACATTTAAAAAAATTTTAAAAAGAAAGAATTTAATCACAACCAGTGAAACAAAGTAAATGTCAGCATGCATGTAAATAGTTTACATTCGTAGAGCATCCAGTCTCAAACCCAATAGCTGCTTTGAGGGGATAAATTTCAATTTTAATGCCTGGGGAATGTCAAATAAACTAGTATTTATATAACAGTTATCTTAGCCACACCTACCATGGAGAGTGTAAAATCCATGCATACCGGGTGGTCTATGTGGATTTAAAAAAAGAAATAATTTTTATTGCAATCTTCCCAACCATACTGCACACCCTCCCAACACACACACACACACACACACACACACACACACACAATGTGGCAGTAGCAGCAGCAGCAACAACCCACACAGTGCGAACTTCCGGCAACCATCGCTCTGTTCTTCAGGAAGGATTTCTCTTGAGTATCTTTGGAGGACCTTCTGAGCTGATTTAGCAATACGCCTCTCTGTCAATAAATAGAGGTCAAGGAATTCCTCCTCACCATGGGAGTTTGATGAAAGTAAGTGCGCCACTTATGAGAACAGAGGCAAGAGCAGGATGCCCACTGAGAATGAACTGAATTTCAGAAAATGACCTTCATTTCTGATGATAAAGAAGTACTTTTAAAAACTGTGTTCATTTACAGGATTGAATACCATGCAACCGTTAAAAACCATGTTCCAATTAATATTTCATTTTGAGTCAATGCTCATGATATAATAGGAAATTTTTAAAAAACAGGCTACAAAAGTGACGATAATTTACTTAAATATACACGTATTATAGATGTTTATATGTTACTTCATATATTTTATATTTGTATAATATGTAAGTTATATGTCATAAATTTAAATATTAAATATATTAACATTGCTATTGAATATATGTGTAGGGAAAAATAGAGTCTAAAGAAATAACACTAATGGTAACCATCATTTCTTTTTTTAAATTTTTTTAATGTTTATTTTGAAAGAGAGAGATAGAATGTGAGTCGGGGAGGGACAGAGAGAGGGGGAGACACAGAATCCGAAGCAGGCTCTAGGCTCTGAGCCATCAGTGCAGGGCTCAAACCCACAAGCTGTGAGATCATGACCTGAGCCAAAGTCGAACGCTCAACTGACTGAGCTACCCAGGCACCCCGTGTTAACCATCATTTCTAAAATGTGTTTCAGCATTTACTAAAACTGATAATTTCTGGGGTGCCTGAGTGGCTCAGTTGGTTGAGCAGCCAACTTAAACTCAAGTCAAGATCTTGTGGTCCTTAAGCTCGAGCCCTGGTCGGGCTCTGTGCTGACAGCTCAGAGCCTGGAGCCTGCTTTGGATTCTGTGTCTCCCTCTCTCTCTGCCCCTCCCCTGCTCGCACTCTGTCTCTCTCTCTCAAAAAATAAACATTTAAAAAAATTTTTTAATAAAATAAAATGGGTATTTCTATTATAGTAATAATAAACATTTGGAATGAAAGTGTAATTTCCTGGTGAGATTGGAAATAGGTATTAACCACTGCTTCCTCTCAAGTAGACACAAAAACAACATAAACAGGGTTGCTTTGTTTTGTTTGTTTTATGGAGAAACCCATATCAAGAGAAGAGACAGGAACAACAAAAGACTGGAAGTAGAAAGCAAATGAATGAATCATAACAGAAGAAGAGGTCTAGGAAAGCTCAAATCAAAGCTGACAACGGAGACAGCAAAGAAGCAACGTGATTCATATCAAAACACGCACAAAGCTTCAGAAACTAGCTGAGAGAGAATGAAAAGTTGCCAAAGAAGCAGGTAGACAGACACTCCCTTTCTACAATTCTCACTCCCACGCCATCCTGCCAGCTGGGCAACTATCTCTTCTCTACCTGGGAGAAGACTGGAATTTATCCTCTGGAACAAGGGAAACAGGATCTCCACAATGGGAGATACCAAGAAGAAGAGATGAATAGTATGTTGGAAAACAGAGAAGTAAAATTCTACAAAATGCAATATTGAGACTACTCAGCCTTTCCCCTGTGGCTTCTAAAGTGCTGACAGCAGACTTGTATCTTGCATGCAGGAGGGAGAAGGGTATTTGTGCAGAATTTGAGGAAACCAAGAAAAAGGACATAAAAATAGTGATATTAGGGGATCTCCAAAGAAATAGCCTCGTCTCTTTTATTTTTTTTTCAACGTTTTTTTTTTTATTTTTATTTTTGGGACAGAGAGAGACAGAGCATGAACGGGGGAGGGGCAGAGAGAGAGGGAGACACAGAATCGGAAACAGGCTCCAGGCTCCGAGCCATCAGCCCAGAGCCTGACGCGGGGCTCGAACTCACGGACCGCGAGATCGTGACCTGGCTGAAGTCGGACGCTTAACCGACTGCGCCACCCAGGCGCCCCGCCTCGTCTCTTTTAAACCTGAGTGAAGCCCAAGGTGATATGAAGCTTGTGTCTAGAATTTCCAATCAATCCTCCAGGGTTCCATTCTTAAATATAAGCATATAGCTAAGTCACCATATTTTTGTAGGATTAAGCATGAACAAACAACAGAAATATACTGAAATACAACCAGCTTTCTGAAACAGAGAATGGAGACCATAATGGAAGATGAAAAAGTAAACCTGTAGAGATTACATAGACAGAGCAGTCAGTAGAACTGACAGGTCGGCAATGGCACTTCTGGGGAGAGGATGAATATAAAAATTGCTTGAAGTTCAAGAATAAGGAGAAAGGTGGTTAACAAAATGACCAAGACAGGCAAGGCCAAGGCCCACCATAAGGCTCATGGTAAAGGAATGGTATATCAACTAGGAATTGGTTTAGTGGAACATAACAGAAATCACAATTTAAAGTTGTTTAATCATTTTATTTTCTTATAAAACAAGGCAGGCCAGTTTAAATGCAGCATGATGCTTTTAGAAACCCACATTCTTTTCTCTTCCTGTTGAGTCAGAATTATCATATGTTTTCTGCCCTCATGATTTTTTTTTTACCTCATTGTTGAAAGATGGCTGTTAACTTCAAGTTCTAGCTAAGAAGAGGAGGAAGGGCAAAGGAGGAAAAGCACCTGCCAGTTGAAATTATCTCTTTTAAGAGCTCTCCTAGAACTCTACTTGGTGACTTTTGCTTATACTTGATTAGTCAAAATTGTGTCACGTGGCCACTTAAGAGCTGCATGGGATATGTAGGATTTTTGGTTTGTTTACTTTAAATTGGACTGATTTCCAGTCTGAAAATCATCAAGTTCTCGTTGTAAGGAAGAGGAGAGCATGTATATTGGATAGGCAGCTAGCAGCATAGAGCACAGATGAGCTTTTAAAAATAGGAATGTTTCAATTATAGGCTTAAAATTCAATTCAAGTTGGCAATAAATTAAATATGCACAATGAAGGAAACCCATAATTTAATAATCATACTAGATAGTTTTGTGGGTGTGTGGCAATGACCACTAAAAAGAGAACAAAACAAAAAAATTGGGGAGTAATGGAAAAATGGAAAATAAGCAGCGATTTTCTTTCACCTTTCAGGTAACTGCTTTCAGATGCCCCATAATTTTTATGAAAGAAAATTTACATTTCACTATTAATATTGTAGTTTGTGACAGTAAGTAAAAATATATTTCCTTTTACTTGGTAAATCTAAGGAAACATACAAAAGTCTGACAATAACCTACACTAAAATCAATAAAAACTAAAAGTCAAATGTAAACATTGTCTTGCCATTGCATAAAAATGTAATTTTACCAGTCCAATGTATATGTCACTTGAAAAAAATGTAGCTGCAAAATACAATCTCTTTTGTGCTTTATATTGTTGGTTTTTTTACAATTCAAAGTTAAGAGGGAGAGGCACATATAAATTGGTTCCTTCTTTTATTTCTAAAGAAGTGGCTATTTCTTTTTCATTGCCATCTGCTCTGATTACTACTACGATTTTTACTGTTATGATTTTTACACTGAATATAACAGTGTAAAGATGGTGTATAATTAACAAAATTCTTCCCACTGCATTTCTCACAGAAAGCTGGAAGCATAAAAAATAGTTGCAATGTCAGATATGTTTCAAAACAAAATAATGACCTTATTAAAAATAAGAACTCTGAAATGTAAGTAGTATAGATTGCCTAGATCAACACAATATTCGTGAATTGAATATGTTTTTCAGATAATAAATAGATGAAACATATATCTGCAATTATTAAAGGGGAAATCTTTGTATCTATGTATAGATATGCAGTAAAATCTTGACTTCAGTTAGAATTATTTATCAACTGATAAATATGATACATGTGAAGCAGACATTTTCAGGGTAAGGTGCTCATTGGAATGACCTTGGAGCCATTTACTTTTACAGATTCCTTGAACCTATACCATAGGATATGATTCAGTAGGGTATGGGTGGGTTCTGGGAATCTGTATTTCTTTAAAGCTTCTCAGGTGATGACATACAGAAGGAGAGAATTAAACAAAGCTTTAAGAGTTGAAGTATTTACAGAGCATCTGGGTGGCTCAGTCGGTTAAGTGTCTGACTTCAGCTCGGGTCATGATCTCGTGGTTTGTGGGTTCGAGACCCATGTCAGGCTTGGTGCTGACAGCTCAGAGCCTGGAGTCTGCTTCATATTCTGTGTCTCCCTCTCTCTCTCTACCTCTCCCCTGCTCATGCTCTGTCTCTGTCTCTCAAAAAAATAAACATTAAAAAAAATTTTTTTTTAAAAGAGTTGAGGTATTTACTATGGGTAAAATTCTGTGTTAACCTTGAGAGAAGGGAAAGTTGATACAATGATTATTTTTATGTAGCTCATTATCCAGCACACTGGTTCTCAAATGGGAACAAATTTGCTTCCCAGGGGACATTTAGTAATATCTGCAGATATCTTCGGTTGTCACTACTTACAGGGGTTTGGGTGGCATTATGGAGGCAGTGCTACTGGCATCTAGTGTGTAGAGGCCAGGGATGTTTCTCAACATTTTACAATGCACAGGATAGCCCTTCACTACCAAGAATTATCCAGCCTAAAATGTCAATAGTTTCAAGGTTGAGAAACCCTGACTCTTAACAGGAAGAATAAGAAATGTACATTAAAAATATATAATAAAGTAAAATGCCATTGCAAAGATATAGATAAATGTTACAGCAATTCAGAGTAAACTAGCACCAGCAGAGGAAGGACCTTAGACTCTGAAATAGTTTGTCCTTCTCCCTACAGCCTTACCACTCAAGCATTCATTCATTCAACACTAGTTGAATACTAGCCATTTTAAGCACTTGTGCATACGGTAATTAAAGATATAAAATCTTTTCTCTCACAAAATTCACATTCTAATGAAAAGAATCAGACAGAATGATTTACGCTTAAAAAAGAGAAAATAGTAAGTGTTGGCAAGTAGGTGGAGCAACTGGAACGCTCATACATTTCCAGTAAGAGTGGAAATTGGTACAACTGCTTTGGGAAATTGTTGGCAATATCTACTGAAGCTGATTTGCATACCCTATGATTTAATACTTCCACCTCTAGGTATACATTCAGCAGAAGTGCATACATATGCGCACTAAAAGACATGCAAAGAATGTTCATAGAAATACTATGTGTATAATCCAAAATGGGATATAATAAAAATGTACATCAATAGTAAAATGGGGGCGCCTGAGTGGCTCAGTCGGTTAAGCATCCGACTTCGGCACAGGTCATGATCTCACAGTCCATGAGTTTGAGCCCCGCGTCGGGCTCTGTGCTGACAGCTCAGAGCCTGGAGCCTGTTTCAGATTCTGCGTCTCCCTCTCTCTCTGACCCTCCCCCATTCATGCTCTGTCTCTCTCTGTAGCAAAAATAAATAAACGTTAAAAAAAATTTTTTTAAATAGTAAAATGGAATTTTCATAACTGGTTTACTGGTAAGATGGAATGATGTAAGTAATTAAATTGAATTAACTCTTGTTATGCAAAACTAATAACACAGATAAATCTCACAAATGTAATGTTAAGTGAAAGATACCAGACACAAAAATTATATATGGTGTGATCTCATTTATATAAAGATCATATAGAGACAATATTAATCTATATTGTTAGAAGTCAGAATAGTTTCACTGGGGGGGAAGATAAAAAGTGGAGGATTTCTACAAACTTTCTGGGTCCTATAATATTCTATTTCTTGGTTCGGGTAGCTGATTTAGTAATCCATATAATCTTTTCATTTTTCTGTATACTATATGTATTTTTTAATACTTATTTTAAAACATAGAGAGTGTGTATGTGTGCACATGTACGAGCTGGGGAAGAGGCAGAGAGAGAAGAGAGAGAATCGCACACTAACAGCTCTGCTGTTAGCACAGAGCTCTTCATGGGGCTCGATCTCACAAACCATGACATCATGACCTGAGCTGAAATCAAGAGTTGATGCTTAAACCTACTGAGCCACCTAGGAACCTCTGTATACTGTATTTGAATAAAAACATTTACTTAATAGCATGGTAACAAGAAACATGAAGAAAAGTAAAGCAGGGAAAAAGAATTAGAGAGTATCAGGTTGTATGAGAGATATAAAATTATATGCAGCAGAGATCAACTAGCTTTTCTGTTAAGGTTAGCCATCTGTGCTGCAACTAAACTCTGCCACCATAGCACAAAAGCAACAGTGGACAGTTAAGTAAATGACTGTGAGTGTAAGTAGGTTCTCACAAAACCTTATTTATAGACCCTAAGATTTGAATTCATGTAATTTTCAAGTATCACAATCATTAATCTTTTTTCTCCAACCAATTAAAAATATAGACACCATTCTTAGCTCACAGGCCATTTAAAAATAAGCAGTGGACAAATCTGGCCTATGGGTCATAGTTTGCAACCTCACAAATGTCATAGAGTCAGAGAAGTCTTCCCCAATGAAGTAACTTTGCAGTGATCCCTAAAAAAAAAAAACAAACAAACAAAAAAAAAACAAAACTTGAGATAGCAAGTCATGTGTTTATCCAGGGGCAGAGTTTTTTCTGGAGAGGGAATAGTGAGTGTTCCATCTCTGAGGTGGGAACTTGCTTAGTGTGCTCAAGAGGCAGCCTATATGGCTAGAACAACGTGAGCAAAAGGCAGAGTGAAATCAGATCAGTAACAACCCAAAATTACACAGAGCTTTACAGAGATATGTTTTTAGAAAAATAACTTAGGTAGTAATGAAGAACATGGATTGGAAGGAAGAAATATTGGAGGCAAAGATAAAAGCCAAAAGTTGTAAGAGTTTTCCAGAGAAGAAAGAGAGTGAAGTAACTCATTGATGGGATGGAGAGAACAAAGAAGTAGGGAGGCATTCAAGTGTTTTTAAGAGCCCAAATCTACCACTACATGGACATACGTTAAATTTATTTAAGTGCCATAAAGTGAGACTATAATAAAAGGTCATTGCTTCTTTCCTTCCTTCCTCCCTCCTTTCCTCCTTCCCTCCCTCCCTTCTTTCCTTTCTTCCATCTCTCCTCCTTCTTCTCCTCCCTCTCTCCCTCTCCCTCTTCCTCTTCTTTTTACCAGAAACCCCAAACCAAACAGTTATAATGACGATGTTGTTCGAGGAAAACTCAGAATTTCCAGCTAAAGGAAAATGTAGTTGTCATTTTCAAAATGTTATGTGTCTTCAGGCTCATTGATATACCTTTTCCTGGCTGAAAGATAGCCTTAAAACTGCAAAATGGAATAGGTCATGATGTCTGGCATTATAATTCAAGGAATAACTTACCTAATGGGTATTTTTCACTTAGCAACAACAATCAGCTTTATCTATCTATTTGTCTATCAATCTATCCATTTTGAGAGAGAGAGAGAGAGAGAGAGAGAGAGAGGAAGAGAGAGAACAAGGGAAGAGGGGCAGAGGAAGAGGGAGAGAGAGAATCTTAAGGAGGCTCCACACCCAGCACAGAGCCAGACACAAGGCTGGATCTCACAACCATGAGATCATGACCTTAACCAAAATCAAGAATCAGATGCTTAACCAACTGAGCCACTCAGGCGCCCTGACAGTCAGGTTTTAGTGGAATTCCAGCTATCCAGTTCTTGTTCTCTTACCTCTTGCTACCTTTTTTATAACAGCCATTACATAGCAATAATGTCTGATGCATAAAACTTAAAGGCACAGAAATAGACATCCCTTGGTTACAAAAGTGTAAAGAGTAAGGTGACAAAAAAGATGATTGCTGAAAACTTTCATAAAGTTTCCTGCTATCCTTTCACATTTTTTATACAAAAGATTTATCATAGGTAATGGGCTCTATGCCTTTTTGATCTACAGACGAGGAACATAAGGATTTTAACAGTGCAGACAATGTTGTGCCAGGTATATACCACATATGATTTTTTACCCAATTTATTGTATGTAGCTTTGCCTCACATGTCAGTGAAAACGAAAACATCTTTAGAGCAATCACTGAGACAAGACAGATGCAAATTAAAAATAGCTGAATTTAGGTAAACAAAATTAATTAAACTCTTAACCCAATTAGTATTTATACAGAGCGCCTGCCACATGTCAAACTCTGCCTAGATTCTCAATTATATAGCTAAATAAAAGTCTTTATCCTGCAGGAACTTATCATCTTGTAGGAAAGAAAGATATAAAAATAAATAATGGTAAGTGTTTGAAAATGGAAGGTACAGAAGTGGGAATAATTAAATATAATAATAAGATTGATATGCCAATTTATATATGAATAAATCAAAGCTCCAATGGGTTAGTTCACATTTGCAATGTTATAGAGTTGACAAGGACAAGAAAGTGATAGATTCAAACTTGGAGGTGAAGCCAATCCAAGTGGCTTTTCCCCCATATAAAATTTTAACATCTTCGCATCCTCATCATACCTTTGGCAAATACTTATGTAACAACTACCATGAGCAAGACACTGTGATATTAGGCTAAGGAAATTATACAATCATATATCACTAATTTAGTCATCACTTAAAGCAGATGTAGCCTGTGCTTGAGCCCACTGACTTTGTATTCAGACTGTCTGATTTCAATTTTCAGCATCTCTCTCTACATATATATGACCTGGGGAAAAGTTAATTTAACCTCCCTGTGGTCATCAAATGCAACATGGGAATTCCTATCACATGGATTGGTTAATGGAAGTGACTGAAACTATACAGCACCTATATCAACGTAAGTGCTCAGTAAATGTTAGCAGTGACTCTTGGTGTAAAACTGCTTTACACTTGTATATGGGATCCTGGTATGTTGCTATGGTTATGTTAACTACATGTATAGAAATAAAAATCATCAAAATGATGGCAAACTAAGGACCAGGGCGGCATCTCCTGATGAGGGTAAGTATATGTTACCTAGTCTGTCACCCCTAAAGGTACTCAACACCCCCAAAGGCACTAAATAAGCATCAACGGTAAAGGTATTTTTAAAATAAATTCTAAATGAGATACATGTCACCTGATTTTATGAGTATCAGTCTCATTGGTATTTGTAACTGATTTTTTCAAGGACCTTTTCTAAAAACATGGTTGACACCATGCTTTTTGACAAGAGCTTTTAAAAGGATCACTAAAACTGCAACAATTGTAATTTATTCTTATGACTAAGACTGAAAAGAAAAGGAAGAAAAAGGCACAAGATCATAACAGATACAATTTGTTCTTATTATATTATTTATGATAGTGAATCACCTACTTAAGCTTATATGTGATTTTTTTTCTAACCTGTTTTCACTTAGAAAAGATTGTCATTTGAAGCTGACATTTCTTATCTCTAATTCATTAACAAATGCTAGTATGTACATTAAAATGCAGAGAAAATTTACACATGTCCCAGAATTAAATTTAATAAAAAAAAGAAATGTTCTATTTTGTATTACTGCTCACAAATGAATAATGGGTAATCACAGGAAAGCCATATTGTCAAATAAATGCTTTCATATAATTTAAATGTTGAAAAGGCTAAATGTTTCCAATGTAAGTATTTAAATATACTTAGAGCATAATTGGTTAGACACACATCATACTGAAAAAATGAAGTAGCAGCAGAGGAGTTTCTGCTACAAAGGTATAAGGCATATGTTATTATCTTTTTCTTTTTTTATTTACATCCAAATTAGTTTGCATATAGTGCAGCAATGATTTCAGGAGTAAATTCCTTAGTGTCCCTTACCTATTTAGCCCATCCCCCCTCCCACAACCCCCCCCCCAGCAACCCTCTTGTTTGTTCTCTATATTTTTTTTTAATTTTTTTTAACGTTTATTTATTTTTGAGACAGAGACACAGCATAAATGGGGGAGGGTCAGAGAGAGAGGGAGACCCAGAATCTGAAGCAGGCTCCAGGCTCTGAGCGGTCAGCACAGAGCCCGAAGTGGGGCTTGAACCCACGGACCACGAGATCATGACCTGAGCTGAAGTCGGACGCTTAACCGACTGAGCCACCCAGGCGCCCCTGATCTCTATATTTAAGAGTCGCTTACGTTTTACTCCCCTCTCTGTTTTTATATTATTTTTGTTTCCCTTCTCTTATGTTTATCTGTTTTGTATCTTAAATTCCTCAAGTGAGTGAAGTCATATTTGTCCTTCTCTGACCAATTCACCTAGCATAATACCCTCTAGTTCTATCCACGTAGTTGTAAATGGCAAGATTTCATTCTTTTTGATCATCAAGTAACATTCCATTGTGTATATATACCACATCTTCTTTATCTATTCATCCATCAGTGGACATTTGGGCCCTTTCCATACTTTGGCTATTGATGACAGTGCTGCTATAAACATGGGGGTGCATGTGTCCCTTCGAAACAGCACACCTGTATCCCTTGGATAAATACCTAGTAGTGCAATTGCTGGGTCGTAGGGTTGTTCTATTTTTAGTTTTTTGAGGAACCTCCATACTGTTTTCCAGAGCGGCTGCACCAGTTTGCATTCCCACCAGCAGTGCAAAAGGGTTCCCCTTACTCTGCATCCTTGCCAACATCTGTTGTTGCCTGAGTTGTTAATGTTAGCCATTCTGACAGGTGTGAGGTGGTAATTCATTGTGGTTTTGATTTGTATTTCCCTGATGATGAGAGATGTTGAGCATTTTTTCATGTGTTGGTTGGCCATCTGGATGAAGGCATATTTTAAATTTAGAAATCAAAGTCTTCTAAAATAAAGCTTTTTGGGGTTTTTTAAATGATTTTTTAATATTTATTTACTTATGAGAGAGAGACAAAGCACAGTAAGGGAAGAGGCAGAGAGAGTGGGAAAAAGAGGATCTACAGCGAGCTCTGTGCAGACATCAGGGATCCCAATGTGGGGCTTGAACTCACAAACTGTGAGATCATGACCTGAGCTGAAGATGTACATGTAACGGACCGAGCCACCCAGGTGCCCCTAAAATAGAGTTTTTTGATGAAACTTCCAGCCACTAAACTTAAATAGGAAGAAAGTTATTTCATCTATCTAAATGAAGTATCAACAAAAGCTGAAAGACTACAGATCATTTAAGATTTCCTTTATTTTAGAAGGGTGCCTGGGTGGCTCAATCCATTGAGCATCCAACTTCGGCTCAGGTCGTGATCTCACAGCTCGTGAGTTCGAGCCCCACGTCGGGCTCTGTGCTGACAGCTCAGAGCCTGGAGCCTGCTTCTGATTCTGTGTCTCCCTCTTTCTCTGCCCCTAACCCACTCGCATTCTGTCTCTGTCTCTCTCAAAAATAAATAAACATTAAAAAAAATTAAAAAAGATTTCCTTTAGGGGCGCCTGGGTGGCGCAGTCGGTTAAGCGTCCGACTTCAGCCAGGTCACGATCTCGCGGTCCGTGAGTTCGAGCCCCACGTCAGGCTCTGGGCTGATGGCTCGGAGCCTGGAGCCTGTTTCCGATTCTGTGTCTCCCTCTCTCTCTGCCCCTCCCCTGTTCATGCTCTGTCTCTCTCTGTCCCAAAAATAAATAAAAAACGTTGAAAAAAAAATTAAAAAAAAAAAAAGATTTCCTTTATTTCAACCTTTAATTAGATAAAAATGTGACAAGCTAATGCCAGCAAATATTATAGAGGTGCCTCATGCAGCAATATCAGAATGCAATTACATTAGGCCCATGTAAACCTTCATTAACCCAATTTTCTAGTGTAAAATATCCATACATTTATGAAATATGTATGTCTATAAAATATACTGTGATCCATTTTTCTCATTTTAATTGTTTTGTTTGTTTGCCCAGTTGTGTGTGTACGTGTGTGTATGTGTGTGTGTGTGTTTATGTTTTGATAGTGAAAAGAACACAGCCAGAAGCAGTAAACTATTTTTGGAGAACTCATTTTTAATTTAAATGTGGGCTTTATAGACAAGAATAAGAAGCCCTGATTGCAGTTAATTTCAGCAAATTTAAAAAAAGCCTACAGGGAAAACTGACTGGTAACGAAGAAATGCAATCAAGTGTGCAACAATATTGATTTTCAAACACAAAGCTGAATAGATAATAAAATACAGTTTGAAAAACTCATTCATTTTTATTATGAGGATAGAGCAGATGCTGGTTTTAAGCATGAGAATAAAACAAAAAATCCATTGATTATTACAGCTGATACTGACAACATTGGATATACATAACTCTCCACAGTTTGTAATTGTTCATGTCCTCAGGCGAAGTACTAACCCAAAGCTGGCAATGAGCCTCTTTTATCTGAATAGAATCTTACACATTAAATATTTAGGTTTCAGTGAGTAAGGAAAAGGGAAGGAAATCAAACAGATTCTGGGGATGTGTGCAAGGAGTATTTGTCAGGCTGTAAACATAGCATGTTCACAAACCCTTGTTCTACCCCCAGTAAAATTCCTCTTGTCTGTCTGATTGACAAAAAAAGTCTCCCAAGCAAAGAGCTCCCAAGAAAAGAGGACAAAACAATGACTGGGAATAAATGCTACCTAAATTCCAAAACAGAAATATTATTTTTAGGATTAGTTCTTCTAGCAGAACAATGGTCTATTCTATATAGAAGGATGTCAGTTCTCTCCGTCGATCCTCCCAGTATTAAAAGCAGAACTAGCTCATTCAGACATAGGTTCTAGAATGATTAGGAATGGGGTTGGATGACTTCAGGAAGAAAATACTGAACTCATTGCCCCTAAAGAATATAAACATCTCCCTCTCTCCCTTCCTTCCATCCTTCCTTCCTTCCATCCCTCCCTCCTTCCCTCATTCATTCAACAAAATTGAGACAGCATGGCAAGGTCTAACCTGAGAGCACAGGAGTCACTGTTTGTGAGGGACTACTCTACTATCTTCTTGACCTATTTCTGTTCTTATTTTCACACTGCTTCCTCTTATACTTTTTCACCAACGTCCTAAATATTAATGTCAGTGTAATACCTTAAATGTGTTGAATAGGTGAACCTTCAGAAAATGTGTTTCCCTATCTAATTACATTTCCAATGCTAGCTGTCACAGAGCCCATTCTGTTGGGGAAACACAGAGAGTTAAGGAAACCGATTTCTCAAACTAGACGACTTTACCTGTCAGAATGGCTAAAATCAAAAACACAAGAAAAATAGTGCTGGCAAGGATGTGGAAAAAAAGAAATCCTCATGCACTGTTGGCAAGAAGGCAAACTGAGAAGGCAGCCAATGTGGAAAACAGTATGGAGGTTTTTCAGAAAGTTAAAAATGGAACTACTGTACAATCCAGTAATCACACTACTGAGTATCCAAAAAATATTAAAAAAGACTAATTCAGAGGGACACATGCACTCCTATGTTTACTGCAGCATTATCTATAATAGCAAAACTATGGAAGCAGCCAAAGTGTCCACTGAATGATGAATGGATAAAGAAGGTGTAGTATATATATATATATAATGGAATATTACTCAACCATAAAAAAGAATGAAATCTTGCCATTGGCAACAACATGGATAGAGCCAGAGAGTATAATGCTAAGCTAAATAAGCCAGTCAGAGAAAGACAAATACCATATGACTTCACTCAAATGTGGAATTTAAGAAATAAGCAAACATAAGGGAAAAAAAAAAAGAGAGAGAGACAAATCAAGAAACAGACTCTTAACAATGGAGAACAAATTGACAGTTACCAGAGGGGAGGGAGTTTGGGTGAAATAGGTGATGGGGATTAAGGAGAGCACTTGAAATGAGGACCTGGTGATGTATGGAAGTGTTGAATCACTGTATTATTTACACCTGAAACTAATATTACACTGTGTTAACTATACTGAATTAAAATGTCAAATAAATAAATAAATACATACATACATAAATAAGGGAAATGGCAACACAAAAATCCCTATTGAATTCTTTCACCAACAATTGACAGGGATCATTCTGCCCAATCTAAAACTGCTAAATCTGAATATCAAAGAATTTAACGTAGCTTGCCTCACACTACTCAGTTGTTCCTATTTAACAGTAAAACAAATAGCTGCAAATTAAAAACTCAAGTTTCCAGCAAAACTAAACAAAACAAAACCCTTGATTATTTTAGAAACTGAAACGGCTGCAAAACTAATAAAAATGCCATAGGGTAGAAGTGACTCTGATAGAGAGCTATCTTAGTTATCAGGAATGTCCACTCAGATAATGAGCACAGGGTTGCCCTGTCCAAGATCTGGATGAATAGCTTTCTACATAGAAAAAATAACAAGTGCAAAGGCCTTAAGACCAGAACAAGGAATAGAAATAAAACCAGTGTGGCTGGAGAGGAGCAAGTTATTAGAGAATGGAAGGTCTATGATAGGAAATTAGATTAAAGATGGAGACAAGAATTTACAAGCCATAGCAAAAAAGCTTAGTTTTTATGCTCAGTCCCATGAGAAGCCCTTGAAACCAAAGGATGCTTGAGCAGTTAATTGGAAAAGTGTCCACTGAATGATGGAATTCTTAAGATTGGGATCTTAAGATCTTGGGATCTTAATTGGGAATTCTTAAAATAAATATACTACCCAAAACTTATGAAGCAAGAAGCATAACTTGTATGCTCACCATTTATTTAATACATAAGTTCATGCTTTAATGTATTTTTCCAAAATGCAAATAGCTCTAGTCTTTATTTTTGTATTAAAATGCCAGAGATACTTTGAAATCTATTCCTCCCAAGTGCATGTTTTTATAACACCCTATTTTTAATTACCATATCAACTATAGTAACGGTTATGACAAATTAATAATTTAAATAATTATCAATTTACTTCTTCCCTTATAGACTGTAAGCTCGTGTGTGCTGCCTTGATGTCTGAACCCTCGGCACTTAGCTAAGAAGGCAGAATATGTTTTAATTGAATAAACAGTATAATCATGTAATTGTTATTTATTTAACATAATATGGATTTTTCCCATAGCATGAAAATGTCTTTGCTCTATAATTTTGTATAGCTGCAACACTGTATTTCTGACTAATTAAGGTGTTCCAAGTTTAAAGAACATATTTTTAATCTATTAAAAAGTTTCCTATTTGCTTATATCTATAACTTACATGACATGTTTAGATCCCTGGGCTGATCTTATCTCATTGTAGATAATGTATTAAACTGAGTTTTAGAAAGTCTCCCTTAATATTTTGTAGGTTGAATCATGTTCCCCCAAAATATATATTGAAGCCCTAACCCCAATACCTGAGAATGACATCTTATTTGGAAAGAGGTTCATTATTGATGTAATTAATTAAGACAAGGTCATATTGGAGGAGGGTGGGCTCCTAGTCCAATATAACTGGTGTACTTATTAAATAAAAGAATGTCATGCAGAAAGACAGACATGCACATATGGAGAACTCCATGTGAAAACTGGAGTTTTGTTACAACAAACTTCAAGCCAAGAAACTACCAGAAGCTAGAAAAAAGTCTCCGAACAGAGCCTTTTCTAATACAATCAGAAGGAGTACGGCCATGAGCACACCTTCATCTTGGATTAAACCCTCCTATTGCCACTGCATGCACTTGTGACACTGTTTATTAACCCAGTAGAAATACTACTTTCAAGCACCAGTGATTGTAACTAAGAAAGTGATAAACGAGGAATAAGAAAAAAATATGTAGTTTCCATTTACCAGTGTGAAGAGCTCATGAAAATTTTGAGGTGTGACACATAACTGAAAAATTACTTTGAGAGTGCTAAACAAGTTACAGCAAAATTCCCTGGATTTAATGTAAGAGCAGATGAATGTGTCTACTCTCATTTGATGTTTATGATAGAAAGAAGGATGATGGAAGGGCTCACACTTAGGTAAATTCATGAAGACTGCAAAAGAACATGCAAAACTGGATCTGGCAGACAAAAAGCCCAGAAGCCCCAAGATGAATTAGCTTCAAGAAAATTAGTAGAAGATGTAAATTACCCTCAAAAAGGGTGAGGCAGGAAAATGAAGTTTCAGTAGGAAAAGGGCCAACAACAGGGAAAAAAAGGGAAGCAGATAAATTTGATAATGGTGTTGAAAGACATGAACAGAATCTTGACTGAAGAGAGAGAATTACTTTCCTGAATTGCAGGATTCAGTATCCAGAATGCAATTAATTATTAAAGTTAGATCCAAACTTTGGTTAGGATGACTCTAAACAAAAACGATGAAGAGAACTCCTGTATTAATGTGGGAAGAAATCCAAGTGAAATTACTTATGCTGAAGAAATTTTGTTTGAGCCACGGCAGTTCCCATTTCAGGGGTAAAGACACTGTTGTTTTCCTTAAAACAAGGAGTCTAAAGTGCATTTTCCACTGGGAAACTACAAAACTGAAGCTGAATAAATCATTTAAGTCAATAAAAGGACATGTCAAGGAAAGCGTAAAGTATCTTAGGAGAGTGTGACTATCAAAAAAATGTTCTGAGTCTGTTGTGTGTTTAAGACATGGAATCCTCAACAAAGAACATGTTTGGACCATTGTACACTCTGAAGTATGAGGAAAATGTCAAGATCAGTAATATCTCTGCTAATCCTGATTAACGCATCCAGACACTGGCACCCGAGACAAGGAAATGTGTGTGGGCTTGCATCAGGAAACACTCAAGGCAGAGAGAGAGGAAAAATAGACCATACAAGAAAAGTAATGTTTGTCAAGAAAGGAAGAAACGTTAATAGCTGCCCTCTTCAGGTCTAGGAGATCATGCATGGAATGTGCAAAGCAATTTTCAGCATGATGGATGGACCTGGCTGGCATCGAAGAGCAAAGAGAAGTAACACCAGATGACCCTGTGGCCTTTTCCTAACAGGAATAACACAAATAGTAAGGATATCCTGGATGTACTACATAAATACATTCCTGTCTGCTTCTTGCCAGTGCTAGCATCAGATAAAAACATCCTCTTCCGCTGGTCTTAATGCTGGTACTTATTAAAGCAATATACATAAATTTTAAGTTTCTAATGAATAAAAACATCAGGATTGGTATAAAAGTCTGAATACCTTGCACAGGTCATTCTGAGGAAAATTTCACCACATCATTTTGTATTTTAATTTACATATTAGGATTATCCACTGCCATAAATGACATTTATCAGAAAACTGAAAACAGAATGTTTTATATTTCAGTCATCTGTTCACCTAGAATGCCTAGCTGCGTGCTGTGGAGGACACAAAAGTCAAAACAAACACACAAAAATGTAGGATCTACCTGCCTTCAAGCTTCAAGAGCAAGCTGTCTAGTGGGAAATTAAGCATAATCAGAAAGACAAAAGAGAAACAAAACCAAATTGTAATTTAAGATATAAAGTGACTGAGTGTCATTTAGAGAAGCAGAAGTAAACTCTTATCAGAGTTCTGGAAAAAAAAATCAGAAGGCAGAGCTTAGAAAATGTTAGCATCAGGGCACTGGGGTGGCTCAGTCAGTTAAGTGTCCAACTCTTGATTTCGACTCAAGTCATGATCTCATGCTTCCTGGTGGGATTGAACCCTGTGTCAGGATCTGCAGTGACAACACTGAGCCTGCTTGGGATTCTCTATCTCCCTCTCTCTCTCTGCCCCTCTACTACTCAGGCTCTCTCTCTCAACATAAATAAACACTTAAAAATAAAAGTAAATAAGCAAACAAATAAATAAAATTGAAATGGGATCATTAGTTATCAGGGTCTGCAGCAGCAACAGGACAGAGAGCAATCCTGGAAACCTTCCTCGACTCTGTGATGCACCCCCTTCCAACTGGAGCTGCCGGTTACCAAGAGGCAAACAAGTTCTTTTGCCCAGGGGCTTTCCATAACTGTTACATAAGTTTGACACAGTCATCTTCTCCCTCTGGTTTCTAGAGCATTTTAGAATTGAGATAGGAGAGGGGAAAGAGCACGTGAGTGAAACATCTTGTCAGTAACCAAAGCCCTTCCATTAAGATGAATTCTTACCTGATGTGACTGTTTTGAGGAATAATAGCATATACAAAGAGGCAATGTTCAAAAAAGTAGTTATTTTTATATTTTTATTCTCAAGATCACAGAGCTAATCAACATCAGAATCAGGATTATAACCATATACTTTACCTCCATATTTGATATTTCCCACTGTGATGTTGAAACTTCCAATATTCATTAAATGGTATTCCAAAATGATTATTAAAGAGGATATGTCAAGCATACTTTAGTATAATAATTTTATTGAAGGAAGAGAGTAAGGAGACATTATTGTGGCATCACTGGCCATTTTTTAAAGCTATGTTTCATCTTAGCATATTCATTTTGTGAGCAGAGTCTATATTTAATAAAATACAGTGCTCAGTCTACAGTGTGACTTCTTATTTTTCATTTCATGTGAGTGCATTTTTTGTAGGTGTGATAAACTATCTTCAGATTTTAGATAAGATTACAACTATAACTTTTTAAAACCTAAATTTTTGTGGAGTCCAAGCCATAAAAATACATCAGAAGAATGGAGAACCTAGCCATTTAATCACGCAGACTATCAGCACTTCTATAAAAAGCTTTTAAATGGCAAGAAGATAAAATGTTAAGTGTGGATAGTAATTACTTGCCTTTATCTCTTGCACCAGGTTTCAAACCCCACCATATGGGTGTTTGTGCAAGATTAAATAGCTATTCAGGTATGTAATGAGATCTAGATACTAAACTGAACCAAAAGATAAAGCATGGTATAGGTCAGAATAGATCAATTCTGCAGAAATGGAATATGAAAGAGTTGATTGATAGATCTTCGTGATTGCAATCATATATATATATTTCTTGAGAGGCATTTAACAAAATAAAGAAAACCATTTTTTTCATTATTTTTATAGGTAACAAAATACTATAGAGAACAGTAGGAACAAAATTTAGGATAAAAAAAATAGACTGCCATCTGAAAATACCCTCTAGAAGTGGAGTGCCTCAATAATTTGGTTTGCTCAGCCTACTTTAAGCATTAATAATTAATATTTTCCCTTTTGACTCTAAAAAAATATCTTAGTGTGGTTGATCCATTATATGGTCACCCTATCTGGAGTGATTCTTTCATCCAGCTGTTGGAGAGCCACTTCAAAGGAACTTAAACATGAAACTTGCCTGCACAGTATGTCGGCGAAGGTGAAAGCCAGAAAAGATCTTCGAGAAGAGAGTTCCCTGGATGGTATTTTAATCTTACACTATGATAGATGAGAATGAAGGTTTAGACAATCAGAGCTACACTGTGGGGGTGTAATAGTATGTATGAGTGCATGTGCACATGTGCACACACGTGTGTGTGTGTGTGTGTGTGTGAGAGAGAGAGAGAGAGAGAGAGAGAGAAGGCCAGATCTACAGCAGGACCTCCTTCACACAGACCCTCAAAATGTGTGTAAGAGTAAATATATCAAGGCTAATATTAAAGTGTAATGAAATCAATTTTTTTATTGATTTGAAAAAAATCTGATTTTTTTCAAGAAACATAGAAAAAGAAGGTATTTCAACTTGTAAATATTCCAAAGTTACACTGTTAAATGGAAAAAGCATAAATAAAAACATATAATGTGATTATATTTTTAAAGACATATTAAATATTTTGATATGTTTGGAAAAAGTCTGAGAGACTTCATTATCAAAGAGTTAACAATGGTGTTGTAAATTGGATAATCGTTCCTATTTGCTCCAAACGTGATTATATAGTCAATGCTCTCTCAGTTTCTCTCTCTCTCCCTCCCTCAGTCACAATAGGGACTTCTTCACTCTGAGTCCTGAAATGAGAAAACACGCAGATCCCAGGAGCCCCTCTGCCGCCCAGAAGCCCTCATGTCATGTGTGCGAGAAATCAATGGGGAATTTCTGTTATGACAAAAGGTGACTAGTGCAAGTTGTCAAAGGGGAAGGGTTGACTTAAGAAAAAGTTCTTCTCTTTTTTATTTCTGAAAGCAAAGACTTTCTGATAACAAGTATCTTGTAATCCAATAAATAATGAAGCTGTATAACAACAAAATATACAAGCTTTTCATTTAGCCTCCTCTATGGCTCCCCTAATCTCCAGTACCAAAGAAGATACTTCTAAGTTATGTCATTTCCCTCTAAATGACACAAAAAGATCACCTGAGGCTTCCTTCACATCTAAGTTATGTCATTTTATTATAAAAAATAGATACTCTGAGACATGTGTGGCTTTTTGGTTTATATTTCAGGTATAGACGGCTAATAATTGTGTTAGTCTTCTTAGCATCTCAAATTCTTTTTCCAAATCAAAATGACTTTTAAGTTTTAGTTCATTCTAAGTCATGATGGAAAAAAAAACACACAACTGGGTCATAGATGAATTAAGTCATTCAATATAAATCACTATATATTAATTCAGATGCAATTCATTTGAAAATATAATCATGACAACCAAGCCAACTGGTTCTTCCAAAGTACAGTTCACAGAAACATAAATGTATTTTCTTTTTATGTGTCTTGGAATATCCTTACTTGTCGAAATTATGAAGTGTGTGCCCTCCTTTTTCCTCAGTCTCTCCTCAGGTAATCTCAGTAAACCCAGTTAACATCTAAATTCAATATTCTATTTCACTCGGAATACAAGCCAAAATCCACACAAAGCCCCACAGACTTCCCAGTTATCTATCTGAATCTACTGCTCTTGCCTCTCAATGGTCAGTACCTTCTCCCCTGAGACTTGGCCCTGGCTCTTCTCACTGCCTAGAAGTCTCTTTCCCCAGTATCCATGATGCAAATTATTTCCTTCTTTCACATTTGTGTTTAAATATCACCATCTCAATGAAATTCAACCTGACACTGTATTTAAAATTACAACTCAGGGGGGCGCCTGGGTGGCGCAGTCAGTTAAGCGTCCGACTTCAGCCAGGTCACGATCTCGCGGTCCGTGAGTTCGAGCCCCGCGTCAGGCTCTGGGCTGACGGCTCGGAGCCTGGAGCCTGTTTCCGATTCTGTGTCTCCCTCTCTCTCTGCCCCTCCCCCGTTCATGCTCTGTCTCTCTCTGTCCCAAAAATAAATAAATTAAAAAAAAAAAAAAAGTTGATAAAATTACAACTCAGGGCACCTGGTTGGCTCAGTGCAGTTGAGCATGCAACTTCAGCTCAGGTCATGATCTCGGGGTTAGTGAGTTCAAGCCCCACGTCAGGGACTGTGCTGACAGCTTGGAGTCTGGAACCTGCTTCGGATTCTGTGTCTCTGTCTCTCTCTGACCCTTCCCTACTCCGCACTCTCTCAAAAATAAACAAACATTAAAATAAATTTTTTTTTAATTGCAACTCAGGGGTGCCTGGGTGGCTCAGTCAGTTAAGCATCCAACTTCAGCTCAAGTCATGATCTTACGGTTCATGATTCGAGCCCTGCGTCAAGCTCTGTGCTGACAGTTCAGAGCTGGGAGCCTGGTTTAGATTCTGTGTCTTCTTCTTTCTGTGCCTCTCCCCCTCTCTCTCAAAAAAATCAACATTAAAACATTTTTTAAAAGTTAAAAAAATAAAATTACAATTCATCCTAAACTCCAGATTTCTCTTACCATATTCTATTGTTCTCTTCTTCTTCCATAGCACCTGTTGCCTAATTAGGTATAATTTACTTATGTGTAATATTTATCATTTTTATTTACTGTAAATAAATGTCCCCCGTTAGAATGTAAGTTCCATGAGGGCAGGGGTATTTATTGATGTATCCCAAGTGCTGAGAACAGTACTGACAAATAGTAGCCACTCAATAAGTATTTATTACTGTTAGCTTGTGATTTTCAGTAAAAATCACTCTAAATTCATGATAATATCACATATCAGTACATGAGTAATAGTTCAAGAATATATGAATTTTCCTTCTCTCAAACCAGACTGTTGTTAATTTGCAATTTTTAAGGCACCCTGTTATGGTGTGCCTCACACATCAGTTAGTTTCTTCAAAACATATTCAGAAAACAAATTCATATCATTGGTAGTAGATTGCACTTTTACAGATTATATATTTAAATCTAGCAGTATGTTCTTTAGTAATTTTAGCAGTCATGCTAAGGTTAAATAGAAGATTCTATCTCCAATTTGTCTTCTCTTCTGCACTTAGTGCAGCCTTTCAAATGTAACCTGTAGGGGTGCCTGGGTGGCTCAGTCAGTTGGGTGTCGGACTTGGGCTCAGTCATGATCTGGCGGTTAGTAAGTTTGAGCCCTGTGTTGGGCTCTGTGCTGATAGCTCAGAGCCTGGAGCCTGCTTCAGATTCTTTGTCTCCCTCTCTCTCTGTCCCTCCCCTGTTCATGCTCTGTCCCTCTCTCTCTCTCTGAAATAAATGAATATTTAAAAAAATTTCAAAAGTAACCTTTGAACACACCTACTCAACCATTTGATCATACTCTAAGTTTTTAACCGCTTTCTTCTAAAGACTTCTTAATCCAAGTACTTGATGAGGTTCTTAGAGGTTCTCATGACTTCTTGTATTTATGAGTTCTAGCACTATGCTCTATAAGTAATTGTCTAACATAACCCTGGCACATAGGAGGTACTAAACATTTACTGAATAAATTATTGAAAAAAATGTTTTAAGTCTATCTATTTTGAGATAGTGAGCATGTGCATGAGCTGGGGAGGGAGGGAGGGAGGGAGGGAGGGAGAGAGAGAGAGAGAGAGAGAGAGAGAATCCCAAGCAGGCTCCGTTTGAGCCACCCAGGTGCCCCTGAATAAATTAATTCCCCCCAAAATAAGCCAGTGAATCTGACTTGCAATTTATCTCTCTTCTATATATATCATTTTATTTTATTTTATTTTATCTTATCTTATCTTATCTTATCTTAATTTTATTGTATTTTTTGCTGTGCCATTTACTGGGCTAAAAGTGCCCTTGCATGACAGGGGTATGAAGATCCTTCTTTGCTTATAACAGAATAATTCTCAAAATATGCACACAGTTGTTATGCAGCTAGATGTTTTTATTATTGCTTTTGGAGGTGCTTCAACAAATAAGCTTTTTACTTTTATAGCACTACTGACATCACATAGAAATTTTCAACAAATTCTCAACTCAGAGATTATTTTTTTTTATTTTATAGATTTTCTGATCCTTTACATACTACATTTTATTTTTACATAAGTTTACTTTAGTTCATCTTTAGTCCTCAAATTCAATGACCAAGATAATATAATAATATGAGCCCTGAATATGACCTCCGCTCAGAAAAATTCCATTTCCACACAATCTATTTCCAGGGTTTGGTGAAGGATGAAACCACTCTTCCATTCCTTCTCCTGAATTATCAACTAACAAAGCAATTCCTGATGCTTTCTTTCTTTTTCTTTTCTTTTCTTTCTTTCTTTCTTTCTTTCTGAATGCCTTTTTTAATTTCCATTCGTGCCTTCTAATCTAATTAGTATAATTAGCTTTGGACACACAATAAACAAAAGCAACAAACAAAAAGCCCACAAAATTCCATTTCAATAGCCTGCCTTTCATAGACTTTATGGATCTAAGTTTTCAGCTGTCTTCATTGCTCATAACCTTTAATCCTAACATCAATTTCAGTGTTCTATTCAGCTACAGCTTCTGCCTATTGAGAAGCAGCAAAGGTTTTGGAGAGTTTGTGGGAACACAGAAGTTGCCCCATTCATTTTCATTAGTAAACTCAGGAGACACAAATTTCACTAAAATTGCCGAGAGTGCTCCTGCTGTGTCTAGATGATTTATTGTTAGACATCATATTTCTTTTCAAAATATGGTTAAAAGAACTCAAGAAAATCAAGTGATTGTTTTACCTGAAATGTTTTGTAATTTCATCACCTGTGCCCAAAAGCTGCTGACTAGAATCTTGATAGAATAACATAAGGGGTTTTGCATGGCTGGAGAGAAAGGAAACAAATAGCAAGACCCTTAAGTAGCACAGAGTATAATACAGTTTCTATGAAGGTGACGATGGAGGAGAAAGTGTACATTTTAAAAGGACAATGTGCCATACCTAAAAAAAAAACTGGTAATATGGTTGTTACTAAAAACCAAGTTGTAAAATGTTGAAGCAATCTATCACTACTAAGGGGCAAGCATTGTAACTTATAAAAAGCTGTTAAAAATACTGTTAGGTGATGGTGCTAGGCTAAATGGCCCGTCCCTGCCCTTGAGGAGCCTTGAGTAGCTAATTTCCTAGGAACAATATTCAAGACCTTCCACACCTGGCCCAACTTGCCTTTCACGGCTCATAACCTACAATGCCAGACCAGGCAGCCTGTGCCAGCCCATGATCCACACTTGAGGAACAAGGTGTTAGCTCGGTTCCCCCCACCCCGTCCCAGCTGTACTTTAGCATCACCTGGGGAGCCTTCAAAAATTACACCCAGGACTGAGCTCAGACTGATGAAATCAGGATTTCTGAGAGTGAGCTTTCCAGGTAATTCTAATGTGTAGGCTGTCCTGAGAACCACTTCTCTCACATCGAATTATTTACCTTCCCCCAATTAGATATCTTTTCCCCCTTTATTCATATTCTCTTGATCTGCTTTTATAAAGTTTCTACTTTGATTTTGTAGGCTTAATTCAAATTCCACTTTCATGAAACAATTTTTATATTCTTCCAGCTCTCCCTAAAATCTGGTTAGATTAAGCTAGATCATCTGGGAACTGGAAAACTAAACTGAACTGTACTAGCCTTCTGCAGAACTATCTGTGACACGTCACCATCAGCCTTATTCTTTTTTTTTTTTTCATTGAGGTATAATCAACATACAATATTATCAGTCTAAATTGTTCTTAGAAGAAACAACCCTGTCACATTCACCCCTTTTTAAAAAATGTTTATTTATTTTGAGAGAGAGAAAGAGACCACATGAGTGGAGGATGGGCAGAGAGAGAGGGAGAGAACTGAAGCAGGCTCCACTCTGTCAGTGCAGGGCCCGATGAGGGACTTAATCTCACCAACGTGAGATCATGACCTGAGCAGAAGTCAAGAGTAGGATGTTTAACTGACTGAGCCACCCAGGTTCCCCTTTTGATTGCCCTCCTTTTGATTGCCCTCTTACAAACTCTGAAGGTGTTTTCAAGGATGTAGAACATATCGTATCACAATTTCCTCTTCGTGGAAAACTTCCAGGAGTAAACTCTCCTAATTCTTGATTATAAATGGAGGGACACTTGTCATGAGCAACAGGGATTCTTTGTATCTTGTGGACACTAGGAAGCACATAAGTGATCAATTTCCCCTTTACAAGTTTGCAACTAGAAAATTTAAAGCCAACTTGTGACCCTCTTATGGAAGATGTGGTCATTATTACTGTACGTGTTTTCGTATTATTTCTGGCTTTGTTTTATATTTCCAGTCCATATTTTTTAATTATCTATTTACCTCAAGTTTAATTTATGTTGTCTTGTATTTCCTCTACTGATGTATTTTACACCACTTATATAACAATATGGTGAAGAAGTTAAATAAAAAGCAAATTTCCTTTAAACTGTTCCCAATTATTTGTATCAAAATTAGCCCCTAAATTGTCCCTCCATAGTCCTTTCTTTTTCCCAAGATTGTAACCTTAATTTTATTCTGCTTTGCATCATACAGTTAGTTGCATTTCTTCTAGATTCCAAATATCTTGAGGACAAAGAACATATCTTTTGAGTAAAATCCACGAAATTCATAAACAGAAATTGGTCAATGATTATTTGTCATTGTTATATAACATATAATATGTAATTTAATATATATGAATTAAGGATATATATCTACACACACACACACACACACACACATGCATTGAGAGAGCCCAAGACCCAAGACCCTTGGACAATGCTTTAGGCCGTGTTTGAAGAGGTAGACAGAAATGACATCATTTTAAGTATTTATAGCAAAGACAAAAGCCACTGGATCATAATCCAAGAACAGCAGTGTAGCACTGAAGGATTTTAAGCAGGGATATAGTAAAATCATATTTGAGAATTTAAAATTGGACTCTGGCTGTTGTGTTAAATAAAAAAGCAAAATAAAGCTTATACTCATTCCGTTATGAGGGAAAGGACAATGGAAGAAGCAAGAGAGCTAAGAAGTTATTGTAACAGTGAGCAGGAAAGCAATACTGGCTTAAGGCAATTTTATATAATGGTACAGCTACACTGAGATACAAAGCTATTTTCATTCATATGTTATATTTATTATATACATGGCTCCATTGTCTCTTGGAAGCACCTTCTCTATGTAAGTAATTAAAATATTTTCAAGTAAAATATTTATCCTTTCACAATATTGACTATATTAGCAGTCTTAGAAACTGAAAATGTTTTTTAAAGCTGAACTTCAACTCTTTAAGAAGAAAATATGCTTAACTTCTAAAGCTCCAGGTCTAAAATTAAGGATTAAAATATCCTCAAAATCTCCATCAAAGAGCCCATCTCTAATTGGCCCTCAACTTCTCCTTGCAGCAGTAAAATTCTGCGTCAACACAGACTACGTGCTCTGAGGCAACACGGGACACTGGAGGATATGGGTTTAAGAGTTGAAGGGGTGCAGATACATCACCTCAAAACTGTATTACAAATTTATTCTGTAAATTCTATTATTTCCTAACTGCATCCTAAATTACGGTCATGGTTTCTTTGAGGACTGTCTGTCCGTGGGCATACAGTAACTCTGTGGCAACATAGATAATTAAAGAATACCTAAATAGCTTAAAGAGTCAGAGAGACAGAGAGAGAGATTAGGGGTGCCTAGAGCATCCAGAGGGCATCCCAAATGTTGATTGAGATTTCCCTGCTTCTCTTTTGGCTTGCAGCTTATGGGTTGGGCCCTCAGTGATGTTCAGATATTAAGAGAAATACAGGGAAATTAACCCTTTTTGGCATAGAGTTGTATGAATTTTGACAGAAGCATTCAGTTGTGTACCCACCACTATATTCAAGACCCAGGACATTTTATCACCACCAAGATTTCTCCCCCCTACTCCCAGATTCTGGCAACTATGGCCCACCCTTTATTACTTCATCTAGGTTTTACAAAATATTTTTTAGATGACCAACTTTATAAATACTGCCACCCAGGCCTTTCTAACACCAAAGCTTCGCTCATTCCATTAACACACCTGTCACACTCAACTCTTACCAAATATTGTTCAAATCTTTTGGTGTTGTATATGTTTGTCAGTAGATTTGTTAACAAAGCAGCACTGAGAACTTTTATTCTATGTATGTGTCCTCTTTGCCTACTGAATACTTCTTCAAAGAATTATCTGCTCCTCTATTAAAATGCTCCTAAAATCTTGTCACTTTTATACAGAAATCTGCTTAGTTTTATGAATCTCAAGCATGACTATTTCAAGCTCCTCTAGCCGTTTGAGCTATAGTTCTTAGGTTCCACACCCAGTATCTACATTCACACCACAAGTACAGAAGAATCATTAGGACATATTGATGCGAAACTCCATGTGAATCAACAAAGAAACAAGCTACCTAAAAACTATCTAAGTTTAAATTCTTATCTGTCTCCTTAAAGAATCTCCCTTATGCAAAGATTAAATTTTGTTTTGTTTTGTTTTGTTTTCAAAATATCCCAGTAAAACAATATAATTGCTTTAGCAATAAGGAGAGAGAGAGAAAAAAGAGAGAGAGAAAAGATGTTTATGTCAGATCAAGGGAGGAGACCACCCACCAAAGTGCTGCCCCCCAGAGGTCCCTGAGTGACATATTCTATATACACAGACAATGAGGCCAATACCTCCTACCTGCAGTAAGCACCTTCCCCAGCCAAACATAGGGATTCCCTACTCTACCTCCCTTCTCCTTTCCCATGAGCCACAGCTGGGTTTCTGCTAGGCCTTCTCAGAGGATAGGGGATGAGCAACTAACCAGCAGCATGTCTAGGTTTTTCTTATGACATCACACAGAGGAAGTTCAAAAGACAGAAAAGAACAGGAAATAAGAGATATTCCAAAGCAGGGAGCCCTACAAACAAAAACAAAATCCTTTACTATCTTGATTGGTTACAATGAAAGTTCCATCACAGCTCCAACAGAAATCGTTGTTCAGATCCCATATCCATCTTATTCGTCCTCAAGACAGGGAGGAGCTTCAAGCTTTGCATGGGAGCCTCTCAGAAACCTCTTCCTTGACTCACTATTCAGTGTGGTGTAAATAGAGCTTTGAATTGGCTTGATAGAAAAATTACATGTTTGCCCTAAAAAATGAATAATACCTTTTGTTATCTTGGCTTTTATTCTTACTGTATTTCTTACTATGAAAACAAATTTTGTTAGTCATATCCTATTTCGTGAAAGCTCAACATCTAATGCATTAGAAGAGGACTCAGGCTGGATAAACAAATGTGTGATAGATATCTAAGAAGTATGTGTCAGAATTCATAAAGAAAAACAAGTGACAGATGTGTCTAGCTAAAAATTTTTAAGTCTCTCTATTCTTTATGAATTCTGGGCCTTATGTTAGCATATGGAGAATTTTTTTCCAATGTTGAGATTAGAAATATTTTCTAGGGGCACCTGGATGGCTCAGTAGGTTAAGCATCCAACTCTGGATTTCAGCTCAGGTCATGATCTCATGGTTCGTGAGACTGAAGCTGTGTCAGGCTCCATGCTGACAGTGTGGAGCCTGCTTGGAATTCTCTCTATCCCTCTATCTCTACCCACCCCCTCTCCTGCACATGCATGATTTCTCTCTCACAAAAATAAAATAAACTTTAAAAAAAAGAAAACAATATTTTCTATTCTCATAATTTCCTTTGATATTATTAAGGCTTTGTGATCTATTCATCTCTATAATTCATCTCTAGATTTTATTTTTTTTAATGTTTATTTAAACAGAGAGTGCATGAGCATGGGAGAGGCAGAGACAGAGAGAGAATCTCAAGCAGGCTCCATGGTCAGCACAGAGCCTGACATGAGGCTCAATCTCACAACTGTGAGATCATTACCTGACTCAAAATCAAGAGTTGGGCACTTAACCGACTGAGACACCCAGGCATCCCTAGATTTTCTTTTTTATGATGAGATATAGGAATCTGTTTTCAATTTTTTGCTTGTTTCGAACAGATATTCAATTGTCCCAATTATAATCTTTCCTTATTGACTGGAAATATGATGTATAAAATTGCCAAAAAAATTATATGAATATGTTTTATTTTGGATTCATTATTGTCTTCTGAAAAGACAATTCTATTTATTAATTCTTACACCAGAGTTACAATATTTTGAAGTATTTTTCTCTGATAGTACATTCTAATGTCAGGTAGAACAATCCCCTTATTCTTTAATGCTTTCTTTTTTTTTTCCTTTAATTTCCATGTTTTCTTTCACACAATTTTAAAATCAACAGGTCGGGGCGCCTGGGTGGCTCAGTCGGTTAAGCGTCCGACTTCAGCCAGGTCACGATCTCACGGTCCGTGAGTTCGAGCCCCGCGTCGGGCTCTGGGCTGATGGCTCGGAGCCTGGAGCCTGTTTCCGATTCTGTGTCTCCCTCTCTCTCTGCCCCTCCCCCGTTCATGCTCTGTCTCTCTCTGTCCCAAAAATAAATAAAAAACGTTGAAAAAAAATAAAATAAAATAAAATAAAATCAACAGGTCAAGTTTGATAATGATTCTGTTTGGTTTTGATTAGTACTTCATTGAATTTAAAAATCAATTCATTGAGTCTTGCCATTCTTGATCACAAATGTATCAATTTATTCACATCTTTTGTATGTCCTTAAGTCATGTTTCCTATATTTCTTCATATATTCTCCAACATGTGTGCTAGAGTCGCTCAGATATGTTTGGTAGATTTTTTGCTATTAAGAATGAGATTTTTTTAATGAAAATTCTTAACTGGCCATCACTCATGTAAGACATTGAAGTTGTTCTTTAATCTAGTCAATATACAGCTCTTTTATTAGTTCAATTTGTCAGTTGGTTCCCTAGTTTTCTGTGTAGGCAATCAGATCATATGTAAATTATAAAGACTTTATTTTCCTGTATTTATACTTATTTTATATTCTTTTGGATCACATTACTTTGCTGGATGAATGTAATATTGATTAATAGCATGATAGAAAGTCTTATTACCTGTAATAAAAAATCTCTAATTTCTAAAAATCAAGTCTCATATTTCCATTAGGTTTCTGCTAGATCTAGTTTTTCAAGTTAAAAAAAAAAAGTTCATATGTTTGTCACTTCCAGAAATAGGTATTGATTTTTTTTTTCGAAACAAGCTTTGGTACCTATTGAGATAACCACATGATGTTCTTCCTTTTATATGATAGTAGAGTAATATACATTGATAGAATCCTAAATCAGAACCATTCTTGCATTCCTTGGAAAATAATAACTATTATTTCCTAGATAATCTGTATATATCAGGAACCATATAAGCCTTTTTACATGCCTTATTTTACTTAATCCTTATAGCAGCCCTCTGAGAAGGTACAACGGGTAGAATAGTGACCCCCAAAAAGATGTGTCCACGTTCTAACTTCTAGAACATATGAATGTGACCTCTGTTGGGAAAAGAGCTTTTGAGGATGTAAGTAAGTGACGAATCTCAAAACTGGATCATATTGGATTGTCCAATGACAGATATCTTTATAAGAAAAAGGCAAATAGATATTTGACACATAGAGGAGTAGACTGTAAGAAGATGGAGGCAGAGACTGGAATGACGTAGCAACAAGAAACAAATGAAGCCGTGCAGAAGCTAGAGGAGGTAGAGAATAGATTCTTCCACAGAGCTCCTGGAAGGCGTGTAGCCTCCAAAACAGGGAGACAGGAAATTTCTGTTGTTTTAAGTCACCCAGTTTATGGAAATTTGTTACAGGATACTAATACAGGTCCTGTAATTGTTACAGGACCACTAATACAGGTTACAAGATACAAGATAGTATCTCCAAAAATATAAGATTTTGGAGTCTGGCTCAAATTAAGGTAAATTAAAGTTAGGGACTTACTGAAATTAGAAAATATTTATAACATACTTTAAGACTGGTAGAGAAAGCAAGACAATGGTCTTTAGGTGAGTATTGATGAACAACACGTTTTGATGAGAATCAAGCTGTTTGTCTTAATGAGCAAAGTATTCTACCATAAAAAAACTTATTTTTTAAGTCCAGATAAATTGGTTTAAAGAATTTCCTTAGGCAAACAGTGAAGTTATTTATTGGTTTGCAGGTTTATCTTCTTGGGGCAAGAATTTCCTGGAGAAAAGAGTTCACTGATATTGATACATGAAAACCATTTGGTCTCATATCACATTTAAAATAATAGATATCTAGGGGCACTGAGTGGTTCAGTTGGTTAAGTGTCCAACTTTGGCTCAGGTCACAATCTCACATTTGGTGAGATTGAGCCCCGCATCAGGTTCTGCTCTGACAGCATCAAGTCTGCTTGAGATTCTCTTTCTCCTTCTCTTTCTGCCCCTCCCCTACTCGTTCTCCCTCTCTCTCTCCCAAAATAAATAAATAGACTTTAAAAAATAAATAAAATACCACATATCTAAACTTGTGAGATGCAGCTAAAAGAACATTTAAAGGCAAACCTATAGACTCAAATATACATATTAGAAAAGAGGGGAAAACTGAAAATAAATTACTTAATTGTCCAAATTAAGAAGTTAAGAACAAGAAAACAATCTAAAGAAAACAAAAGACAAACAATAATATTAAAATCAGAAGTTAATGAAAGAGAAAGTAAAGATATAATTGACAGGAATAATATAGCATACATACATTGATTCCTTGAGAAGACTAATAAAATAAAACTAAAAAAAATAATCCAGTAAGATTGATTATGGAAAAGAAGCAGAATTACAACAAAAAGTAACAAAAAGCCTAGGTAATCCTTTAACTATTAAGAAATTATAATCATTTAAAATATTGAATTTTTGAAAATTTTTTCACAAGGAAAAAAATCAAGCCTAAAGAGTTTTTTTCTTTTTGTAAAACATACATTGCATCAAAATTATTATTTTAGAGGCACCTGGGTGGTTCAGTCGGTTGAGCATAGGACCCTTGATTTTGGCTCATGTCATAATCCCAGGTTCATGGGATCATTCCTGACACCAGGCTCCATGATGAGCATGGAATGGAGCCTGCTTGAGATATTCTCTCTCCCTCTAAACTTCTCCTCTATTTGCACTCTCGAAAAATAATAAAAAATAAAAATAAATTAAAAATTATTATTTTAACCATTTTTTTGAGAGAGGAGAGAGTGTGCACTGGCGCACATGAGTGGGAGAGGGGGACAGGGAGAGATCATCTTAATCAGGCTCTATGCCCAGTGCAGAGCCAGAAGTGGGGCTCCATCTCACCACCATGAGATCAACACCTGAGCCAAAATCAAGAGTGGGATGCTTAACCAACTGAACAACCCAAGCACCTCTAACCATTTTTAAGTGTACAGTCCTGTGGCACTGAGTCTACTCACACTGTAGTGCAATCATCACCACCACCCATTTCCAGAACTCTTTCATTTTCCCAAGATGAAACTCTACACAAATTAAATACCAATTCACCATCCCTTGCCCAACTTCTGTCAAACCTCATTCTTTCTGTCCCCATGAACTTGACTAATCTAGGAACCTCCTTTAAGTGGAATCATGCCCACGTGTCCCTTTGTATATGGCTTATTACTCTTAACATAATGTCTTCAAGAAACATTCATACTGCAGTATATGTCAAAATGTCCTTCCTTTTTAGGGCTGAATAATATTCCTGTGTGTGTGTGTGTGTGTGTGTGTGTATGTAGACATATACCCTTGTTTATCCATTCATCCCTGTGGACATTTGAGCTGCTCTTTTGGGCATATACCCAGAAGCAGAACTGCTGAAGCATATAATTCTATATTTAATCTTTTGATGAATCATCATATTATTTTCCACGTTAGCTATGCCATTTTCTCACTAACAGTGCACAAGTGTTCCAATTTCTCCACATCCTTGCCAACATTTATTTTTGGTTTTTGTTTTTGGAGTTTTTGTGTTTTTTTTCTTAATAGTAGCCATCCTAATGGTGTGAAGTGGTATCTCATCACGATTTTGATTTTCATTTCCCTAATGACTACCGATGTTGAGCATCTTTTCATGTGATTTTTGTCCATTTGTCTATCTTCTTTGAAGAAATGTCTGTTCAAGTCCTTTTCCTATTTTTTAGTTAGGCAGTTTATTTTTTCACTGTTGAGTTGTGGAGTTCTTTATATATTCTGGATATCAGTCTCATCAGTTGCAAGGTTTGCAAGGCCTAAAGAGTTTTAAAAGCAAGTTCTATCAACTTTTACATAACAGAACATCCCAATTTTATACAAATTATTTCACAGAATAGAAAAAAAGTTACTTTGAAACTCATTTATAAAAGTTCTATCAGTCAGGGTTCAACCAGAGAAACAGAACTAGTAGGAGATACATATTTAGAAATTTATTGCAAGCAATTGATTTAGGTGACTATGGGGACTGATAAGGCATGTCTGAAATTCAAAGTCCAAGACATCAGAAAGAAGTGGGTGGAATTCAGGGGCAAGAGCTGAAATTGCCATCTACAGTTGGATTGATAGTTTCTGAGGGAAGCCTCAACTCTGCTTTCAAGACCTTGCAATTGACTGAATCAGACTTATGTATGATAATCTAAGATAATCATTCAATAAATATTTTAGGATAATTTGCCTTAGTTACAGTCAACTGATTATGGATTTTAATTACATCTATAAAATGCCTTCACAGTAACACCGTAGTGTTTGATTAAATAACTGGGGACTATCGGCTGGCCAAATTGGTACATAAAACAAACTATCACAAAGTTAATATAATCTATACCAAAGCCAGAAAAGAAAAATTCAAAAAATTACTGGACTATTTCAGTCATAAATTGGGATTAAAATCCCCCCCAACCACAAAAGAAAACAATATGTGACAAATCAAATCCAGCAATATGTAAAATGGAAGTATAAACATTTACCTTTATATATTTTAAAACTACAAAACATTTGACTCTGTATCTCTAAATTTTACTGAATAGAATAATATAATAAGCACCCTTATTAAAGAATAGTATGCTAATTATATTTCTTTTAAAGATATTCCATACTCTTGACAATCCCTTGTTTCATAGCTGAAATCAGTGAAGTATAACACTGTAGGCAGAAAAATGGTAAATATAATATGTTCCCTCTCCATTATCCCTACTTCTTCAGGTGAGTCCTACAATTATCCAGCACCAGAATAGCTTTACTGCTTCAATTTACTAAATTATGCTTTGTTCCCTAATTTACTATGAATTACTAGTTTAATTTATGTAGTAACAATTCTGAAAGAAGTGTTGTGGGGTTTTTTTCCCTAGAATTTAAATGAAACTAGTGCTTTTATGTTACCATTTCTATTAATTTTTTTCCATCATCGCAGTACAAATCCATTTATCCTCTGTAATAATACTCATAAACATAAATATCTGAACTAAAACATTCACCTATAAAATTAGACAAATGGAGAAAATGCTATAAAAGCAATAATACTTAAAGAGATATTGAATTCAAATAGGGTTTGTCTTTTCAATAGCTAAGTTCATTACTGCCAAAGTGGTATTTCAGTTGAAGAATTAGAGTAAGAAAAATTTAAGCTAAAAAGGTGCAACAATGTCTTAGAAGAGTACTGAAAAGGAAAGTATTCATCCAACAAATATTTAGTGAATGATTTTTTTTTTTAGGCTTGTATTGAGTACTGGATGTAATAGACAAATAAGGTACAATTTTCTTTTTAAGATTCTCACAAGTCTGGTGGTAAGCTGAAGACCAACATATAAAAACATAAATACACATCTGTGTAAGAAATGGTATGAAAGAAATTACACAAGATACAATGAGAAGATATAATCATGTGAGAAGAGGAATCCATTAAAAACTTGGAGGAAATTATGTTAAATCTACATTTTGAGGCGGAATACCAGTCACCTCAACCCTTAAGCCAATTACCAAGGTCTGTAGGACGCAATACCATAACTGATAAGAAGACTATTTTGTTGTCTGGGGGGTAGAACTGGGCAGAAACACATACTGTATAGGCAAATCAGAAGTAGTTAACATCAGAGTAGCTACCATCTTGGCCCTATAATATTTCCTCAAAATGTAATCTTTGTGTACAGAGTTATGATCCATTGGCTTTTGTGGAAACTTTCCTCCAATACATTCGTTAACATTGTGTCCGCCATTGGTTTTAGATTATTGCAATTCTCTGTCTCTAAGAAATGAATGCTGGTCATCTGCATTCTTCCCATAGAAAGAATGAAAATCTCTGGAAACTTGAAATGGTGCATAAGGGATATTACAACTCATTGTCACTTTATGTTATTAACTGGAACTGAAAATGCCCTTTTCATGCAGCCATGATGTGTATAGCATATATTCTTTCAGCAACAGTAACTCAAGATGTAAGTGCTTAAATACCACATGCCCAATATCTTACGAGTTATACTGAGATTTAGTGTTAAATCCCTTTTGAGGCTATTTCCTTGGTATTTTCAACTTCTCTCCTCAATACTGTGACACAAAGTGCAATTTTCTGATGTGATGGTCCCTCCTCTAAATTCATGAACAATATGCTTATCTTTTGTGCTAAAGTTAATGATTTCCCCTTCCAACTATAACATTCTGCATTGTTTATTCTATCGAGAAATGCTTGCAATGACCTCTTCCAGGGCCTCCCTCCATCCTTCTCTGCTCCACAGATTCCGATATTCTGCTGCCTTACAAGAGACTTGACCTGCAATGCCTCATTAGCATCTTGAGTCTCTAGTCCACTACCAAATCTGGTCCCCGATAGTTTATCTTTGCCATTCTACGACCTGGTAGCTGAACTTTCCCACTGTAGCTTCCCTTAACAGAGCTAAGCTCCTGACAAACCCATAAAGCAATTGATTTTTTTGTTTGTTTTTGTTGCTTAGTCATTCTCTGCTTGAAATAAAGAGATCAAAGATATGCATCTTCCCTTTTCCAAAGCCTAGCAATATCCACCTCAAGAAACTCATTTTAAACACACTTATTACAACATATTTTTACATTTTGTGGTTTTTCACTTCTTTTGTTGCCTTCTGCTAATTAAAAAATTCTAAGTATTGAGATCAGAATCCTTAGAGAAGGAGAAATAAATCAACAGCTGTTTACTTATAAGTCTATATTCGCCAAATGGAGAATAATAGTAATCTCTTTAAGGACCTGGAAGAATAAGGCAATAATTATATTTGTTTTAATTTGGCATGCAAAACAAAATGAAAATGTTGTTTTCATCAAAAATAAAAGCAACAATGTTCTAATTAACAAGGGGATATCAATTATTCTAAAAATAAAACATTATTTTCCCATAATTTGTGTTAATAGTTTTTAATAACTTGCTTAGCATAGAAAGTAGGAGAGTTATGTGATGGATGCTTTATGGGTACAGCTTTATAATGTCATGATTTTTTGCAGCACTGTAAACCTACAAAAAAAACACAGTAAATTGTATTGACAAGGTTTTCATGCTTAAGCCTACATTTTATTGTACCATTATCCCCAAACAAATTGAGGCACAATATTTCATTAGACTGGACAGACACATTACTGAACACATAAAAGAATATCAAAGGCCATTCAATAGTTTTAGCAAAGAGGATCAATATTAGGTTTTGTAGGTTTGTGCAAAAAAAAAAGTACTTTTTATATTATAGCTACGTCTTTTATAATGATTTATTTTTTAAATACCCAAAATGAATAGATAATTTATTTTTAGGAGGTGCATTTTAAATGTGTCTTTTCATAGGGCTTTAGTATTTGGAGTCATTATATTTAGTTAGAGGACAGAGGTTCACATTCAATCTTAAGGAATATATCTAAGAACTGGATTCTGAAACAGCTCTGACAACAGTTCTGTTACATCATCTGTTACATGCAGTTCAGTCACAATAAAGCATTCGAGATTGAAATTCCTCCCCAACACTCCCCATTTTCTACCATTAGAGATGTTTGTCACAGGAAATCTAAAGGTTTATAGTGCTCTTACAAGAATTAAAAAAGGATAACCCATGTAAACGTTACTCATAACAAAGTATAGAGTAGCTACAATAATGTGAGAACAAGTAATATCACTGGGGATAAAAAGACATTACATAATGTTAAAGGGTCAATTCATCACAATGAGGTAACAACACTAAATGTGTGCTGACTAATTATAGAGCTCCAAAATCCACAAAGCAAAAGCTTATAGACATGAAAGGAGAACAGACAAACGCACAGGTGCTGCATCAACACTCATCTCAGTAACTGACAGAGCAGATGGAAAATCAGTGAAGATATAGAAGACTTGAACAGCAGCATCTACTAGTTTGTCCTAACTGACCCTTATCAAAGACTCCATCCAACCACAAAATACACATTCTTTTCAAATATACATGGAACATTCACCAAGACAGGCCAATAGATCCTCTCCAAGTTTGGTTGCATATTTAAGCCTGAAATGTTTGATACTAATGTAAAAAGTATTAGTTCACTGAACAATTGTCAGCATCTGATGATGAAAATCATTGAACTCCAATTGGCTCTATGCATCTTGTCCCTTACTACCTAGTTTCCAAGTAGTACATTACAGGAAAGCAAGTCCCAAACATAATTCTGTCAATCCTAAAAATATCTCATACCAAGTAGGAAGAAAAACAGCCATAGAGCCTCTTGCCACTCTCAGCTCTTGGGTGCTCTAATAATAAGCACACAGTACAAAAGGTTCATTTCAAAATAGATGCAATATTTTACTAACTGGATAAGCAGACTTTGTTGTTTATCAATTTACATAATGGTTACCTGTGAGGGTAGGGTCAAAGGATCAAAGTAAGCCCTAGACCTAAGGGACCACTCTGACAAGATTAGGACGCAGGTCTTATGAGATACTTCTTCATTCAAGGGCACAGATCCTGTTACAATCTTTCTTGCCTACTATACATTTTGAACATTGCTCATCTCACCAATGAAGTATTTTCTTCCTAGATGATGTGGGCTAATTAACAATCTCTCTGGTTTAGATTTACATATAAATATTGAAAACTTAACTGTGTCCATCTCTCAAGCTGATGGAGGCAGTTCAGAGGCTGATCAACCAATCCTAAGGTGTAGATTAATGTTAATTTACACATATATATATCACTCCACACTAATTATAAATATATTTTGTTATATGATCCAACAGTATATTATAAATCAATGTACTAAAAATAGGCTAAAATATTTTAAGTAAAATTACCCAAAAAAAATCCCACAATATAACTGGGTGTAGGAGAATGGTAACATGAATTTATGATACCAAAAGGAAATTGTGGGATTTTACTTAAACGAACTATGGGGGGAAAAACGAACTGCTTTTTGACAATTTTTTCTATCATCTTTTAATAACTGCCCTTTAACTACCACTCTAGTTTCCCTGAGAACAAAGAACAAATTGTCTGTCTGTAGGTAATAGGACTTACCTTCTTTAGCATCTATTAAAATGCTGTTTAATAAAGGTAATAATGATTTTTTAAATCAACACTTGTTTGACAGTAGAATTTAATTATCTGACTTTTAGGATGTAGGAAAAATACTCAGATTGTACCACATATATTTTTTTAAAAGCCTCCTATTAACACAGGACATATTCTTAGCTGCTGTTGGGTTCTATCACTATTTTCTTATTTCAATCAGGGACAGTTACATCATTAAATCGCGTTCATTTGACTAAGCTACTGAAAAACTGTTCACCTCCCACATTCCAATTTTAACACCCACTCTGCTCTTCATTCTGTATATGCCAGCATTAGTTCATCATTCCACTTCCACAGAGTTTTATGTATTTATAATGTCTGCCAAATTTTTCCAAGAATTTCCTTTAGTGGTAGAGAAAAAACATGGTACCACAGGCTTAATTTCTCTTTGAAGACTATTTTATCTTAAAACTTCATGTGAATTTTGTGTTAAAATATACAATATATCCATGTTAATTTTTTACATAAATGTTAATAATTTAAACTCTGACTGCTTAAATCACGTTTATCATATAGCTACACAAAATTCATCTAGATTCTCTATGAGTACCCAACCTAATTTGGAATCAGAAACTTAGCAGTCACAACTAAATACAAATTTAGGGAACACTGTGAAGAGTGAGAAATGTTTCATGAACTATTTTTTTACTAATGACCGTAAGGGACAATATAGAGGCAGTTACCACATCCATGAGCTCCATTTTTTCCTAATTCTGTTTCAGAATGCCTATCTCATTAGGAATCAGAGGAATATTAGAAGTGAATATTTGCTGCATCAATATAGGCAGTGTAATTCTATATGGAAGCAACCAATGCACTCAGGGATCTTTGAAGTTTTCTTTATTCCTAAATAGCCAAATTGCAGAATGATTTTCCAGGTTTATACCTGGGGAGCCCATGAAGACTGCCTTTGTATTAAATATGGATTGTGAAAAAGTAACCATTTAATGTAGCTTGTTGCCCTTGCAGGACAAATTGCCTTCTTGGAAGACAAAGCAAGAAATATCTGGGTGAAGGGAAACAAAGCCTCAGAAGACAACCTAACAGTTGTCCTGGGGGCAGGAACTGGGTGACTAGTGGTCAAGGAGTAGGAAAGACTTCCTTTTCTGACCTTCCTTGTTTTACTGTCTGTATCGTGTATATGTATTATCCTTTTTAGAAAAAAAATTCATAATAATTTTTAATAATTTCAAGGTATCAAAAAATAAGCAAGTGATTTTTCATCATAATTTTAGCCTTGGGGAAAAGCCTTGGAGCTCTGGAGAAGCTCAAAGTCATGCTAAATAAAGCTTCACAACACCTCATAATTGAGCAGCTACATGGTTAGTCCTTACAGTTGCAATAAGAGAGAAGGTGTGCAAATGTGAAGGATATGCTAAAGCATATTGCATATGCTCCCATTTACTGAAAGGGGAAGAAAAAGAATATATGTGTATTTATTCATTTATACATAAAACAAATTTTTGCAACTATGAATGCTTAAGACCTAAAATGGCCCACATTGTATTTATTGCATTGGGTTGTATCCAATAAGTGGAACTAAATTTTGCCTTTCAATTTATTTATATTTATTATAGGATTAATCAAATTAACAAAAAAGGCATCCAATGCTAAATGAATGAATCTAAACTGAGTCTTTCTATGAACACATATCACAATACATACATATTTGTTTGGGGTAGAAGAAAGGCTATGGTACCCTAATTTCTAGGGGGTGTCCCACAATGATCTTCTTTCCCCCTTGTAGAAATGGATTGGATATTATATGAGAATTCTCATCAGAGTGAGCTCTAGAGCCTCCAAACAGAAACTCAACCTTTCAGTATTATCCACCTTTAAACATTAGAAGTAAAGTAAGACAGTATCCCCTCTTCACACACACACACACACACACACACACACACACACCATCAAGTGAGCAAGAACAATCAGTGGGACAGTTTCCCTGTAGTGGTATACTTTACAGGACTAGTTTGTCTATTCTATTCTTTCAGTTGGTGGTAGGGTCGCTATTCCCACAGTTGCTTAGATTAACTGTATGCAACAAAGCCGGTGAAACCAATTATGTTGATCTTAAATATAAATAACATACTTGCTGGATCTGTTAACTCCACCTATGTGGCTGTGGGCTTTATGGATTTCAGGCAACCCTAAGACAAGGATGCTAATAAGATAAGGTTGAATTGAGGCTGCCTTCCTGCATTGGTGTTGAGAAAGTGCTATAGCTGAGACTCAGATTCAAAATGTTTACACCTACGCATCTACAACAGCTGTCATTTTTTTATGTGTACAAGGATCGCCTGGATTTTGTTAAAATGCAGTTCTGATCCTATAGGTCGGGAGTAGGATCGGAGATTCTACATTTCTCACAAAGTGATGCTGCTGACACATGGACCACACTTTAAGTAGCAAGTCTCTGCCTCTCTGAAGACAGAGAATGGCACAGTTTTTCATATGTTTCGAATTTTGAACATAAGATTTAGAAATTTTGAATATATTGTGTCTTCAGTATCTATTTTAAAAATGAGGGGCGCCTGGGTGGCTCAGTCGGTTAAGCGGCCGACTTTGGCCCAGGTCATGATCTCGCGGTCCGTGAGTTCAAGCCCCGCGTCGGGCTCTGTGCTGACAGCTCAAAGCCTGGAGCCTGTTTCAGATTCTGTGTCTCCCTCTCTCTGACCCTCCCCCGTTCATGCTTTGTCACTCTCTGTCTCAAAAATAAATAAACGTTAAAAAAATTTTTTTTTAAATGAATAAATATGATAAAGCAAGCAAAATAATCCCAGTATTCTGCAGCTGAGGAATCAAGCAGCTGAGCAGACCATCAGAAAGATGAGTGGCAGCTTGGCCCTCTTCAGGAACCCCAACTTCCTGACTTTGAGTAGGAAGCTTTTTTATCATGCTCACCCTGAAAATTTCCTCTCCTGTGCTTCAGTTACACAGCTCTTCACAGACCTGCTTGAAGCATCACGGAGCATGGCTTCATGAAATTTCCTGAACAAAATAATCATTTTTTTCTCTTCTATATGTGATACAGCCAGAAGGCAAAAAAAAAAAAAAAAAAAAAAAAAGTAAACCTCCAAACACAGATTAAATGACAATTTCGTGAGAATATAATGGGTCCCCTTTGAGGTGGGTAGATCAGAAAAACTGGCCCCTCTGAGTGGATGAAGCCCTAAGTAGACGGTAGCCCCTCCTCCCAGATGGGCCTGGCTCTTAGGTTGCATTTGTAAAGAGCACAATTTGACCACCAACAAGGCAACCCAACTAAAATTCTCCCTAGTGGGATTCAGTATACCAACAAGGAAAATCTCACAGAAAGCGGGCAGTAAATTAAAGGGAAGAGTTTGTAGAGAATAGTCTTTTATACCCTTCCTAATTCCCATGGTGATAAGAGGCTTAGTCCTGGGAGTTCAGGAAAGCAAATGATACAACATTGATAAAACATAAGTTTCATTTCTCATTAGTCTGCTCCTTAATGTCCAGGCTTTATTCCTGGTCAAATGTTTGCCTTGTGTTATGGGCTGAATTGTGTTTCCACTCCCCCAATATCTACAGTGAATGAATGTGACTATAGTCGGAGACAGAGTCTTTCAAGAAGCAATAAGTAAAAATGAGGTCACTAGAGTGGGCCATAATCCAGTAAAACTCTAAGAAGTGATTAGGACAAAGACACATACAATGGGAAGACCATGTGAAGACACAGGGAGAAGGCAGCCATCTACAAGCCAAGGGGAGAAGACTCAGAGGGAAGTGATCCTACTGATATCTTGATCTCAGAATTCTAGCCTCCAAAATTGTGAGAAAATTCATTTGTTATTTATAAACTATTCAGCTTATGGCATCTTGTTATGGGAGCCCTAACAAACTAATATACCTTGTATTGACTAGACTTTGAAAATTTATAGGGAAAGTCAAAGGTAAAGATTTGTTAGATTACAGGGAAAGGATGCATCAAAATTGTACCTACAAAAAGTCCTCTTTTCTAGTCTCTCTCCTCCCATCTAAAGTGTATACAGATTAAGACAGCAGTGGATTTAAGTAAAAGCTCTCCAAAAAATGGACTCTTAAAGTTGCTCTCCTGACTTGGGATTATCCATCTTTTTATTCAAAGCCATCAGAATTCACGGACCACAGTCACTGAGTGGACTGAACAATGAAAAAACAAACACTTTACTAAGGATTAAGTACAAAGCACTATATTGGGACCTGTGTCAAAACATAAGGAAGACTGGGAGATGGAGTGTGAAACTCCATTTCTCCAAATTCCACTTCAGAAAAATCCTTGGCATACAGAGAGTGATCACCTCTCCTTGGTCAATGTGGGGTATTTAGAGGGGAGGGCAACGTTCATTATTCATTTTTTATTCCGTAGCCATTTAAGTCCACTGCTGCCAAGGAGCAGAGGCATTGGCTAAATGACTTCTAATTAAAAATATAGGAAAGCTTAAAGTGACTTCATAAAGATGTCATGGCAATAGAGTGCATTAGTAAATCACCATAATTCCCCAGATCTAAGAACATAAGCATAGATCTATTTCTTATTGAATTTTTATTTCAGGATATGAGTCCCCTGCCCACTCCAAAGGTCTATTTGAACACAATTTCAGCTCTTTTCTTCTTTCCCAAATAACATCTGTAGCACTATTTATGTTCTTCCTCAGCAAGGAAAAACCAAATCCCTTCTTATATATAAATATGTACAGGAATCTATTTCAACAACACTATCCCATACACCCTACACGCACACACACACACACACACACACACACACACTTTTTCTCTATTTCTCCAAGTCTTTTTCCTTCCTTCTTTCTCCTTTGTGGCTAAAGTTGAGCTACTGCATAGAACCAAACCTATCACTTTCTGACTCCTTCACAGGTACTAAAAAGCCTTGAGGAAATTCATGAAGCATCATTAAGCACTGAGTTAAAACTCTCAATAGGAAAAAAAGTCAGAAAATAGATCTGCCCTCCATTTTCTATGTACTCACAAACATCTGTGCCATCTTAGAAGAGTCATTAGACTCAATGACGTGTGTGTTCATCCAAGTTGCTTATTATGACCATGAGGTGAAAATGAATACCACTTAATCCTTGTTGGGTTAACTTGCTCACTTTAAATCGCTGTTCATACACCCCTCACCCTCAGCTGCAATCTTTGCCCTAAGCTCACCCTCCTACTCTATTTTCAGAAACAGCTGTTAAGTCACTTCTTCATTAGATAGATATCATTTCTATTGTACTAGTCCTCAAACATAAATGTGCATATGAATGATCTGTGTATTTTGTCAAAATTTAGATTCTATTTCAGTAGATCTGGAGTAAGACCTAAAAATTTTCATTCCTGACAAGCTCCCGGGTGATGCCAGTGCTGCTGATCTGAGATCATACATTGGCCTAAGATGTTCTTTAGTAAATACTGTAATAAATAACATTGTATGGTGATGGATGATGACTACACTTATCAGAGTAAGGATTGCATAGTGTATGGAAATGGTGAATCACTATACTGTACACCTGAAACTGACATAGTACTGTATGTTAACTATACTACAATAAAATAAAATAAAAGTACAAAACAGAACAACAACAACAACAACAACAACAACAACAAGAAAACACTTAGAAAATACAACTGAAAGGTGAGCAAGGAAAAAAAAAGTCATTGTAACCTTTTATAGGGTTTTTGCAGTTCCAAACATGGGCTCTGGCAGAGAAATTATACCAGCTACGTATGTATCATTTCGGCCAAGTAAGTGTCCAAATGAGTCCATCAAAGAATATTTGTTGAATACCCACTTCAGAGTCCTTAGTAAAATATTTCTATTTTAGCTTTGTAGATATTTCCTAAAGCATTTGCCATTTCAAAATCCAAAAGACTTCTAAGTCTTTTAAAGGAAGTCAGTAGCCCATAAGTCATTAATATTCTCCTCCCTTCTCCTTACCTCCTCATCACCAAGTTTAATATATACACATATATATACATATACATATACATATACATATATGTGTATACCTTAATTTTTGAGAGAGAGAGAGAGAGAGAGAGAGAGAGAGAGTGAGTATGAGTGGTGGAAGGGCAGAGAGAGAGCGAGGGAGACCCAGAATCAGAAACATGCTCCAGCCTCTGAGCTGTCAGCACAGAGCCTGATGTGGGGCTCAAACTCATGGAACCATGAGATCATGACCTGAGCTGAGGTTGGACACTTAACCAACTGAGCCACCCAGGCACCCCACCAAATTATATTAATATAAGATTTATAGGGGCACCTGGGTGACTCAGTCAGTTCAGTGTCCAACTCTTGATTTCGGCTCAGGTCATGATCTCAGCATTTGTGTGTTCAAGCCCCACAATGGGCTCTGCACTGCCAGTGTAGAGCCTCCTTGGGATTCTCTCTCTCTTCCCCTCCCCCATTTGTGTACTCTGCCTCTCAAAATAAACTTTGAAAAAATTACCTTTAAGGTCTGTGCAGATGAAGGTAAGGACCAAAGAGGCTTTCCAGTGTCCTCAGGTTGTACTTACCCATTTACTCAACTAATATTTACTAAGCACATACTATGTGCCATGCACTGTTTACTTCATAACTGAAGAACATAGACAAGCCAAGTTTCTGCAGTTATGGGGCTCATATTCCATAGGGGCAGCAGATAGACAATAAAAACCTAAAAATATATATAATTTCAGATAATAAGTAAATGACTAAAATAAAACAACATAATAAGACATAGCATGACTGAAAAGTATTGTTTCAGAAAGGATGACTAGAGAACGCCTTTCTGTGGTGATCCCATCACACCCAAGAAATAAAAGATGAGGAGCCAACTATGGAAAGACCTGAAAGAAGACGATTTTCACAATCTAATTTCTATGATTTATTCTGTAGAGTGTGTCCCTTCAAGTAGTAGTTTTGTGTGCAGAATTCCATGAGTCTCACTGAGTGTGTCTGAAAAGGTGCCTTGCAAATCCAGTTGCTACTCGATTATCTCTGATCTTGCCTATGTTTTTTGTTTTTTTACAAGAAAAGATTAATGTCGACCGTTTACATGGGGATTGGCTTCTTGAGGATAATAGGAGTGTAGGTACAGATTTTAATGATCCTGGAGCAAACTGCACATGGAATCTTAAGCCCATCATACACTCTAGGAAGGGAGGAAAAACTTCTCTTTAGTAAGCATTTATTGAGCACTTATTACATGAGAAAAATGTATTTTTTTTAAGTTTATCTTGAGAAAGAGAAAGAGAGAGTACAGGAGAGAGGCAGAGAGAGAGGGAGACTCCCAAGAATCCCAAGCAGACTCTGTGTTGTCAGTGCAGAACCTGAGACGGGACTCAATCTCATGAACTGTGAGATCATGACCTGAGCCGAGATGGAGTCAGACACTGAACCGACTGAGCCACCAGGCACCCTGAAGTATGTATTTTTTAATAAAAGAGTGAAATATGAGTACATAGAGATGAATATTATATAGATCCTGTCTCCAAAGAATTTACAAACAAACTACAAAATAAAATGGAAAAAAGTGAGAAACGAGAAGTACAAGTGATGGGAATAATGACTTATAAGAAACTGTGATTAATTTCTACCAGGAGAATCTGTAAATATTCCAGTAAGAAGTTGGTATTTGACTTTAGCCTTGAAATATGAAACGTGGGGACTATATCAACAGGCAGCATTAAAGGCCCTGGCATTTAGGGGTGCCTGGGTGGCTCAGTTGGTTATGCGTCCAACTTCGGCTCAGGTCACGATCTCACGGCTCATGAGTTCAAGCCCTGCATCGGGCTCTGTGCTGATAGCTCAGAGCCTGGAGCCCGCTTCAGATTCTATTCTCCCTCTTTCTCTGGTTCTCTCTCTCTCTCCCTCTCTCTCTCAAAAATAAGTAAACATTAAAAAATGGGGCACCTGAATGGCTCAGTTGGTTAAGTGTCCAACTTCAGTTCAGGCCACAATCTCACAGTTTGTGACTTCAAGCCCAACGTTGGGCTCTGGGCTGACAGCTCAGAGCCTGGAGCTTGCTTCAGATATTGTGTCTCCCTCTCTTTCTGTCCCTCTCCCACTTACGCTCTGTCTCTCTCTCTCAAAAATAAATAAACATGTAAAAAAAATTTTAAAGCCATGGCACTAGATGAGATAAATTAGTCAATTAAACGGAGGGAACAAGAAAGTCCCAAGGAGTGAGCCCCTTACATAAATGTGAATGGTCTTGAAGATGAGGCACAACAGAGATTTCAACCATGTCACATGATGCACAGACCCAATAAGATGAGTAGTGAACATTGACTGTGAATTTAATAATTTGGAGATAACTGGTGATCTGGAAAGGGTGGAGGGAGTGAAGGGGAGTAGAAGATACAGGCTTTAATAAGTCACGGGGATAAAAGGTCCAGCATAGTCAATGGTATTATAATAGGGTATGATGGCAGATGGCAGCTACACTTGTGGTGAGCACAGCATAATGTACAGAAATGCTGTACACCTAAAACGAATGTAACATTATGTGTCAACTGTATTCAAAAATATTAAAATGAGCTGTTTCAGTACAGAGTAGAAAGGAAAAATTTTTGAAGTAGAGTCAAGAGAAAATACAAGAATTGAAAACAGGCACTACAGATTAATGTTTCTCAAACTTTAATGCCATTATAAATCATGAAGATCCTTTTAAAATGGAGTTTCTGATTCAACATGTCTAGAGTAGGATCTGAGAGTCTGTATTTCTACCCAGCTCCTTGGTGGCCGATGTTGTTGGCCAATCATAGTTTAAGAAGCAAAAGAAGAAAATCCTTTCAGAAATTTTCAATAAAAGGGAGCAATAATATGGGATGAGTAAGCAAACTAACAGGGGGTGTGTGCAGGGTCAAGGTAATTATTTTTAGAATTCTCATTACCACAGCAAGTGTATTTGAATGTCAGTGGCATTCTCTCCCGTGTTGAGAGAGAGAGAAAAAAAAATGAAGATGGAGGAGAAAAGGGATAATTGTTTGAACAATGTCCTTGAGTAGTCAAGAGAAAATAGCATCCAGTGATAAATGAAGGGAAAGCCTTGGAATGAAGCACAGACAGTTCACACATACTACTAAGGAAGGATGCAAGGTTCCTGGGTATAGATGTAGATGAGTTGGACAGTGGAGTGCATAGAGGTTCTCTTCCAATTGTTTTTAATTCTCAGTTCAGTAAAATACTTAGCTGATTGGACTTGGGAAAAGATGTTAGATGTTTGAGGAAAGAGAAAACAGTGTGAAATAATCATGAGATGCAAAGAAGGGTTGAATAGGTGAAGCACAGAGAACTTTTAGGGCAGAGAAACCTGTACTATATGATACTATAATAATCGATACATGTCATTATACTTTGTCGAAACCCATAGTATACAACACTAAGAGTAAACCTTAATATAAACTATGGATTTGGGGTAATAATAATGTGTCAGTGTAGGTTCATCAATTGTAACAAATGAACCACTCTGTTGGGGGATGTTGGTAATGGAGGAGGCCATGCATGAGTGGCAGTGGGGGCCAGAAGGGAAATCCCTGTACCTTTGCTCAGTTTTGCTGTGGACGTAAAACTGCTCCAAAAAATAAAGTCTATTATATAAATAAACACATAAATACATAAACATGAGAAAGTAAAGTGACCAGAACAGTTGTTCTCAATCCTGTCCACTTTTGACCACTCACTGACCACTCATTTGACCACTCAACCCTGTCCTCATTGACCACAATGACCACTTTTGTAACATATTTTTTAGCACCTTTGCTACTACTGTAAAAATAAAGTAATAATTTAACCTAGCTACACACATATTTTTAAATCCACATACTGTCCTCACCATAATATAAAGAAATAAAAGGAGGGGCGCCTGGGTGGCACAGTCGGTTAAGCGTCCGACTTCAGCCAGGTCACGATCTTGCGGTCCGTGAGTTTGAGCCCCACGTCAGGCTCTGGGGTGATGGCTCGGAGCCTGGAGACTGTTTCCGATTCTGTGTCTCCCTCTCTCTCTGCCCCTCCCCTGTTCATGCTCTGTCTCTCTCTGTCCCAAAAATAAATAAAAAACGTTGAAAAAAATTAAAAAAAAAAAAAAGAAAGAAAAGGAAAGTAAGTCATAATAAACAGGTATTTTACACGTGTAAATGCTCAGGTCTGAGTACACGGAGACTAACATCATCTCCATAAAACACTTACTGCCCTCTAGGGGGCGATACTACCCTTGGTGAAAATAATTATGTTGCTCGACATGACTTCCCGTTAAGCTTTTGTGATTTTGCAGGAGACCCATTAACAAGGTTGTTTGTTTTCTTCAGCTGCTTGGATGTAAGTAAGGTGAGAGTAAGTCGAGTTACATCTAACCAGGGTATCACCTTTACTCTTTACTGGGAGAGTAAATGGACTGATCAGGGCACAGGGCAGCTTAAAGTCCAGGTCCACAATCCCTTTCTGCATTTCCATAATTTAAGAAGATCATGGAAAAAAACAGAATTTGATAATATTGTTCACAACCCATTTGGCAGCAAAATCCATCCTGAATAGACACATAGCTATTTAGAGCCTTTACTGGTCCCACTTCTTTGGGAATTATCATCAATTTCATTGCAGATGGTATTATACAACATAGTATAGGAATTACCATCTTTCTAAAATTAAAAAGAAAAATGTGAACCTGGAAATATATTAGACCTCAGGGATTTGGATTTATGACCAAATTAATAAATTAATTGAGCCATGTAATCTAAGGTGGACCAGATAAGAATCAAGGGCAAGAACAGTTGAGGGGCAGTGAAAAGGCAAGAGCCACTGGATGGCAGATCATCGCACTGGAAATACTAGAAGTGAACTGAGAAGGTTAAAAGTGATGGTCCCAGACGGAGATGCTTTTAAATGAGACTATGAATCCGTACAGTTACAGGTAATGATAAGTTTGAACTCTGAGGTGGTAGAGGTGAGGAAGAATCACTCACGCGGATACCAAAATCACTAAGGTAAGCATGGGGTACTTGGATTTGACTGCATCAAGGAGTAGTGCTGAGTAATACAGTCTGAGAGCCTAAACGTCTAAAGAACAGGATGGTGTGAGCAAGAAGAGAGAAAAGGAAGGTCTGGAGGGAGCAATGAGGGACAAGGAGAACATTCACCACAAACATTCTCATGGTATGGAGTGACAGGAGTGAAGAAAAAAGAGCCTCAACCTGAGAGGGGTTCAGGGAAAGCCAGGTCCTCTGCTTTGTTAGGGCTAGAAGATAATGGTCATTGGCAATCCAAGAGCAAAGAAGGACTGGGGATTCTGAAAAGGCATCAGAATGGCTTACTTAAGGAAACATACAGAGCCTTGTTACAGGGAGGACCACTGCAGAAGTGTTTGGCCACTTGTAGCAACTGAGGTAAATGGGAATAATTGGCTCAGTATTAATGCTACGCATAAACAACAGCAGAATTGTGCAAATGAACCAGCCCTACTCAGCTAAAATGGGGGTTTAGGGCTCAGTAACCTTTTTCTGTAAGGGACCAGATAGTAAGTACTTTAGGTTTTGTGTCACAATGACTCAACTCTGCCCGGGTAATACACAAAATAGCCATATCCAATAGGCAACTGAACTGGCACGCTTCTTTTCCAATAACATTTTACTCATGGTTAATGAACTTTTAATTTGATATAATCTTCAATGTCAGCATATATTATTCTTCTTTTGATTTTTTTGTTCAATGATTTAAAAATGTGAAAACCTTTCTTAGCTCATGACAGGCAGCAGACCACATCTCGATAAGGCACCACAGAGAGAAGACGTCTGAAATTTTACCCCCTCTGTGGAGGGTGTAAAAGAGATGAATAGGTTGCAACCAGACTAGGGAGGTCCTGAAAAAGCATGCTAATAATAAGTTTTCACTTTTTTTTTTTTTTTCCGGTATGCTTAGGACCTACTCAAAATTGTCACAGAGGTAAAAGATATCATCTCATCAGTGTTCAGGAAAATAAGTGGCTGTCAAAGGAATAACCGAAGGGAAAGACAAGAGAGTGTCAGTTTAGAAGTCTTGGCACTTACAATGAGGGGACACAAATGCCCAGAGACCCCTTTGTTTGAGAAAGGATAAGCCATTCAATGTCATTAGAAATAATTACAGTGGCAATGCTGAAAGGGTATTAAATATACAATTGACTCTCTCTGAACATACTGTAAGGAGGAAGGTATCAAATGAACAAAAAACAGCAATTCAATACCCTGAAATGGAACCCAAAGAGGGAAGAGGATTGCCGATAGAAGAAACATATACAAGACACAGAGACAGAAAGGAAAGAATATTTAGGAACATTAAAGAGACTTCACTTACAGGAGTCAGAAGGTAAGAACAATATGATGCTGGTGAAAAAACAGGGGAGTGGAGGTACACATGGGGAACGTTAGAAAAGGGGATCTAACGGTATGGTCCCTCCAGTTACCAAAGCTAAAATTATCTTCTCTTGGGTTTGAGAATTCTTTTTTATGACAATTCCTTAAAATAGTTTCCTCTCTTGAATTTTACGACTGGCTTTCCTGGGTGAAACCCCAGAAGCTAGGGAAAGGAGAAATCCCATCGTAGAGACTATAAGTGATTCTTACCCAGAAAGGCACATCTGAAACCCATTCCCAGGTTCAAAGGACTCCTGGACTCGGCAAGCAAGAAACACTTGTAGAATCCTACGATAGCAGTAATTTCTTGGATCCCTCTGCAGGAAAGAGAAAAATATACCCAGAAACTTCTGCCATTACTCTCCATATTCACCAAAGCAAAAAATCCCAGTAGAAGGGAAGAAAGTTGGCGAGGACTCAAGAAAATCCATTATTTTCTATATTGCCCTTTGCTATTTACCGACTGTACTCCTAAATGGGGCAATTAAAGTTTGGTCCTGGGCTGCCTCTCTTTTCTACCTCCTCCAGGAGAGGGGAGGTTAGTAACCTCCATATGAAAAAATAAATAAATAAATAAATCATGGAGATACGACAGAGTTTGAAGAAATGTATGTACACTGGCCCCAGCCTACCACTGAAGCTGAAACCAGAATGAAGCAAAAACCAGGCATGTGATAATCTGGGGCAGAGAATTTCAGACAGAAGACAAGTGCAAAAATCCTGTCAGTGAGCTTGGCATGGTTGTAGAAGAACAAGAAAAGAAGGTTAGGCTTGGGAGAAAAATGAGTACAGTTGACGAAGAGGTGGTGGGTACCGGCCAGATCACTGGCTGTCTTCTAAGGAAGGAATCTGAATTTTTTTCTGAGGGAGATGGAAAGCCTTGAAGGAAGTGGCATCTCATTTACCTTTTCAAAAGATCACTGTGGTATACCTTATTCTTTCAATGGTGCCTTTTAAATTTCATAATTTCAATCTCATCCAATTTATCTTTTATTTCTTTCTATTCAATACTTTTTGTGTGTTGACTAAGAAATCTTTCTCAACCCCAAATTTAAGAAGATGTTCTTCCATTTCCTTCTCAGAGTTGTATTATTTTACCTTTCACAATTATATCTACAATCCATAATTAAAGCTACAATCTCGGACTTCTTTTTGTGTGTAGTATGAATGAGTGGTGAAGATTCTTTTTCTTGCCACGTCGATAGCTAGTGGTCTCAAAAGTGTTTTTGGAAACACTAGTCTTTTCCCACTGCCACCTTTGTTATGAGTCAGTGTCCTAGTCTATTCAGACTTCTATACCACAATACCATACGCTTCCACATACCAGATTTATTCCTCATAGTTCTGGAGGCTGGAAGTCAAGATCATGGCATCTGCATGGCTGATTCTGGTGAGAGCCTTTTTTTCCTGAGTTGCAGACTGCCAGCCTCTCATTGTATCTTTACAGTGGTAGAAAGAGAATGAACTAGCTCTTCCCTCTTCTTGTAAGGGCACCAATTCTATTCATGAGGGCTCTACCTTCATAACCTAATTACCTTTCAAATGCTCTGCCTCCCAGTGCCATCATATTGAGTGTTAGATTTCAGCCTATGAATTTGGGGGAGGACACAGGTCAGTCAGGTCATTCCAGGTGTACAGGTCTGTTTCTGGACTCTGCTCTGATATATTGAAAGTCTTTCCATCATTTTAACAAACTTTATAGAAAATATTTAATGATGCAAGTTAAAAAGATGGATGTAACTAGAAACATAATTCTTACTTTGTTTATTCCTGCTGCACTCTCTTGTGGATAGGAGGGAGAAGTATAACTGGAAAACTGAGGACCTGCACTATTTATTAATATAAAGTAGATCACCTACCCAACTTATTTTAAAGCACATTTGAAATTTTTTTTTAGTTGAAAAAAAAAGATATATTTAAGTTCAAAATTAAAGACAGTCTGGGGGGCACCTAGGGGGCTCAGTTGGATAAGTGTCCAACTTCAGCTCAGGTCAAGATCGTGGGTTCGAGTCCTGCATTGGGCTCTGTTCTGACAGCTCAGAGCCTGGATCCTGCTTCAGATTCTGTGTATCTCTCTCTCTCTCTCTCTCTCTCTCTCTCTCTCTGCCCTTCTCCAGCCTGTACTCTGTCTCTCTCTCTCAAAAATAAATAAATATTAAAAAAAAATTTTTTTAAAGATTGTCTGAATCACTGATGTTCATACATTTACCCATTTTGATCTGTTTCTAATGACACATATACACAAATTATTTAGATCTACATTTTTCAAACCTGTTAAAGTTTATTTATTTTGAGAGAGACAGAGAGAGAGAGGCAGAGAGAGAGAGAGAGAGGAAGAGACAGAATCTCAAGTAGGCTCCGGGCTGTCAGCACCGGCCTGATGCAGGGCTCAATCTCAGGAATCGTGAGATCGTGGCGGGGGGTCAAAACCAAGAGTCAGATGTTTAACTGAGCCACCCAGGAGCCCTTCAAACTGTTTTGACTCTGACAAAATACTGGTAACTACTCATTAATGGGTTCCAACTCACAGTTTGAACAACATGAATTTAGATCTGAAAATTAAAAAAAAAAAAAAAGGACTATACGTAATTGTGTACCTCACAACTAGTAATTTTATTTGTAGATATGTCACCATCTAATTTTATCACTTCAAAAATAATATAAAACAGTAACCACAATGTTCTACAGGTTTTCTATTTAAAGTATATACACCTCAAAAAGCCTGGAGGAATAATGTGTCACAATGATCTTCTCTTGCACCAACGTGTATTTTACTGGTTTTCCACTTACCACATTACAGATACAAAAGACCTGTAAAGGTATTGTTAAATGGCCGATTATGTTGTATAGAATATATCCCTAAAAGCCACGGTACTTCTACACAGAGATGGCACTGAGTTTCCAAAAGGTTTTCTGAGAGGTATGACTCTTGATTTGCATCTTGAAAGAGATATAAATTTGGAATCAGGGTTGGTGGTAAATTTCATGGGAGGAGTGGTATTAGAGACAAAATTCTAAGACATACATTACATTTTTCTGGGCTGGAACTAGAATTAGATTGTGGAGCTCGTGTCTGTCCATTAACCAGATCCTAAATGCAAACTAGCATCTGCAATGAATCCTAGAACAGATTTTTTTTTTTTAATTAGTGGGAAAACTGATGAAATCCAAATAAAATTTTGTTAATAGTATTGTGACAATGTTGGTTTCTTACCTGTACAAAATACACATTGGTTATGTAAGACATTAACATCAGGGGAAGCTGAGTGAAGGGATATATGAGAACTCTCCGTATCATCTTTGCAATTCTTCCTTAAATCCAAAAGTACCTCAAAATATATGTTTTTTCAAAGACCATGAAATCTGAGGTTGACTCCAAAAATTTTTTATGGGAAAGAATAAGGCAGGAACTAATTCAAGTTAGAGGAGGCCCTGAAAATTTTCTTCAGGTGAACCCAATTTTAATAGGTTCTTTAGTAGGAAGAGAGGTTATGTGAATAGTCCATTCTTCAGAGGAAAAAAGGATGTTATGAAACTGCCAAATAATAACATTCACAAATCATTGCCAAAGCTCAAAGAGAATATGCAGTCTGAAATATAGCTTGTAGGTCCTGCACTTAAGCCCACGGCTGAATTCTCCCAGAGAAAATGAAACATGACAATATTTGTGTGGTTACAGCTTTTGTCTAAAGAGCATAAAGACTGTTGAAACGTATGACAGTATAATGACAAGTCTCAATCTTGTCAGTGTGAAGTACCAAACAGCTTCCACTTAGATTTAAAACAAAAAACCAAAAAACAAAAAGCACAGAGTCCACCCTCACCTATTTCTTCCGCTCCCCACTGCCACCTCTGGGGGAAGTGGGCCAAAAGGGGCAAACTTCCAGTTATAAAACAACTAAGTCATAGAGATGTAACGTATAGCCTGGTGACTCTAATACTAATAATACCATAAATTGTGTATTTGAAAGTTGCTAAGAAAATAATTACCAGAAGTTTTCATCACGAGAAAAAAATGTAACTTTGTGGCGATGGATGTTAACTGGATTTTTATGGGGACCATTTCACTACCCATATATGTATATAATCATGTTATACACCTGAAACTAATATTATGTTTATGTCAATTATATCTCATTTTTTTAAAAAAGTGCAGAGTCAAAATGTGCCTTATTATGCCCTCTTAAAAGTCATCATCTACTAAGATATCACATTCTAGGTAGAAACATCGATTATTGATTGGGTTTTGGGTTTTTTTTGTTTTTTGTTTTTTGTAGAGAAACTCTAAAAATACATTTTAAAAGCTCTTTAAACAACTGACTGAACTTGAAAAAATTAGCTTTAAACTTGGTGTCAAGATAGAAAGACTTGGGGTCTAAACTTTGGCCCATAAAGGAATACCTGCACAGCTTTGAAGAAAGCATTTGACATTACTGACTTATCCACTTCTTTATCCATAAAATGGGTAATAACAATTCATAAGGTTGCTATCAGTACCAAATAAGTATGTAAATAGGCAGTATAAATGACAGAAAATAATAAAGCAAGAAGAGACTTCTTATAAAATGATGGCATCTCTAAAACGCCATAATATAATGTAAAATGCTATATCTCAAATAATTAAGCACACTTGAGTTCTATTTTTTTGCAGTCTTACTGAGAACTAATTGGCATACATCACTGTATAAGTTTAAGGTGTACAGCATGATGGTTTTTTGCATCATTATGAAATGACTACCACAATAGGTTCAGCTAACATCCATCTTCTCATCTAGATATAATAAAAGGAAAGAAAGGAAAAAAGGGAAGAAACTTTCTCCATGTGGTGAGAACTCTGAGGATTTACTCTCTCACCTTTCCCATATATCATAGATCAGTGTTATCTATAGTCATCATGTCATGTGTCTCATCCCTAGTACTTCTTTACCTTATAAACAGAAGTTGTACCTTTTGACCACCTTCCTCCAATTCCTGTTTTCCCCCACTCTCTGCCTCTGGTAACCACAACTGTGATCTCTTTTGCTTTTCTCTCTTTCTTTCTTTCTTTCTTTCTTCTTTTTTTTAAATATTTTACACATAAGTGCTATTGTAGAGTATTTGTCTTTCTCTTAGTTCACTTAACATAATGCCTTCAAATTCCACTCATGTTGTCACAAATGTTAGGGATTCTTTTTCTTTTTTTTTTTTTATGGCTGAGTAATATTCTGTTATATTTATACACCAAAACTTTTTTATCCATTCATCCATCTATAGACACTTAGTTATTTCCATGTCTTGACTTTTGCGAATAATATTGCTATGAACATGGAGGTACAGATATCTTTTTGAGTTAATATTTTCATATCCTTTGGATGTATTTCTAGAAGTGGGATTGCTGGATCATATGGTAGTTCTATTTTTAATTTTTCAAAAAACTTCCATATTGCTTTCCTCAGTGGCTGCACCAATTTCTAATCCCACAGGGGTTCTCTTTTCCCCATGTCTACCCAGTATTTGTTATCTCTTGCCTTTTTTGATGAAGTCCATTCTAACAGGTATGACACTTGAGTTCTAATCTGAATTTAGGTGCTTAGTTTACTTACTTGCTTTTTTGGCTCCTCTGAATTATCATTTTTAAATGCAAATAAAATGATGATAATAATAATAGTAAAGATAATAATTTTATAAACTTGATTTCTAGATACTAAAATGAACAATGCATGTAAAGCATTCAGTTAGTATTAGCTAGATCAAACACAGATTGAAGCTCCAACAATGATACAACAGTTTACAAGTTTAAGGTTAATACACATTTACATATGACATGCTTTCTGGTAACAGTCCATTCCCATTACTCTTAGGATGAAGATCTAACTTCTTACCATGGCCTACAAGGCCCAAGAGTTTAGCAATGCACATTCTCTCTTGCTGTCCCTCCTTAAATGGTTATTCCCTCTACTGTTAGAGAAGTTTTGCCTTCCAAACTGCCTTCAGATCATAGCATCATAGCAGTTCTGAGGGAACCTTCCCTGAACTTCCAGATTCCATCACAGCCTCCCATTATGGGCTCCCCTAACACCAAATGCCTACCCTTCATGGTCCTAATAATAGCTGCATTTGACATTTACAAACCATGATTATTTAGCTGTCTGCCTTTATTTGAGTTTTTGATATTTATTCACTATGGATTTTTGCACTAACTTTTATTTTTTTAAATACTGCATTAAAATATTAATTGTAGCCATTTGCAATGACGTGGATAGAGCTAGAGTGTATTACACTAAGTGAAGTAAATCAATCAGAGAAAGAAAAATACCATATGATTTCACTCATATGTGGAATTTAAGAAACAAAACAGATAGATGAACATATGGGAAAGGGGTGGGGAAGGGAAGAAAGGGAAACAAACCACGAGAGACTCTTGATGACAGAGAACACACTAGGTTGATAGAGGGAGGTGGGTGGGGGATGGGCTAGATGGGTGATGAGCACTACAGAGGGCACTTGTCCTGGTGAGCACTGGGTGTTATATGTAAGTGATGAATCACTGAATTCTCCTGAAACCAATATTGCAGTGTATGTTAATTAAAATTTAATTTAAAAAAAAGGAAAAGAAAAATTCAAAAATATAGTTAAAAAACTAAAAAATATAATATCATTAATTCTAGTTACCAAATTTTTTGGCATTCCTTAAATTTTTCTGTGGGGAAACCTGTGAGTTATTTGCCTCACCCTAGTTTCCGGCCCTGCTACTTCAGCCTGCAAACTCCAGAAGGCCAGGGATCCATACCCTCAGGGCCTAGAACAGTGGCCTATCTGGGGAAAAAATATCTTAAATATGTGTTGAGTGGATTAAAGCATACTTACAGTTTTCACAGTATTTATAGTATTTCACATTCTAAAAATACCTTAAATATGTGTTGAGTGAATTAAAGCATATTTATAGTTTTCACATTCTAAGCTTTTTAAGGAAAATATTTGTTTGTAACACAGAAATAAGTAATCAAAATAGAATTTTTAAAAACTAGCCAAGATGTTATTTGTAGAAGAATTACTATGACTAAAATTCCAGCATCCAAAAAATTACTTGTTTCCATGCACCATTCTCTTTGTACCAATTTCAAAAGGCAGCCCACTTTTGTTTCATGGTTTAATTGGTTCCCTAGCTCATTTTGGAGAACTGCCCTTGAGCTAGGTTCATATGACAACAGATGAGTGCCTTCTTTTTGGTTTACTTCTTCAGGAAAGCTGAAACAAAATAGAAGCAAAAATAATTTATGTAGAAGGTGGAGTGTGAAATGTAAATTTAGATTTTCTAAATATGTCGTCTCCAGTTTCCAGACAAAGTCACACTAACACAAACCAAGTGAACAGACAGAATCAGTGGTGAGGAAGGGATTATAAATTAACCTAGTTGATTGTATGTACTGTCTCAACTGTTAAGGGACTGATAACAAAAGGGTGTGGTCTGGTGAATTTGATAAAAGAAAGGATCTTCAGCTTAGGTATGTGTGCATATCTCTCTTTCTATATAAATGTATAACTATCATCATCTTTTACATATAAATTATATTTGAAATAAAAATATAAGTGATATATAATGTATATATAATTTATATGTATATATTCAAATAAAACATGTTTATCTCTTAATATATTATCTATACATATAAATTATAGATACATGATTATATGTCACTTATTTATATTTTTACATATGTATATAAATATGATGATACACAGAAAGACAGAGAGATACCTCCGGCGATGAGGGGGACTTTCAATGACATTGACATATAAAGGCTTGACTGACCAATGACATTGCCATATAAAGGCTTGGAAAGAATGGTCTATTAGAATTCTTGGAAGTGGTATTTCTATTGAAACCTAAAAAATTAACATTTTTATCACCAAAAAAAGGGCTGGTGAAAACCAGCTCTGAAAACTTGTCTATAAAGTTTATACAGACCATAGTATGGCGCCACAGAGAACAGGAGAGAAGCAGTTTCTCACAATTTTTGCCTTCAGAAACTCACCTACAAATAATATATAACAAGGTAAGGAGCGAAGAAGCTTCATGTAACTTCAATCTCAAACGGATGAGGATCTGGTATGACTACCAGGGCAGATAAGGTAATAACACCTAGAAAAACAGTTCACATATTTCCCCCATTGGAAATGATCTTTTACTTTCTGACCTCACAACTGATATTCATTCAAAACAAATTAAAAAAAAAAATAGCGTGGAAAACTGTTCCCAGATATATATGTGAATTGGAGGCAAGCTTCAAGTAAAACTTAAGAGGTTTTTAAACATTGATTTGGGTTTTTGTTTTAATGGTCTGTGTGCTTACACGAACTATTAAACTTCACTAGACCATAGCCAATGGCAAGCGTTGATTGACCGCGGCTTTCAAAGTGAGTTGTGTTACCTTTAAGGATATGAACAGTCACATTAATGCCCGAAAAAGAAAAAAAAGCAGTAATTCTGAGGCTGGAGATAGGTGGGGTGGGGAGTAGAGGCTGGGGGAGGGTAAGAGAGTGCAGAGCAAGGTGTGGTGTGCGTTTGGGTAAACTTTTTCTAGTAGGTAAAAACTGCTTCCACCACTGGATTTTCATTTCATTGAAAAATAACTGTATAAATATGATTATACCTAAGTTGATTTGTTCAACAGACACTGAGTGCCTCTACTACAGGCTAAAACTAGGCGACTGGAATTCAAACAGGTTTGCCCACGTGGTGAGGGACCAGGCACTGAGGTGTCCCGGGGCGGGGTGGGGGGTGGGGTCACCCCTACAGGGCAGGCTCTCAGCTAAAGGTGACGCGGGGCGGGGCGGGGGAGGCAGGTGTAGGCGGCCAACCGTGACCTGGGCAGAGCAAAGCCACACGATCTGCCACTTCACTGCTACCTGATGTCCTTACCGAAACAGGTTTGGTAGAGCCTTTTCTAGGAAACTCCAGCCTAAGCAATGCAGAGTTGAAATGTAGGTGTAGCCTAATTTGAATGTGTCCATCAAAAAGAGGGCGGGTATAGTAGGCGGAGCGTAAAGCAGGGAAGATTTCAGCTGCTGTTGGGGGGCGCCAGTAACAGTTTCTTCTTGGTCTTTCTTTTGGAAGGAAATATCAGAGTGCATGGGTAAGTCTTGTTTCGTGGATCTCTGCCCTTTTTTTTCAGATATGGGGGAAGGTGTGTGGTATTGAGTTCACCACTTAGAATGTATTTTAACGTGGGTCCTGTTCAAAAGGTTTTGAAAAACCATGGACAGGAAGGGTTTCATCATCCTAGAACCAGTGGGGACGGACCTTGGCTAGGAGACTTCTAGTGTTTAACTGCCTTGGGCCACCGGCCTCAAACTTCTAACACAGATAAAGGAGGGAAACAAATACACTTTCATGAAAATAGATGCCTGTTTGAAATTTCCTTGAAGTTGCATTTTTTAAATTTTGTTTGAAAAATTCATATATTTCACTGCAACAAATGGCTAGATCTATATTAAAATATTTATATTAAAATGTTCACATTATTAACTCAAGAGAGTATAGCCGTTTTCCATTTCTTCCCTCCTCTGATTATCTCTGAAAGTGACACAACCATCTACCAGTTACTCCAGCAAAAAACCGAGCACCGCTTGGTCATTATTGTTTTCCCTGTTTGCCTTACTCCCTTTATCCAATCCTCAAGGAAGTTTAGAACGTTCTACCTCTGTTTTCCCTCTCCCGCCATTTCATCTTCACTACCAACACCAGCACTCTTTCTGGACTGCTAAATAGCCTAATGGATTTTTCTGCTTTCACCCCTGCCTCCCTAAGTCTACTCTCCACACACCTGTTTAACCTCAGCCAGAGCATGCTATTTCCTGGTTTGAAAGAAACCCTGTAATGGTTCCCATGGGTTTGTGAAAGAAATGTAAATGGCTCCCCTGGCTCACAAGATTCTGCAAGGTCCCCCACCTTACTCAGACCACTCCGGTCTGTGCCAGCCACAGTCTGTAATAAACATGTCTTCCTTTGTCCTCCAGCACGCAAATCCCTTTGTACTCCCTGCTATAACCTGGAAAGAGCACTCTCCTCCCACCTCTTTCCACTGGCTGATACTTTTTTTTTTTTTCAGGTCTCAGCCTAAGCCTAATGCCCCACCCCCCCCACCTTGGATGCTGTTGCAGACATTCTTCCTTAAGATGGCCTCCCCCATTTCCTTTCCTTCTCATACTCTAATCGCTTATACTTCATAGCATTTTACTCAACCTGAAACCATTTTGTTTACTTACATTTTTATTTTACACAATAAAAGCTCCATGAAAACCAGGAACTTTGGATCTTTTTTTACTGTTCTAGGGTGAACACCTAGAACAATGTTTGGTACTAAATATTTGTCAAATGATTGAATAAGTAAATGATGCACTCTTGGAAGCACCTTTATGCCAGTTTGAGAAACATAAAATTATATTATTGTCATACCATTAAGTATTTAATATCCAGATTCTGTCTTAACACCATGTTTACCGAGTACATTTTCCAAATAGTTATTTCCACCAACAGAGAATGTACTTGTTATATAAACTGGATTTCCCATAATAAGTTAGTAAGTTAGTATTTCAGTTTTTACATCACTCACAAGCTTGAATTTTGTGTAAGAAATGGGAGGATCTGTCAAATAAAATCTAGCTTAGAAAAGTAAGGGCTACATTTGGCTTTGATAAGTTCATAAAGAAAATACTTCTCTCTTTCAATCCCGATCTCCTAATTAGATGTCTTTTTCTAGGGAACATTTGGCATCATTGATAATCAACTTTTTGGAACCTCTACATTAAGTGTTTTGAAAGTCACAAATAATTTTTTAGTAAATTAATTTTATAGATTTGCTAAACCAGTATCACCAGTATGATTACTAATGCATATATATGAATTCATTTCATTAGACAAACGTTCTAAGCCCTGGGACATATGAATAAAGAAAGCAGAAGAGGACCTTGCCCTCATAGACCTTACAGTCTAATAGGTAAGACAGATCTTAAAGTAATCGGTACCAGAGACTGATCAGTGTAAAAGAGGAAGTTTTGGGAACCTAACTGAGCCTAAGAATGAAGGGAAACTTGCTTGAGGAAGTGATGTTTAAGCAGAGGTCAGAAATATGGATGAGAAATGAGCTTGTGTGAGTGTGTGTGCGCACTAATAAGGGAAGGAGGAGTGAGGGTGGGCAGGATTAAGAAGGAACAGCATACTGCTTTATTGGAGGGAGAGTTTATTATGGCTGAAAATAAAATAGGGGAGCTGAAATTAGCAAGACATAAACTTGGAGAGAAAAGCTGGAATCAAACCAAACTGCACGTATTTTAAATGGCCTCAATGGGGGAGGGGAGTTTTGTATTATCCTACTCAAACTTTAGACTGATTGCTAGTGATTTTGTCCAAAGAGGTTATATTCATTAATACAAAAAAGAAAAGATCAAGAATAATTTTTAGCTAAGAGAACAAGATTTTGTTAGGCAAATTTTCCTGAATACAGTCTCCTGGTTTATTTCACCTTTTTAAAAGAAGCAATAAATAATAATACTTGTACCATTTAACATTTTATATATCTATATATATATATATATATGTGTGTATATATATACATAGATATACATGTATAGATAGATAGATAGATAGATATACACACACACATATATATATAGCTTGAAAATATTTTTAGGGGCGCCTGGGTGGCTCAGTCAGTTAAGCGTCCGACTTCAGCTCAGGTCACGATCTCGCGGTCTGTGAGTTCAAGCCCCTCGTAGGGCTCTGGGCTGTTGGCTCGGAGCCTGGAGCCTGCTTCCGATTCTGTGTCTCCCTCTCTCTCTGCCCCTCCCCCGTTCATGCTCTGTCTCTCTCTGTCTCAAAAATAAATAAAACGTTAAAAAAAAATTAAAAAACTAATTAATTAATTAATTAATTTAAAAAAATAAAAAAAAAGAAAATATTTTTAAATACCTGTGCTTTTCAATTGCTAAGGAAATGTTTTAAGTTTCTTAAACATTTGTATATATATATATTACATAGAAATGTATATACAAATGTTTAAGAAGAAATTCAAATTTCTTCCCTTAGCAATTTATATATATAAAACATTTACGTATTGTACATAAATAATTTATTTATAATTTATATTTAATTTTTTAATGTTTATTTATTTTGAGAGAGGGGAGAAAGATGGAATCCAAAGCAGGCTCCAGGCTCTGAGCTGCCAGCACAGGGCCCAATACGGGGCTCGAACTCACTAGCCCTGAGATCATGACCTAAGCTGAAGTAGAATGCTTTACCTACTGAGCCACCCAGTGACCCTATAATTTATATTTTAAGTCTGTAATTTACATAAAACATTATGCATTGTATATTTATATATATAAATGTTCAAGAAGGCATTTCAAAAATCTTCCCATAGCAATTGAAAAACATGTTTTGTTTTGATGCTGTGCAAATAGCATGATTCTTTTGAGGTGGTATTTTTAAATGTAGCTATTTAAAAATATTTTCAAGCTGTTAGTTTTCTGTCCATTACCTTCACATTTACTCCTTTATAAAAAGCATTTTAATTTTTGTCCTACAGCAGGACATCAGGACAATAAAATTAAGAGATCTTCTATAAGGCACACAATTGTAACATTAAGCAAAAGGCTCTTAGACTATATCATATTCATGCTCTAACTTTTATAGTATTGCTATTAGATTTTTGAAATTTTTTAAATTAATTCATTTATTTTGAGAGAGACAGAGAGAGTGAGAAGGGTGGGGAGGGGCAGAGAGAGACAGAATCCCAAGCAGGCTGTCAGCATGGAGCCCATGTGGGCCCCGAACTCATGAACCATGAGATCATGACCTGAGCCAAAATCAAGAGATTTTTCTGAACTGATTGAGCCACCCAGGCACCCCACTTTTAGATTTTTAAGAAAAAGAAAACTATTCAAGGCTAAACTCCACTTGCCTTTATTTTGGCTTATACTCGTAAAAGATGGCAACGCATGGATTTCATGTGTCTTCTTTCTGAATCTCCATCTTGTGAAGAAGAAACAGAAACTACACATGGGCCAAATCCAGCCTCTGCTTGTTTTGTTGGAATGCATGTTCGTCCTTTATGTATCATCCATGGCTGCTTCCGTATGACAAAATGCAGAGTTGAACAGTTATGACATAGACCATAGGGCCCACAACGCTTAAATCTAGCTCTTTATTAAATTAAAAAAAAAAAAAAAGCCACCCTTGGTCTAGAATAGTATCTGGAACATCACAGGATCCACCATATATTTAATGAATACAAAGGTAAATAACACTAGCTCACATAAACATTCAGCATTTGCTCTGTGCCATGATCTGTGCTAAGCACTTTATATGCATTATTTAATTTGAATTTCCCAACAGTGTTATATAAGAAAATATATTTCTTCTTCTATAATATAAATAAATAACTTATTTTGTATATTCACGAGACTGTATACTCGTGAGGCACAGATTTTTTGTATGTCTACTTACTGATAGATCTCAACCTATGAGCAGCCTAGAGTAGGGCTAGCACATAGTGAGTACCCAGTAAACATTAGGTGGTCAGTTGGAGAGGGCAGATAATTTGTGGGGACCCCCACATAAGATCTAGTTATAACCCACATCCTGTGTCACAGCTCATTCTCTTACTTTCTTGGGTTTGTCAGAGAAGAGGCAAATGCAGCCATTTCACTATTAAAAAGTGAGTTTGAGGCCATTTTTTAAGCTCTGACAGTGGTTCTAAAGTTGGAATATAGTTTATCTAAAGGTTACTATCTCAAAGCAGGTGTTTGCTGAAGGCAGTTTACTCAGATCACTATCACCTGGAAGTGGTTGATATATCCTGGTACGAACCTTCAAGGAAGAAGCAACACGACAATATGGACCAGCAACTGAAGAAAAAGGTAAAGACTTGTGGCTGGAAAGGCTTGGGTAGAAGAGCCTTCAGTGGGGATAAACCAAAGCCATCCAAGCCACGGCCAGCCCAACAAGAACCTTTTGACATGCCATGGGCCTTAGAAGATGAAGGTGTATTCTTTGAAAGTAGCCACCTAGTTGTTGGAGAAGATTCCTTCTCTGATTGTTACATAGAATGCATAATAAGAGGTGAGTTTTCTGAACCCATCCTGGAAGAAGACTCACTGAAGTCCCTTAACTACGAGGAAGAAGAATCAGAACAAGAGCTTTCTCAACAGGTTCTTACTGCAAGCTCGCTTCTGGGAAAATCCTTGAAATGTGTGCAAAAAGGGGCAAAACAAGAACTTTCTCAGCAGACTGGAGAGAATTCACAGCTTGAGTATTCAGAGTATGAGACAGGCAAGAAGCTTTCTCCTGGAGGAATACCCAGCACTGATGTATCAGATCCTAAACAGTTTGCAGAATTTGCTAGAAAGAAGCCCACAAAAAATAAGGAATATGATGCTCCAGAAAGAATTGTTTGTCCTCACAGTGGATGCACAAAAAAGTTAAAGAATAGAGCTTCCCTGAGAAGGCATCTCCTCGTTCATGCTCCCCGAGATCATGTATGTGCAGAATGTGGGAAAGCATTCAATGAGAGTGCAAAACTAAAAAGACATTTTCTGGTTCATACTGGAGAGAGGCCATTTCGGTGTACTTTTGAAGGGTGCGGAAAACGTTTTTCCCTGGACTACAATTTGCGTACCCACGTACGTATCCATACTGGGGAGAAACGTTTTGTGTGTCCCTTTGAAAGCTGTCACAAGAGGTTTGTCCAGTCAAATAACCTGAAAGTTCACATGTTAACTCATGCAAAGACCAACAAAAATCCGTGAAAGAGAAGATAGAAAATAATCCTTAAACAAGATGAGCATATTAACAAAATAGTGATTTGGGGACATATGTACCTTATTACTATCTCCCAAAAAGAACTTTTTCAAGCAATTACAACCCTACAGGGTATATATTTTTTTAATGTTACTACAATGCTCCTAAAACTTATGATATCATTTTAGAACATTTTAGAGCATTTGCTAAATGCTCAATTTCCAACAGTGTATTTCTAATGGGAAGGCCAGTAATTAATTTACTTCAAAAGCATAATCCTTAATACATTATGAATTGGATTACTAGATTTTCACATGCTATAAGTACGAAATTACTTTTTAAAGTGTGTAGTTGCCAATTGTTTAGCTTTTGCCTTTTAGGAATAAACTTCATGCTATGTGTGATAATCATAGAGAATGAAAATTTTGCTGTAGATTGTCAATAAGTAAATGAGTAGTTAAACATTTTTAAAAGATAAATATTTTTTAATCCTTTTTTATCATTGTATGAAACTATACTGAAATCATGTAGTTAGATTTGAATAGTTATTTGGTAGTATCAATTCATTTGAGTCCATTTTAGGTATTTTAAAAGGAAATAAAACTCCAGAGATGCTAAATCTGCATTAAAAAAAATCAGAGAAGTGTGCCTTGAAAAGAGATACCAGGGGCGCCTGAGTGGCTCAGCTGGTTAAGCGTTTGACTTCGGCTCAGGTCACAATCTCAGGGCTCGTGAGTTTGAGCCCCATGTCAGGCTCTGTGCTGACAGCTCAGAGCCTGGAGCCTGCTTGAGATTCTATGTCTCTCTCCTTTTCTGCCCCTCCCCTGCTCATGCTCTGTCTCTGTCTCAAAAATAAATAAACATCAAAAAATTAAAAAAAGAAAAGCAATACCATTTATTTGTCTTAGAAATTAACTAAACATTGCAAAGGTTAATATTTAAGTATTGGTGAGGGGTGAGGAGAAAGCTACCCTTCTACATGGTTGGTTAAGATATAAATTGTCACAGCTATTTTGGAGGTTTTTTTTGCAAGTGTGCTTTATAAGTTTTCTAGGGCTGCTATAACAGTACTACCAAATGAGTGACTTAAATAGCAGAAATCACAGTTCTGGAGGCTAGAAATTCAAAATCAAGGTGTTGAAAGGATTAGTTCCTTCTCAGTATATGAAAGAAGGATCTGTACCTGGCTTCGCTTCTTGGCTTTTATAGATGGCTGTCTTCATGTTTATGTGGTTGTTTTCCTTTACATCCATATCTCTTCCCTCTGCATGTCCATGTCCAGATTTCCTCTTACAAAGATACCACTCATTGGACTAGAACCCATCCTAATATGCTCATTTTAACTTGACTACCTCCATGAGGACCCCATCTCTAAAAAAGGCCATATTCTGGGACACTGGGGTTAGGATTTTGAACAAATTTTTGGCAGCACGCAGTGCAAACCGTAATGTGCATTCCCTCAGATTCTGGAATTGTATTCTACAGAAATATCTGCACTAATGTGCAAAGATATTTGTTCAAGGATGTTGAGCAAAGCATATTGATTATAATTTCTATCTTAGATGTCCATTAAAAGGGAACAGGTTGCATAAATCATGATACCTCTATTCAGCAGAACGTGTGCAGATATCCTTAAAGGAACTCTGACTGTAAAAGAAAGGAAATAGGGCCACAGCCAGAGGAAAGCCACAGAGTAGGAGGAGGTTTGTTGTTTTTAATAGATGGGACAGAATCTGGGGTAATTCATATGCTATGGAAGAAAATTCAGAGAAACTGGTTAAATATTCTGGATAAAGGGAGACACTGTGTTGTCCAGAGGCAGCTGGTGAAAATAAAACTATAGTTTCAATATAAGGATTAACTGAATCCCTAACTGGAATAATATGATGGGCAGAACAAAATGCAGCTATCAAACTTGGAATGTATCTCCCTTCCCTACATTAATAATTATAAATACTCAGATATAGTTAGGATATTACATTTGAGGTAAAGATTTAAGACCCCATTGTTGGTAATGGTAGGTAATATGTACCATAAATTTAACAGCTTTTCAGGGGAAAAAAAGAAAAGGAAAGTAGATCAACTTTAAGATTAATTTTGATTTGAAAAATGCCAGAATGTAAAATCACATGATACCAAAACAATTAAAGAAAAAATGAAGGACTTATATTTTGGCCTCAGAAGGAGCAAATAGTTACTACGTAATATTGTGGAAACTTTAACTTTTTACTTATAATGTATCTGGTATGGCATTTATACCATCATTTCTATAGGAATGTGGGTCCTGAGTTTCTAAGTCAAAAGGAACACTGGATACATAATCCATTTATAAATTTGGAATTTCCTCTAAATCAAACACCTGAGTATAGAATTTAGGATGGAATTTAGCACTTGATTTGACGAAGATGATGGAGCATTTTGTCTTGTTTTTGCTTTAACATTAATGTGTTTGATTTGTTCCTCTATGGATTTCTACCTCAGAGTTGAATTAGGATGTAGTATCTCCAAAGGGTAAGTAAAAGGCAGGATTAAATAGAGAGCAGTCAAGACTAGATTAAAAAAAAAAAAAAAAAAGTCAATAGCAGGGTTTAGGGAGCAAGCTCTTAAGACCTGGGACTCAAAGCATCAAGAGGGATCAAGATTGACTTTCCCTTTGTAGAGGCTGGTCTCCTTCTGTAGATTACTCTTTCTGGAGGTAAAGCATCCAAAGCTCAGTATTTACAACATAAAGCTTAAATGTACAAGAAATACCAATTTGAGAATGGGTTTATGTATCTGGATTTCAAGGCTTAACTTCTGACTTGGGAATAGGATGCTCCTTGACTAGCCTCCTAGCTGTTAATTGTATTTTCCAAAGAAGATCCCTAAAACTGCTAAGAATGTAAGAGGAAGAAGGCAAGTGGATGAAAAAGGAACAGAAAAGGAAATTAGCTAATGAGGATATGTTATCTAAAATCTTAATAATGTTAATGTTTTGGAAAAGATATGTACAGATACTTTTCTATATTAGTATTCTAAGAAGAATGAACATAAGATGTGTGAACACATATCCAGAGAAAACTGAAAAAGGAAATCAATCCATCTAGATTTTCAGATGACTCCAGGCACTAACATGGTATTTGGATTCATGGCTCATATCCTTTGTGTGTGTGTGTGTGTGTGTGTGTGTGTGTGTGTACGCACATGTGTATGTGGCCAAGCATTAATAGTCAGAAGGTAACACCAGAGAAATGGCTTTCCACAAAAAATCAAAATCCTAAGGCACTTTTCTTGGTATCTCTAACACATAGGTCATAGTTGGCACTTAATAAATTATGGAATGAGTAAATGTGTAAAAATACAGCTTGACATGCTTTTTAAAAAAGTTATTATACAGTTCTCAAAATCATACATAATTCAAAAACAGGTAATCACTTGTCTTTACATAAAAACTCCTGGTTACTATGAAATAAAGGTGAACAACTTCACTAGATTAGTATTTGCTCATTGAAAGAAACATAGTATTTATTAGCCATGCATATATCAACTCTTACTCCCAAAAGGTAATCACCACTGTTAAAAAAGAGTTTTAAAAATGGCTATATTTTATCATTTTTAGTAATAGTGGTAATTATCTTAAATCTCATCTTATTTTCCTGTCTTTGTCTAAAAGACAGGAGACTGAGGGTCTGTTCATCTCCTAACATCTTAGATAATGAAGCACTAACCTACATTGAGAATTCTATCTACCAATACTATGATTAATTAAAAATGTGTTAAGACACTTACATTCCTATTTTAAATTAGTTTCTTTTATTCCTGGTAGGTACACAGATCTCTCAAACAGTCATATTTGATTCATTTCATCATGGCTACAGCATATATTGGACACAATTTCTATTCTATCTAAAAAAAGAATTTTATACAAAAGCAGATTTGTCAGATTCCTTTCTGTGGAATATGCATGTGCAGAAATCCACGTGTGCTTATGTTTTAATTACCTAATGCACTAGCTATGAATAAATTGCATGATTACATCCTACACTGGACACAGAACAGTGCAAGATATATTAAAAAGCCATTATATTTGCAACTCTGAGCAAGAGACTATAATTAAAAGGCAATTGGATGAAATTAGCTTAGAGAGTACAACAGTTTAAGTAGGATTTGGTAAATGAACATTAATGGTTAACATGTGGTTTTTATTGTCTTTCGCTTCTTCTCTCTGTGACCCCAGGGTTGAATTTCTTAGATGTCAGTGGACCAAACATCTGAAAACACCTGTACAAAGCTATGCTTTACCATGTGGCTAAAGTTATATCCATAAAAGAAGCCAACATAACTTTTGTGACTTTAGTAAATCAAGGGTATTAGGTAAGCTAGAATGATACCCTGGGTATTAATAAACTATTTTTAATGCTCCTAAGATCTCGGGTATGTGTCATAAAAGCATAGTTCACACTTCCTGCAACTCAAAATGTGGTCATAAAATACACATGTACAAATCAAAGAAGGAATAAAACTTTAAAGAATTTTGATTATCGCGACATTAAATATAAAAAAGTTGTTAAAAGTTATACACAGTATGTGTAATGCCACTTCACCTTTATCTGAGACAACCAATACATCTGCAAACTACGGAAGACTCAGAATGGCACTGATATTTTCATGAGTGGGAGAAGAGGTGGAAATCTTTGTGTTTACTTTTCTCTTCCTCCCATGGAAAGTTGGGGAGTCTATTTCCCTTCCCTTTGTGTTTCTGCTGGTCAGTGAATGCACAGTAAGGTGTAAATGATGCCGTAACAGCTATGCCAGTTCCAGGCCTAGCTTTTAAAAGGCCTGGTAGCTATGGCCCTGCTCTCTTATAAACTAACAGCCATTTAAGAGGTATAGCTACCCTAAGACCACCATCCTGGGCAAAATCCAAGCCACATGCACAGGCCTATAGGATAAAAAATGGAGAAAAAAAGGCCAAGGAGGAGTGAGATGCCAGACATAGGGAAGAAGCCATCTTGCAGGGTCAGCCAGCCCGTCCCCCCAAATGATGCCAAATGAACTGCAGGCACACTGTGTGGGTGGTCCCTTCCCAACTTCCTGACCTACAAAATGATGAACTAAATAAGATGGTTATTTACATGGTGACTATAGCTGATGACACTGCTATATAATTGAAATTTGCTAAGAGAGTAGAACTTAAGAGTTATCACTATATATATACATATACATATATATATGTATATACACATATACATATATATATGTATATGTATATACATATATATACATATACATATACATATATATGTATATACATATACATATATATATGTATATATATATATATATGATAAGAACATTATATGTGAAGTGATGGCTATATTAACTAATGATGGGAGGATTCCTTTAACAACCTATATGTATATAAAATCACAATATACACTTTAAATATCTTAAGTTTTATTTGCCAATTATATGTCAATTAAGCTGGAAAAATGATTGTTTTAAGCCACTTGAATTCTGTTTTTGTTCATTATGGTGCAACATATCTAAACACCTCTGATTTGTTATTTGAATTTTATAGCCTCCACTTTCCATCTGTGCAGGAGTGTTGTGTGTGTACATGTGTTTATATATACATACACACATATATACATGGATTTTACCATATAGTTTATGCCTAAGTTCAAAAGGAATTATTTAATATACTTTCAAATTTATATACTAGATCTATTTTATATACTAGATCTATTTTATATACTATTTTATATACTAGATCAAATTTTATACTAGATTTATATACTAGAAAAAAGTCATAACAGGGAGGTAGGTAGTGAGTTGCTTGCTCCTATTTGGTAGGAGATCTAAGGAAACCAAAGCTGCCTTTATTAAAACTAAAACTCAGTTTCTCTAAGGGTTGATGGAGGTAGAGTCTCCCCGTGAGAGAACGTTTCTCTTGACCAATGGTTTGTGTCTTTCTGGGCCGGTCACCTCTCTCAGAGGAACCCCACTAATTACTGCGACTACCACCACTGTCCTTAAAGGGCCATGGTCTGCTTTAACAGTGACCCAAGCATGAGCACATAGCTCTTTCTTTTATTACTTAGTGGTGAAAATGAAATGAGGCTGGACATTTAAAAATTTCATTAGAGAAAAGAATAGAGGGGAGCCTGGGTGGCTCAGTCGGTTAAGCGGCCGACTTCGGCTCAGGTCATGATCTCGCGGTCCGTGAGTTCGAGCCCCGCGTCGGGCTGTGTGCTGACAGCTCAGAGCCTGGAGCCTGTTTCGGATTCTGTGTCTCCCTCTTTCTCTGACCCTCCCCCATTCATGCTCTGTCTCTCTGTCTCAAAAATAAATAAAACGTTAAAAAAAAAAAAAGAATAGAACACAATACAGCTTGCTTTAACTTTCTCAGGTCACAGGCTTAAGAGAAATCCACCTGTTTGGTTGGGATCCAGACTTAAGAGAAAAGCTCCAGTGATTCTGTTTCTCCTGAAACCTGGTTTCGATTTCTGACTGAGGACCCACTTACTCTCCTTGCTTACTAAACTCAGTGTGTCTAGATGGAGTATTTAAATAGGAGACCCTTAAAGTTATCCTATTTGGGGGTATAGGATGCACACAAGAAAGATAATCTTGTAGAAACTGGTGAAGAACAAATTTTGAATCCTTTATAAAACCATCCTTAAAAGTTAGAATTTTGTCTTATGGTCAATAAAGAAAGCATTGAAGGAAATGAGCAAGTAAGTGACATGATCAAATTTACTTTTTAGAAAAACCATTTGGGACGCAGGGTAAAAGACTGATTGGGGAGTAGGAAAACAGGCAGCTGTTGCAATAATCCACAGGAGATATGACATGTCTTATTGGGCTTTATATTTCCAATACAGGCATAGGACACAATAAATGATTAATAGATGTTTGAATAAATGCTTGACTTGACATAACCAAAAGGATTTCCAAGCAGTAGTAAAAATGGAAAAGTGAAAGACGCACTAAGCTTAACATCGCTGACACACAACAATCAAGACAAATAATCTAATTAAAAAATGAGCATAGGGCTTGAATAGACATTTCTTCAAAGAAGTTGTATAAATGGCCAATAAGCACACATAAAGATACTTAACCTCAGTCGCTAGGAAAATGCAAATCAAAACCACCATCATACCACTTCACACTCACTAGAATGGCTATAAAGAACAAACAAGCATTGTTTGCAGAGAAATCTAAATCTTCATTCACTGTTGGGTGGAAATGTAAAATGGTGCAGACTCTTTGGAAAACACCTTAGCAATTCCTCAAAATGTCAAGCATGGGGGCATCTGGGTGGTTCTGCGGGTTGAGCATCCCACTGGCTCAGGTCATGATCTCATGGTTCATGAGGCCGAGCCCCATTGTTGGGCTTTCTGCTGACAGCTCAGAGCCTGGAGCCTGCTTCGGATTCTATGTATGTCTCCCTCTCTCTCTGCCCCTCCCTCGCTCACATTCTCTCTCTCTCTCTCTCTCAAAAAATAAGTAAACTTTAAAAAAACAAAAGTCAAGCATGATTATTATATGACCCAACAATTTCACTCCTAGAGAGGTGTAAAAATCTGTTCACACAAAAATTTGTATACCAATGCTCATAACAGCATGATTCACAATAGCCAAAAAAAAAAAAAAAAAAAAAAAAAAAATGGAAAAAGCCAAATGCCCTCCAACTGATAAATGGATAAACAAAATTTGGTGTATCCATACAATGGAATGTTATGTCATCCACAAAAGGAACAAAGTACTAATATATGTTACAACATGGATGAGCCTTGAAGACATGGCAAGTTAAAGACGCCAGACACAGAAATCCCTATGTTATATGATTCCATTTACTTGAAATGCACAGAACAGACAAACCCATAGAAACTGAAAGTACATTAGCAGTCGCTAGGGGCTAGGACATGGAGAGAACAGGCGATGACTACTAATGGATCCTTTTGGAGGGTGATAAAAAGGTTTTAAAATTGGTACTGATGTTTGTAGAACTCTGTGAATGTACTAAAAAACACTTGACTATATACTTTGAAAGGATGAATTTTATGGCATATGAATTATATCTCAATAAAACTTAGTTTAGTAATCACTTATGCAAACTCATGTTGTCTTATTAGCTATTTTACAGTCATGTGCATTGCAAGTAATAACTAAGCACATCGAACACTCAGGTAGTTAGATAGCCAGGGTTAAGAACACAGACACCAAAAGCAGGCAAAGTGAGTGGAAACTCAGTTTCATCACATAGAAACTGTGTGACTTTGGGCAAATCACATAACTTCTCTGAACTTTTAGTCATCTGTAAAATAGGAATACAACCTATCAGAGATATTGTGAAAGTTAAATGAGACAACAGACAAAAATGCCCAGAGCTAAAGTGCCTAAGAAATGAATGTTAGATATTATTCTGTGTATTATTAATATGACCTCTAGTGGGTGTACTGTGCCAAGACCATGGTCCTGCCCCTTAAGGTTCTTAAAATCTTATAGCACATTGTAGGTGGTTGATGTAAATTATCACTTTTATGTTTCCTTAATGAACATTATACATTTTTTTGAAAAGTGTGTTAAAGGTGAAAATATTTATGGTCAGCATCTTGCAGTTTCATTTGTCTACTAAAACTAAACCCCTTGTGACTTATGCATTTGAAGGTTTTCCAAGGGCAGCTTTAAAGTGGGTAGGTCTGGGGATGCCTGGATGACTCAGTTGGTTAAGCAACAGACTCCTGATCTCACCTCAGGTCATGATTTCACAGGTCACGAGCCCCATGGTAGGCACTGTTAGTGTGGAGCCTGCTTGGGATTCTCTCTCCCTCTCTCTGTCCCTCCCCGCTCACGTGTGTACTCTCTCAAAATAAATAAACTTAAAATAAATAAATAAATAAATAAATAAATAAATAAAGTGGGTAGGTCTGATATTTGCAAAGCCCAGTTCGCCTTGTCTCCCTTATGCCAGCCAGCCTCCACAGACATTTTTCTGTTATTAAATGAACAAGGCAATTCAGAGACCATTGTCCCAGTAGCACAGCTTCCCAGTGGCTCCCCAGGCAGAGCCACAAGAGCCTTCTAGAATTTCGTCAGCGAGAAGAACTGATGGCATCCTGCTCGGTCTGGGTTTTCCCAGAAAAAGTTTTCCTTACAAGTGTTAGCGCTCCTGTTGCCAGATATTTCTGGGTAAAGTGAAAATAACATAAAAAGAATATTCATAATTTTATGAATTCTTACCAAGTTCTTAATTTTTAGTTTCTGAGATAACAGGTGTGGGTGGGGCTCAGTGAATGTTCCCCTGTCCTAATCTGCATTAGTGGAGACCTTCAAGATGACCCTTCGGAATTACAGATGTAATTCAGGTCCATCGGTAGGTGCTTTGTGGTGTTGGGAGGACCTCTAGACCGGATATAATACTTGAGGCCACTGGGAATATCTCTTACAAGCAGGGTCTGAGACCCATGAAATATATACTGAGTACTACAACTAGTGACATGTGAATGACAAGATAGCAAGATGCAAATTCAAAAAGTTCTAAAATATAATTCTAAGACCCTTTTTAGTTCTGAAAGACTGTTCTAATTTAATAATGTTGACATGATAAATGACTCATTTCAAGATAATATAGTAAAAGGTAAGAAAGATAAATTACTGTTTAATTACTATTATTGCTATTATTACTATCACTAATGACTTAGGAACACTATTACTAAAGCCATGTGTTGGCTTTTGAGGAAATTTTAGGGGTCTGGTTTAATAAAAAAGATACATTCACATTTGCAAAGTGCTTTGAAAATGAAAAGCGCAGTGTGGGCATAAAATGGCATGTTGTGGGGCGCCTGGGTGGCGCAGTCGGTTAAGCGTCCGACTTCAGCCAGGTCACGATCTCGCGGTCCGTGAGTTCGAGCCCCGCGTCGGGCCCTGGGCTGATGGCTCGGAGCCTGGAGCCTGTTTCCGATTCTGTGTCTCCCTCTCTCTCTGCCCCTCCCCCGTTCATGCTCTGTCTCTCTCTGTCCCAAAAATCAATAAAAAACGTTGAAAAAAATAAATAAATAAATAAATAAATAAATAAAATGGCATGTTGTATGAGCGTTAAATGGCATGTAAAATGGACCTGAACGTGTCTGCCAAAATCCATAGGTTGAAGCCTGAAGCTCTAGTACCTCAGAATAGGAGATAAAGCGTGTACAATATGGTTAAGTTAAAATGAGGTGGTTAGGATGGGCTCTAATTCAAACCGACTAGTGTCTTTATAAGAAGAAATTTGGACACACAAAAGAGACACCAGGGATGTGTTGCCCACCAAGGAGATACAGCAAGAAGACAGCGACCTATGGGGCGCCTGGGTGGCGCAGTCGGTTAAGCGTCCGACTTCAGCCAGGTCACGATCTCGCGGTCCGTGAGTTCGAGCCCCGCGTCGGGCTCTGGGCTGATGGCCCGGAGCCTGGAGCCTGTTTCCGATTCTGTGTCTCCCTCTCTCTCTGCCCCTCCCCCGTTCATGCTCTGTCTCTCTCTGTCCCAAAAATAAATAAAAAACGTTGAAAAAAAATTTTTAAAAAAAAAAGAAGACAGCGACCTGCAAGCCAAGAGAGACCTCAGAAAAACACAAACCTGCTGACACCTTGATCTTGCAGGCCTCCAAAAGTGGGAGAAAATAAATGCCTATTGTTTAAGGTACCTAGTCTGTGGCATTTTATTATAGCAGCTCAAAGAGATTACAAAGGGCACTTTGTGGATTTGCAGTCAGAGGAAAGAGTGGGAGGCATGAAGCAGCATGACATAGGCAGAGAATAAACTCTGGGAGCGAACTGCAGAACAGACTGGAGGAGTGCACAGCACCCTTATGCTAGAAGGATCTTTGTGTTTTGCTTGATGATCTCACAGGTCATGAGTTCGAGTTCCACGTCAGGTGAGCACAAGCCCTGCTTTGGGTAAGCTCAAGCCCTACTTCAAGGTGAACACGAGCCCTGCTTCTTTCTCTCTCTCTCTCTGCCCCTTGTGATTCTCTCTCTCTCTCTCTCTCTCTTCCCCTCACTTGCCCTCTCTTTGTGTCTCTCAAAAAACAAAAAAAATTATTAAAAAAAATGGAGTTTACTCAGAACAATACATTCAGATCAGCTGATATCTAACACTGTCGTGTCACCTGTGGATGTGAACATATGTGAAGCAGGGGAGAAGAAAAGACTGGATAAGGCAGGTCTGTTTGGAGGAGATATTGAAAGTCTGGTAAAAGGGAGCTACTTTAGGGATAAAAAGGATGAGTAAGGTAATACATAGGTGAAATTACTAGGCCAAGGTAATGCATGAGAGGAGAAAGAAACTAGAATGGTCTTGAGGTTTCCAGCTTAGGAGAGTGAGTAGGTTGTGATTCCAAGAAGGGAAATAGAAGCTAGAAATGCAGCAGGAGGAGAAAGGACAGAATATGTGATATATGTTCAGTGGAAGATGAGACTCATTGTGTGTGGTGGGACAAAAACAAAAATCACTGTGAAAAGTGAACCTGATCAAATTTGACTAGGGAAACTTAAGAGTTTTACGGAGTTTGCATTCTACATATTTATTGATTTCTTAAGATAGTTTAACCCTTTACTGCAAAAGAAGTAAATCAGAGAGGATAAATAGTATTTTAACAGGTTAAATGTCAGATAGTTTCATTACATTCTCAACCCTCCAGATTGACTCATAAGTGTATGACAAAATCAAAATATATAAAATCAAATTCAAAACAGATAAAAGCCATTTTCTAACAGTCAAGTATTTATTTGCACAGAGGATAGATATATATGATCAAGAATGTCCAGCCAAATCTTTAAAATAATCAAGAATTCAAAGTCCTGCTATCTAGAAATTTCTCTAGTCAAAGAAATAACCGTAGTTGTAAAATAGCTGACAAGCCATTTATTAAAACAGCAGGCAACTAATGCTTCTCTTTGTTTCAAGGTTACATTATAAATCAACTTAGAGGGGCAAAAACCTTGTAGGAGACCTGTAGGAGGATGAGCAGAACAATTTAAACTATAAAAAAAAGTCCGAAAGTGCATATCTTACTTACAGAAAGAATGAGGTTTAAAAGGATGATAATTAACAGAAATTGACACAGCTGGCATCCAGCAAGTTTCAATTGCAAAGATCATATAAATTGATTTATAATGTTCCCATGTGACTAATGAAAGTAGATTGGTGACCATATTGTTCTAAATGATTCCATTAGAGAACATTATTGCTTTAGAGAAGCCCACATTAATAATAAAATCATTATCACCAAGGAATAAATAAAATCATACTTTTCAAAATCAACGTGTTAGATTTTAACACTCATATTATATTATTATTAATCGTCTTTCAAAATGATTAAAAAGAAAACTTTTAAAGAAGCATCAGTTCTGCTCATTTTATTTTTCCCATGGAAGAAAGGGGGATTCAAAACCTTCCTGATGTCAGCACTTAGAAAGGTTAATTATTCATACAGAACAATGAGGAGGAAGCACTAGATTTAATTGGACACATGCTTCTCACATTTAAAGAGAGGGGAGTAGATAATGATGTCCCTTTTGTGTCCTTCCAAAGAAATATGGGGAATTGATAATGTCTCACATAAGTCTTAAAGGAAGAAAAAGCATGCATTTTCATAAATCACTCACTCATTAAGAAAGCTCAGAAAAAATGTAGTCTCAATAAAAATGTAAACCTTACACAGATCTTACTTAGATAGGGTCAAATTTTATTATCTTACTTTGGAAATAAATAAATTTGACATCACTAACCTCTAGAGACTAGTAGGCAATTCTTACATGTAAAGTTTTATCTAAATACAGGAACTTCCTGATCAAGGAAACAATAAAAAAGAATGAACAAACAAACAAAAAATCGGACCACAGAGCATTCCATCAATGAATTCTGGTCCAAGTTTATATGGAAATGGTGACAATAATATTCTCTTGCGCAAAGCAAATAAACTACACTGTGAAGTGCATGAAGAGACAGAAACTAAATCTTTTATCTCTGTATTCCCTGTGCCTAGTGTAGTATCTAGCATGTAGGCAGGGACTAACTATATGTTGAAAAAATGAACTTTGGAAAGGTCAATTCTAGGACATGTACCGACAAGAAGTAACACGTATTCTTAGAGCAAAAACCTTTCATTCATCAAATTATTTTCTTTAATGCAAATCCCTATTTGACGTACTAGATGTAGAAAAATGTATAGATCATGAAGTCACCGGCATTCCACTTACCCCCTCCCAGACATTATCCATCCTCACCCAAAAGGTCACTCTACTGACCTCCAACACCACTGTTATTGGTGACGGCATCTGGTAAGTTTCTGGCTTAAGGCTGTTATAAATAACACTGCTATGAATATTCTTATGTCTTTTGGAGAAAAAAAATGTTCTCATTTCTTCTGAATATAATTAGAAGTGGAAGTGTTCATTCTGTGGATATATGATGAACTTTAAAAGATATATGCAGTTCTCAAAACAAGAGAGAAAATTCCTCTAAAGAGTTTTCTTAAGTGATGGGTAGGAGTCCTTTATCAGATGTTTCATGACACACAAGTTACTCCTTCTCAGTCTCCTGTGCTCAGTCCCTTACCCCAGGACCCAGGCCTTCCCATTCTCTTCTTGATCTACTCTCTTTAGGTGATCTCATCTTAGGCCTTTGAATATCTTCTATAGGTAGTGTAATCCCTCAAATTTATACTGCCTATTCATCACCTCCACTTAAATGTCTTCTGTGAATCTCAAACTCAACATGTCCTTATCTTTCCACCTCAAATTCCCCTCCTTCCACTATCTTCTTATCTTGTGTTTCTCTAGCATGATCAGACTCCTCTTTGTCTGCACCGACCTCCTTATTCCACAATGAATGCATAAGTATGTTTCCACTTCAGGGCCTTTGTACCTGCTGTTGCCTATTCTGCTTGGACGACTCTTTCAGATATCCACCCAACTGGCTACCTCACCCCATTACCTGCGGCAAGTCTTTTCTCCAGTGGAAACTTCTCAGCAAGGTCGTATCTGATTACTTTGTTTTCTGCCATATTTTTAAATCTCCTATTCTTCCTTATTTTTCTCCAAAGCACTCATCACTCATTTTACTTTTTTATCTGTTTATTGTCTATCTCTCTCCTCTGAAATGTAAACTCTATAAGGGCAGGAATGTTTCTTCATTTTTGTATACTCCATGAGTTCAGTAACTTTGTTTTGTTTTTGCTGTATTCCAAACACCAATAAGAGACTCTGGTGCACAGCAGGCATACAATAATTATATGCCAAATAAAGAAATGAACTTACTGAAATTGTATTTGGCAATCTGTTAGTTAATTAATGGCCTGAAATTAGATAGAATATTACAAATAAAGTCTTACAAGCAGTTCCTAAAAAGAAACTATAATCTTCTATATTATGTATTATCTTGTACATGTGATACCTTCTCATAGATAACACAGAATAGCTTAGAACAATTGTTTCATTTATACACTTTCATTATCTTTGGGTTTTTATGTGCTACAACCTTTCTCCGTATCTTGCTTGTGCCAAAATAGGCAGTGAAGAACTTTACCTACTATAAAAAGATCAACCTGTAATTCATTCTATATTTTACTCTCCCTCCATATATTAGTAAACTCTAGTACAAGATATACAATGCATTTTCTATGTCCTAAGAATGTTAAAATTTTAAGGAGAAGAATAAAGGAATATTTCATTCAGTACAAAACAAAACAAAGGTACCAATAAGAGTGGCATATACAGGAGCGAAGGGTTATGTGCATAAGCTTCACTTTAAGTTCTAATTCTTCCATCTTCTAATATTGAATAAAGAAAAACAGCTATCAGTCACAGTACCTCATTCTTAAAATTCTTTCCAGTAAACTTTATATCAATTCATAGGTTATATAAAAGTCTGTAGGGGCGCCTGGGTGGCGCAGTCGGTTAAGCGTCCGACTTCAGCCAGGTCACGATCTCGCGGTCCGTGAGTTCGAGCCCCGCGTCAGGCTCTGGGCTGATGGCTCGGAGCCTGGAGCCTGTTTCCGATTCTGTGTCTCCCTGTCTCTCTGCCCCTCCCCCGTTCATGCTCTGTCTCTCTCTGTCCCAAAAATAAATAAAAAACGTTGAAAAAAAAAATTAAAAAAAAAAAAGTCTGTAAACAGTTACCTTCTATTTATTACAATTTTTAATATTGGAAGTAATACATGATTATCACACTTTGGCAAAAAGAACAGAGAGAAGAGTTAGCCTCAGCACTACCACCCTACTTCTTTCTTCATGTGTCACCACTGATAAGTATGTAGTATGTTCCCTCTCCTTCTATGCGTTTGCATTTGTGTGTATGTGTGTACACTTAAGTTTGTAATCCATATTTACAGCGTGCATGTTATGACCTTATTTTCCTTAAGAAAATCTTGCTATCATATATCTAGGTATATTTGCATTTAAAAAAATGGGGTGATATACATACTATATGACCATGTTTTACTAGTAGTGCTATATTCTAGAGAGTTTCTCTGTACATAAACATCTACCCATTATTTTTAATGGCTGCATGGTATTCCTTAATATGAATGCATTGTGTTTTATTTAACCATTTGCTAATGAAGAATATTTAAACTGTTTACAACATCTTGTTATCAGAAATAGTACAGTGAACCCTGGCATATGACTAGTGCATAAGTTGGCACGTTTCTCTAGGTCAGTGGTTCTCTCACTGTGGTCTGGAGTCCCCTAATGTGTTATTTGCCTTTGTCCTCATGTCAATATTTACACTTTTGAGGTAAAAGCAATAATGAATAAACCAGTTTGCACTTTAGCACAAGTCTAGGCACTGGCACCAAACTGTACTAGAGTCATTATATTCTTCTCTATCAGGCATCAAAAACACTGGCACTTTTATAATGAAAAAATAATTTATAATAGACCATCTCTTATCCATAATTATACTCAATAGTTCTGAATTCATATACAAATTCTGTTAACTTTCATGCAAATTAAAATTATTTTGACATGTATCTCCTTCACTAATATTCCTAAATTATACTCACAGATAAGTACATTCCAAGTCATCTAAGTGAGTTGATTTGGGCTCTGTGGTAGGCAGCCTCCAATGTGGCTGCCAAAAATTCTTCCCAACCCTTTAAGCACAGGCCACTTTTCAGATCTACAGATTTTATTTCCCTCCATTTGTTTTTGTTTGTTGAGAGACAGAGCGCAAGCAGGGAAGGGGCACAGAGACAGAAAATCCAAAACAGGCTCCAGGCTCTGAACTGTCAGCACAGCCCAACATGGGGCTCAAACTCATGGACCATGAGATCATACCTGAGCCAAAGTCAGACACTTAACCGACTGAGCCACGCAGGCACCCCTATTTCCCTACATTTGAATGTGGGCTATATTGCCATTTGTTCTAACAACAGAATACCATGGAAGAGATAGATATTCTAGGACTTGTGAGCCTAGGCTTTGAGAGAACTGGCAGCTTCTGTTGTCCCTTCTTGGAATCAGCTTCTAATTACAAAGCAGCTCACGCTAAACTAGTGAATGAAGAGAAGCCCTGAGAAGTTGAGCATCCATCATGAATGTTCCAGTCACAGTTGAGCTTCCTGTTGAAGGCAACAGAATGAATACCTTCAGACTATGCACTGTGGAGCAGAAAAAATGCCCAGCTGAACTCAGTTCACACTAAAGATTATTTTAAAAATCATAAATTGTTGTTTTAGGTCACTGAGTCCATGCTTTTTAATTACTCAGAAACTGAAAACTAACTTTTTCAAAGTGATCAATGAATAATTGACCACTCAACCACTATAATTGGATATCTAACACTAAACCGCATAAAGTTTATTTCAACGTTTGTTTATTTATTTATTTTATTTTTTAAGAGAGAGAGAGAGAGAGATGGAGCACGAGCTGGGAAGAGGCAGAGAGAGAGGGAGACACAGAATTTGAAGCAGGCTTCAGGCTCTGAGCTGTCAGCACACAGCCCCACGTGGGGCTCAAACCCATGAACCATGAGATCATGACCTGAGCCGAAGTCAGATGCTTAACCAACTGAGCCACCCAGGTGTCCCTAAAGTTTATTTGAGAAGAAGGCATGTTTTGGTTAGTATTTTATTTTGATATAATTATAATCTCAAAGAAAACTTGTAAGAACAGGACAAGGGACTCCCACACACCCTTTACATTTTATCATCTTTGCCTTATCATTCTCTGTCTCTCTTCATCTTTGTGTCTCCTTCAGTCATTCTTCCTTATGTTTAAAAGTAAGTTAGAAATATCATATCCCTTTACCCTTGAATATATCAGTGAGTATTTCTTTTTTTTTTTTTCAACGTTTTTTATTTATTTTTGGGACAGAGAGAGACAGAGCATGAACGGGGGAGGGGCAGAGAGACAGGGAGACACAGAATCGGAAACAGGCTCCAGGCTCCGAGCCATCAGCCCAGAGCCTGACGCGGGGCTCGAACTCACGGACCGCGAGATCGTGACCTGGCTGAAGTCGGACGCTTAACCGACTGCGCCACCCAGGCGCCCCTCAGTGAGTATTTCTAAGAGCAAGGATATTTACATACAATAAACAGCACAATTACCAAATTTAACCTTATTAAACTATTACCTGATAGGTAATCTCTATTTCAAATTCTGTCAATTTTCCCAGTAATGTCCTTTATGAATACTACCTCCTCTCTCCCCTGGGTTGAAGAGCCAATCCAAGGTCATGTATTTATTACATGACAATTGTCATAACCTTTTTGTTTCCTTTAATATAGAAGAGTTTCTTAGCTTTCTTTGTGTTTCTTGACTTTGACATTTTTGAAGAGTACAAGCCAGTTATTTTGTAGAATGACTCCCAAATTGGTTTTGTCTGTTGTTTCCTTATTAGACTTAGGTTATACATTTTACGCAGAAATATAACCATAGTGATTTTGGGGCCTTCACTGTGCATTATATCAAAAGGCACATGATGTTGGTTTGTTCTAAGGCCAGGTTCACTTTGAACAAAATGAACCAGGTTCACTTTGTCAAGGTGGCGTCTGCTATGTTTCTCTACTATGAAGTTACTGTCTTTCCTTTGTCTTTCATAGGTAATTTGTAGGGAAATACTGGGAGACTCTGCCTATATCCTGTTCTTATCAGTTTTCTGTAAAATGTTTGCTTAAAATTCAGTGGAAATGTACTTCACAAAATGAGTTTTAAGGTTCTATTGAATGAAATGTATTTTTAAAAAACATACTGATATATTCAAAAATTAAAAGATCAAAGTTACCTAACCCTACTAAAAAGGGCATTTTATAGCATATTTTCCAATCCACTTAACAAAAAACAAAAAAGCAAAAGAAATGTTAGTATATATAATACATATAGTTTAATCTGAATCTACAATGAAATTTAAAAGCTGTTATATTGTGATTAAAAGAAAATGCAGATTTTGTATTTAATTAACATTTATTGAAAGTCTATTACCTGCTAAGCATTGTGATGCAAACTCCCATTCACACTCAGCATCTTATTTTATTTTATTTTTTTTTTTTTATTTTTTTTAGCATCTTATTATCACAATTCTATAGGTTAGTTGCATTATGCCTTTTTTTTTCACATACGAGAACCTTTAAGAGGTTTTATTTGCTTAGCAAATAATTACTACCCTCTGCCAGGTTCTATATTAAGCACTGAGAATACAATATGGAACAAGGTAGAAACGGCTGTCTTACAATCTAGGCAAAACAGACTGAGTAAACAGCCAATTATAACAAGCTGTGCCCAATGTTTAATAAACAGTATGACTGAGGTCTGAGTGGTGTTCTATGAGAGGCACATAAAGCAGACTCAGGTGTTACAATAGCCGGTGGACGGAATTTATGATTAGGCTGAGAAATGAGAGATGAGTGGGAGCTAGGTATGGAGGTGCAGACTGGTAGTGGTGGAGGGATGGCCCAAACATTCCCTAGAATATTTTCAAAGGTCCTGCGGCTAGACAGACATTTTCATTACACCTGGAACTTCGAGAGCCAGGGCAGATGGCAAGCAAAGCTGCTGGCGGAGGTCAACAGTCTAAGTGAAGTAAGGTGCCTTGAAGGCTTCACTCTCTACCCGCCACTTGATTAACATTGCTCAAAGATTGCTCCTACCACTTCGAGAAGGTTTTGACATAGTTTACATTGATTTTAGTTTGTTCATTTCAGGATCAAAGGATGGCAAAGTTTCTGCTGCATCCAGGATAGTATGAATCATTAAAACACTGAAACAAACCACTCATATCAGAACATTCTGGTCCTGGCCAGAAGTCACTAACCTAGCTGAAACATCAAATACCATGGTAATGTGGCTGTTAATACAGGCAGGGATTAGATAATAAGAAAAACTTCTTAGTTCTGCAGCATATTGAACAGTTTATTTGTAAATCAAATGAAGCAAATAAACTGCTTTAAAAGAAGAACTGATCCTGAAATCACTCTTACAGATGTTCATAATACTCCATAAATTATAAATTAAGAGAAACAAGGGCTCTATATTACAAAGTTAAATTATTTTCTAATTTTGACAGAGAACTGAATACTTTACCTTTTTACTTAGAAAAGCCTGGTAATTGCTCTCACATTCCACCGTAGGACACACATCATATTGGTCACATTGGTTGAGCACTTACTATGTGTAGTCAATGAAATCTAAATTTAAAAAATTTTCTTAACGTTTATTTATTATTGAAAGACAGAGAGAGACAGAGCATGAGCATGGGAGGGGCAGAGAAAGGGGGGAAGACACAGAATCCAAAGCAGGCTCCAGGCTCTGAGCTGTCAGCACAGAGCCCGATGCGGGGGTCGAACTCACAAACCGGGAGATCACGACCTGACCTGAAGTCAGATGCTTAACCAACTGAGCCACCCAGGCGCCCCATGAATTCTAAATTTTTTTAAATCTTTACATATACTAAATCAAATATCAAAATTGCCCCAAATCTCCCTTACAGAATTGGTATATGGTATTTGTGTTGTCTTACATTCTTAAAAACCATTATGTATACTGAACAACAACCAGCCTCAAGGGTTCTAGAAGAGGGATTTTGGACCTATATCATTAATATGCCAATTAATAATTAATTAGTATATTAATAATTGATTTTGTGTATCCATTAAAATATCTAAATATTCCAAACATCAGTATAAAGAAATTGTAGAATATCAAGTAAGATTCAATTATCACATGTTTTAGAAAGAATCATGTTGGGGGCTGCTGGGTGGTTCAGTCAGTTAAGCATCTGATTTTTGATTTTGTCTCAGGTCATGATCTCATGGTTAGTTGGTTCGTGGCATTGAGCCCCACCTCGGGTTCTTTGCTGACAGTGCAAACCTGCCTGGGGTTGTCTGTCTCCCTCTCTCTCTGTCCCTCTGCTGTTTGTGCTCGCTCTCTCTCTCTCTCTCTCTCTCAAAAATAAATGAACTTTAAAAAAATCTTTTTAAAAAAGGTGTGAGTACTATTTTTAAAAAAATAAGAAAGAATTACGCTGTTCCTATCCAACTCTGCCTAATATCCAGGTGGCTGCCCTCTGATGCCAGCAGTATCTATGGATTATGGTTTAGAATTTAGTATACCTAGAATGTCAAACACTGAACAGAACCTGTCACTGTCAAGGACATGACTGGGGATCCAGTTTGTATCTTCTGTCGTCAGTCTAATAAGTTATGTAACAGTGAGCAAATTACCAAGCATCCCAAACCCTAATTTTATATTCTGTAATACTGTGACAATAATTTATGACTAGGGTTATTTTGAGAATTGAATAATTAGATAATGTGCGTCTTTACACCTCACCTCTTAAGCATGTAGTAGATGGTAGCTATTATTAAGCCAAATAATTATACAGAGGGATAATTATTTTTCTATCAAAGTAGACAATATGGACTAGATAAATGTCTCCATAAAGGCTAAATATGCTGAAATATATAAGACACATACCTAACATTAAAAACTTCTCTTAGTGGGGCACCTGGGAGGCTCAGTCGGTTCAGCACCTGACCCTTGGTTTCGGCTCAGGTCCTGATCTCACAGGTTGTGGCATCAAGCCCTGCGACCAGCACTGTGTTACAGCTTCCCTTCCCCCACTCATGCTTTCTCTCCTTCTCAAAGATAAACATTTTTTTAAGTTTATTTACTTATTTTGAGAGAGACAAAGACAGCATGAGTGGGGGAGGGGCAGAGAGCCCCAAGAATTGAGTTTCTTTTTTTTTCTTTCTTTTCTTCTTTTTTTCTAATTGCTCAGTATTATTTGCTGAAAAGATTAGCTTTTCCCTTTACCTTGACACTTCTATCAAAAATCAAGTGAATGTGTGTCTATTTCTGAAGTCTATCCTATTCCATTCATTTCTGTATTATTCTTACACAAGCACACCACTATCTTGATTACTCTAGCTTTATAGTAAAATCTTGACTTCAGGTAATCTAAGACTTAACTTCGTTTTTATTCAAAATTATATTTGTTATTCTATGTCCTTTGCACTTGCATGAATATTTTAGGACCAGCTTTTCAACTTCTAAAAAAGAACCTATTGGTGTACTGATCCAGATTTCAATGAACCCCATAGATCATTTTGGGGAATATTTACCTCTTAGCAAAGATGTCTTCGATAAGATGCCAAAGTACGTTTAAAAAATTGAAAACTGCACTTCACCAAAATTCAAAAGGCATTAAATCTAAAAGAAGCCATAGACTAAGAAAGAATATATGCAAAATATATCTGATAAAGAACTTGTATCCAAAATACATAAAGAAATCTTACAACTCAATAATAAAATAATCGACCTAATTAAAAACTGGCCAAAAGATCTGGATAGAAAATTCATCACAAATATATATGAATGGCAAAAAAATGCATAAAAATATACACAACATTTTTAGTTATTGGGAAAATGTAAAGTAAAATCAGAATGAGATACCGACACAAATCCACTACAAGACAATTTAAAAAGACTCACAGTGGGGCACCTGGGGGGCTCAGTCAGTTAAGTGCCCGACTTGGGCTCAGGTCATGACCTCACGGTTTGTGGGTTCAAGCCCCGCATCAGGCTCTGTGTGGTCAGCTCAGAGTATGGATCCTACTTCTGATTCTGTGTCTCCCTCTCTCTCTACCTCTCCCCCACTTACGCTGTCTCTCTGTCTCTCAAAAATAAACATTAAAAAAATAATAATAAAATAATAAAAAGACTGATAGTATCAAGCATTATAAAGAGTGTGAAGCAACTGGAACTCTCAAAAATTGTTAATGGGAATGCAAAATGATGCAACCACTGTGGAAACTAGGCAGTTTCTTTAAAAGTTTACCACCTACTCCGGGCACCTGGGTGGCTCAGTCGGTTAAGCACCTGACTTCAGCTCAGGTCATGATCTCACAGTTCATGGGTTTGAGCCCCAAGTCAGGCTCTGTGCTGACATCCCAGGGCCTGGAACTTGCTTCAGATTCTGTGTCTCCCTCTCTCTCTGCCCCTTCCCTGCTCACACTCTGTCTCTCAACAATAAATAAATGTTAAAAAAAATTAAAAAATTAAAAAAGTTTACCACCTATTCATATAAGACTCACTCCTAGGTACTTAACCAAATGAAATGAAAAATATGTCCACCTAAAGACTTGCAATGGAATCTTCACAGCAGCTTTATTCAAAATCAACACAAACTGGAAACAACCCAAATGTCCATCAACTGGTGAATGGATAAACAAAGCGTGGTATCTTTATACAATGAAATATTTCTGTGCAATCAAAAGAAATGAGTGACTTATGCACTTAACAACATAAACAAAACTCAAAAGCATTTGCTAAGTGAAAGAAGCCATATGCAAAAGGGCACATACTATATATAATTTTATATTCCATAAAAATAAAACAGATTGCAGAAAAGGCAAATCTATAGTGAAAAAAATCAGATCAGCAGTTGCCAGACAACTGCCAGCAGACAGTGGGGATTGTGATAGGAGGACTAACTGAAAGGGATATGAGGAAGGTTTGGGGGTTGATGGAACTATTCTCTTTTGTGATTCTTATTATTCCATGACCGTTTGCATTTGTCAAAACTCACCAAATCACAATAATCAAGCAAACTTTGATGGAAGCTGGACCAATCTGGTAACAGAGGAAGTTGGTAGTCAGAAGTGGTCAGATTATTTACTTTGGAAGTGGAGTGGATATGAAATATGAGAAAAAGAAAGAATGGGAAAAATGAACTTCCAATGACAGAAGATATTCTTTCTCAAGTCTTACACTACAGTCACACTGAGAAAACCCAGTTGGCAGCGGTACAATGAAGAAGTAAAGAGGCTAGACTTGGAGTCAGATATCGCTCTGGCCTGTAGGGGGCCCTATAAATTACTTAACCTTTCTCAGCTTCCTTTTTCTCATTTGTAAAATGGGGTTAATTCAATGTGGGACACCTGGGTGTCTCGGTTGGTTAAGCATCTGACTCGATCTCAGATCAGGTCTTGATCTCATGAGTTTAATCATCATGTTGGGACTCCACACTGGGCATGAAGCCTACTTTAAAGAGAAAGCAATAATAAAATAAATTATGAAATGAGTTAACACATATGACATGTTTAGAAAAGGGCTGATACACAATAAGCCCTCAATCAGCATCTACTCGTCCTTCTCAAAATCAGATTCAAGAAACACTGACTTAAAGGAGCGCCCAATTTTTTTGCCCCTAAAAGGGATATTTAGTCAGTTTAAAACTCTGTCTTGGGGAAACAGCTCTCTATGCTTGAGCAACTACTGTATCATCTCACCTTGAACATTAGTCTGCAAGCTCCTGATCCAGATCTAGCCTACCTTCAACAGCCATGGCACAGACTGGCGCCAGGTAAATACTGTCTTTCTCTCTCATTTACTATAACAGTCTCCAATTACCATAAGCAAGCCAGAGGACTTTTTTTTACAACAGTTTTAGATTTAGAGAAAAGTGGAGAAATAGTAGAAATACCCATATACTCTAGATGGTTACCCTTATTAATGTTTTAAAGTTTATTTATTTTGGGGGGGGGGGTGGAAAGGGGGAGGGACGGGGGGGAGGGGGAGACAGAAAATCCAAAGCAGCCCTGCATTGACAGCAGAAAGCCCAATGCAGGGCTCGAACTCCTGAACCCTGAGATCATGACTTGAGTTAAAGTCAGATGCCCAACCGAGTCACCCAGGTTCCCCCAGTTACCCCTTATTATTAACATCTTACATCAGTAGGGTACATTTATAACAATTTTTGAACTAATATTGATACATAATTTACTCAGATTTTCTTAATTTTTACCTAATATCCTTTCTCTATTCTAGGAACACACCCAACAAACCACATTACATTTAGTCCTTAGTTCCTCTTTGGTGTCTCCCTAGGTTTCCTTAACTGTGACAAATTTCTCACAGTTACCTTGCTTTTGATGACTTTTGACTATGATAATTCTTAAGGATACTGATTTTGTATTTTGTAAGATACTCCTCTGTTGGAATTCTTCTGTTTTTCATGGTTAGGTTGGGGAAATATGTTTTGGAAAGGAAGACCACAGAAGTAAAGTACTGTTGTCATTACTTCATTATGTATTATTATCACAGTTGAGGTTGGCCTTCATTGCTTAGCTGAGGTGGTGTTTTCAGGTTTCTTCACTGTAAAGTTACCTTTTTCCATGTTGCAATTTTTGGAGGGAAGTCAGCATATGTGGCCCATATTTAAGAAATGGAGAGTTGTGCTCCCTCTCCATCCACAGCATTTTGAAAACTGAAAATTTTAGGCATTTGAAAACAACTAACCATTCTGCTGTTTTACCTACTTTCATTTCATTGGTTCCTCCTGAAGTTAGATGATGTTATAAATTCACTGCCCCAGCCCAGAAATTCAGATTCAATACACTGAGGGTGGAGCCCAGGATCTAACAAATGCCCCAAGGTGATTCAGATGCATATACTCCAGCCATCCACTTTGAAAAGCTCTACTCTAATCACCTGCTAATCATAATTATTCTGAACTAAAGACCTCTTTACCTACTTGAGAGCTATTTTTCCCTTGGTTAAAGGTTTTTGTCATTAGTTTCCTGTCAGAGTTGGAAGAGAATCTCTCTGCCCTTGTCTGCCTGCTTAACATTCAAACTAGTTGAACTAATTTGGCAACCACATAATTATTATTCATTGCCCATGAGGAAGTTCAAATGCAGCATTCAGCTCTGTGTCTCTTATTCCTCCCTACCTATCATACAAATCAGCGTGTAAACTATTAAGAATGCACTTCAAATAAGTCCTACAACTCCTCTAAAAATAGCGAGGTGAAGGCTATTGTCAAAAATTCTTCTAGGGGAGCCTGGGTGGCTCAGTGGGTTAAGTGTCCGACTTCAGCTCAGGTCATAATCTCACGGTTCGTGAGTTCGAGCCCGACATTGGGCTGTGTGCTGAACTCTTGCTCAGAGCCTGGAGGCTGCTTCAGATTCTGTGTCCCCTCTCTCTGCTCCTCCCCCACTTTGTTCTCTGTCTCACTCTGTCTCTCAAAAGTAAATAAATGTAAAAAAAATTTTTTTTAATAAAAAAAAGAATTATTCTAAAGATGTGAAAGAAGAGAGAGAGAGAAAGGAAGAAAAAAGAAAAAGGAAGGAAGAAAATAATGAAAGATATATTCAACGAGGACAGTAGTTTCTTCAGAGAAGAATATTGTAGAATCTGATATTGAGAATTCAAAGAACTTACTTCCTGACTGGCCTTTCTCTCTAACTAGCTGTGTGACCTTGGGTAATACAGTTAGTTTTTTTACTTCTATTTCTCATCTGTAAAGTATAAACAGTAATACCTGTCTTACTGTATTGAGTCTGAGTTTAAGATAAAATGGAATAGTGTATGAGGACCTGAGAATTAAAGATCTTGCTACAAAGTTATGAAGTTTCTTTGTAAAACAGAATTTATTTACAAACATACTTATGGGATCAAATAATTCAACTTTTAATGTTTACTATCATAATTATTGCATGGCCACATCTAGATTAAGGAAACAAGTTTCAAGAAATAAGTGCCTCTGATCTCCCAGTACATAATGGAACAGGTCAAGATATACAATACACAAAACTATACACACTTAAAACCTAAAATAATTTCCACAGACTCTGGCATGTGCACATTAAATTATACTTTAGTTGCTTAAAATAATTATTTTTGCATTTAAAAAAATCTATAAATATGGCATTTCTGAAAATTTAACTTTGGCCTTTTTGAAATGGAGGCCCAACAGCCATTTCATTAGAGAAGCTGTAAAATTATAAAGGCTTTAGTCTCTGAAAATGGTTGTAGATCCTGGCTCTGCCACTTACTGGCTGGGTTATCTTGGGCAAGTTTCTCAACTCTTCAGTTTTCTTATCAGTAAAATAAGGATAATAACAGTACCTACACGGCAGGTTATTTGTAAGTGATCAGAGTCAACATGTGTAAAATTCTTTAAAATATTGGTACATGTGATATTATTATTTATTACCATCAGTTTTAGAGGATTAAGATTTATGGAAACCAATGATATTAATTTTAAATTAAAAATAAAAGGAGGGGCACTTAGGTGGCTCAGTCTGTTAAGCATCTGACTTTAGCTCAGGTCATGATCTCATGGCTTGTGAGTTCAAGCCCCATGTCAGGCTCTGTGCTGACAGCTGAGAGCCTGGAGCCTGCTTCAGATTCTGGGTCTCCCTCTCTCTCTGCCCCTCCCAGCTCACACTCTGTCTCTGTCCCTCTCTATCTCTCTCTCTCTCAAAAATAAATAAACATTAAAAAAATACTTTAAAAACACCAGAAATATTGGCCAATAGTTTGCTTCTACTTTATGTAACAACTAAAAATTATTTGGATTTAATCAAAATGGTAAATTTAAAGCAAAACACCAATATCTACTTCCTCAAGCCTCATACCAGATAGAAAATGGATAGAAAGAGAATTGACTGGATTACCAAAGGATAGTAGCTGGCCCCAATTACTTCTGTTTATTAATTAATAAAAATTTGAACAATGAAATTTAAGATGTTCCTATCATTAAAAAATTTAGTTAGAATCTAGCTATACAATTCTACATTTTCGTTTTTTATTTTATTTCAATCTAAGTTAATATATGGCATAATAATGATTTAAAGAATAGAATTTACTGATTCATCGCTTACATATAACACCCAGTACTCATCCCAACAAGTGTCCTCCTTAATGCCCATCACCCACTTAGCCCATCCCCCCACCCAACACCCTGACAGCAATCCCCAGTCTGTTCTCTGTATATAAGAGTCTCTTATGGTTTGTTTCCCTCTCTGTTTTTATCTTATTTTTGCTTCCCTTCCCCTATATTCATCTTTTGTGTTTCTTAAATTCTACATATGAATGAAATCATATGACATTTGTCTTTCGCTGACTGACTTATTTCGCTTAGCATAATACACTCTAGTTCCATCCACATTGTTGCAAATGGCAAGATTTCATTCTTTTTGATCGCCGAGGAATATTCCATCGTATGTATATACCACATCTTCTTTATCCATTCACAAGTCAATGGACATTCAGGCTCTTTCCATACTTTGGCTACTGTTGATAGTGCTGCTATAAACACTGGGGTGCATGTGTCCCTTCAAATCAGCATTTTTTCATTCTTTGGATAAATACCTAGTGGTGCAATTGCTGGTTCGTAGAGCACTTCTATTTTTTAATTTTCTGAGGAACCTACATACTGTTTTCCAGAGTGGCCACACCAGTTTGCACTCCTACCAACAGTGCAAAAGGGTTCCTCTTTCTCAGCATCCTCGCCAATATCTGTTGTTTCCTGAGTTGTTAATTTTAGCCATTCTGACAGGTGTGAGGTGATATCTCATTGTGGTTGTGATTTGTATCTCCCTGATGATAGTGATGTTGAACATCTTTTCATGTTGAACATCTTTTAGCCATCTGGATGTCTTCTTTGGAAAAGTGTTCATGTCTTTGCCCATTTCTTCACTGGATTATGTGTTTTCTGGGTGTTGAGTCTGGTAAATTCTTTACAGATTTTGGATACTAACCCTTTATCTGATACATCATTTGCAAATATATTCTCTCATTCCATCAGTTACCTTTAAGTTTTGTTGATTATTTCCTTCGCTGCGCAGACGCTTTTTATCTTGATGAGGTCCCAATATTCATTTCTGCTTTTGTTTCCCTTGCTTCAGGAGTCATATCTAGTAAGAAGTTGCTGTGGCTGAGGTCAAAGAGGCTGCTCCCTGTTTCCTCCTCTAGGATTTTGATGGTTTCCTGTCTCACATTTAGGTCTTTCATCCATGTTGAGTTTATTTTTGTGTATCAGGAAAGCAAGTGGTCCGGGTTCATTTTACTGCATGTTGCCGTCCAGTTTTCTCAGCACCATTTGCTGAAGAGACTGCCTTTTTTCCACTGGATATTCTTTCCTTCTTTGTCAAAGATTAGTTGGCCATATATTTGGGGGTCCATTTCTGGGTTGTCTATTCTGTTCCATTGATCCATGTGTCTGTTTTTGTGCCAGTACCATACTGTCTTGAGGATTACAGCTTTGTAATATACCTTTAAGTACAGAATTGTGATACCTCCAGCTTTTGTTTTCTTCTTCAAGATTGCTTTGGCTATTTGGGGTCTTTTCTGGTTCCATACAAATTTTGGGATTGTTTGTTCTAGCTCTGTGAAAAAAGCTGGTGGTTCTTGACAGGGATTGCACTGAATATGTAGACTGCTTTGGGTAATATCAACATTCTAACAATATTTGTTCTTCCAATCCATGAGCATGGGATGTTTTCCCATTTCTTTGTGTCTTCTTCAATTTTTTTCATAATCTTTCTATAGTTTTCAGCGTATAGATCTTTTACCTCTTTGGTTAAGTCTATTCCTAAGTATTTTACGGTTTTCAGTGCAGTCTACATTTTCATTTCAACTGACACAGGAGGCCTTCTTCTCAATCATGATATATTATCTTATTGACTAGTATTTAAAATTGTAAATCAGTTATCAAAATCCATATTTTGAAGATTAATTTCAGCTTCAGACCCCTTCACAATGATTTCTGGAATATCCTGTGGAGAAATGAGTTCTTCCTTTCTATCTTCCGATGTATATGGGGTATCTGTAATTTCAGTGATAGTGAGCTTTATTAACATCATTAGCATAGTTTTATATGGCACCTACAACAAAGCACTTTGTCTTGTTTATTTTTGTACATCCTCACTCTACCAAGCATACAGGATAAAGGTATTCATCCATGGGAATACAAGTAGATGCCAACATTGGACTACAACCCAAATGTCCTGACACTATTTCAACTATGCTTTTCCCCACACTTTTCACTCATATATATGTCACAACTGTTCTGAAATTCCAAGTTTTGAAAATCCAACAAGAAACAAATTAGTTGAATAATAAGGAAAAAAAGACACTTTTTCATTTGATCAGATTTTTTTATACATGACTACACAGTCATAATACAAATGAGATAATCATACCCTCCATTTTCAAAAATGAAATGTTACATTTCACAGTATAAGTAAGTCCTAACCTAGGTTTCATTAACAATGGAAGTATTTGGTTCTTCTATGGGTAATATATCACCTTTTTATGTGTATACAGTTTTGCTATTAAATATATGTAGGCAAATATACAATTATGGCAAGGTTACAGGATACATGGTTAATATTCTTTCCTCTATAGCAGCAATGAACACGTGGTATATGAAATTAAAAACACAATAGCATTTGTACCAGCACCTAAAAGAATGAAATACTTAGGTATAAATCTATATACCTAATCTATATATAATCTATATTGTATACAATATAATCTATATTGTATTATACATTTATATTGTATACAATATAATCTATAAACACATATACAAAATATGTATAAGATCTATATGAGGAAAAATATAAAATTGTGATGAATAAAAACAGAAAAGAACTAAATAAATGGAGAGATATACCATGTGCATGAATAGGAAGATTCATCACCAAGATATCAGTTCTTCCCCATTTGATCTACAGATTCAGTGCAATCCCGATCAAAATCCCAGCAAGCTATTTCATAGGTATTGACAAACCAATTCTAAAGATTATATGGAAAGGCAAAAGACCCAAATAGCCAACACGATACTGAATGAGAACAAAGTTGGAAGACTGATACTACCCAACTATAATACTTATTATAAAGCTAGAATAATCAAGACAGAATGGTATTTGTGAAAGAATAGACAAATAAGTCAATGGAATAGAATAAAGAGCCCAGAAATACAGTCTCATAAATACAGTCAACTGGTCTTTGAGAAAGGAGCCAAGGCAATACAATAGAACAAAGACAGTCTTTTTAACAAATGGTGTTGGAACAACTGGACATCCACACATAAAGAAAGTGAATTCAGACACAGACCCCACATGCTTCACAAAAAGAAATTCAAAATAGGTTACAGACCTAAATGTAAAAGGCAAAACTATAAAACTCCTAGAAGGCAACACAGAAAATTGAAATGACCTTGGATATGGCAATGACTTTTTATATCCAATATCAAAGGAATAATCCATGAAAGAAATAATTGATAAACTACATTTCATTAAAATTAAAAACTTCTGCTCTGAAAAAGACAATGACAAGAGAATGGGAAGACAAACTTGGAGAAAATATTTGCAAAGGTATATCTGATAATGGACTGTTACATAAAATATAAAAGAACTCTTAAAACTCAACAATAAGAAAATAGTCCAATTAAAAAATAGGACAAAGACCTTAAGAGACACTTCACCAAAGAAGATGCACAGATGGCAAATAAGCATATATAAAATTTTCCACATCATAGGTCATCAGGGAAATGAAAATTAAAATAATATACCACTATACACACAATTATAATAGCCAAAATCTACAACACCAAATGTTGACAAAGATGTGAGGCAACAAGAACTATCATTTATTGTTGTTTCAATGCAAAATAGTACAATCACTTTAGAAGACAGTTGGATAGTTTCTTACATACTCTAAACATGCTCTTACTGATTGACCCAGCAATTATGCTCTTCAGTATTTACTGAAAGGAGTTTGGCACAGTTGGTTAAGTGTCTGACTCTTGATTTCTTCTCGAGTCATGATCTCACCATTCATGAAATCTAGCCTCCTTGGGCTCTGCACTGACAGCAAGTCCTCCTTCTCCTCCTTTCTCTCTGTCCCTCCCTGCTCATGCGCTCGCTCGCTCTCTCTCTCTCTCTCTCTCTCAAAATAAATAAATACATAAACATTAAAAAAGAAAAAAGAAATGAGCTATCAAGCCATGAAAAGACATGGAGAAACTTTTAGGTAACTTTTGCTAACTGAAAGAAGCCAATCTGGCTATATACTATAAGATTCCAACCAAATGACATTTTGGAGGAGACAACTATGGAGAAGAGTAAAAAGATCAGTGGTTGCTAGGTGTCAGGGTGGGAGGGATGAATAAATAGGTAGAGCACAGAAGATCTTAGGGAAGCGAACACACTGTGCATGACACCATAGTGATGGGCATATGTCACTATACATTTATCCAAACCCATAAAATACTTGACACCAAGAGTGAAGCATAATGTAAACTATGGACTTTGGGTGATTATGATGTGTCAACATGGATTCACCAGTTGTAATAAATGTACCACTCTGGTGGGAGACGTTGATAATAGGGGAGGCTATGCATAAATTGGGTAGGAGGTATGTGGGAAATCTCTTACTTTCCCCACAATTTTGCTGTGAACCTAAAACTGTTGTAAAAAACAAAATATTAATTTTTTAAAAAGCTAAAGAATAAAAAATTTAACCCTTATTTATATATATATCATATATATCAAAAATTATTATATATATCATATATATAGCTGAGAAGAATATATTTTTGAATGCAAGGATTCTGTTGAGTTCCTGATTTTGAGATTCATTCAGGGTAAGTTGATTTCTGGGCCTTAAAGATATTCTTTCCTTTATCTTTCAAATCTCATTTATGCACTGAATTACTTGTCCTCTAAAGTTCATGTCTAGATAATAACAGATGCTTACTGTTAACTCCCACAGTTGTCTTTATTTCACTTAAATATGTAGGTTAGGTTTATTTTTGGTATATTCACTTTAAAATAGTTATTATTCCAGTGCTTTATTTTAATTTTAAATGCACTGTGATATAAAGAAAATCTTTGGTAATTTTTTTTGTTAAATAATGCCATTGAAAAGTAAAATAATCCTTTTTAATATAAATTATCTTTTCCAAATAGTCTTTTTTTTCTTATTGTCCATTTGTTTTGTTTTCATTTATTGAACTTTTAAAAATTAAAGGAAGTGATGGAACTGAGATTTTAATATCATGCACTTGTATTTTCAAGTAACATATGTACCTTAGGTCAAGCTCATTTGTATATGCTAGTACTAAATGAAGAAAAGATTTGCTTTGTCATAGAAATAAACAAAATGTCATACACACTGATTTGATTTGTTTACTGTGCTAGTTTCAGTACCGTTTCACTACAAGTATGCATATTACCTACACTTGTCTGACAATGCTTTGCTCCATGATAAAGCCAAGGGCAAAGCCAAGTACCTGTTTTATGAGGTAAAGAAAGACAGGTACAAGTTTGTACCATGGGAGTGTTTACTGATCAGAAGAAAGGAAGTTTTAAGAAAAATATTCAATGTGTTGAAAAAACGAAATAGTCCACTACTACTTTTCATCTCCTAACTAGTTTAGAAATTACAGATAGGTCTCCATATACTTATGAAATGTGATCTTCTGTTCACTTTAAAACTTACATATGCAGAAAAATGCACCATCATTTGCTAAACATTGATATAAGTATAATATCACTACTTTTGATGATAAAAAAGAGCAAATGATGTAAACATATGCTCTTCCCTTAGGCTTGTACTTCTTGCAATTAATAAAACCTTACTGATGTTTCAAAATGAGTTTTTAGTATTTTCTTTTCCATTACCAAAAAGCCCCAAAATGAATTTCAGGTATTTTAAGCCTATTTAAATTAAACATTTTTGTTATGGACTGAATCTTTGTATCCTCCCCACCACCTAGAAATTCACATGTTGAAGCCCTCACCTCCAGTGTGGCAATTTAAAGACGGTGGGGGGGGGGGGGGGGCTTCTAAGGAAGTAATTAAGGGTAAATGAAGTCATAAGGGTTGGAGCCTTAACCTAATGGGATTAGTATCTTCACAGAAGAGACAATAGAGAGCTCTCTCTTTCACACATCATCAAATAAAGGCCATGAGAGGACATACCAAGAAGACAACTGTCTGCAAGACAGATAGCTCTCACCAGAAATCAAATTTGCCAGCACTTTGATTCTTGGATTTCCAGTCTCCAAACTGTGAGAAATAAATTTCTGTTGTGTCAGCCATCCTGTATATGGTATTTTGTTATGGCAACCCACGTAGACTAATATAATTTGAAATCTCTATTTGTTTATTCTCTGTAAATTCATACATAGTTCTTACAGGAAACATAAAGTATACACAAATGTACAAAATTATCTGAGTAATATTTTATTCCTAAAGGATTTGAAAATTTCTATTAGTATAAGATAGTTTGGGGTGGGTAAAATACTTGCAACTTCCCGATGGAAGAGTTCACCCAAGGATAAAAAGGGACCATATATTATTTTTTACCTTCTATTCTATGTAAGTGAATCTTATAAAAGAATAGTGGTCTCTTATGAAAAACATTCAAAATTGAGGAAAACTGAAGGATAAGTATTCAAAGAGACTGAGGAGGAACAAAACTAGTAAGTCATGAACCTTTAGATTATTCACTGGACATATGGATTAGGGAAGGACAAAAATGAAAAATTCATTAGAGTGAACATTTGTAAAAAAGAGATAGCAGTGTGCCATTTCAGTTTTTCCCTTTGCTTAATGAGACGATGCTACCTTAGGTTAGCATTCTTTTCATTTTCTTTTGTTGTTATTTATTAGATTTTCAATAGCCCTATTGTCAAAAGATCAATAAATCTATTGTTTAAAATTAAAAACACAGTTCTCATAAAAATATAAATTAGACATGTTTCAAATATCTAACTAAATCATGAGGGAATCAGTAAGATCACTAAGCTAGTTTCAAATGCATTTGGAAAACTTGGTATTTCAGGCATTTAGAAAAAAAATATGTATTAGAATAATATTGGTAGTTTAGTGTGGGGTTTTTTTTGGATCTGTTTAATGTCTTACAGAACAATAAACCATAATCTTTGGGTTATTTTTTCTTTTTTTCTTTAATTTCTTTTAATGTTTATTTATTTTTGAGAGACAGAGCACAAGTGGGGGATAGGCAGAGAAAGAGAGACACACAGAATCAGGAGCAGGTTCCAGGCTGTGAGCTGTCAGCACAGAGCCCGATGTAGGGCTTGAACTCAGGGACCTTGAGATCATGACCTGAGCCAAAGCTGGACTGATCCACCCAGGCACCCCGGGTTATTTTTCTTACTAGACAGAAATTATTTGCATCTTTATCAGAAACCAAACTATGAATTAACATTAAACTTTGAACCCTTAATAACAAGTAGCAAAGGTAAAAAATGGTATATCCTGCTGGAAAATTAACATCATGGCATGATACTAATTTTATGGATGCACATATTGGCCAACTGAACTTCAGAAAGGCTGTGTCAATTTATACTTCTGCCAGGAATGAGGGAGATGTTCTCTTAAAAACATTTTTTAATATTATACATTTTTTTTCTTTGAAAGCTTTATTTTATCAACCAAGGAAGAGAAAATTCAAAGTTATGAAGCATTCCAAAGCCATATTTCAAAGCCAAGATTATAATTCATTTACTGGTGTTCTATTCCATGACCGGGATGCTAAACAGATTGCTAGCCTTAGGATTCCTTCATTCATGAGTATTCTTCCTACTCCTGCCCTTCCCAAAGGCCAAGAATAATTTGGCTGCTAATTACCCATCTCCACACCTTTCCAAGATTGGTCCTCTCCTGGTAATATTTTGCTCTTAATTAAATTTTAACGTAGCTCATAACCCATTAAACTTCAACTCATACTATAGATATTTTTTAGCTCCTACCTGGTTTAATACATTTGAAGCTTTTAAGTCTATAATCTTAAAGAAAGGGAGAAAGAAAATATCAAAATATGTAGGAGATTTTAGAGAGGTAGGAGTGGGTTGGGAGGAGTGTAGGATTGAGTATCAAAAAGCATTCCCCAAATCCTTTAAATCACATCGTATAAACCAAAATATTATCCTTCTCACCACATTTGTGTGTACAAGCTGAAACTCTTACTTCCTACTCAAGAAATTCAGGACAATAAGGTACTACAAATATAACTACTCTAATTTATGAAAAATATAACTTACAATTTTCGTATTTTATTGTTAGCAGCAAAGTTACTTTCTCACAGCTGTGGATCAAGGCAAATCCTTGTGCTGCTACACTAAATTTGAGATCTGTTGATGAAATTATCAGCTCTTAAACTGGCTTTGCTACTTGTTCCTACACTATCTTTAGAATTTTCACTAATCACCATGTCCCAACTCCATTCCTTAGGTGTATTTTAGGAGAGCATCATTTCAACACCTGTAATACTCCATGTGTGGTGAAAAATACACAGCCGCACTGACCCTAGAGCCTAGCAGCCTACATGTAAAATGAGGGTCATTAGCATTTATAGCCATTTTATCAGCTCATCCTACTCATCCTGCTTAACCTACTTGCCAGGACCTAAATCTGTGCAGATTCTTCCCCAAGTGTTTTTTGAAAGTTCCCAATCAAGGAACAAGATGGTTTAAAAAAAAAAAAAATCTGACACAACTTAGTACTGAAACTTTTAAAGAGATGATATGACATATTATTTATTGATAACACTCTGTGTTCCATTATACAATAGTTTGAACAGTATATATGATGTTCCATCATAACATAATGAAGAGTACTTAAAATAGAGAAAAAGTGTATATGCCTAATTTTTTATAACTGAACAGAAAATCCTAATGGAGTATTTCCTTTGTATTCAAGGAATACAAAGAACAACTCACAAATCTATGGTCTCTGGGGACTCTCAGTCTACTTCCCTGCCTCTTGTGGGCATCCAGCATTTCCCCTGTTGTTGCTTCTTTCCTACCCAGGCTGGAGCTCCCTATAACTTTAAAACTGTAAAACCCTTGTGATACCAAAATGGTCTTAGCTCCCTTACATCTTCCACGTTGGAACCACATGGTTTTGTTTTTTGGTTTTGTTTTGTTTTGTTTTTAAAGAAATGGGAAGATATATCCCTTCTCCAGGGGTCTTTGATCTATTCCATTTTTTACCTCTCCAAACCTCAAAACATCTACCTGCATCTTAAGAGGAAGGAGGAAAACACTCAGGCAAACACTGTGGGTGAGGGGTAGCACCAACTCATTCATGTCATAAGATATACACAAACAAGTTTGAAACCCTTTAACTCCTTACTAGGACTCTCTACCTCCATGGCTTTTAATAAATTTGAATCCTAACTCCACTATTCAGTATCTGCAAGTCTTTAACAGAGTTATTTAACTACCCTATGCCCCAGTTTCATGATCTGAAAAATGAGGATGATAATAGTATTTACCTTACAAGGTTTTTAGAATGAGTAAATGAATCAATATTTGTAAAACACTTAGCACGGTACCCAGCGCCCAGTAGGGACTCTGTAAGAGTTTGGTAAGTACTCTGTAAAAAATTCATTCCATTGGAAAGTTTCAAATCTTGCTTTTGAGGGAAAAGCTATGGAAAAATAAAATCATATTTTAATCTTCTAGTGAGACCACCCCAATTACCATCATCTTTTTAAAAAATTTTTTAACATTGGGGTGCCTGGGTGGCGCAGTCGGTTAAGCGTCCGACTTCAGCCAGGTCACGATCTCGCGGTCCGTGAGTTCGAGCCCCGCGTCAGGCTCTGGGCTGATGGCTCAGAGCCTGGAGCCTGTTTCCGATTCTGTGTCTCCCTCTCTCTCTGCCCCTCCCCCGTTCATGCTCTGTCTCTCTCTGTCCCAAAAATAAATTAAAAAAAAAAAAAGTTGAAGAAAAAAAAAAAATTAAAAAAAAAAAATTTTTTTTAACATTTATTCATTTCTGAGAGACAGATCACGAGCGGGAGAGGGGCAGAGAGAGAGGGAGACACAGAATCTAAAGCAGGCTCCAGGCTCTGAGTGGTCAGCACAGAGCCTGATGTGGGGCTCGAACCCATGATCCATGAGATCATGACCTGAGCTGAAGTCGGACACTCCACCAACTGAGCCACCCAGGCGCCCCTCTTTTTTTAAAGTAAAATTAAAAATGAAAATATTTTATAAATCTTCTACATATATACATTAGATTTTAAACAGAAAAAAACAATATTTTTGTGTTACTCCAAAGGTAAAATTGGTAGTAAATTAGAAATAAATGCAAAAATTAATAAAGCATATTGCCAGCTGTGGTTTAGGGAAATGGGAGCCTTATGATAAAAAGCTTGGAAATACATGCTGAAATTTAAAATGCATGTAGGCTTTGCTCCATAAGCCTCTGAGGTACTTTTCTCTAAACAGTGGTTTCTCAAATGTACTCTTCTGTCCAATACAACCTGAAAACTCTTGGGTGGTAATAAAAAATGTAGACTACTAGGTTTTATCTAGGATTTATTAAATTAAAATATCTAGAGTCATCTGCAACTTATGATAATCTGCAATTTCAATAAATTCCCCACTTGAAAACTTAGTGCACCTTCAGGTTTAGAACTGCTATCCCAAAGACATGATCACACAAGTGTGAAAAGTTGGTCACTGGAGCATGCATTGTCTAGAACAGTGGAAAACTGGTACCTGGCCAACAAAACTACACTGATCTTGACACCACCTAGAAAATAATCTCAAGAAATTGTTTATTGTGAATCTAACCCTCAAGAAACAATTAGAAAATGCAGATTTGGGAATATCCTACAAAGCAGTGAACTGAGAAACTTAGCAGAAGACCATGGGGAGGGGAAGAAAAAAAAAAAGTTTAGAGAGGGAGGGAGCCAAAACATAAGAGACTCAAAAAACAGAACAAACTGAGGGTTGATGGCAGGTGGCAGGGGGGGAGGGTGGGTGATGGGTATTGAGGAGGGCACCTGTTAGGATGAGTACTGGGTGTTGTATGGAAATCAATTTGACAATAAATTTCATAATAAATAAATAAATAAATAAATAAATAAAACTGGCAATGTCATAAAAAAAAGAATGATAGCAATGTAAATTAATCTTGTCCATAAAAATACAAACTGTGTCTGGTAGAATGCAAATGATTACTACTATATAGATATGATCAATTATTTTTGAGGGGGAGGGGCAAAGGAGGAGAGAGAGAATCCCAAGCAGGCTCCACACTCAGCCCAGAGCACTAGGCAGGACTCCATCCCCAACCCTGGGGTCATGACCTGAGCTGAAATCAAGGGTCAGAGGCCCATCCCTCTGAACCACCCAGGTGCCCCAATACTGACCAATCCTAATAGATTTTGCATTTATTTGTAAATCCATTACAACATTCCCTAATTGATATATATATATGTAGTTTTTCGAATTCTTTTTAAACTGGTTATATCTTGATTCCTTCATAAACTAAGAGATTTAAAAAAAATCTTCACTCACGTTTTTATATTTGTATGAGAGCCACAATTATATCCTCTTAAATTTTATGTTTGAGGGAACCTGGGTGGCTCAGTCAGTTAAGCATCTGACTCTGGCTTTCAGCTAAGGTCATGATTTCATGGTTTGTGAGACTGAGTCCTTCATTAGGCTCCACACTAACAGTGAAGAGCCTGCTTGGGATTCTCCCCCACTCCCTCTGCCCCTCCCCTGCTCGTGCGCTCTTCCTCTCTCTCTTTCTCTCAAATTAAATAAACTTTTAAAATTAATTAATTAATTTTATCTTTGACCCTTAAATGTCTTATTATGAGCATGACAGGTTTTGTTTTTGTTTTTTTTAATTTATATCCAAGTTAGCATATAGCACAACATTTTCAGGAGTAGATTCCTTAATGCCCCTTATCCATTTAGCGCATCCCCCCTCCCACAACTCCTCCAGTAACCCTCTGTTTGTTCCCTACATTTAAGAGTCTCTTGTGTTTTGTCCCCCTCCCTGTTTTTGTATTATTTTTGCTTACCTTCCCTTATGTTCATCTGTTTTGCATCTTAAAGTCTTCACATGAGTGAAGTCATACGATGTTTGTCTTTCTCTAATTTCACTTAGCACAATACCCTTCAATTCCACCCTCGTAGCTGCAAATGACAAGATTTCATTTTTTGATTGCCGAGTAATACTCCACTGTATATATATACTGCATCTTCTTTATCCATTCATCTGTCAATGGACTTTTGGGATTTTTCCATACTGTGGCAATTGTTGATAGTGCTGCTATAAACATTGGGGTGCATGTGCCCCTTCAAAACAGCATACCTGTATCCCTTGGATAAATACCTAGTAGTGCAATTGCTGGGTCGTAGGGTAGTTCTATTTTTAATTTTTTGAGGAACCTCCACAGTGTTTTCCAGAGTGGCTGCACCAGTTTGTTTCCCACCAGCAATGCAAAAGACATCTTCTTTCTCTGCATCCTTGCCAACATCTGTTGTTGCCTGAGTTGCTAATGTTAGCCATTCTGACAGGTGTGAGGTGGTATCTCATTATGGTTTTGATTTGTATTTCCCTGATGATGAGTGATGTGGAGCATTTTTTCATGTGTCAGTTGGCTGTCTATTCATGTCTCTTGGAGAAGTATCTATTCATGTCTCTTGCTGATTTCTTCACTGGATTATTTGTTTATTACGTGTTGAGTTTGAGAAGTTCTTTATAGATTTTGGATACTAACCCTTTATCTTACATGTCGTTTGCAAATATCTTCTCCCATTCTGTCGGTTGCCTTTTAGTTTTGCTGACTGTTTCCTTTGCTGTGCAGAAGCTTTTTATTTTGATGAGGTGCCAATAGTTCATTTTTGCTTTTGTTTCCCTTGCCTCCAGAGACGTGTTGAATAAGAAGTTGCTGTGGCCAAGGGAGCATGACAGTTTTATAAAAATATTAACAGGGGCGCCTGGGTGGCGCAGTCGGTTAAGCGTCCGACTTCAGCCAGGTCACGATCTCGCGGTCCGTGAGTTCGAGCCCCGCGTCAGGCTCTGGGCTGATGGCTCGGAGCCTGGAGCCTGTTTCCGATTCTGTGTCTCCCTCTCTCTCTGCCCCTCCCCCGTTCATGCTCTGTCTCTCTCTGTCCCAAAAATAAATAAAAAATGTTGAAAAAAAAATATTAACAGTATTTTAAAAAAGAGAGTATTGTATAAAATATAAAATATTCAAAATATGCTTATTATTGTTTCTTTTTCTAAAAGTTTGGTCTGGGGCACTTGGGTGGCTCAGCTGGTTGAGCATCCAACTTCAACTCAGGTCATGATCTCCCGGTTTGAGGGTTTGAACCCTGCATTGGGCTCTGTACTGACAGCTCAGAGCCTAGAGACTGCTTCAGATTCTGTGTCTCCCCTTCTTTCTGCCCTCCCCCACTTGCACTCTCTCTGTGTCTGTCTCTCTCAAAAATAAACATTAAAAATTTTTTTTCATAAAAAAATAAGCTTGCTTTGTAAAATATGTACATAGTTACACACACATATACTAAGATATAAAATAAGGTTATAAATTAACCTTATATATGGGATATAAAAGATAGAAGTATAAAATAAAATCATACAACCAAAAGCTCTAAATTACCTACCTGGGGCTACTATAACAAAGCCCACAGCCAGAGGCCCTCAAGCAGAAACAAATATTGATGAGCAGATTAAAGAAAAGACCAGACACCACTGAAGGCAAAATTTGCCTTAATAATTGTATAGTCCTTACTGTCTAACACAGTGACAGCCTGTTTCAAGGAGTTTGTTATTTATTTAGTCATTGCTGCATAATACATTGCACCCAAATAATCATTCATTATCTCATAGTTTCTATGGGACAGGAGTTTAGTCACAACACAGTGGTGGGGGCTTGTCCTAGCTACACATCTGGGTCATCAACTGGAAGACTCAAGGCTAGAAAGCTAAAATCACCTGAATGCCTCACTGAGGCTAGAGGCTGTGCTTCTGAGTTGGCTTGTCCCACAAAGCTAGCAATTTGGTTCCTTGCCACATGGAGACCTCCTACAGGGCTGACTGACTGTCCTCATAACAAGGTGGCTGGCTTCTCCCAGACTAACACAAGAGGAAAAAGCCAAGTAGAAGCTCTCCTACACTTGGAAGTCACACAGCATCAATTCCACTATTCTTTGAAACTAGCTGCAAGTTCTTTTAGTAGTTCAAATAGGAGATTTTTAGGTAAAAATCAATGACTTAGTGATTAATTAAAAATTGAAAAAATTTTTAATTCTCAGTTTTGCTGCTAAAGACTGGGCTGGTAGTATAATCATCATTCTTAAGGTCTGCCAAAGAAAAAATCTTAAACTAGTTAAAATTAAACTAGTTTAAAATTCTTCAATACAAATCAATCAGCTTAACTAAGCCAGGTGTAGGCTGGTGAGGAAAAACTTGACTTCTTTTGTTTACTGTGGCTAGAAATAAGCAATTATTTTTATTTAGGCAATTAGAAAAAAAAAAAGAACATTTTAGTACTTAAAAACAAAGCCCAAGTAACAATATTTGAAAAATATCAAATGAGTAATCATCTGGGCAATCAAATTCCAAGGTAAAAACAAAAGAAATTACAAAACCTTCCTGGCAAAAGCCACAGAAAATGTTAAAACAGTCTCAAAAAATGTGCTGTCACAACACTGCTATTTCTTTGCATGGATTGGGTGCATGGAAATGGATAGGATATATTTGTAAAGATAAAAAAATGACTCTTTTCTCAAGTGTCTTTGATTTGGAATAGTCATGGCTAATAATCTGAGAAGCCAGAAGGACAATCCAAATGAAAGAACAAATCTACCTAGAAAGATGAGACAAAACAACAGATGATTGTATACATTCAAGCCTCCTGCTTACTCTCCTTAAGAAGGACAGGAGAATTGCTTTGACTTGAAAAATATGCTAAGAGGTGAGCCATTGTGTCATAAGCCTGAAACTTGCTCCCTTTCAAGCCCTGCTGGGTAATAAGCAAATATATGGATGGTAAAAACAGAAACAGTGAGGAGGTTAATAAAGTGCTGGAAATTCATCTGTGATAAAAGATAATGAAAAAACCTATGAGCGGGTAGGTGTGACATTGCTAAAGTAGTAGAAGTGAGTGCTGTAAAAAATAGACAGTTTTTGAAGTATTCTTTTAAAAAAGGATTCCTAGGATACTATGAAGTTAGGTCTCTTCATGCCTCCCCCATGTTTCATTCCTGTAAAGGATCAACAATATTCATTTCTTACTTAAAAGATTATCTGTTGATAAAATAAAGTGAAATAAGTAACTGTTTCTGAAATGAGTCCTAGTTTTTAATGCTTCTTCTTATAGATAGGTTTTAGCACAATTTCTTATTTTTGTTTATAAAACTATACAATAATTTATTCATGCAGTGAGAAAAGGAAATTATCTTTCCCATTATTTTTATGCAAATGCAGCACATTATATATTCTCTACTCTACTACACCTTGCTTTTTGTGGACATATCATAATTTCATAACAGACCCCTACCCAAATGGGCATTTGGGTTTTAGACATTTCTTCTAATAACCACAAAATATCTACTTGTGACTTCTTACATTATTTTATTCAGAGATCACAAGGAAAAGAGACTCAAGCACTCAAAATTATTTATTTAAAATACACACTTTTGTTAAGTAAAGCTATCTTTTCAACTTAAAAGTTTATCATCCATTCAAAATAAACTTATCACTTAAATCCAGTGAAGTACAATTAACTTTTTCATACTAAGTTCAAGATAGAATCAAATAAAAATACCTTTCTATATACAGAAATGTAAAAGGGTTTTCAAAATTACTGTTGAAAGTCTATTAGTTAGACTCTAATTGAAATTATGTGTTTTAACTGAATTTCTTTTTTTCTTTTCCTTCTTCTTAAATCCTTATTTTTTATGTGGCTACTCACTGTAGCAAAAACAGGTCAAACATTTATCAGTTACATTTGATTATATACTAAGAATAATTTCTCTAGGTTTCACAAAATTAGTAAGTTTTTACTCAAAAAAACCTTGTCTTTCTTCAGAATTTCAAATGAGATCTAGTAAAACAAAAATTATGTGTTACTCAATTCCTAAGCTCAGCTACATGGTTGAAAGATTGACAGTTTGTTATATTCAAAGAAGGTCAAGTTAATACTTGACCAAAATATTTCCACAAAGAAAAATATTTTATTTTTTTAAGTTTATTTATTTTGAGAGAGAAAGAAACAGTGTGAGTCGGGGAGGGGCAGAGAGAGAGAGGGAGAGAGAGAATCCCAAGCAGGCTCAGTGCTGCCTGCACGGAGACCGATGCAGGGCTCGAACTCACAAACCGTGAGATCGTGACCTGAGACAAAACCAAGAGTCAGACACTTAACCAACTGAGTCATCCAGGTGCCCTCCACACACACAAAAAAAGTTTTTAATTGCTATATATTAAAATATATTGGCAGCAGGTGTGAAAATGGATGTATAAATATATAACAACATAAATGTGCAACTTACAGACTTTAAATATTAACCTTTAATTTCTCTATATGAGTACTTAAAATGTTAAATATATACTTGTAAAAATAATTTTAGTTCTCTGTACATTAAAGATTTCAGTGATTTTTTTCCGTAGAAATGTGATTAACATAAAACACTGATATTAAAAAAGAATATTCCCCCTCACTCCCCACTAGCTTAAATAAAATATAAACTTTATTTCTCTTTCCTATTACCTCAGTGTGAGCCCAGATGACTGCAGCAGACTGAGCCCAATGTGACTGCTCTTCCATTCTTTAACGTTGCTATGCCCTCCGTTACCATCTACCTGACTAAGGGTGGGTTGCCACAATGCTTCTGTTGTAGCCAGTGAACAGGAAAAAATGAACTTAAAAATTCAGTCCCACAAGTGACATGAATTAGTCTGCACTCATTCCACTGATAAGCACTTAGTTACAAGGCCATAACAGCAAGATATTGCCCTATCAATGGAAAAAAAAGAAAAAAAGAAAGTGGATTTCAACTAGCAATCTCCACAGTCCCTCTCATGTTTTCATGTTTTTATATTTTATTTTATTATATATAAATATATCTGTATGCATAGATGATACGTGGAAAAATAGAGAATCAGTGCAGGCCACCTGTTTCCTTCCACATGAAACTCTAGAGATGTCAAAGAAATAAGGACAGAGGACCTTTTTGTTCCTGACTTTAATCTTGCATTTCAGTAAAACATTTGCTCTAGATCATGCTTTTGTTTTTTCCTTTCTTTTTTCTTTCTTTCTTTCCATTGTTTTGCTGTGCTGAAATTAAAACATACAGAAAAACAGAACAGTCTCCCTGTACCTATTATCTAGTTTCATTAATGATCAACATTCGGTTCTTTTACTTCATTTATTACGCCAAAAACCTTTTTTTGAGTATTTTAAAACAATGGCAGACATGCCATATCATCTGTAAATATTTTAATATGCATCTCTAAAAGATAAGGGAAATTTAAAAAACAATCATGATACCATCATCACATCCAACAAAATAACACTGATTCGTTCCAGATGCTCTTTCCTATAATTTTATTTATCAGTAAAGTTTTTTTTCTTTGTAGTGTTCTCATATATTCTTTTTATTAGAGACAAATTAGTAATTTTCCTGGAAATATAAACCTTTGAAGTAGGCAAGTGGGGAGAAGGAGCTATGAACACTTCACCAGGAAGCACTCTTTTCTGCTCTAGCCCACAGTGTTTTGAACTATTAGTGTTCCTGGTTTCTGCAATACAATTTAGCTCTTAATTGTCAATTGTCTTTTAATATTTCACGTGTGTAGATTTGTTCTCCAACTATGCAGTGAACTCACTAAAGATAAATTCTTATACTGCCTTATTTTACACAATGCTAGACTCAAGATCTCAACCAATGTTACTCTCTTTCCAAAAATTCTTTGAAATCTCTCACCTTCTTTATTCATAATTATGTTTTCAGTAGCATTTCAGCATTTCATAAAATTAAACAATGAAACCAAGTCTCCATTTATAATGGCAAGATTTCTGTTAAGTTTAATGGTTTTCAGTCGGAGTCAAAATTCACGTAACAGCAACATCAAATCCCTACATCAAAATGTCAACTACTGACTGCAGGATACTGGAGTAGAGAATTACTGATTCTTAAATTTGTTTTATTATTAATTTTTTTTATTTTAAGTAGGCTCCACACCCAACTTGGGGCTTGAACTCACGATCCTGAGATCCAGTCACATCTTTTGTCAACTGAGCCAGCCAGGTACCTTTTATTGATAGATGTTGGTTACATTTCTCACACTCTTGTTCAAGTAAAAAGCAAGAGCAATAAGAAAATGTGGAAAGATCTTGTCCCTTAAAATAAAAAAAACAAAACCTCTCGGGGCACCTGGGTGGCTCAGTCGGCTGAGCATCCGACTTCGGCTCAGGTCATGATCTCACAGTTCGTGAGTTCGAGCCCCGCATCAGGCTCTGTGCTGACAGCTTGGAGCCTGGAGCCTGGAGCCTGTTTCGGATTCTGTGTCTCCCTCTCTCTGCCCCTCCCCCGCTCATGCTCTGTCTCTCTCTCTCTGTCAAAAATAAATAAAAATTTAAAAAAAAAAAAACCTCTCAAATAAATATGGTAGAGGTCTCTTGTAAGCATCTTCTATTCAGAAACCACTGTTCATGTATGTATCTAATTAGCATAATTAGTAGAATGCATGCTTTGCATTTTTAAATACAAAGTCCAAGGATAATTCTGCATAATTGACCAAAATAAAGCCACATCATTAAGGATGATTGTGGCAAGACTGAAGTGAAGAGAAGCAGTTTATAAATAGTATTAATAATTGCAGATAGTAAAGAATTATTTTAGTTACAGCTAATAAATAAAATCACAATTCCAGGTATGCCAGTGCATCAACCAAACTGGGATATGGTGAACACATGTTCTTATACCAGCCTTTTAAGGATTATTAGAATGAACTTTTCTTACTGCCACTACCTCTAGAATGAGCTCTTGATACTCTCAGCTCAGCTTCATGCCCCTTTCCCTGATTTCCACATTTGACATCCCCATCCAGTGGTGCTGTTAAGTGGGAGGCAAAGATAGTATTAACTTGAATCAGGAAATATCTCAAATATGATAGAGTCTATGCTGAATTTTAGATGGGGATATGTCATTGGAAATGAATACCTACATTTAGAATGTATTAGAGAACATTAGTCATGGAATAAGGAATATAGGCTTATTTTATGAGATATTAGATAGGCATCTTCTTTCTCCCTTGCTTAATTCCCGTTCCTCTCTCGTAGGAATTTCTCCTACGACTTCATTTGTATTGAATTGTTTGCTCCCTGCCTACCTCTTCCCTACTCCAGTATTTTCATGCCATGGTTTATACTGGAAATATCCGTGAATGACCTGTGCATTTAGTGATAGGTATATATACATCCTTTGCAAGAAAATCTGGGAAGAAACAAGAGTTTTAGTTCTCTTCAGTAAGTGTTTAATGGGTGACCATGAACAACTCACCTAATTTCTATGACCCTTAGATTTTTCATCTGTGAAATAAAGGGATTTGACTAAATTGATCCCTAAGATCTATTTCCAGTCGAAAACCCTATAAGACCTTAGAAGCTCTTAGTTCTTTTGGGGTCACATTTCTACAAGATTCTTTTAATTTGCTCATGGCCCAACAATCATGAGAGAATAGAGTCTTCCTTCTCACAATCATGGTAAGAACTTGATAAACTATGGAGATACAGCACCATGTAGCTAGCAACTGCTCAATAACAGAACTGAGGCTTTATACGTTAGATTTTCTGCAGGGTTTTAAAAAACTTTTGTATAAAGATCACATGAACAGTAATTTGGAAAATCTTCTAATTCATAACTTGCCTTATTAACTTAAAAGCTAAAGAAAGTTGCAAAACCCTGTGATAATAAAATACAGGAAGCCTGGATATACATTAATTAATCTTCTGTTCAAAGACCACCATCATTAGGGTGATATTTTTGGATAGGTTCTGCCTCGCAAATATAAAACTACATTATAAAAGTTTACTTAATTGCTAAAGGACCATGCTAACACCATCAAATTGACTATTCTGCTAATATTTAATTCTCATGGTAGAAAGTTCCCAAACTTTGGAACTTTTTATTTTTTGTTTTTTTAAACCCTGGCTATATTATTTAGCATGAGTCAAATTTTGAGGTAGTGTCAATTTTGAAATTCTGCCAGGCATGAAAAGGATTTCAACTCACTGGCTTAATTTACATGGCCACGAACTTTATAGCTTATCAGGCTCAATCTTGTCATTTTTGGCTGAGAGAGGCAGATTTTCACCTACATACGAGGTTTTAGCTATAATATTTGTTATTTTCAAACAGAGCCAACTGTTAATTAACTTTTTAAAAGTAGGTAATACATGTGTGCACACGATACAAAATATGAAATACAAAAATGATTTACCAGGGAAAGTCTCCCTCTCATACCAATTTCCCAGCCACCCAGTCTCCTACCAGCTCACATAGTTTTGGCAGATTGAGAGGAGCTTACAATTCTTTATTATTTTGTCATCTTGTGGAAAAGTCATTATAAACAGAAAATGAGGCAGCATTTTCATCTACGATCTGTTCTCCTTGTTTCCATGACTGTTATGAATTTAAGATAAGTTTATGTATCACTGTATAAGTAAAGCTCTAGGTGCTATACATTCTTTCAATAATCTCTTTCATGTCTTCAGAAAATAAACTGTTTCAGAACTGCAACGTGGATATATTCTTTTTTTGTTAGCTGAGATAGTTTAAACTTCAGTAAACTTTTGTTTTATAATAGTTGTGGATTTACAAAAAAATTTGGAGAGATGGTACAGAGAGGTCTCACATACCCTGCCCTCAATTTCTATTGCTAACATCTTACACTATATGATACATTTCTCATAACGAAACACCAACATCCACACTATTAACTGTATATAGTTCATTCTATTTCATTAGTGCTATGAACTGAATTTTGTATCCTCTGTCCCCTACCCAAATTCATATGTGAAAACACAAATCTTTACTTTGATGATATTTGGAGGTAGGGGACTCTGGGAGCTGATCAGGTCGTGAGGGTAGAGCCCTCATAAATGGCACTGGTGCCCTTATAAGAAGAGACACAAGAGAGATGATCTCTCTCTCTATCATGTGAAAACACAGCAAGAAGCTGGCTGTGCGTAAACCCGACAGAGGACTTTCACCAAGAACCAAACCATACTGGCACTCCGATCTCAGATTCCCATCCTCCAGAACGGTGAGAAATAAATGTTGTTTAAGCCACCCAGTCTATGGTGAGTTGTTAAAGTCCGAAATGACTAATAGTTTTTCCCTAACGTCCTTTTTCTATTCAGAATCCTATCAGGATCCCACATTACATTTAGTTGTCAAGTCTCCTCAGCCTCCTCTGGTCTGGGACAATTTCCCAGACTTCCCCTGTTTCTGATGACTTGGATGGTTTTGAGGAGTACAGGCCTGGCGTTTTACAGACAGTCTCTCAATCCTGGTTTGGCCTTTTTTTCATGATTAGACTGGAGTTACGGGTTTTGAGGAGGAAGATGAAGTGCCATTCTGATCATATCGGAGTACATGCCATCAACATGACATTACTGACAATGTCCACCATAAGCTGGCTGAGAAATGTTTGCCAGGTTCCTTCCCTACAAAATGACTCCTTATTTTATTTTTTTCCATACTCCAGTATTTGAAAGACAAGTCACCAGGCATGGGCCTACTCAAAGGAGAGAGGAGTTAAACCTTGCTCATTGAGGGGGGGAGGTATTTATGTAAATTATATGTAATTCCTCTCTATAGGCTATTTGTCTCTTTTCCACTATTAACAGACTTTACTTTATGTGTATTATAGGGTTCTTTATATTAATGTATGAGAGAATACCAGCTACAACTAACTAAACATTGTTGCCTGACATATTTCTGTTACACCTTTAAGTGAAGAAAATAAATGCTAACAGTTCAGTTATTCAACCAACATATATCGAACATCTTTAAACAAGCTTCTCTGTCAGGCACCTGATAAATACAACATGGCACAATGAATTCTTGCAATGGAACTTATGGTCTAATAGAAAATTACAATATGGTGTCATTAGTTACTGCTGAATATATGTACATGCAGAAGCCACTAAGGACTTCTATTCAGAAGGAACTCAGGATCATCAAACATCTTAGACGGAAGGGGATTCCAGGTAATTTAAATTATACCTGTGTAGATCTTTACACATTGCAAAATTATCAACTGCTTGTGTGTGTGTGTTTTAAAAATAGTGGTGGATGGATAGAAAATAGGTACCTCCAACTACTATAGCTCTGTGGCTTGGTGGCATGATGTTTAAAAAAAAGAAAAAGAACATGGGCTTTGGAGACCAACATACATTTTTTTGACACCAATGTCACCCCCAGGTATTGCTGTCTAATTTTAGATTAATAACTTTAATTCCCTGAGCTTTCTTATTTTCTCAAGGTTGTAGTATTCAAGCTAAGTCAGCAAAAATGCCTACATATTTTCCCCATTCTTCATGCATACCTCTTTGCCAATGTGATTTTGCATCTTCTGTTATCAAAAGGTAAAGACCATTTTTCTACCCTTGAATCTGGGCTTGGCTTCTTATAACTTGTCTTTTGCTAATGGGAAATTAGCAAACATAATGCACACACTTTAAAAGAGCTTGTGGGAGTAGGGGTTCACTTCCTTACTGTTGCTGGAGTCTTGCTGGTATGAATTCAGGTATTCCTGCCTTTAGCAGGATGAGACCAGTGCAGGAGACCTGAGGTATCCTTACCTATAGACAGCCACTCCCAGAAAAGTGAGTGAGTCCACCTGGGTAAACCAGCCCCAAGCTAGTCCACTGACTGACCACAGAATGAGCAACTGACCACAAATGCATGAGTGAGCCCTTCCAAGAGCAAGAGAAAACTTGTCCTTATCAGCAGAGCCCAAAGTGATGATCCAAATTGTTTCCAAAGGGTTTATTACACAGCAAGAGATAACTGATAAGAGTCACATATACCACCCGGAATGGTGATAGGAATCTAGTTAAGTATTCCAAGTTTCAGAGATAATGCTATATTTTTGTTTTTCTTTATTAGTGAGGTTAGACTACAGTTTAAAATGAGAACAGTATTCCCAAGCAGTCCCTAACCTGTTCCCAAAAGCCTCCACCCTAGCCATCTAGCTTCCTACAAAATTCTGATGGTGATTTTCTGTCCAGTAATTATCCCATGCTATCTATTTTCCTATTATTGAACAATTGTGTATGTGCATGATCTGCGTAAAGAGTGCCTTCATAGTACAAAGCCCCTTTTCAGGAGAAAAACTGATCTGGTTGTTCTTCCCCAGAGATGAGATATGTTTTTGCTGATCCCAATCTAGAAAACAAGTGATTCTGACTTTGAAAGTGTCATATGTGATCACTGTAAATAGAACAAGAGAATGCTGTGTTTTTTTTTTCTCTAAACAGTCAAGTTAACTTGTCCTGCAAAGCACAGATCTTTCCAATGAAAGGAAGGAGTGCAAGTTGGTGATTCCTAGCCCTAAGAATAACATGGATCCAGAAGGTAAATATGAGTCAGCATCACTGGGCCCCCACTGGGGATACAGCAATAACAACTACAAGCAGCCCAACACCAACTCCTCTGGAGTTAAATTGAGGGTACAGGGTACTAGTCCCATTGAAAATGGTAGTTGCGGCATGGCATGGCATGATAATAAATCTATGAACAGAATGGATGGGAAACAATACATCAAATGAGAGCTCAAAGGTTCCACAATAAGTGTCTCATGCTTATTCCAGTGTGACTGCCATTGCTTAAAACGTTGAGCTCTTCATGGGGAATATTATGAGGAAGCTGTCTTATCATGATACAGGCAGGCATCATACTGGGAAGTACACTCAAGATGCAATGAGATGGGGTGCCTGTGGCTCAGTCAGTTAAGCGACCAGCTTCAGCTCAGGTCATGATCTCAAATTTCCCGAGTCTGAGCCCCAGGTCGGACTCTGTGCTGAAATTCAGAGCCTGGAGCCTGCTTCAGATTCTGTCTCCCTCTCTCTCTCTCTCTCTCTCTTTCTCTCTCTCTCTCTCTCTCTCTCTCTCTCTCTCTCTGCCCCTCCCCCACTCATGCTGTCTCTGTCTCTCAAAAATAAATAAACATTAAAAATTTTTTTTTACCGACTTCAGCCAGGTCACGATCTCGCGGTCCGTGAGTTCGAGCCCCGTGTCAGGCTCTGGGCTGATGGCTCGGAGCCTGGAGCCTGTTTCCGATTCTGTGTCTCCCTCTCTCTCTGCCCCTCCCCCGTTCATGCTCTGTCTCTCTCTGTCCCAAAAATAAATAAAAAACGTTGAAAAAAAAATTTTTTTTTTAAATGAAAGATTCAATGAGAAAGTCATTCTTGTAAAGATCGGTGGCAGAGAAAAGAGGTGAATTTTTTCACTCTCCTCCACCTCCAGGGGGAAAAAAAAGGAAGGAAATAATGATTATCCCATTAATAACTACCATAGATTACAGTCCTCCTGTCGACTACACTATTCATCATTACAGTTATTCAAAGTATGTTCCATATAATGGCAATAGATGCTACTTGAACAAACCCAATTTGTTTGCTTTGAGAGGTTCAACCTCTCAGAATAATTGCTTATGCACCTTCTCCCCCAGCTCTTTCCTGCTACAAATACAAAATCACCCAACAACTAATCACAAATAAACATTACTGAGTTATTAGTTCATCAGTAAGACCAAATGGATCAATAGGTGATAGGATTTAAAACTCCACTTTGATTCAGAAATCCAGTTATTCAATTATTACCATCCTATTGTGTGTCTACCCTTTGGGTGAGTTGTTTAGCTAAAACAGAATTTACTTGAACTAAAAGGAAGAGAGGGTTTTTCCTGCCACATCATTTAAAATTGGTTAGAATTCATTATGTATCTCTAGAGATTAGGAAAAGCAATAAATTGGATATATGATCAGCTCTGGAAGCTAATGAGCTAGAGAGTGGGTGGGAATCCAATAGGTATAGATTAAGAATAGTTATGAATGTCAACCCTGTCCTGGGTGGTGACTATATCAATAGATTATATGCTAAAGACTGGTTGTTCTTTTTTCTAAACTTGCCTGACTCTATTTTCATTAAAATATACAACAAAAACACTTGTTAGAAAGGTATGGTTTTCAAGATGAGCCTAAATTTGAGGAAGAACCCTCAAAAATAATGTTTGAAATATTAGATGTAGAATTTTATACTCACTACACAGGAAAAAAAAACATTAATTTTTCAAGCACACATGAAATGTTAAAATTTGTGCGTGTAGTCAAGGACACAAGAAAGCCTCAATACATTCTGAAGATCAACGTCATATACACTGCATCTGCTGATAAAGCAATCAATTCAAAATCACGAACAGGCAGGCAATTGATTTAACATATTACCTAGAAAATTAACAACATGCTATTAGAAAGCTCCGGAGGGGTTCCAGTTCAAGATGGCGACACAAGAGGCCACTGAGCCCACATCTTCCCACCAACACACCTTATCCGTTCTCAGAAAAAAACCCTAGAACTGGTGGACCGACTCCTAAGCCAACAAGAGATACAACAACAACAAGAAAAGGTCCACATCTGAGCAGGTAGGAGAGGCTGGGGCACAATCAAGTCATAAACCACCCCCCATCCCCGCCGCGACGACTGGGAGGGAACGTAAACCCTGAGCTTCTCTCTGAGGAGCGAAGGCTTCAAAGACCACGACCATCACCCCAACTTTTAAGACCTGCACCTGCATGCCCACCCCCCAAAACATCTAGCTTTGAAAAGCAAGCAGACTTTGTCCACGAGAGGAGAGCCAGGAGGCTGTAATCTGAGCAAACAGCCCTTAAACAGCTCGCGCGCTTGGACTCCCCGGCCTCAGTGCCCAGCGCGGAAGCGGCTCATTGAGGAGCGAGGGGCGTGCAGGCTCCGTGTGGGAGACGCTCATTTGCTTTTTCCTTGTCTCGGAGCTTCGGCCTGAGCGACAGCCATATGATTTCGCACACATTTGGAAGTCGCTGGGGCTGTCCCCAGGGAGGGAGGTCCTGGCGGGTCGCCGTCTTCGGCCTCCCGTCCTGGGCTCTGGAGCCAGTATCTCCCGCCGGAGCTCCCTCAAGCGTGTGGTGCGCAGGGCATTGCGGCTGCGCACAGAGCGTGCCCCTTAAGGGCCTGGCTCTGATGGCTGCCGGGTGGGAGCTTACGGTCCTGGGTCCCCGGGGGCTGTAACCATCAGAGAAATCATTCTGGGCAGGCTACCACCCCACCTCCCCACCCCACATTGCACAGACTGACATACCCCAATCTTTCCGTAAAAAAAAGTCCTATTTGTTTGTCCAGGAGCTTCTGCCTGAGAGGCGGACTTCAGGTTTGACTCACTGGTAAACACCTGCAAATCTTTGTGCTCTCGTGCTCTCGGGAAACGCTAGGCTGGTGCCCCCCCCCCCCCCCCCCCCGTCTTTGTCTCTCCTGCCGCCTTGCTACAGCTTACCAGTATGTCCCAGACAGGAGCTTATACACTCATCTGGAGCCCCGAGGTCTGTGACTGCTGCCCAGGGGACAATTCTATTGCCCGGCACTGGTGGTTCGCAGGGTTCCAGTCCCACTGGACTGTCTATATGGGCCTACTGTAAAAGGTGCTGCCTGAGGATCTGGCTCCCAGTCAGCCTGACTCTAGGTGCTGAGATCCTCCCCATTGGCACATTGACAGGCTTGGGTACATTCTCAACTCCTGGAAGCTATTAAAAATAAAATGGGCTGCTCCAACAATCACAGGGGTTTGAGAGACAACCGAGAGCTAGGGCAAGGTTGAACAGTAATGTTCATCTCTTACATGAGGCCACCACTTCCACACGGGAAGACGTGGCCATTTTATCTAATGCCTAGACCCAAGGCATTAGAAGACCCAAGCTATATAGTCCCCAAAGGAGATGACTTTCCATTTCTTAAACACAGTCAAGCCAAATGAAGAGAGAGAGAAATATGTTCCAACAGAAAGAATAAAGTAAGATCTTAGAAAGATCTCGTCTTCATGAGGATAGGCTACTAGGGACAGAAAAATGTATCAATAGTCACCTGGAAATTTCAGTCAAGCCATTTAGTGATTTTTATTTTTCTAACACCCGTAGGCTGACTGAATCCTCTCCATCTCTCTATTCCTGAATGTGTAGATGTATAGACGACGGGGTTTAGAAAAGGAGTCAAAGCTACATCAAATATGGCTAGAAATTCATCCAGATGTGTTGAAGGAGAGGGCCGGCCACACATAGAAAAAAATCAGTAGGCAAAAAATAAAATCAGGACAGTACCATGAGCTCACGACAGAGTAAAAGGAGCCTTGGCTGAACCTCCAGAGGTGGCCAAGATGAAGATGTAAAAGGATGAGCAAGAAGAAAGCAACCAAGGAAACAAACCTACGATTAGCAGTGCCTGCGAACTTCAGTTATAAGTGTCTGTGAAGGCAAGTTTGATGAGCCAACGTATGTCACAGTAAAAGCTGGTCTAATACATTAAGGGCTACAGACAGGCAAGTTTACCACAGGAGCCAATTGGCCCGATGAGTGAATGAGACCAATGGTCTAGGCAACCACTAAAATCAAAATGCACATTCACGGGTAGAGAGGCTTACATATGGCTCTATAGCTGTCAAAGGCCATGGCTATGAGCAGCACATCTTGTTGCCTTCAAAACGGCATGGCTAAAGAAGACCCAAGCTATATAGTGCCCAAAGGAGACGACTTTCCATTTCTTTTTTTTTTTTTTTTAATTTTTTTTTTCAACGTTTTTTATTTATTTTTGGGACAGAGAGAGACAGAGCATGAACGGGGGAGGGGCAGAGAGAGAGGGAGACACAGAATCGGAAACAGGCTCCAGGCTCCGAGCCATCAGCCCAGAGCCCGACGCGGGGCTCAAACTCACGGAACGCGAGATCGTGACCTGGCTGAAGTCGGACGCTTAACCGACTGCGCCACCCAGGCGCCCCAGACTTTCCATTTCTTAAAAAGATCACAAATCATCCTGGGTACTGCAATGGAGCAAGATATCAGATCAGTGATGGAGAAATTGGCTAAGAGAAAACACATGGGAAAATGTAAGTAAGGGTCAGAGGTCACAGTAACCATTATGAGGACATTTCCCATTAGATACAAAAGAGAAGGAAAAAAAAAAAGAAAAGAAAAAAGAAGCTGGATCTCCTTGGAATTGGAGAGTTTCAGGAACACAAGCTCCGACACCGCAGAGTGGTTGGCTCCATCCACTGGCTCATATGGTAGGTTCATTCTAAACCTTCGTTACCTTAAGAAAGAAAATGACACAATTTTGGAAGGAAGAAAATGAAATAATTCATATTAATACTATTACATTTTATATAATACCCTCTATGGAAAAGTATATACATTTTATAAGTCAAATATTACTGAGCATTTCACAAAAATCAAATAATCCTTTTGGATTATGTAGTTACATATGACAGTAACTGAGTTGCCAAATTGCCTTGCTAACACAGGGAATGGTGCCTAGGAAAATTTATTTAAATGACAAGTCTTTCATACCCTATATAAATTACTTTTTCTGATCACTTTTTGGGGGCAGCAGCTAACTCAAATGTAGGCGTTTAAGCAACTAGGAGTTTTGACAGTATAAAATGCCAAATAAATTTGGAACATCTGGTGCTGTCCAAGTATAATGAGCCTAAATGAGATACATCGGAAGGAAGAAATGGACAAGGAAACTGGAGAAATAGGGAGTCTGGAAATGAGTCCAATAATCTAAAAAAGGAAAAGAAGCAAAGCAAAGAGCTGCATACCAGAAGAAAGTAACATGTATATGGTTTGTGTCTTCAAACTTTCAAAGACAAGATTTGATCCTGGTTGAATACACAAAACCAGAGGAAGATATCCAATTGCCCCTGAAAGAATAATACTTGGTCATTTTTTGTTCTGAGCAAAAGTAAGAATAATTTCAAACAATTGAGAATTAAACAACAAAAACATCCCATGTTAATATTTGTGGAACACAGAGCAGTATCTAGGGGGAAATAACTTTAAATATATTAATTAATATATAAGAAAGATTCACAACAAATAAATTAAGAATTAATTTTTTAGTTATCCTGTGCTGATAGAGTAATTCCTGAAGTACAATTCCTACAAAAAAAAAAAAAAAAGGATAAATGCTTCATTATTTTTCTTTATTTACTAGACAATAGAATAAATATTGATTAAATAATACTTCTCATCTCAGGATGGTAGGATTATGAATGAATTTTTATTTCATGTATACCTTTATTTATGAGATATTTTTAAATGAAAAATGTCTAACCTTAAAATCATGTAAAAAAAAAGCATTCCTTTTGAAAAAGCAATCAGGCAATAAAGATATCTTTGCAACTCAGTAAAATTCCTCTCCTCTTCTGAAGTATTAAAACTTCTGTATATACATTAAAAAAAATTTAAGACTTCTCATGAAATCTGAAACTGAGGTCGTTCCTGGAGGTTTTTTATGAAAGAATCTCCTACTAAAGTTAAGACCTCTGTTTTATGTCATTTTCAAAAAGATAGCCCCTCTTGTGTGGGGGCATTGGGTCAATATTCACTCAGAGGAATGAACAGCACTTCCTGAATCACCATTGCCTTTTTCTACAGAACCTGGATTTTCCCCTAGAGATTTCCTATCCACACACGCAACACTGACAATACTCAGAGGTTATAAAACCTGACAAATCACAGCTTGAGGTGAAAAAGCTTTAGGACTGAAAAATATCAAGAGGAATTAGAAATGAAAGATGAATGCAATTATATTCATTTTATAGCTAAATTATAATTGGAAAAAAACAAATAGTAATATGTTTTAAAATCTGGGGCGCCTGGGTGGCGCAGTCGGTTAAGCGTCCGACTTCAGCCAGGTCACGATCTCGCGGTCCGTGAGTTCGAGCCCCGCGTCGGGCTCTGGGCTGCTGGCTCGGAGCCTGGAGCCTGTTTCCGATTCTGTGTCTCCCTCTCTCTCTGCCCCTCCCCCGTTCATGCTCTGTCTCTCTCTGTCCCAAAAATAAATAAAAAAAAAAAACGTTGAAAAAAAAAAAAATTTGAAGACTGATTATAACTATTAGCAGTATCATAATATTGACCTGTGTTACATTAAGAATATCCTTTTTCAATGAGATGTTAAATTTAATAAGCTAATGAAGGAATGACTTTTCAGAAAAGGTAATAGGGGAGTTTTTCATTTTCAATTTCAAACCTGTGCTTCACTTTCTAGAATGCTTTTATTTAGAGGACAGAGGTGTTAGGAAAATTGTTGGTATGAGTTATTTTCCTTTCCCAGACAGGACTGACAAAACTAACATAGTCCAGCTTCTGGAAGAACAACAAAGTTCATTCTATATCATCTTATAAAGTTTGTATAAGTAATTTAGCTAATAGTACATATGAAAATGTTTCTCATTGTCAAAATAATTTGATTTTAGAGAAGTATATGGGAACCAGCTAGGTCCTCATTTTTCCCCCAACTTTTTATTTTGAAAATGTTCAAATCTACAGGAAAGTAACCAGAACAATCCAGTGAATACCATCTCTATGGGCTGAATTGCATCCCTCCAAAATTTATGTATTGGAGACTTAACCCCTAGTACATCAGAATGTGGTTGTTTTTGAAGATAGAGTTTTAATTAGTGGGAGGGTAGAAAAAATAAGATAAAAACAGAGAGAGAGCAAACCATAAGAGACTCTTAAATACAGAGAACAAACTGAGGGTTGATGGCGGCGGGGGGGGGGGGGAGATAGGTGATGGGCATTAAGGAGGGCACTTGTTGGGAAGAGCACTGGGTGTTATATGTAAGTGATGAATCACTGGGTTATACTCCTGAAGGCAAGACTAGGAAATACTGTATTTTAGCTAACTTGAGAATTAATTAATTAATTAATTAATTAATGAGCAAGTTAAGAGAAGGCCATTGGGATGGGCCCTAATCCAATCTGACTGGTATCTTTATAAGAGGCAATTTGGACCCACAAAGACACCAAAGGTGTAAATGCACAGAAGGTCAACCATGGGAAGAGGCAGAAAGGAGGCAGCCATCTACAAGCCAAAAAGAGAGGCCTCAGATGAAACTCACCCTGCTGACACCTTGATCTTGCACTTCAGCCTCCAGAACTGTGAGAAAATAGATCCTTGTTGTTTAAGCCATCCACTCTGTGGTTTTTTATTATGGCAGCTCTAGTGAACTCCTTATTTACTTTTCATAGAGAGCTAATCGTTAATATCTTGCTACATTTGCATACTGTCTGTCTGTCTCTCTCTCTCCACACACACACACACACACACACACACACACAATTTATATATATATATATATATATATATATATATATATATATATATAAGAGTCTTTTTATATATATATAAAAGAGTCTTTCATGGTTTGCTCTCTGTTTTTATCTTATTTTTTCCACCCTCCCACTAATTAAAACTCTATCTTCAAAAACAACCACATTCTGATGTACTAGGGGTTAAGTCTCCAATACATAAATTTTGGAGGGATGCAATTCAGCCCATAGAGATGGTATATATATATATATATATATATATATATATATATATATACACACACACACACACACACATATATATAACCACATGTTTGGCAGAGCCAGAGGAAGGGATGAACCATTTGAGTATTAATCACAGGCATCATGATACTTTTCTCTAAATACATCAGCGGGCACTTCCCAAGGATTATTATATTTTCTCATATAACCACATCACAGATTTCACATTCCGGAAATATAGATGTGGGGCACCTGGGTAGCTCAGTCAGTTAAGCGTCCAGCTCTTGAATTCGGCTCAGGTCATGATCTCACGGTTTGTGAGTTCAAGCCCCACATCAGGCTCTATGGTAACGGGTGCTGAGGCTGCTTGGGATTCTCTCTCTCCCTCTCTCTGCCCCTTCCCTGCTTGAGTACATGTGCATGCACGCGCTCTCTCTCTCTCAAAAATAAACTTGAAAAATATTTTAAAAAGGAAATATAAATGTAACGTAACATATTTATTAAATATACTGTTATATTTAAATATTCCCATTTGCCCTAACATAGCTAGGTTTTTTTGTTGTTTTCTCTAACCCAAAATTTAATCAAAGCACACACATTACATGTAGTTGCCCCATCTCTTTAATCTAGGATTGTTAGTTTGTTTTTTGGGGGGAGGTGTTTTTTTGTTTTTTAGGTCTTTTATGACCTCAGTCTTTTAAAAGAGCAGTTGTTTTGGAAAATACCTCTCAGTTTGAGTTTGTCTGATGGTTTCTTCATAATTAGATTCAGGATAAACATTTCAGGCAGGAATACCACTCATGTGATATGTCCTTCTCAATTTGTCACATGAGGGAAGCTTATATCAGTTTGTCCTATTTTTGAGGATGTTAAATTTGACTATTTGGTTAAAATTATGTCTTCCAAATTTCATCATTGAGAAATATTCTTTTATCTTTGTAAATGATAAGCTCTCTTTTGTCTGATAATTTGACACTAGGTGACTATCATGTTCCCCAGTAATCTTTCACTCGTAGGTTTTAGCTCATTGATGGTTGTTGTCAGAATAAATTATTATGATGGTGGTTATAATATGATGATTAAACACTCTGGTTTCTCTTCAAATTGTATGATTATTGAAATATATATCATTAGCTGGAATTTTTCTTCAAAAAAGGACTCTTTTTCCCTCTTTCCCTTTAATTTTTTTTTTCCTGCCAGAGGGGAGTCATGAATTTTTTACTTTATTTTATTTATTTTTTAAATTGAAGTATAATTAACATACAAGTTATATTAGTTTCAGGTGTACAACATATTGATCCAACAATTCTATCCATGACTCAGTGCTCACCATGACAAATGTAGCCACCATCTGTCACATAACAACATTATCACAGTATTACTGACTACACTCCCTATGCTGTATTTTCAACTCCGTGACTTACTTATTTTGTAACTAGAAGTTTGTATATCTTAATTCCCTTGACTTGAATTTATTTTATTCACTTTTTCTGATATATTTCTGTCATTATTCATTTGGATGTTCAAATCGTCCCAAATTTCACAAGCAAGAGTGTTTTCAAGTTGACCCCTCCTAGCTCCTTGGTTTTTGAGCATGACTTTGTTTTCTGGCATAAGAAGATGTTTGTTTAAACCAAAACACAGTAAAAGACAAGCTTTCCCATTTTGTTGTTAAGTCGCTGAGGGTATATTTTAATCTAGAAGAGTTCCCTTCTCTTTATTCTAAAATCATATTGACATATTGAAGAACCTGATCTAGTTGCTATAGTTTTCCACCTTCTAGACTTTGTCTAATTGTTTCCTCGTGATATCATTCAACTTTCTTTATCACGTGTATTTCTATAATGTGAGCAAGAGATGGAAAGATTTCATTAGCTACAGGGTAAATATTTTTGGCAAGTGCATTTTATAAGTCTTACTATACTTTATATTATATCACATTAGGAGCCATATAATATTTAGTTGCCCTACTATTAAATTTAATAGACACCCTATTATTAAATTGAGATGTAATGTCATCATCTGTGTGTATAATAAAATGTTTTTACCACATTCACAAAACTCATGTTTTATTTTTTATTCAAATAAGAGATTATTACCTAATGATTGTAAATGAGATTTTATTGATTCCAATAAATGTAGTTAATAGCTTCTTGAGGCTATATCTTTAAATATCAGAAAATTGCAAGTAGAGTAAAATATCAACACATTTCAAAACTTAGATTCTAAAATTGGCATTTTCCTTTGTGGCCTCACCAATTCTACAACTAGAGATATTCTACAGTCACTTGTCAAGTTCATAAATATGATATAGAAGGATATTCAAAACAGGAATATTTATAGTCACAAAAATGTAAAAACAACCAAGGATTCATTCTCAGGCACCTGGGTGACTCATTCGGCTGAGTGGCCGATTCTTGATTTCAGCTCAGGTTGTGACTTTTTGTCAGTCTCTGTGCTGAATGTGGAGCCAGTTTGGGATTCTCTCAATCTCTTTCTCTCTCTCTCTCTCTCTCTCTCTCTCTCTCTCTCTCTCTCTCTCTCCCCCTCTCTCTCTCCCTCTGCCTCTCTCTCCTGCCCATGTTCTCTCTCTAAAATAAAATAAAATTAAAATTAAATAAATAAAACAATAAAATAAAAAAATATATATATAAATATATACCTTTTTTTAAAAAAGAGAGGATTTGCTCAATTTACTGTGGAACATTTAAAATATAAATACTATGCAGGCATTAAAGTCCATTAAGTAGATCTCTTCCTATGCATACAGAATCCTGGGCAAGATTTATTTAGAAAAGAAAGCAAGTTTCAGAACCCTTTATATAGTGTAATTCCATTTATGTTAAAAAAGTTTTTAAATAACTCATTAAATAATTAGAGAATATTTGAAAACATACAATGAACTTTTACCTAACAAGAAAATGTTAGGTAATAACTTTGATAAGGTTAAATGAGGATTTCTTTTTTAAAAATATCTGTTTTAGGGTGCCTGGGTGACTCAGTGGTTTAAGTGTCCAAATTCGGCTCAGGTCATGATCTCACAGTTCATGGGTTGGAACCCTGTGTCGGGCTCTGCACTGACAGCTCAGAGCCTAGAGCCTGCTTTGGATTCTGTGTCTCCCTCTCTCTCTGCCCCTCTGCCTCTCGCGATCTGTATCTCTCTCTCTCAAAAATAAATCAACATTACAATGAATAAATAAAAATATCCATTTTAGGGGCATCTGGGTGGTTCAGTTAAACATTGGACTTCGGCTCAAGTCATGATCTTATGGTTCATGATTTCAAGCCCCCATATAGAGCTCCACATTAGCAATGTGGAGCCTGCTTGGGATTCTCGCTCTCTCCTCGCTCTCTGCCCCTCCCCCTCTTGTGCTTTCTCTCTCTCAAAATTCATTTAAAAACTTTAAAAATAAATAAAACTAAAACTATCCATTTTGAATAAAGATTTATTCAGGTTGACTTACTTCTGACTCTTTAAATTTTTCTGGATTACTTTTCAAGTATATATTGCATCAAGTCTCTATATCTAACACTCCTCAAATTTGTAAGAATAAAAGACTGTCTTTTGTAGAAGTCAATACTCTTTATTCAGTATAAGAAAAGCAAACAAGTTGTGTTGAGTTTCTATGTGAGCAGGCCAACCTTAGGGCACTCTCTGGCTAGTCTATCTAACCACAAATATGACTTCAAAGCTGAAGATTGACCAAAGATCCCTGATCTTGTTACAGAAAAACTGAAGCCAGAAGAAATCAGAATTTATAGATGTGAAAACCCGGATTTCACAAAAATAAAAATCACAATAATAACAACCAGAGCAAATACTGGGAAACAATTCTCTTGATAAATAGGAGAGTAAATAAGCAGACCACCATAACCAAATGATTGTACTTCCTTAGATTTGAATTGAATGACCACCGCCAGCAACAACAACAAAATTAGTTAAATTAGTAGCATACCTCTAGCTAAAGGAAGGTTCTGATTTCAAACAAACAAACAAACGAACAAACAAACAGAACCATTATCTACAGAAAGGATATATATACACAGAGAGAGAGAGACTGACAATTCTGATTTCAAGAGAATACGCTTTCCAGTTTGTACATTCTTGTAAATGACATGTTCTGCTAGCCTGCTGGAACTACTAGCTCTTTATATTTCCCAGCAATGGTCTGTCCCTTTCTCTTTGGGAAGCACTTAATGAGCCCTGTACTCCTGGAAGTGAAAAGAGAGCACACAAGGGCTCTGGTTCTGCTGACAGAGTCATTTCCACTGCTCCTGATGGTTTTTGGGTTTCACAATGTATTCACTTCACCTTTAATTACAGAAAGTGAGACTAGTTTCTTTGTTTCCCTTTGATTTTGGTCATCTTCTCCAAATTAACTTGAGGCTCTGTCTCTCAAATAGGAAGTTAACATTCATTCAAGTCAAGAACGTGGGAGTAAGCTTTTTTTTTTCTCTCCTTACAGATATTCTTGAGCTATTCAGCAAAACCTGTACCCACATTCAAAACCTGTAGATTTAATTATATGGTTAAAAAAAAATTAACAGCTAAGTAATCACTGGTCACCTTCAGATATGGCTAACAAAGCCATCTTTCTTGCTCATAGATGTGATCCTTCAAACTAGCAATGGACAAAACTGAACCCTCCTTTTATATCAGATCAATTGCACAGACAGCCAATGCCCCCAAGCTTTCCAGGAACTGTAATGTTCAAGGACACTGTAATGACTCAGGCCACCTCCTGGCACTTCCCCAAAGAAATTTTGCTAAGCATCTCTCCTCTCAGATTTCAGGACACAACTGGAAAGTCACCTAACAAACATTCCCTCCATCCATATTCATGTAAGTTTTCTGTGGTCTAATTTAATAGAATTCATCTCCCTATTCAATCTAATTTTAACACAAAAACAAATACATTTCTACTTCAAGTAAAGGAAGGATAATATGCCTATGCTTTGCTTATCTCCGTGGGCTATTGCATTGTATTCTATCATAAGGAAACTAGTCTTTTGGGGAATACATAGAAATTATAATGGAGCAATTAGACAGCTCAATAAAATAGAAAGGAATTTAATTCAATCAACAGAACAAGGAGAATAATCACATTAAATACAGTACTAGTGCATAGTGTGTGGAATATTATCCCAGTAATTACAAGCCTCTTGATACACCACAAAGCACATTCAAGTTAAGATACTTTAGCTCAGCTAACTGATCTGCAAGAAATGTATGAAACAAACATTCCTTAGGTCATTCATTTCTATTTTAACCTCATAAAAATCTATATTTCTACTTTACTTTCTTTCTGTCTTCCCCGGTAGCTCACTGTGTAACTTCTAATAAAATGCCTCCTATTCTCAGAACCCTTCCAAAATGTGCCTTTCTAAAGCAAATATCTCAGATGGCACAACTAGTGACTGATTTTCCTTTTATCTATCCCCTCTTCACCCTGCACAATGACCCCATTAACTGTATTTATCCTTACAAAACTCACCTCCCTGGTTGCTTTGTCTCTCAAGTCCTTGTTTTCTCCCTAATCCATTTGTTGCTGTTCTGTCTTCTTTGGCTTCTCTTGTAAGTTTTATCCCAAAAGGAGCATCTTCTTCCTGTGGGCCTGACCTTGGTCATCACATAGTCACCTTGTGGGTGAGTGAAACACCAACCAAATTTCAAACTCCAACCCATCTGCTTTCCCCCATCCTTGATTCTCATTCTCAGCTATTTCTAATTATAAATCTTAAAATCATCTGGAACTGAACATACCCCAAATGGAGCTCCACATTTGATTCTCCCTCTCATTCTAGCACATTCTACCACAGAGTCAAGAAGACCCAAAATCTTTATGATCATGATTGAGATCTCGCTCTTGAAACCTCTACACCCAAAGGTTGGATGACTCTATTCGGGTTATCTCTCTTTGCTCCTGCTTCATCTACACTATCTCCTTTGTTCGCCTGGGTTCATAAAACCTGTTGAGAACTCTACTATGATAATTTTTAAATTAATCCATCAAATTTAAGATTTTTATTCTTAAATTTCTAAATCTACTATCCATACTCTAGCATTTTTATTTGAGCCCTAACTTCTTGACTTAACTCTAAGGTTTGGCTCTCTAATTATTTTTTAATTAACAATAAAAATAATTTCAAATATGCAGTCTTATTTGCATTTAAAATTGATGTGAGGGGCGCCTGGGTAGCTTAGTTGGTTAAGAGTCTGACTTCGGCTCAGGTCATGATCTCACGGTTCAAGGGTTTGAGCCCTGCATCGGGCTCTGTGCTGACAGCTTGGAGCCTGGAGCCTGCTTCAGATTGGATTCTGTGTCTCCCTCTCTCTCTGCCCCTCCCCCGCTCACGCTCTGTCTCTCTGTGTCTCTCAAAAATAAGTAAACATTTTAAAAATTTTAATTAAAATTGATGTGAAAAAAACAATTTTTTAATGCTTGTATTTTATTATAAAAACAAAAACAGTTTTAGATTTGAAAAAGAAAGAGTATACTTTTGGGAATCATTTCTATAGTTTGTTACTAGATTTGAAAAAGAGCAAGGGCTGAAACAACTATTTTATTTATGTACATAGATGAAATAAAAAATAAGTGCTATTTATTTTAGCCAATTGATCATATTTGTCCTATGAGCTTTGAAGGTTTTTATAATATCTTTATGTACAATGTAAACTCCACAAAAGTAAGTGCTTTATCTCCAGCAACTACCTACGTGCCAGGCATTTAGTAGACACTCAATAAATATTTGCTTCCTCAATAATTATAAATTTGAACAGCTATGAGTGGAATTAAAGTGTACAATAATTTTCCCTTCTATTTCTCCATGTACTTAGTTTCTATTACCACTTTGGCAATTTCTTTTGTATTTGATTGGAAGTATTATAAGCCCAACTAAGTATGTGTCCATTTATGTAGATAGGCAGATATATGCGTGTTTGTGTTTGTGTGTGTGTGTGTGTGTGTGTACACACTGTAACCATCCTTTTTCTTGTCTCAAATGGGAACGATCTATACACATTTCCCTTATCTCATCTTTTGTATTTAAATGTTTTGGTGGTCATTCATATTAATTTTTGGAAAACTCTCTTCTTTATAAAGATGACATAGTATTCCTAGAATTAACACATACTCAATTTATTTGGCCAGCCTGTTATTGGGGGCATTTAGACTACCAGGGTTTTGCGATTTTTAAACAATGTTGCAATAAATATTCTTGCATGGATATCATTACTCATATGTGTGAGTATCTGGAGGATAAAGTCTTAGAATTGGAATTTCTGGATCAGAGTAAATGCATTTAAAATGCTAATCATCTGTGTGTGTACCTGGGTGGCTCTGTCAGTTAAGTGTCCAACTCTTGATTTTGGCTCAGGGCTTGTTCCCATGCTTTCGTGGATTCAAGCCCTGCATCAGGCTCTGTGCTGACAGTGCAGAGCTTGCTTGGGAGTCTCTCTCTCCCTCTCTCTTCCCCTCCCCTGCTTGCTCTCTCTCTCAATCTCTCTCTCTCTCTCTCTCAAAATAAATAAACATTTTTAAAAAATAAAAAGGGGCGGCTGGGTGGCTCAGTTAGTTACGTGTCCTACTTCAGCTCAGATCATAATCTCATGGTTCATGGGTTCAGGCCCTGCATGGGGCTCTTTGCTGTCAGCACAGAGCCTGCTTCAGATCCTCTATCCCTACCTCTCTCTACCCCTCCCCAATTCATGTTCTGTCTCTGTCTCTCAAAAATAAATAAATGTTTTAAAAAATTATTTAAAAATAAAAATAAATAAATAATATCCTAATTTTTATTGGCAAATTTCCTTCTGTAGACATACCAATTTATACTTCCAACAAAGTATAAGAGCACCGTTTTCCTTCATAGTGGCCAAAACAAGACCATGATTTTTTTTTTGTTTCTTTTCTTCTTTTCATGTTTTCATCATTTGAGTATTTCTTTTTTTTTTTTAAAGATTTTTTAAGTGTTTTTTATTTATTTTGAGAGAGACAGAGAGAGGGATTGAGAGAGAGTGAGTGGGGGAGGGGCAGAGAGAGGGAGAGAGAATCCCAAGTAGGCTCTGCACCATCAGCTCAGAACCCAATGAGGGGTTCAATCTCATGAGCCCATGAGACCATGACCTGAGCTGAAATCAAGAGTTGGATGCTTAACAGACTGAGCCACCCTGAGTATTTCTTTTTTTATTTTAATTCCAGTGTAGTTACCATACAGTGTTATATTTATTTCAGATGTACAATATAGTGATTCAACAATTCTATGCGTGACTCACTGCTTGTCATGATAAGTGTGTTCTTAATGTTCGTCACCTATTTCACTTATCCCCTACCCACCTTCCCTCCAGTAACTACTAGTTTGTTCTCTATAGTTAAGAGTCTGATTTTTGGTTTCTTTCTTCTTTTATCCCTTTCTTTGTTTCGTTTATTAAATTTCACATATGAGTGAAATCATATGGTATTTGTCTTTCTCTTACTGACTTATTTCACTTAGCATTACACTCTAGATTCATCTGTGTTGTTGCAAATACCAAGATTTTGTTTCTTTTTAATGGCTGAATGATATAAATTTGTTAAGATAATTTTCTTCTTTTTCCTGATACCAGAATAAAATTATATTATGCCCAAGCTCAAAAAAGAAAAAGAAAAAAGAAATGTAAATGAAATAAATATGTCTTATTAATTATCCTCATATTTTAAAAACATTTGTATTGCCATTTCTATGAATTTCCAGGAACAGTATACACCATCAACTTATTTTCACTATTTTCTATGCTATTATAATTTCAGTCATTACCTTTTTCTCACTTTCCCACCTTCTTGGCTTTGCATTTACAATCCTCTCTTCCTGAAATGCCTTTTACCAGCATTTCCTTATACCTTAAATCAGAATCTTAATTCTGTATGCATAGAATATCTCCAGGTGGTGGTGCCCTGGAGAAACTGGTACCATATTATTTCTGGGTAGACAAACTGAGAGAACAGAAACAGAGATTAGATTTACTTGTCATTGCAACCATGTCGGTACTTTTGAGTTTTATACAAAGCATATACATAACCTATATGCCAGAAAATACAAGCATTAACACACACCTGTTAATAATTCACACCTTGTTTTTTAAGGTATAGCTTGAGTGTAATTTTGAACTGAATGTTATTTATCTTTACTACTATTAACACTCATGAAAATTAACTATATACTCATAATATATTCTTTGAATTCTGCCAACACTCTAGCACATTCCTTAATCAATGTAGGTACTCAAAAGCTGTTTAATTCATTTAGCAAACCTTTACTGAGCTGCTGTTCTGGGAAAGTATCTTGGTAATCACTGGCAACAGGATTTACAGTCACAATTCCTGCCCTTAGAGATCCCAGTTAATGATGAAGATAAACACAGAGATAAATAACTTTCATAGGTGCAATTGAGACATGCATAGAAAGAAAATAATAAACATGAAGTGATTATCTATCTCAGCAATTTCCAAAGACTGAGTCAAGTAGCCCCTTCTCATGATGATTTTAGTTGGTCACCAAAAACATTTTTTTATTAGATAATGATTCATTGCAAAAAATATATTACAAAAACTAATAATTTGTGGAGATTAATTTGGTATGAGGTTAAAACAGACAGTTAATTTTAAGAAGTCAGTCACAGTAAAGAAAAAATAAGTAAATAAGTGTTTAGAGAGAGCAAAGCTCTTGGAACACTAGTGAGGCAGAGATAAGGATAACTGATGTTTGGCAACTATTGACCAATCAGATGTCAACCAGAAACATGCTGCACTGGTAAGGATATCATAATTAAATTTGGAATATCTTCCCGTTTTTGAGGGTTTACTCTGGATCCAGGTTTATGTGCTTTAGAGTATCAATAGTCACAATATCCCAAAGACATGTATTTTCTTGAGGAAACAGAGACTAAGAGAAGTGAATTAAATGGTGCACACAAGTAAAAGTGTATTCTTTAATTTCAGTACAATTGTACCAAGTAGGTGGCTAGTATTGGAGGAGATGATAGCTAATTTTACTCATCTCATAAATCTTGGATTTGAATGGGGAAAAAAATCCTAGGTTAATAAATACCATTTATGAGAGATGCTATGAAAGGGGATTATGAGCACTTATGGCAGAACAGTTAAGGGTGGGAGGTAAGGGTAGAGAAGACTTCCTTCTGAAGGTGATGTTAAATTTGGCTCTCACGAATAAAATAGGAGTTCCTGGGCATGGCACAAAGAAAACTTCAGGGGAAGTTCCTAAGGAAGGACATGAAAGAAGTCTAGTGTGGCTGGGTATAAAGAATTCCCCACAAACAGTGATGGAAGAATGTCTGTGTTTCCACGGTCCTGCCAAGAGTAGTTGTCAAAGTTTTGGATTTTTGCCAATCTCATGGGTCAGAAATGGTATCTTAAGATAGATTTAGTTTCCACTTCCCTTATTATGAACCTCTTTGCTTTCTTTCTTTTTTTTTAGAATTTTCTTTTTTTTTTTTATTATTTTATTATTATTATTTTTTTAATTTTTATTTTTATTTTTGGGACAGAGAGAGACAGAGCATGAACGGGGGAGGGGCAGAGAGAGAGGGAGACACAGAATCGGAAACAGGCTCCAGGCTCCGAGCCATCAGCCCAGAGCCTGACGCGGGGCTCGAACTCACGGACCGCGAGATTGTGACCTGGCTGAAGTCGGACGCTTTAACCGACTGCGCCACCCAGGCGCCCAGAATTTTCTTTATTTGTTCTTATTTTGTATTTGAGAGAGAGTGCTTGAGTGGGAGAGAGGGGCAGAGAGGAGAGAGAGAGAGAGAGACAGAGAGAGAGAGAGAGAGAGAGAGAGAGAGAGAGAGAGAGAGAATCTTAAGCAGGCTCCGTGATCAGCACAGAGCCCAATATGGGGTTCAATCCCAAGACCCTGGAATCATGATCTAAGCCAAAACCAAGAGTCCAATGCTCAACCTACTGAGCCACCCAGGCGTCCCTATGAACCTCTTATTTTAAGCTTAAGAACAGTTTACATTTCTTTTCCTATACACTATTATATCATTGACATATTTTATTTTTCTATATATTTTTCTATTTTCATCTTTTGTATATGATGTGAGGTATTTATTTGTTTTCTAATTTGACACATACCTTTCAGTTTTATTATTTTAATTTGTGATGAGGAAAGTTTCAATTACATTTTAAGCCAAATAAATCTGTATTTTATGTGGTTTTGAGTTTAGTGACATATTGAGGAGTATTATGTAATCCCAGATTATAAATGTATTTTTCTGTGTCTTCTTTTGTATTTTTCTGATATCAAGTGCTTTGCTTGTTTTCAGATATTTGCTAAATGTTTGCTAAATACATGATCATTGGGATTTATTTTGGCACGAAGTGTGAGGTATGGATACAATTAGATTTTTCTTGAATTATTTCCATTGTTGACTAATCTATCTTTTCCCAATTGATTTGAACACTGCCTTTATCTAATACTTGATTCTTATAGCATTTGAGTACTTTATTGGACTTTTTTTTTTGGATGTTTATTTATTTATTTTGAGAGAGAAAGAGAGCAAGCAGGGGAGGGGGAGAGAGAGAGAGGAGAGAGAGAGAGAGAGAGACAAAATCCCAAGCAGGCTCTACATTGTCAGCACAAAGCCCAACACTGGGCTCAATCCTAAGAACCATGAGATCATGACTTGAGCTGAAATCAAGAATGGGACACCCAGCTCACTGAGCCACCCAGTCACCCCTACTGGACTCTATTCTATTGTATTGATGAGACTATATATTCATCCAGTAGTGATGTCATGATTTAATTACTATTGTTTAATTGTTTTATTATCTTTTTTTTTTTTTTTTGAGAGAGAGAGAGTGCCAACATGAGAGACGGGGGACAGAGAAAATGTTAAGCAAGCTCTATGCCTTGCACAGAGCCCAATGCAGGACTCGATCCCACAACACTGGGATCATGACCTACGGCAAAATTAAGAGTCCTAAGCTTAATTGAGCCACCCAGGCACCCCAGGAAGATATATTTGGGTTTTTTTTAATTATTTATTTTGAGAGAGAGAGAACACACACGTGCCAGTGCATGTGCAGGGGAGGGGCAGAGAACGAGAGGATTCCAAGCAGGCTCTGTCAGTGCAGTGCTCAATCCCATGAACTGTGAGATCATGACCTGATCCGAAATGAAGAGTTGGATGCTTAACTGACTGAGCCATTGAGTCACCCTGAAGGAAAATATCTTTGTAATAAATGTTTTGATATACTAAATGATCAGTGTTCTGAAGATTAAATGAGATGATCCATGTAAATTGTTTAGCCCAGAATTCACAATACATATAAACCTAGAAGTTTTTCTGGAAGTTGCTTTTATCTTTTCCATCTATCTATCCAGCTCCTGTCTAACAGTCACATAATGTTTATTTATTTAGCTATTTCCCCTTATTAACATTTCCCCCTCTTATAACTATGTTATAACATTTGTTAGAATGTTACATGGGGTAAGTCCCAGAAGTGGATTTGCTCTATCTGAACCAATGCATTTAAATAGATTTTTTCAGGTTACCCTACAAAGAGATTGTACTCAAATACATTATCTCCAAGTAATTATCGGTCTCTGTTTCCTATAACCTCGGCAAGAAAGTGTTATAAATATTTGTACATGTAAAAAAAAAAATCATTGTCTTCTTAATGCCTGAATTTGTATTCCATGCATTATTAGTGAGGGTAAATGTATATCTATTGTCTACTTTAACTCTGCCATTGTAAAATACATTTTCATGCTTGTTTGTTTTTTTAACTTATTTTTCTTTTGGATTCTTTGTCTTTTCTTTATTGATTTGTTGGAGCTCTTTATATTAAGACTATTAATACTTTGTCATATGTGTTGCAGAACATTTTCCCTAGTTTGCCATTTGTCTTTATGTAGTTTTAAATATCTTTATGTAGTTTTAAATATTTTAACCTTTGTTTTATGGTATTCAGGATTTATGGCATGCTTGGAAAAGCCTTTCCTATTCCAAAATTATAAAGCTACATTTTTCTGTAGTCTTTCACACTCTTGGATTACTATGTTTGCATTTGTGTCTTTAATCCATCTGGAATTTATTGTTGAGTTTGAGGTAAGGCTATCACATTGTATTCCTAACTGCAGAGCCAAATGTTTCAAACTATTTACTGGATAATTTATTGTTTATATCCAGCTGGGAGTTCCCATCTCATTATTATTATTTTTTGGATACTATTTATTGGCTCTTTTCACACATTTGTTATTCCACATACACTTTAGAACCATTTGCTGTGTTTCAAGAACATTCTGAAGGGACTGTATTTGAAATCATTTTAGAAATTAGGTGATAATTGCCATTCGTATGACATGAAGTGTTCCAGTTTAAAGCACAGTGTGTCTTCCCACTTTTAAGGTCTTTACATAAACTTTATCATGAACTTCTCCATAAATCTTTCATTTCTTATTAGTTCCTATATATTGAATCATTTTGAGGGTTTTATTTTCTTTCAATGAGATTATTCTTGCTTTCCCTTATTTTAGTTATTGATAAAGTTATCTCTGCAAAATACTATGAATGTGTGCGCGCACACACACACACACACACATGTCATGAGATTAATAATAAAGCACCAAGATGAGAGATGTATATGAACCTTTGGGTGCATCATTCTAATTGTACATGTTTCATGAGTCTATGGGTCAAGAATTACACTATCAGATATATACCTAAGTGAAATCAATTCATGTGTCCACCAAAAAATGTGTATACGAACATTTATAGCAGTTTTGTTCACAATAGGTAAAAAGTGGAAACAATCCAAATGTCTGCCAATAGGAGAGTAGATAAGTTGTGATTTGTTTATACTATGGGGTACTACACAGCAATACCAACAATAATAAAATAACTGCTGATACAAGAAACAGCATGGAAAATCTCATGACCACCAATACTATGTCATTCTATTTATGTGAAGTTCAGTTACTGGTAAAACTAATCCTGTAGTAGAAGTCAGGATACTGGTTGGGGTGTCTCGGTGGCTCAGTCAGTTAAGCCTCCGACTTCAGCTCAGATTATGATCTCAGCTCTGTGAGTTCGAGCCCCATGAGGCTCTGTGCTGACAGCTCAGAGCCTGGAACTTTCTTCAGATTCTCTGTCTCCTTCTCTTTGCCCCTCCCCAGCTCACACTCTGTCTTTCTCTCTCTCTCAAAAATAAATAAACATTAAAAAAAAAAAAAAAAGAAGTCAGGATAGTGGTTACTTTGGGGAAGGTTAGGTATTGTCTGGGCAGGTGTACTGGATGATACTGAGGTATGATGGAAATCTTTTGAATCTAAACTTAAGTGGTAGCATCAGTAGTCCACAAATGTGTACAAGATAAATTGATTTATACACTTAAGATTTGTTCAGTTTACTCAACTAAAGTTTATCCACTTTTTTAAAAGTAAGCTTCCTAATAGGCTTGTGCATATCTAGTCAGTGAAATAAAAATGATATTGAAAAACAAACAGGGGCATCTGGGTGGCTCAGTCGGTTAAGCGTCCAACTTCAGCTCAGGTCATGATCTCTGGTTGGTGAGTTCGAGCCCCACAATGGGCTCTCAGCTGACAGCTCAGTGCCTGGAGCCTGCTTCCGATACTGTGTCTCCCTCTCTCTCTGCCCCTCCTCTCCTTGCACTCTCTCTCTCTCTCTCTCAAAAATAAATAATAAACGTTAAAAAATTAGAAAAAAAAAAGAAAAACAAATAAAATAAGAGAATCGTTGTCTCAAAAATCCACTTGTGACCATAAGACTCATTCTAAGCACCAACACTTTGTTCTGCTTTATCCAGAGAGCCCCCAATATTCAATGCAGCATGCCCCTGGAGGATCTTTCCTCCTACACCTGCTGCTCCTTATGTGTCCTATATTTCTCTTCATGACATTTCTATCTCCCAGTCTCCCAAGTTAAAAGTTATGGCATCATGTTTTACACCCTATAATAACTGAACATCATCTCATATAAATCTCTTTTCCCCTTTTTACTAACACTATCTTCAAATGGAGTACAAAAATGCCTTTGGATGGGATCTTGCCCACACAATCCCTGATTCCAGTGTATTTTGCAAAATGCTCTCAGCTTAATTTTCTAGAACAGTACTTTCTGCTATGATGGATATAGTCTATAGCTGCACTGTCTTAATGGGTTAGCCACCAACCACAAGCACTGGGCACTTGAAATGTGGCCAGTTTGGCTGAAAAACTACATTTTAAATTTCATTTTAAGTAATTTAAATTTAAATAGCCACATGTGGCTAGTGTATCGTGTGTTGAATAGCACAGCTGTAGAGATACAGCCCCACAAATGGGATTCAATTGTACATATTCACTGATTGTAGTTCCTGCACCAATGTCAGTTCAGTTCTTGTTCTTCATAACGAACAAGTTGGGATGCCCGGGTGGCTCAGTTGCATGAACGTCTGACTCTTGATTTCTGCTCATCTCAAGATCTTGCAGTTAGTGAGATTGAGCCCCACATCTGGCTCTGTGCTGATAGCACAGAGCCTGCTTGGGATTCTTTCTCTCTCTCTCTGCCCCTGCCCTGCTCTCTCTCTCTCTCAAAATAAATAAATAAACTTCAAACACACAAACAAACAAACAAGTAATTTAGCATAATGTACTTCTCCAGGCTGGATTTGATCTATTAACATGGCTCAAGTAATCGAAGAGGAACACTTTTTAATGCTAAAGCTTTTCTTACCATTGTCCATAAATACTAGATTATTTTTAAGTGGTTTGACTCTGTTCTGCAGGTATGCCAAAAGGTTTCCATTCTCTACTTATCAACCTCATTTGAAAAGCATCTTATTGGAGTCTCCATCCCACATAATAAAACTATGTGTGGCTGAAGCCAGGTGGTATTGTCTATTATATGTACAGATAACCAAAAATTATAAACAACTTAATTGGATCCAGTCAAAACTTGGGTAATTCATTTACAGTAAACCAATAGGATATAACCATATAGATATTAAAATGATTTAGATTTGTACTGACACAGAATGATATTTATATCAAACTATAATATAAAATCAGCAGGATATAAAATACTAAACATCCCAATCCTAATTTATTTTTAATATAAAAATATGTATACATTCACAGAGGAATAAATTGAAAGGAAATACATTAAAATGTTAACAGCAGTGGTTTATCTCCAGGTGGTAGAATTTTTTGTAGTCAATCAAAATTTTCTATGTTAATTGGTATTAATGCTCTTTAAAAATGAAAACAGCATATTCAAGTCCAGCAGTGTATTTCCACACGAGATTTAATTTCTGAGTTTTCTTCATAATCCATGCATAGCTACAATAGTAGGCAAAATGGAAATCCCAAGGTTAGCTTTGTTAATTCTTCAACAATGGACATCTACTGATGGAGATTCTGAAAAGGGAAAATTTAAGACTCCATATATGGCCCCAGACAACGTCAAGTATAGTTCTATAATGGGAGCAGCATTGTAAGAAATACTTACCAATTCCAAAATTTGGAAATCTATTCAAAGATTCTAAATGAAAAGAGGAAAAGAAAACTAATCCTTAAAAAGGGGATTTGGGGTGCCTGGTGGCTTGGTTGGTTAAGCATCTGACTCTTGATTTCAGCTCAGGTCATGATTTCATGAACTGTGAGAAAGAGCCCCGTGTCAGGCTCTGCACTGACAGCCACAGCCTACTTGGGATTCTCTCTCTCTCTCTCTCTCTCTACCTCTCCCTCTCTCTCTCAAGCAAATAAACACTAAAAAATTGGATTGAAAAATAATATCTAGTGGAGAGGATTTTTCTAAACATAGCACATAACCCAGATACTATAGAAGATTCACCTGCATGGTAAAAACTACAAAAAGCAACATCAAAACAAACAACTATTGGGAAAAGTCTGCACCTAATATCACACAGGGGAAACTTTCTTAATACATAGATGCTTTGTATAAATCCAGAAATCAGAAACCAAAAATACATATGAGATATAAATGCAAAATTCAAAATAGTCATTGGGGCCCCTGGGTGGCTCAGGCAGTTAAGTGTCTGACTTCAGCTCAGGTCATGATCTCACGGTTTGTGAGTTCGAGCCCCATGTCAGGCTCTGTGCTGACAGCTCAGAAACTGGAGCCTGCTCCTGATTCTGTCTCTCTCTCTCTCTCTCTCTCTCTCTCTGCCCTCCCCTGCTCACTCACTCTTTCTCTCTCTCTCTCTCTCTCAAAACTAAATCAACATAAAAAAATTTTTTTCAAAAAAAATAGTCATTATTTTTGGGAGGGAGGAAAAGAGAAACAATCTGGGAGGAGCCCATAGAAAGCTTCTAAGATACTAGTAATCTGCTTTTTTCTTTCAACTAGGTGATGGGTTCACAGTGCTTTTGTTACTCTTTAGTAACTCTGTCTGTGTGTGTGTGTGTGTGTGTGTGTGTGTATAGTCTACTTATCTACACACATATATATTCTGTATGTACATTTCCAAAAAAATGCATTAAACAAGGTTTGATTACACTACAGGTCAGAATAAAGGGAGAGACACAATTGTGAGTGAAAATGTATGTTGGCATCTCTGTGAAGAACTAGGACATACATAAAAATGATAAGGCACATACTTTTTGACCCAATATTTCTACTCTCAGGAAATTCACTCCAAATATATATACTTGAACATGTATTAGACGAAACTATACTATATGAGTCTGTTTATTGTAACATCATGAGTTGCGGTAAAAATGTGAAAACATTTTGGGACAGGGAGCCTAGTATATAAAACACAGTAGTGTGTTTTTAGTACATATGCAGCTGTAACAAAGAATAAAGAAAAAATAGATAGATAGATAAATAGATAGATAGATAAAAGGAATTCCATGACATATTATTTTGTGAAAAGCTATGTGGACAAGTATGCTATATTTAGTTTATTAAAAAGAAATACATACATACTTGTATCTTTACAGACTCTCTGGAAAGAGATACTTGGTTGGATAGAAGGGCAAATGTAGGGAAGTGTGAGTATTATCTATATAAAGACTACATTGGGGCGCCTGGGTGGCGCAGTCGGTTAAGCGTCCGACTTCAGCCAGGTCACGATCTCGCGGTCCGTGAGTTCGAGCCCCGCGTCGGGCTCTGGGCTGATGGCTCAGAGCCTGGAGCCTGTTTCCGATTCTGTGTCTCCCTCTCTCTCTGCCCCTCCCCCGTTCATGCTCTGTCTCTGTCTGTCCCAAAAATAAATTAAAAAACATTAAAAAAAAAAAAAAAAAAAAAAAAAAAAAAAGACTACATTGAAAATTTTTTCACATGGCTTTGTAATTAGTCATCAAAGCAAATTAAGTGCATTTGTAATTATATATCCTATGATTCCAGTTACACAAACTAAAACCTTAACAGAGGAAGGGGAATTGCAAGAAACATTCCATATCACATTAATTACAATTGTATTTGTGTGACAGAGCTCAGGGGCTAGTTCACATTTCTCCATTTTCTTTAAATTTTTTTTTTTAATGTTTACTTATTTTTGAGAAACTGAGAGACACAGAGCATGAGCAGGGGAGGGGCAGAGAGAGAGGGAGACACAGAACCCAAAACAGGCTCCAGACTCTGAGCTGTCAACACAGAGCCCGACGCCGGGCTCGAACCCATGAACCCTGAGATCATGACCTGACCAAAGTTGGATGTCCAACCGACTGAGCCACCCAGGCACTCCTTCTCCATTTTCATATTGACAGCTCACAGACTTAGCAACACAACCTTCCAGTGTTTCTTATAAGCTATCATAAGGAGTTGGTCCTGACAAAATGTGAAAAAAGATAACATATTAGTTCCTTCCTCTTGTGTAAGGAAAATGTTCAGTTACTCTCTCACACCATTCAATAAGGGCTGGAGTAACAGCGAATTATCAAAAAGACACCTGCTCAGCTTCACTGGAACAATTCTGTCCCGACCCTTCTCTGGGAGAGCAGAACAGATGCAAACTTCTCCGGTGAATTGCTTCCTTCTTTGCAGAGAGGGAAGAGGTGAGAAGGAAGAAGTGTTAGAACTATTCTTTCAGTCAACACCTGGAACTAGGCCAGTATCTGACACTGCCCTGCGAGAATACCATGAATGCAGCCCTCCAAGGACTACAGAAAGTTATTTGATTTTACTGAATCAAAACTAGAGTCTGAATGTGTACGTGTCTCTGAGCGGAGAGAGAGGGTGATAAAACAAATGTGGCCAAATGTGAAGGTATGTAGATGTTCATTGGAATTCTTGTCCCACTTTCCTACAGGTCAACTTTTTTTAAAAAGTTGAGGTAAAAAGGAAAGAAAAAGTCAGTTACAAAGTCTTTCCTAACGCTGAAAATGTAAGATAGAAAGTTGTCTAGTCTCAGCCAGTTTCTAATATGGGAGTGGAGGATAAGGATGTGATCGAGTGGGCAGTGTCTAAACCTTTGTTGGAGGGGTAATGCTGTAATATAAAAGATGCTCCTATTCCTTACCTTCGCCTTCCTTTTAACATATTAATATCATCATGGTCTTTAAGAACTATCACGACAACGTATAGCCTACATTAGTTATTTATTGCCATATAACAACATTTGTCATATCACAGGTCAGGAGTCGGGAAGGGCTCAGCTCGGTGTTCTGCAATGCTACAATCAAGATGTCACTCAGGGCTCAGTCATCTTTTGAAAGCTTTACTGGATAGAGATTCACTTCCAAATTCTTGTGGTTGTTGGAAGCATTAACTTCCTGGATGGCTCTTGGACTGAGAGACTCAGTTTCTTGCTGGCTGTTGGCCACAGGCTTCTCACGGTTCCTTGACATATTGACCACCCAAAAGGCTACTTGCTTCATCAAAGCCAGCAAGGGAGAAAGTCTCTCAGAAAGACAAATGTTACAATCTTACATCACATAATGACAGATGCAACATCTCGTCACCTTTGCTGTTTTCTATGGTTAGAAGCAAATCCCATGTTCCACCTACACTCCAAGGGAGTGGATTACACAGACATGAATACCAGGAGGTGAGGTCATGAGGCTCCTTTACAGACTGTCCACCACACCACCTTAACAAGGGCAAGTGTTTTCTTTTTTTATTTTAAGAATGTTCACACTGGTCTTCCTTATAGTTTCAGAGATCATGTGTACCAATTGTCATCATCCCTAAGACCCTCCCTTACCTTTCTCACTTTATATAGTTGAAGCCAAGTCCTCCTAGAGGATATTTGTATCATTTTTACTATTTATTTCTAGTTTGGATGTTTCCAAATATAGGATTTGAAATATTCTAAGAGACTCTTTTATTCTATTTTATACTATTATTATGCTTACATAATCATCATAGAGGCCAACTTAAAAATATCTTTAGAAATTGTTATAACTTTATAAATTATAACTTGGAAAGCTTTCTGAAAGTTTACATCATTTTTCATAGACCATAATTTTGCAGGGAGATCTATAGTCCATGGCATGGTCTCTTACTAAGTTGCTTCTGCTATAATCTTTTCTTTCTCCAGGAATTGGCACTACTCCCAATGTCTTAATTTCCAAAACATTCTATACTTTTTCAGTCCTTTCTGAAAGTGAAAATATTTGTTACGATATCCCCAGATACTAATATACATTATCAAATGGATAGAGGTCTAAAACTTCCTTCAAGTCACTGGTTACAATATATTTGTAAAAACATTTTATATTCTGACTAAACAGAGACAAACCTTAAATGAAAGGTGTTTGCAGATATTATAAATCATTCATTAGTCCAGGCATTTTTACTAAATGCCTCCAAGATGCCACACACTGGGATATTTTTGGGACAGACTTTACCTCCTACGAACACATATTCTGGTGGTAAGAGACCATCCTTTTATATGATGTAGCCAAGTTTATGAAGATGCAACTATGCCTATAGTTTTTCTGAGTAAATCTGTACATCAGAGAAAAAGATGAAACCAGACACGAACCTTCCTCTGAGGGAAACTCTTCCTCTTATTAGTCAGCCTCTAGTCCTCAAGTCCCTTTTTTAAGATTATCTAGAATAGCCTCAATCTCCTGGAAATGAAATACGTGTCTTCTCTATGGCTTTGACCCTACAAAAGAGCTCAATCCATATTGAGCTGCCAATACTCAATCAGCAGTTGGTATTCGTCAAACCAGGACCCTCATGGGTTCCCCTGTCTGTGGTATTAATGGTGTTAGTGGCTAGGAGAACCATCAGGGGATGTTTATTCTTTCTATGTGCCTCCTATGTGTCAAGCACAAAAAGCTTTAGATTTATTGGCTCATTTAATACTTTCTAACAACCCAAGGAGGTTCATACTATTGTTCCCTATTTTATAGATGAGGAAGTAATAACAAGAGAGGTTATGTAATTCATTCAGTGATTCGTATCTAACGAAGAGGATGCTATAGACTTTGAGACCAAGCAGGCCATCTAACCCAAATTCTCCTGCAGCTTTTGGTACCAATTCACTACTCGTCCCCCTCTTCCTGAGAATGGTAGTAGGACATGCAAAAGAGTGGATCCCTGATTATGCCAACAGCATAGCTTCAGCTGCTTCAGAAAGTGATGCTTGGCTTTACACTTAAACCCTTCTCTGATGCTTTCTTCACTGATTATCGTGTAGAAGAAAAACCATTTGTCAAGAGCCTCCCAAAGCCAAATTATGCCTGGGGGAAACCTTGAGAAAGCTACTTTTTACCCAACACTGGCCGTGCTAAAACCTCATGGTTTCATTTTTCTACAGTTATATTATGAAACCTGGAGGGTTTTTTTTCCTCCTCTTTTTTGATCCTAAGTAATGTTCATGGGTCATTCTATCTCCTCAGACCGAAGTCACCATCTTAATCAACCGGAATTTGCTCCAGGATACTTGCAATTCTGCCATTTTTGTTGTGACAATCCCAGGTGTTCCAAGACTTAACAACAGGTCTCAGTGCCCTCAGGTCATCCCTATCCCAGCTTCCCAGATGTAAGGATTCCTGAAAGGATCCAAAGTTCCTCAAAGGGGTCAAAGCTAGCAGATCAATTTTTTGGGGGGCGGTGGGGGTTGTTATCACGTAATTTGAATGACTTCAGATAGAAATGCTGATTCATATTTTTCTTGGAAAATAGCAGGAAGATCTGGCAGTAATGGACCCTTTGTTTCCTACTGGCAATACTCTCGTGGAGTAGAAAGGCTCTCTAGTCTGCCCTGGTCAGCACTGTCCTTCATTCCTTTCTTCCTTTCAAGATTTCTTCAAGATTTCAATTCACTGCTCTAAATCTGTGCTATTCAGGGTGCTCTGCAGCTAAGCAGCACCAGCATTACCTAAGGCTTTCAGAAATGCAGAATTTCAGGCCCATTTCATACCTGTTTAATCGCTCTGCTTAATCAGAGTCTGCATTTTAATGAGAGGCTTGGATGATTTCATTGCACATTAATGTCTGAGTGGCCCCGATCACTTCCTGTTTCACCTTTACTCACCACCTGCTAATATGCAATTTTACATTCCAGCAATACTGAGCTCCTTGTAATTTTCCTACTCAAACCAGCTACTTTTCTTCTCCTTGACTTAATGGTGCTATTCGCTTTGCCTAAATGGCCTTCTCCAAGTCACCCGCATTGCCCTACAAAACTCAAACTCATCTTTAAATTTCTGCTCAGAGGCCCCTTGGTTCTAAGTCACCCACCCATCCCCACCCCAAGTGTAATGAAGTAAGGCGTTCCTCCTCTGTGTTCCGCTAATGCCCTGTATATGATTCCTCAAGACTATAGCTGTCTAGTTATGTGGTTGTCTAGACTGTAAACTTCTGGTGAGCTCAATAAATGTTCTATCCATTTTTCTAGGTCTAGGTCCTATAAGTGGGTTGAATGGTGGTCCTCAAAAAGATATTTTCATGCTCTAATTCCCAGAACCCGTGACCTTGACCTTATTTGGTGAAAGGGTCTTTGATAGTGTAATTACATTAAGGATCCTGAAGTGAGATCATCACCGGCATCCAGTGGGCAGTAAATCCAGAAATAAGTATCCTTATAAGAGGCACACAGAGAAGAAGGAGGACAAGAAGGCCATGTGGAGGTGGAGGCAGAGACTGGAATGACGCTACCAGAAGAAAAGGAACATCTGGAGCCACCAAGAGTTGGAAAAGGCAAGATTCTTCCCTGGAAGAATCCTTCCTTCAGAAGGAATGTGGCCCTAGTACCATCATGATTTCCATCTTCTGATCTCCAGAATGGCAAGAGAAGAAATTTCTGTTGTTTTAAGCCAATGAGTTTGTAATAATCTGTTATAGCAGGCAGTCCTAGGAAACTAAGAAAGTGCAAAATATATTTGATAATTTTCTAATTGTATAACAATGGCTGCCATTCCGAGCTCCTACTAGCTACCAGGCATTTTTTTCAGGTGCTTTTCAGATATGTGGAAAGATAAACCACAGGATGGGTGGAAAGAGTATGCAGACGAACTACATACAAGGTATTCAGAGGAGGAGAGTGTTTGTTATCACACACATTCTCACTTAAAGAACTGGACTACAGATGATGCTTTTAATAATCAACTGAAGATGATTCACCTGTAGGAGTTCATCAACTCTTTTTACCAGCCAGCCAGCTTGCTCAAGGGCCCTTGAAATCTTAAATTTTTTTTTTAACATTTCTTTATTTTTGAGACAGAGAGAGACAGAGCATGAACAGGGGAGGGTCAGAGAGAGGGAGACACAGAATCCGAAACAGGCTCCAGGCTCTGAGCTGTCAGCACAGAGCCCGACGCGGGGCTTGAACTCACAGACTGCGAGATCATGACCCGAGCCGAAGTCGGCCGCTTAACCGACTGAGCCACCCAGGTGCCCCAAGGGCCCTTGAAATCTTGAAAACAACAATATAACTAATGAAAAAGAGCAACACATAAAGGATAGATAGGTCAAAGAGTCAAAGAATACCCAAAGCTAGTTGAGCTCAGTTTCCAAATGCATAAAAACTTAAGCACTTTTATGTGTTTTATAACTTTTTCTCCCCCTTATAACCATAGAGGGCTTACAGGAAATGCTGTTCCTTATAGCAAATGAATATTTAAGTTAAATAATTCTGTTTTTTTCTGAAAAATTATAGTAACTATGAAATCAAATACTTGGTTAAAGAGTGGCACCTATAGGCAGTGCTGTGCCGGGAAGTGTTTAACAACCAGCTGAAGTGAGCAGCATGAATCTCCAGCATTCACTGATTGCCATGGTGTAAATACATTCACCATGACGGACTTAAGGTTCGAATGTGATGTCAACTGGCTGGCGTTGTTCCTAAGAATGTAACAGTTGGCTCTCATGGGCTTTATCACAGCAATAAGTAGGGGCGACTAACGCAAAAGAATTATCAGGGTTCAGATTAAAGAAGTCTACTGACTTGAACAGGGGAGAAACAGGAACTGGAAGAGGCTGAAGAATTGCTTGCAAACTACCTGAGTGACACAAAGCGAGAAAAAACCCTAAAAAGCAGGGTCTCTAATGTAATCCAATTTTTATGACACTTTATCTTTCCACACACCCAGAGATACGCAGAGAAACACGCTAGACCGTTTTATCTAATTCTGTACATGACCCAGTTAAGGTAAGGAAAGGTAAGTTAAGGAAACTACTATGAAAAATTATGCCTCACTGTATGTTAACTAACTTGGATTTAAATTTTTTTAAAAAGGGAAAAATAAATAAAAATAAATTTTCTGACAACTTTTATGAATGATTAAACATTTAAAGGAAAATAGAGGATAAAAGCATGGATTCTTGGATCATAATACTGGGATTTGAATCCTGACTTTATGCCTGATTATTGATAATATTGAACTTGTCAGAGCTTCAATTTCCTTACCTGTATAGTGGAAAATAATAGGGAAAATAACCTACTTCACTGGGATACTATGACATTAAATGAGATAATGCAAAAGAAAAAAGAAGGAGGAGGAGGAGGAGCAGGAGGAGGAGGAGGAGGAGGAGAAGAAGAAGAAGAAGAAGAAGAAGAAGAAGAAGAAGAAGAAGAAGAAGAAAGAAAAAATTATGCCCAAGAAATGAGGGAAATTGAGATCAACATAATGTTCCACCCCTATGTTAAAACAATACTAAGACCGAAGGTAATTTAGCAACTAACTTTAGGCAATTTACTCTTGAAAGATGACTATGAATCACCTAAAATGGTTTGATTGGTAAGCCATGCTCATCAATACTTAATCAATACCTAGTTTACTAGGCTCAATATCTGCCGGTTCTCTGCCCCACAAAACCCACCTTAGAAATTATCTGACACAGACCTTTAAAACCCTATAAATACTCCTCATTAATTTCCCCTTTTGAGACCCTACGTATAGCCTGGTAACCTTAAAAATAAAACTATCGACTATTTTACCAGCAAAATGGGTTTAGTTGGGAGTAGTAGGGAATTGCAATTTAGGACATGTAAACTCCAGCAAAATCTTACACTATACCAGAGAACAAAGGAGGGGAAAACTCTCTTGCAGAGGAGAGAAGGGAGTTGGGATGGGCTGTTATAAACAAAAAATGCATTGAAGTAAACTGGGAGTATGAAGGATAGTGGCTTTTCATTGGCTGAATGTGACAGTTTCTCATTGGCTAAGCCGTTGCCAGGGGAAGAGAAAATCTTTCTTCCTTATGCTGGGGTACTATAGGCTTCTTCCCCATGGGTCTGCAGAAGGCTTCAGGAGAGGTGCTTGCTGTGTGAGCCCCTTCTGGCCTCAGGGCTCCACTTCAAATGAGGCTTCCTTTATTTAGCTCCACACTCCCATGTGTCTTCCCTTAATGCATGAAGTCTAAAGAACACAACTTTGCTTTCTGGGAGTCTAATTGTGTGGGTAGGTCTTTGTAATCCTGAGAGAATCTCAAAAATAGATACTCCCCCCCCCCCCCACTTTGGATGCTCTTGTTTGGATGCATACCTAGAACTACAACCACCATCTGGATAGGTGAAAGACCCCACTTATGACAAAAGGCAACATGTTGAGAAAGAAAGGGAGGGGAGAATGGATGGAGTGTGGCAAAAGGTGGAAAGAACATGATCTAGTCTTCAGGTTGCTGGGCAGCAAATCAGTCTCAGATTCCCACTCTGTTTATGGGGGTTGCAGAGGGTTCAGAGCTTCCGGTTACTCATGTAGTTATGGCAGAGAGAGGGCATTGCACACACAGAAACAGAGGCACAAACCCCTCGAAAGATCAGATGACATTCCCCGATTGCTTTTATCCGTGGTAGATAAACTTCACTGAAGTAAGAGGGCTGCACAGAGCAAGAGCAGGTATCTTGGTGCATCTTCTAGTTGCTACTGACATTCTTTGTACAAGTCTCATGATAGATCCCAAAAGTGTAGTTTGAAGTTGAATCACAGACACTTTATATGCAATGCTTACATTACCATTCAAAGGTAGTGCACAATTTGGTTGCAATATTTCCACTTCTAGAAATTCTACAAACATTGGGACCTACCTGGTACAGAAAGGATCAGAACACATCCTTACCCTGGGGGAAAGGAAAAGCCAGTGAGCACTCAGATTTATTGGTCTCAGTCGCCTGTTATTCTGAGGGTCTGTCAGACCCTGGCATTCCCACCATTGTCAGTTTATTAATTTATGACATATTAGTTAATTGTTGCTATTCACTTAATATAAGTAACATTAGGTTGCATGAATATGTTGCATCATATTAATTAAGATTAATAAGTTCATTTGATTAATTTTAAATATTTAAAACAATTCCCATGCATCCAGGATTCAAACCAGGGCTTACTACTCTGGACAGCTACCAAACTTGGAAAACGTTAGCCTAAAAAGCACAAGTTTTTTTTGTTAGACACAGGTTTAAGGGCACACTGCAGTGTTGGTGGAGGACAAAATCACTCACAAAGTAACCAGTAGCTAGCTGAACGCTGGTCTCTGCACCAAATCCTAGCTGGAACATCTCCATATGTTTTTGTTGTTGTTGTTGTTGTTTGTTTGTTTTTTTCTTTAGATATGTTCTTACAAGGATGATTTTCTGTTAGACTTTAATGTTATTATGTTTGTCCTAAGTGTGGACTTTTGCATTCCTGCAGCAGTTGATAGTTGGTTTATCTTTACCAAATTTTCACTTTATCTTCCAGCATTCGGTCTTGCTTGGGGAGCTCCCTGGGTCTTCACCGCCTAGCCTCCTTACTCTTATTGGCTTGTTTCTTATTTTCCTCCTTAAATTGGGAAATTGAAGTGTGCACGTTTTGCCTTGTTTTGGAATTATACTTATTTTTCTCGTGAGCTCCAAAGGTCTTGATAACACTGCAGACAGAATACTTTAAAAAAATCCCTCCTTTTATAATTGTCATAGAAATAATCTGATATTCCAGGTAACCTCTGAGATTAAATTTCTGGTTGTTTAAAGGAATTATAGTATACCACTGAATAAGCGGAGAATATCCAGCGTTTTACATTTTCTTTTGCAAATAAGTACTGTAGTTCGTAAGATCAAGAAGAGCCACAAGGATTATAATTTTAAAAAATCAACATGAAAATTATAGGTCCAACACCTCTACTTCCCTCCATTCCTGCTACCTAGATACACTCAACTCAGGACTTATAGAATTTACATGGTTCTTTAAAAAATTTTTTTTAATGTTTATTTATTTTTAAGAGAGACAGAGACAGAATGCAAGTGGGTTAGGGGCAGAGAGAGGACACACAGAATCCAAAGCAGGCTCCAGGCTCTGAGCTGTCAGCACAGAGCCTGACGTGGGGCTCAAACTCATAAGCTGTGAGATCATGACCTGAGCCGAAGTCGGATGCTCAACTGACTGAGCCACCCAGGTGCCCCAGAATTTACATAGTTCTTAATGTTTCATTCTTAGGCATTATCAGTAGCTCCCTACCCTAAGAAATCAGAATTTACATTACCCCCATCCCCACAGGTAAACTTTCCCTCCCTCATCATTCTAATATAATCATACCGACATTTGATTATATCAATTTTCGGTCTTAGGATCCTTGGGAAGATGGCGGCGTAGGAGGACGCTGGGCTCACCGCGCGTCCTGCTGATCACTTAGATTCCACCTACACCTGCCTAAAGAACCCAGAAAACCGCCAGAGGATTAGCAGAACGGAGTCTCCGGAGCCAAGCGCAGACGAGAGGCCCACGGAAGAGGGTAGGAAGGGCGGCGAGGCGGTGCGCGCTCCACGGACTGGCGGGAGGGAGCCGGGGCGGAGGGGCGGCTCGCCGGCCAAGCAGAGCCCCCGAGTCGGGCTGGCAAAAGCGGAGGGGCCGGACGGACTGTGTTCCGACAGCAAGCTCGACTTAGCGTCTGGGAGGTCATAAGTTAACAGCTCTGCTCAGAAAGCGGAAAGGCTGGAGGACAAAGGGAGGGAGAGCTGCTGAGCCCCCGGACAGACGGCAGAGCTCAGCTTGGCGGGGAACAAAGGCGCTCGCCAGCGCCATCTCCCCCGCCCATCCCCCAGCCAAAATCCCAAAGAGAACCAGTTCCTGCCAGGGAACTTGCTTGCTCAGCGCAAACACCCAACTCTGTGCTTCTGCGGAGCCAAACCTCCGGCAGCGGATCTGACTCCCTCCTGCTGCCACAGGGCCCCTCCTGAAGTGGATCACCTAAGGAGAAGTGAGCTAAGCCTGCCCCTCCTGCCCCCGTGCACCTTGCCTACCCACCCCAGCTAATACGCCAGCTCCCCAGCACCACAAGCCTGGCAGTGTGCAAGTAGCCCAGACGGGCCACGCCACCCCACAGTGAATCCCGCCCCTAGGAGAGGGGAAGAGAAGGCACTCACCAGTCTGACTGTGGCCCCAGCGGTGGGCTGGGGGCAGACATCAGGTCGGACTGCGGCCCCGCCCACCAACTCCAGTTATACACCACAGCACGGGGAAGTGCCCTGCAGGTCCTCACCGCTCCAGGGACTGTCCAAAATGACCAAACGGAAGAATTCCCCTCAGAAGAATCTCCAGGAAATAACAACAGCTAATGAACTGATCAAAAAGGATTTAAATAATATAACAGAAAGTGAATTTAGAATAATAGTCATAAAATTAATCGCTGGGCTTGAAAACAGTATACAGGACAGCAGAGAATCTCTTGCTACAGAGATCAAGGGACTAAGGAACAGTCACGAGGAGCTGAAAAACGCTTTAAACGAAATGCAAAACAAAATGGAAACCACCACGGCTCGGATTGAAGAGGCAGAGGAGAGAATAGGTGAACTAGAAGATAAAGTTATGGAGAAAGAGGAAGCTGAAAGAAAGAGAGATAAAAAAATCCAGGAGTATGAGGGGAAAATTAGAGAACTAAGTGATACACTAAAAAGAAATAATATACGCATAATTGGTATCCCAGAGGAGGAAGAGAGAGGGAAAGGTGCTGAAGGGGTACTTGAAGAAATTATAGCTGAGAACTTCCCTGAACTGGGGAAGGAAAAAGGCATTGAAATCCAAGAGGCACAGAGAACTCCCTTCAGACGTAACTTGAATCGATCTTCTGCACGACATATCATAGTGAAACTGGCAAAATACAAGGATAAAGAGAAAATTCTGAAAGCAGCAAGGGATAAACGTGCCCTCACATATAAAGGGAGACCTATAAGACTCGTGACTGATCTCTCCTTTGAAACTTGGCAGGCCAGAAAGGCTTGGCACGATATCTTCAGTGTGCTAAACAGAAAAAATATGCAGCCGAGAATCCTTTATCCAGCAAGTCTGTCATTTAGAATAGAAGGAGAGATAAAGGTCTTCCCAAACAAACAAAAACTGAAGGAATTTGTCACCACGAAACCAGCCCTACAAGAGATCCTAAGGGGGATCCTGTGAGACAAAGTACCAGAGACATCACTACAAGCATAAAACATACAGACATCACAATGACTCTAAACCCGTATCTTTCTATAATAACACTGAATGTAAATGGATTAAATGCGCCAACCAAAAGACATAGGGTATCAGAATGGATAAAAAAACAAGACCCATCTATTTGCTGTCTACAAGAGACTCATTTGAGATCTGAGGACACCTTTAGATTGAGAGTGAGGGGATGGAGAACTATTTATCATGCTACTGGAAGCCAAAAGAAAGCTGGAGTAGCCATACTTATATCAGACAAACTAGACTTTAAATTAAAGGCTGTAACAAGAGATGAAGAAGGGCATTATATAATAATTACAGGGTCTATCCATCAGGAAGAGCTAACAATTATAAATGTCTATGCGCCAAATACCGGAGCCCCCAGATATATAAAACAGTTACTCATAAACATAAGCAACCTTATTGATAAGAATGTGGTCATTGCAGGGGACTTTAACACCCCACTTACAGAAATGGATAGATCATCTAGACACACAGTCAATAAAGAAACAAGGGCCCTGAATGATACATTGGATCAGATGGACTTGACAGATATATTTAGAACTCTGCATCCCAAAGCAACAGAATATACTTTCTTCTCGAGTGCACATGGAACATTCTCCAAGATAGATCATATACTGGGTCACAAAACAGCCCTTCATAAGTTTACAAGAATTGAAATTATACCATGCATACTTTCAGACCACAATGCTATGAAGCTTGAAATCAACCACAGGAAAAAGTCTGGAAAACCTCCAAAAGCATGGAGGTTAAAGAACACCCTACTAACGAATGAGTGGGTCAACCAGGCAATTAGAGAAGAAATTAAAAAATATATGGAAACAAACGAAAATGAAAATACAACAATCCAAACGCTTTGGGACGCAGCGAAGGCAGTCCTGAGAGGAAAATACATTGCAATCCAGGCCTATCTCAAGAAACAAGAAAAATCCCAAATACAAAATCTAACAGCACACCTAAAGGAAATAGAAGCAGAACAGCAAAGGCAGCCTAAACCCAGCAGAAGAAGAGAAATCATAAAGATCAGAGCAGAAATAAACAATATAGAATCTAAACAAACTGTAGAGCAGATCAACGAAACCAAGAGTTGGTTTTTTGAAAAAATAAACAAAATTGACAAACCTCTAGCCAGGCTTCTCAAAAAGAAAAGGGAGATGACCCAAATAGATAAAATCATGAATGAAAATGGAATTATTACAACCAATCCCTCAGAGATACAAACAATTATCAGGGAATACTATGAAAAATTATATGCCAACAAATTGGACAACCTTGAAGAAATGGACAAATTCCTAAACACCCACAATCTTCCAAAACTCAATCAGAAGGAAATAGAAAGCTTGAACAGACCCATAACCAGTGAAGAAATTGAATCGGTTATCAAAAATCTCCCAACAAATAAGAGTCCAGGACCAGATGGCTTCCCAGGGGAGTTCTACCAGACGTTTAAAGCAGAGATAATACCTATCCTTCTCAAGCTATTCCAAGAAATAGAAAGGGAAGGAAAACTTCCAGACTCATTCTATGAAGCCAGTATTACTTTGATTCCTAAACCAGACAGAGACCCAGTAAAAAAAGAGAACTACAGGCCAATATCCCTGATGAATATGGATGCAAAAATTCTCAATAAGATACTAGCAAATCGAATTCAACAGCATATAAAAAGAATTATTCACCATGATCAAGTGGGATTCATTCCTGGGATGCAGGGCTGGTTCAACATTCGCAAATCGATCAACGTGATACATCACATTAACAAAAAAAAAGAGAAGAACCATATGATCCTGTCAATCGATGCAGAAAAGGCCTTTGACAAAATCCAGCACCCTTTCTTAATAAAAACCCTTGAGAAAGTCGGGATAGAAGGAACATACTTAAAGATCATAAAAGCCATTTATGAAAAGCCCACAGCTAACATCATCCTCAATGGGGAAAAACTGAGAGCTTTTTCCCTGAGATCAGGAACACGACAGGGATGCCCACTCTCACCGCTGTTGTTTAATATAGTGCTGGAAGTTCTAGCATCAGCAATCAGACAACAAAAGGAAATCAAAGGCATCCAAATTGGCAAAGATGAAGTCAAGCTTTCGCTTTTTGCAGATGACATGATATTATACATGGAAAATCTGACAGACTCCACCAAAAGTCTGCTAGAACTGATACATGAATTCAGCAAAGTTGCAGGATACAAAATCAATGTACAGAAATCAGTTGCATTCTTATACACTAACAATGAAGCAACAGAAAGACAAATAAAGAAACTGATCCCATTCACAATTGCACCAAGAAGCATAAAATACCTAGGAATAAATCTAACCAAAGATGTAAAAGATCTGTATGCTGAAAACTATAGAAAGCTTATGCAGGTAATTGAAGAAGATATAAAGAAATGGAAAGATATTCCCTGCTCATGGATTGGAAGAATAAATATTGTCAAAATGTCAATACTACCCAAAGCTATCTACACATTCAATGCAATCCCAATCAAAATTGCACCAGCATTCTTCTTGAAACTAGAACAAGCAATCCTAAAATTCATATGGAACCACAAAAGGCCCCGAATAGCCAAAGTAATTTTGAAGAAGAAGACCAAAGCAGGAGGCATCACAATCCCAGACTTTAGCCTCTACTACAAAGCTGTCATCATCAAGACAGCATGGTATTGGCATAAAAACAGACACATAGACCAATGGAATAGAATAGAAACCCCAGAACTAGACCCACAAACGTATGGCCAACTCATTTTTGACAAAGCAGGAAAGAACATCCAATGGAAAAAAGACAGTCTCTTTAACAAATGGTGCTGGGAGAACTGGACAGCAACATGCAGAAGGTTGAAACTAGACCACTTTCTCACACCATTCACAAAAATAAACTCAAAATGGATAAAGGACCTGAATGTGAGACAGGAAACCATCAAAACCTTAGAGGAGAAAGCAGGAAAAGACCTCTCTGACCTCAGCCGTAGCAATCTCTTACTCGGCACATCCCCAAAGGCAAGGGAATTAAAAGCAAAAGTGAATTACTGGGACCTTATGAAGATAAAAAGCTTCTGCACAGCAAAGGAAACAACCAACAAAACTAAAAGGCAACCAACGGAATGGGAAAAGATATTTGCAAATGTCACATCGGACAAAGGGCTAGTATCCAAAATCTATAAAGAGCTCATCAAACTCCACACCCGAAAAACAAATAACCCAGTGAAGAAATGGGCAGAAAACATGAATAGACACTTCTCTAAAGAAGACATCCGGATGGCCAACAGGCACATGAAAAGATGTTCAACGTCGCTCCTCATCAGGGAAATACAAATCAAAACCACACTCAGATACCACCTCACGCCAGTCAGAGTGGCCAAAATGAAGAAATCAGGAGACTATAGATGCTGGAGAGGATGTGGAGACACGGGAACCCTCTTGCACTGTTGGTGGGAATGCAAATTGGTGCAGCCGCTCTGGAAAGCAGTGTGGAGGTTCCTCAGAAAATTAAAAATAGACCTACCCTATGACCCAGCAATAGCACTGCTAGGAATTTATCCAAGGGATACAGGAGTACTGATGCATAGGGGCACTTGTACCCCAATGTTTATAGCAGCACTCTCAACAATAGCCAAATTATGGAAAGAGCCTAAATGTCCATCAACTGATGAATGGATAAAGAAATTGTGGTTTATATACACAATGGAATACTACATGGCAATGAGAAAAAATGAAATATGGCCTTTTGTAGCAACGTGGATGGAACTGGAGAGTGTGATGCTAAGTGAAATAAGCCATACAGAGAAAGACAGATACCATATGGTTTCACTCTTATGTGGATCCTGAGAAACGTAACAGAAACCCATGGGGGAGGGGAAGGGAAAAAAAAAAAAAAAAGAGGTTAGAGTGGGAGAGAGCCAAAGCATAAGAGACTGTTAAAAACTGAGAACAAACTGAGGGTTGATGGGGGGTGGGAGGGAGGGCAGGGTGGGTGATGGGTATTGAGGAGGGCACCTTTTGGGATGAGCACTGGGTGTTGTATGGAAACCAATTTGACAGTAAATTTCATATATTAAAAATAAATAAATAAATAAATTAAAAAATAAATAAAAAATAAAAAATAAAGTGAAAGACAAAAAAAAAAAAAAAAAAATCAATTTTCATTGTGTACTTTGTGACCCAAGAAATATCCTTCAGCTGAGCAAATATAAATACTCTTCATTAATCAACACTATTTTCTATAGACTTAATGCCTCATTTTCTCTATGTTTTCTTTCCTTACTTTTCAAATGTACCAGTCACTAACTCATCCCTTAAACTTTCCTGTGGAGGTATAAAGCTCTTAATAGTCAAACATCTATCAAATAATCAGTTCTAATGATTTTTTCCACATCTTTCTGTGAATCTTCTGTTCTACTTTGGGCAAGCTGTTGCTGATATTCTGGGAATTTTCTCCTTCACCAGCATTTTGGTAATTCCCTTACCTCTTTCCTATGTTGCATTTACCACTTCTGAAATTCTTTCTTTCTCAGTACACTCCCTCATTGTAATGGAGCACATTCTATGATGGCTTAGCAAGCAAAGAGCTAAGCTCAACTGATAATTTGGCTAAGTATGGAATGTAAGTTGGAAGCATTTCTCTGCAGAATTGGGAAAGGCATTACTCCTTTGACTTCTATTTTCCAGTATTGATATTAAGTACAAAGCCATTCTGATTTTCATTTTGTGTTACCTATTTTCTCTCCTCCTGGAAGTGGTTAGACTCGTCTTTTTATCTCTGATATTCAGAGATATCCCTGATAATGTTCCACCTTGCTATGGATGCCTTCATTCATCACGTTGGCATGAGGGACTCTTTCGATGTAAAATCCATCAATTTAAAATGTGTTTGAAATTCTCCTCCCCTCCACTTTCTCTGTTCTCTTAATCCTGGATTACATTTATCCTTTTCAACTATTTTTCATCTTCTTGCTTTCCTCTCTGGAATATTTCCATTTTTTTTCTTCCAAACTTTTTACCGAATTTCATTACTGTGGTTTTTATACTATAAAGTTCTTCATTTTTTTTTGTTTACATATACATAGTATTTCTAGAATATCTTTTCATTTCTGAGGCAATTAATGGTTTTAGGTTTTCCTCCAAATTCCACTTTCTTACTGTCGGTCTTTGTCTACTACATTCCAGATTTTTCTTAAATCATTTGTGGTTCATTTTTATCTATGATTAGGGTACTTAAAAGATGACTGGGAAACTAGGTGGGACAACAAATACCAGGTCTTTCCTCTTAGTTTAACAGTCTTTCTTGGGACAAGGGATAAACCTGATCCCAGCATTCTAGAAGCCATCTCGGGGCCTGGGTTTCACTATTCAGTATTCAAGCTTTAACTTCTTTTCTCTCTTTTCAATAAGGTGTCTCACCACAACCAACACATTAAAAGTCCATTCATTTTTTAACAAGAAGTCCACTCACCAATATTTAATGAGAGGCTCCTGTTGGACATTCACAGTGTTTAAGGTGAAACAGCAGTAAATAAGACAACTTTTCCAAAGGGAAAATGTATTAATTATGTTATATTCTATAAAAGTATGGCTGTATTGTCAAAAAGAAGCCACGAACCTTCTACTGGGGGAATAAAATCACTCAGATATGAAGTAGCTAGTGATCATATGTCTGTCTTTATGTATGTGTATACACATATATGTATATCTTCTCTTCAAACTAGTTTTTAAAATGAAAGGAGAGTTTTAAACCTTGTATAGGAACGCTAATTTAGAGAAACATAACCAAAGAGAGGAACTGCAAATGCTTCAAGAGAGAGAAACCATTAGCCAAACAGGACTCTCGAGAATGCCTTGTTTTTTGAGACTCATGTTAAAGCTACAGGGGAATTTTTCAGAGCAGCCATCATGAACTAAAGGGATTTCCAGTTAGTACAAAAATCTTAACCTACAATGATCCATTTTTATGAGTAGCTATAGCCTTCTCTTTTGCAGACCCTTTTTGTGACCTTTGCCCTCGTAAGGCCAGAATTACTATATTCCATCGGTGCCACAAGAATAAACTGTAGTGCAAAGATCTGTTCTTAGTGATTGAAAAGATTTAACCCCAATGGATTCTTTTATTTGAAGCAAGTATCCAACTCCCCATACTGCATATTCATCTCAGGCTCTATATCTGAGCTGGAAAGTTAGTCTACTATTGGGTCAGAAAAAAATTGAGCTCTGATTTAAAAAAAAAAAAAAATTTTTAACGTTTATTTATTTTTGAGACAGAGAGAGACAGAGCATGAACGGGGGAGGATCAGAGAGAGAGGGAGACACAGAATTTTGAAACAGGCTCCAGGCTCTGAGCGGTCAGCACAGAGCCTGACGCGGGGCTCGAACTCATAGACTGTGAGATCATAACCTGAGCCGAAGTCGGATGCTTAACCGACTGAGCCACCCATTTAAATGTTTTAAAAACATTAAAAATTTTTTTTAAAAAGACTAGGATATTTTCAAAGAAAATTCACATGTACAGTCCCTGGACTAAAATTCACTCACCTCTGAAGTTCTGAATTTCAAAATCGAACGTAGGAATAGCTTTTAGCTTCAGAAATTTCACAGGCCAAAGAACAAGAGTTAAGGAGATTGCAACAAGTACCCTTTGGCCCTGAGGTCCACCCTCTTTTTCAAACAGAAAATCCACTGGTTTCTGGAATGACCACATAGTTCTATCTGAAACAGGAAACACAATGCAGGGTATCTTTAGCTGACTGGAGAGTGTTCATTAGAATAAACACAAAGCTCATAAAAATACTCAGAAACAAAAATATTCACCTAAGTCGTAATCTGTTTTTTAATTAAAAAATTTACTATACAAATACATAAGGTAAAATTATTTTGAGAAATGTGAATTTCACTTTTACATCTTATCAGGCTTTGAGTTCCCCCACCTTCCCTTCCAGTCAATCCTAGTTATCTGACCGATACCTTTAGGGAGAGACAAACTGAGTGGGTGGAAAGATTAAATAGCCTGTTTAAGAGATTGTGTTACTATTTGGTGATTTCTAGCAAATTTTTGTCTCTGTAAATTAAAAATAAAAGCATCTACCTCTTAGAGTCAAAAGATCCAGATGATACATACAAAATATTTGGAACCTTACCTTGCAGATAGCACATTAGAAACTTAAATTATTTTAATATGTAATATTTAAATTCAATATCCTTTTTGTCATCCTACCACATTCATCATCTATTGCTGCAGAGAATTCTTTCCTCTCCTGTGGGCGCAAATTTCCAATGTCACACTTAGTGCTTTTCAGGGCAAATTTCCCATTCTCTTGCATACTTTCCAATTTGTCAGGACACAACTAAAATGTGACCTCAGTCTTTTTACATTCCCCGTCTATGTGCTTTTTACCTTCCATGTACTACTGATGGACGATGTTTATCACACAATAAGCAGGAAACCCAAGAAATCAGAACCTTCCCCATGACTTCCCCATGAATTCTTTATCTTCTCTTTATTCTTTTCTTGCTTTATACAAGATCAAGAAAATTAACTGCAGTGAGGTCACTTACCTTTCCTTCTTTTAGCCCCTTATAGATTATTTCAAGCAGCCTGACCTGACTCTCAACTGAAGGTAGGAGTAGGTCTAGATTGGTAGCAGCTGTGAGCCTTCCCTTAATTCTTAACCCAGAAAGGTATCAGTAGTTCAGCTATAAAGAGCCTCACAGCTTGATTTTGCTACACATTGTAGAGCACTATTTCCAAGCTATAACTACAGAATGAAACTGGATTTTTAACTTAAATGTACCCTGGGCAAAAAGCTTAACCATATGCAAAGTGTTTTAAGGGTAGCGATATCGTTCCGGTGTGGTGGGATAATCCTAGGTGTTTCAAATCACTGGAGGCTCCTCTGAAGACCCAAGATAGCCTTCCTCTCACTTAGCCCAGGATCCAAGACATTCAGTTTCTTAAAGCAACTGCTAATTATATCTTACCAGCCAACAATTTTCCTAAAACAGCAGTATGGTTGGCAATCCCAGTCACATGAACCGTGCACACTCACTTGTCACTAGATGCCATGCAAAGCTTACTCTCGTCTGTAAACCAAATAGCCTACCTCCCCAGTGTTATCACCATGTCTTTACATTTTAAGACTTAGAATTGCAAGCCACACAAAAGGCTATAGCCACCGACCAAACCAGCTGTTTTGTTTCTTGCTTTTACTAATTTTCTTCTTAATCTTGGCTGCATATTGTAACCGCCCAGACAGCTCTGGAAAAATGATGCCTGGGTTCCAACCCAAGATTTTGATGTAATTAGTGTGTTTCAGGAGGGGTGGCTTATTCATATTTTTTATTTTATTTTATTTATCTTAGAGACAGAGGGAGGCAGAGAGAATCCCAAGTAGTCTCTCTACTGTTAGTGCAGAGCCCAGTGCAGCGCTCTAGCTTATAAACCGTGAGATCATAACCTGAGCCAAAGTCCAGTCGGGCACTTAACTGACTGAGCCACCCAGGTGCCCCAGATAATTTTAAAAACTCCTCAGGTGATTTTAGGATAAATCAAATTTTTAAACCTGCCACTGTACATGAACAATACTTTTTTTCTTTTTTTAATGTTTGTTTTTGAGAGAGAGAGAGAGTGAGTGAGCGAGCATGAGGGGATGGGGGAGGCAGAGAGGGGATCACATCCAAAGTGGCTTGAACTCATAAACCCTGAGACAATGACCCAAGTTGAAGTTGGATGCTTAACCACCCATGTGCCTCCTCCCCCAAGGCTTATTGTGATTTGCTGCGAAGATGTGCAAAGACTTTTCTTGTCTTGACTTTACTTGTAGATCTTGAAGCATTGAATTATCAGGCTTCTTATAAGAAATCTAATTATCCTTGTAAGAAAGTAGAATACTTGCAAAAATAATTTTAAAATATTCACATTTTCTGCAATACCTCCTCCCCACCCAGATAAAGTACCCGGGGAAATCGAGTTCTCTGTTTAGAACGATGTCAGGAAGTCTTGACACTGCCATTAATAGGATCAAAGGATGTCTTCATTTCACCTGTCACTGTGATGATGTCCTCAAATCTAAAGTCTTGATTATATCTAATTGTGTTTTCAGAAGTCGCTAGAGTCCTTAACTTAGTCCTATAGAGTCCAGGCTGTATTACTTCTCTAAGTTCCCAATTTTATGCTGCATATGCATTTATTGTTCTAATTAGTAGGGCCCTTCCGTTATTATCATTCATGACTCAGTTTCAATGTAACCTCTGCCACTAAATAAGTGTTGAAAGCCACATGAATGCAAACACTCTGGGATAATGAACTAGATTCCAACTCAAGTGTGAGAAATCTTTTATTGGATTACTTTATGTAGATTCTTTTACAAAGTCAAACTCTTTACTTCTGCCCCCTCTTAGATTTCATGCCAAGGAAGACTGTGGGCTAACAGTAACATCACAAGAAGAAACGGGAGGAAGGCAAATGCTAAGTGAGTCTGAATATGTGACTCCACTTGGGATACAAAGAGAAAATATGGGCCTGAGAGCTCCTTGGAAGGTGAGGGAAGAGAAATTATAAATGAGGGATCTGTTTGCCACATCATAGAAGGATATCTGCCCAGACTCACAGTCTAGGAAGACTCCAACTTTGTGCATCTGCTCTCCTCTCAAGGAGACCCTCTTCAGAGGGGGAAACGCCCAGAAGGTATAATTGGTTCCCATCAAAGAACCCATGAGCAAGACTTTATTTCCCGAAGCGGTGGGTAGATCACCATGTCTGCTGGCAGAATCTTCAGATACCCCCAACTGCCACTTGGTGGCCTTCTCCACATCCACCTCCCAGTAGTGCCTCCCTGAGGTGAAGCTTTCCACACCCAACACGGTGGCACTGAAGACAAATCTTCCTGGGCTGCGAGGCACGTCCTGCTGGACATTTCTGAGATGCATGCTTCTCAGATCCTCAGATAAGACCAAACAGGGATTAGCTGTTTTAGGATCCAAAGTGACAGCTCCTGCAGGGAGAGAGAAACTCAGTTAAACTCAGTGAGAGTTGTCCATGCCCACACCACAGACTATTTCTAACATGCAGAGGCTTGCCAATGAGTGGGCTCGTGTCGCAGGCACAGATATGGAAGAGGCAATCCAAGAGTTCAGGACAGGTAACCTCTGAGCTTTGTTTCAAGAAGTGGACACCAGAGAAGAAAGTGAGATAATGGAAGGAGATGCAATCTGAGGAGGAAGAACAAAGAATAATGGAACACACAGAGGTTTGGAAGTACCTGTCAAACCAGAAAGGAATTTGAGCAGGCTGTAAAAATGGCATCCAATCCTACTTAGGTATCACCTGGGACCCATCTCTACTCCTCTGAAGATCTCCAAGCCTGGAACTCCAAGATCTATTCCCCTACAGAATCATCAGAATCTCCTAACAGATCAGGCTTTTCCCTGTGACCGGCTGTGATTCCCTGTAACTGAATTGCTCTCATCTTAAATATCACCAGAGTGTGACCCGGATGCCTATAAATTGTTGCCAGCAGGCCCTTGATATTGAGTAAATCAAAAGAACATATTAGCAGAGGCTAGAAGACCTGAAGGAATCCTCCAGAAAAAAAAAAAAAAAAATCAAGCTGAGAACAAGAAAGCTCAATGTGATTTCTTATACTTGGATGAAAGTAACACTTGCCTTCATACCTCAAACTGTTCCTTCTCTTTATCTCTTTCTCCTCAACCGTTTCTCAGGGCTAAATGGTGGGTCGTCCTTTTCACTACATGCACTCTTTCTCCCCAGGTTACTTCACCTAGCCTCAGTTTTAAATATCTTCTATATGTTCATGGCTTACTTCATGGAGAAGTTGCGAAATACCAGTTCGAAATAACACAAGCATTTAACACATACTGTGCCCAAAATGGAACTTCAAAACTACCCCTTTCTAGTTTCTACTTCAGTTAACAGCATACTTACTTCTTCAGTTGCTAAAGCATAAACCTGGAGTAGTTCCTTATTTCTTACTCTAATTTCTAATCCAGCAGAAAGTTTTGATGCCAAATGCACTTAAAGTTCTGGAGTTTAGGCCTCATTCATATTATTAGGTGGTCTTAAAAGCCATAAGCCTTTACATTTAAATACAAGTTGTCCCAGACTTTTAGTATTTCCAGAAGATGGGCAGAAACATATGCGGACTCTCTCTACAATAACGCATATATTCATTTTTGAACTGAAAGAATTTCTAAAAATAATATCCAAGGAAAAAAGCAAAACTTTCTGTTTAAACAAATCAAACACATACTCAAAGTAAGAAAGCGCTATTTTTTTTTTAAATTTGTTTTTAATGTTTATTTTTGAGACAATGCGACAGAGTGCAATCAGCAGAGGGGCAGACAGAGGGAGACACAGAATCTGCAGCTGGCTCCAGGGTCTGAGCTGTCAGCCCAGAGCCTGACGCAGGGCTCGAACTCACAAACCGTGAGATCATGATCTGAGCCAAAGTCGGACGCTTTAACCAACTGAGCCACTCAGGCACCCCAAGAAAGCACTATTGAGATTAGCAGAAATAAACCTGAATAACTTTAGATATTGGAATTACCAGGCACTGAACTAAAATAATTTTTGCTTACAAGTTTGAAGACAAAAGAAAAGCTTAAAAATATCTACAGGATATAGAAAAGCTAAAAAGCAAGACCAAATGGATTTGACAAAGAACAAAATAGATTATCTAGAAATGAAAATTAAAGTGTCTATGACTCCACCAAAAGTCTGCTAGAACTGATATATGAATTTAGCAAAGTCGCAGGGTACAAAATTAATGTACAGAAATTGGTTGCATTTTTATACACGAATAATGAAGCAACAGAAAGAGAAATAAAGAAACTGATCCCATTCACAATTGCACCAAGAACCATAAAATACCTGGGAATAAACCTAACCAAGGATGTAAAAGATGTGTATGCTGAAAACTACAGAAAGCTTATGAAGGAAATTGAAGAAGATATAAAGAAATGGAAAAACATTCCATGCTCATGGATTGGAAGAATAAATTTTGCTAAAATGTCAATACTACCCAAAGCAATCTACACATTCAATGCAATCCCAATCCAAACTGCACTAGCATTCTTCTCAAAGCTAGAACAATCCTAAAATTTGTATGGACCCACAAAAGACCCCGAATAGCCAAAGTAATGTTGAAAAAGAAAACCAAAGTGGGAGGCATCACAGACTTTAGCCTCTACCACAAAGTTGTAATCATCAAGACAGTATGGTACTGGCACAAAAACAAACACATAGACCAATGGAATCGAATAGAGAACCCAGAATTGAACCCATAAATGTATGGCCAACTAATCTTTAACAAAGCAGGTAACAGTATCTGATGGAAAAAAGTCTCTTTAACAAATGGTGCTTGGAGAACTGGACAGCAACATGCAGAAGAATGAAACTAGACCACTTTCTTACACCATCCACAAAAATAAACTCAAAATGGATGAAGGGCCTAAATATGAGACAGGAAACCATCAAAACCCTAGAGGAGAAAGCAGGAAAAAAACCTCTCTGACCTCAGCCGCAGCAATTTCTCACTTGACACGTCTCCAAAGGCAAGAGAATTAAAAGCAAATATGAACTATTGGGACGTCATCAAGATAAAAAACTTCTGCACTGCCAAGGAAACAATCAACAAAACTAAAAGCCAACCAACGGAATGGGAAAAGATATTTGCAAATGACATATTGGATAAAGGGCTAGTATCTAAAATCTATAAAGAACTCACCAAACTCCACATCCAAAGAACAAATAATCCAGTGAAGAAATGGGCAGAAGACATGAATAGACACTTCCCTAAAGAAGACATACAGATGGCCAACAGGCACATGAAAAGATGCTCAATGTCACTCCTCATCAGGGAAATACAAATCAAAACCACACTGAAATACCACCTCACACCAGTCAGAGTGGCTAAAATGAACAAATCAGGAGACTATAGATGCTGGAGAGGATGTGGAGAAATGGGAACCCTCTTGCACTGTTGGTGGGAATGCAAACCGGTGCAGCCACTCTGGAAAACAGTGTGGAGGTTCCTCAAAAAATTAAAAATAGATCTACCTTATGAGCCAGCAATAGCACTGCTAGGAATTTACCCAAGGGATACAGGAGTGCTGATGCATAGGGGCACTTGTACCCCAATGTTTATAGCAGCACTTTCAACAATAGCCAAATTATGGAAAGGGCCTAAATGTCCATCAACTGATGAATGGATAAAGAAGATGGGGTTTATATATCCAATGGAATACTACTTGGCAATGAGAAAGAATGAAATCTGGCCATTTGCAGCAACGTGGATGGAGTTGGAGGGTATTATGCTAAGTGAAATAAATCAGTCAGAGAAAGCCAGATACCATACGTTTTCACTCATATGTGTATCTTGAGCAACTTAACAGAAGACCATGGGAGGGGAAGGAAGGGGAAAAAAAAGTTACAGAGAGGGAGGGAGGCAAACCATAAGAGACTCTTAAATACTGAGAAAAAACTGAGGGTTGATGGGGGGGTGGGGGAAAGGGGAAAGTGGGTGATGGGCACTGAGGAAGGCACTTGTTGGGATGAGCACTGGGTGTTGTATAAATAAACTGAAGTGTCTATGGACGATTATAAGAAAGCTATATATCAATATGCCTCATTAACCTATATACCAAAATTCTTTAAAGTATTAGCACATTGAATCCAGCAATATATAAAATGGATAAAACATCATAACCAGGTTTACTCCTGGAATGCAAGCCTGGGCCAACATATGAAAAAATATATTTACCATATTAATATATGAAGAAAAAATATGCATCTAATAAATTCAACATTTGTTCACGATACAAAGTTTTAGCAAACCAGGAATAGAGGAAGAACTTCCTTAACTTGATGAAAGGCAACTACAAAAACCTACAGCTAATGAAAAGTTCAAGGTGAAAGACTTAATGCTTTCTTTCACCCTAAGATCAAGAACAAGGCAAATGTTTCTCAGTGCTCCTATGTGATATTATATTTGAGGTCATAGCACCAGTACAACAAGGTGAGAAGAATACAGAAAGGATTACATATTGTAAAGAAATAAAACTGCCTGTACTAATAGAGCACCTGACTCTCTTTGCAGAAAATCCCAAAGAATCTATAAAAAAGCCACCAGCTCTGAATGAGTTTAGCATAGTCATAGATGCAATGTCAATATATACAAATTATTTTTATATATAAGCAATAAACTAGAAATGAATAAAATTTCAATTAGAAGTGTGTATAAGAACTAAAAACTATAAAATACTTAGAGACCCATCTGATATGCATGATATTTGTTTGCTGAAAACTTCAAAACATTGATAGTGAAGCAAACCTAAAAAGAAATATGTCATCTTATCCCTAAATTAATCTATACGTTCAATATAACACCATTTAAAATCTCAGGGTTTTTTTTGTAGAACCCAACAAGCTGATTTTAAAATTTATGTGAAAAAGCAAAGGATCTAGAGTAGGCAAAATTATTTTTATAAGAACAAATTTGGAAAACTCACATGCCAATTTTAAGACTTCCTATAAAGTACACATTCAAGACAGTGTTGTATTAGCAAAAGGAAAAACACAGTGATCAATGGACCTATTAGAGTCAATACAGACCTGCTTAAACGTGCCAGCTGATTTTCAACAAAGGTGCTAAGTAAATTTAATGAATAATATCTTCACCAAATAATGCTGGAACAACATGAACAAAAAAGGATACATACATGAACAAAAAAGGAGCGGGTGGGGAGTTATACCAGATCCTGAGTCATACACACATATGACTCCAAAAGAATAACAGACATAAATGTAAGAGCTAAAGCTTCAAGAAAAAAAAATCTCTATTTGGATACTAAAATACTTCTTAGCACACAAATAGCACAAACCATAACAGAAAAAAAAGTTGGTAAGCTGAATTTCAAAATTATTTGCAATAATCAAGATATACAAGCCACCCAAGTGTGCACCAACAGATGAATGGGTAAAGAAGAAGTGGTAGATATACACAATGGAATATGAGTCAGCCACACAAAAGGATGAAATCTTGCTATTTGCAACAACATGGATGTAAATAAAGACTATAATGCTAAGTGAAATAAGCGAGTCAAAGAAATACAAATACCATGATTTCATTCATGTGGAATTTAAGAAACAGAACAAATGAACAAAAAGAAGACAAACTGAAAAACAGACTCTTAACTATGAGAACCAAACTGATGGTTACCAGAGGGACGCAGGTTGGGGAAGGGGTATAACAGGCAATGGGGAATAAGAATACACTTCGCATGATGAGCACTGAGTAATGTACAGGCTTGTTGGATCACTACTTGTGCACCTGAAACTAATAAAACACTGTGCACTAACAACATTGGAATTAAAATTAAAAATTTAATAAAAAAAGAAAATATAAATCACAGAGTGGAATAAATATTTGCAAAACGTGTCTGATAAAGAACTGGTAAATATTAATCAGAAAATATAAAGAAATCACAAAACTCAATAATATACAACAAAATTTTAAAAATAGGCAAAATGTTTATAGATATACTTCAAATAGATATAATAAAGTACAAATAAACATGAAAATATGCTCGACATCCCTAGTCATTTCAGAAATGCAAATTAAAATTTAAAGTGATATATAACTACGTATCTATTAGGTCAGCTTTAATTAAAGAAAAAAAAAGTGACACTACCAAATGCTTATGACGATGTAGAGCAACTGAATCTCATACATTAACAGTGGGAATGCAAAATGGCACAGCCAATTTGGAAAACAAATTTTACAGTCCCTCTCCTAGATATGCAACCAAGAGAAAGGAAGTCATGTCCACTTAAAACTCTCTAAGCAAATATTTATAGCATATATTTAGAAATAACTCAAGTGGCCATGGAACTGCAAGAGAATAAACTGTGGTCTATTCATTCAACGGAGTACAACACAACAACAAAAAAGAATAAACTACTGATACACACAACAAACTTGGATATGCCTCTCATGCTTTACGCTAAGTGAAAAAAGCCAGACTCAAAAGGCTACCTACTGTATGAATCCACCTGCAGGACATTCCAGAAAAGGCAGTGGGGCAGGAGATAGAAATCTTTCATTATACATGTTGACATTTTTTCCCCTAGAAGTTTAATTTTTTTTTTTTTTTAATTGAAATCTGCTTGCAATCATGTTTCAGGGTTGAAAACTGGGAAAGGATTTGCACAGGAGAGCCTTTCAACATAAGAGCATACAATTATTTTCTTGATAACTATCCAATGTGCATAGCATTATTAAACTCTCCAGTCTTTTTAAATCCTTAAGCTCTTTGGAATCTACTTGTATTTACGGTAGGATGTTCGCTGGATTTTCCAATACAAAGTCAAGTGCCCTGTAATCATGGAGGTGTGTCGACTTACTTTGCAGAACTTTGAGCATTCTGCTCATTCCTGTTACTTGGCATAAACTCAGGTCCGTGATTTGGGCTTGCTCCAGACACTGAAGCAGTAGTGACTCACTCCTATTAAAAAAAGGACAGCCTGTTATCTGTGCAGACGCCAGGCCCCCCACTATTCAAAGGATGGATCTTGTTACATGACCTCCCGATCCTTACCCCAACATCCCTACTCCTGGGTGCTCGTGTATCAGACCTTGACTCCCACCCCAATGTTTCCAAAATGAAAACTTACCTTTTCAAAGAAGATCCTGCATTCTGCAGGGTGAAAAAGAGATAAGGTTAGTATCTGAGCCACGCCTCTTGTGAGTTGTACCCCTGAAAATATCTTCTCATAATGAAACTCAATTTCTACATAATTTCCTCAGCTTCATGGTACTAATTATCAGATACCAAATTTTAACACTGAATGGTAGAAGTCAGAAAAAATACTTAAAATCACGGTTATATTCCCAAGGTAACTAACTATTTGGGGTTTTTGTTTTAATATTCTTACTTTTATTATTCAGGGACTATATAGTCATTTTACATGGAATTTAGAACCTGCTGAGTCAGATGATGTCTTGACAAGATTTATATTTAATCTGGATGTCTTTCTTTCCTTCTTTTAAAACTTTTTTTTAAGGTTCATTTATTTTGAAAGAGAGAGACAGAGCCAGAGATAGAGACAGAGACAGAGGGAGAGAGAGAATTCCAAGCAGGCTTTGCACTGTCAGCGCAGAACCTGATGTGGGTTTTGAACTCACAAACCATGAGATCATGACCCGAGCCGAGATGGAGAGTCCAGATGCTTGGGGTGCCTGTGTGGTTAAGTGTTCAACTTTGGCTCAGGTCATGATGTAATGACTGCAAAATTTATCACATCATACAATTATAATACAATATTGTTTTATATATTCATTATACCATGCATTAGATCTCTATTGTTTATTACTATTCATTACAAGTTTGTGCCCTTAAACACCATCACTCTTATCAACGATCTGCCACCCTATTCCATTCTCCAGTAAGTACCCTTTTACTTTTGTTTTTTTAAATAGGTTTAAGTTTTTTTAGATTCCACATATAAGCAATATTGTACAATAGTTGTATTTCTGACTTACTTGCTTAAGCACTATGTGTTCAGTCTATCCATGTTATCACAGATGGGAGGATATTTTCCTTTCTCATGGCTCAGTAATATTCCATCATTTATATGTACCACACCTTTTTCATTCATTTATCGGTTAATGGACATTTGGGTTGTTTCCAAACATGAGTATGTGTATCCCTTTGAAATTCTGTTTTCATTTCCTTTGGGTATAGGCACACAAAGGGAATTGCTGGATCATATGGAAGATCTATTTCTCATTTTTTAAAATACTTCCATATTGTTTTCTACAGCGGTTGGACCAATTTACATTCCCACCAACAATGTTTAAGTACTCCGTTTCACCACATCCTCACCAGCACCCATTGTCTTTTATTGATGATAGTCATTCTAACAGTTGAGAGGGTCTATCTCATTGTAGTTTTTTATTTAAATCTTTATTTTTGAGAGAGGAGAAAGGGAGGGAGGGAGAGGGAGACAGGGAGAGGGGGAGAGGGAGTGGGGGGAGAGAGAGAGAGAGAGAGGGAGAGAGAATCCCAAGCAGGCTCTGTACTGACAGCATGGCTCGATCCCATGAACCATGAGACCATGACCTGAGCTGAAATCAAGAGGTGGACACTTAAATGACTGAGCCATCCAGGTGTCCCTCACTGTGGTTTTGATTTACCTTTCCCAAGGGACATATTTTCCATTCCTCACCTCAGTCATCTTATCCAGAATAGTCATCATTTCAAACTCTGCCCATCTACTTCCTTTCTATACTGTCAATGGCAAGAGTTGAGCAGGCGCAAGGGCTTGCTAAACTGGGGACGGTGGGGGAAGCTGGGTCAGAAGCTGAGCATAACCGAGCCACACCTACTTTAACTGTCTGGGACTGGGCTCTAGAATAGAACCCAAGAGTTTATCAGCAAGTGTTTTTCAAATAAGAGCACTCCCATTGCAAATATGAGTCCAGCAGCAGCAGGATATGGATAAAGTCTTAAAAAGATAATAATTTACTAGTTGAAAGGTGATGCATTTAAAATATACAATACTATGCAAATAAATCTCACCCTTGTTTCTCCAAGGTTACTGCTCAATGTTTGTGTTACAATCTCTGCGTTTATTTTGCCAAAGTCAGTCCGTGAATGTTAATGAACATATGTCTATACATATATACGTATCCACAAAACCAAACAAAAAAGCAGTTCCGTATGTTTTCACTCCAATCAAATACCCTGAAAATACCTTTTACCACTATAGAGTTGCTTCATTCTTTTTTTCTGGTTGCAGAATATTCTATTGTATTGATGTGTCATTATTCGACTAACCAATTATTCACCCTAATAAGGGATATCTCAATTCAAATTACTGATAGTCTTAAGGTGAGAATTCATACCATGAAGTAACTCTCCCCTGTACCACGGTTTTAGATAATTCATAATGCTTTTGGTGACTGCCAAAAGCTACACAGCCTTCATGTATGTCTGCAAATCATAGAATATTCTAGAATTGACACTTAATGAGCACGGTCCACTTCTCATTTCTCAAATACTGCAATGAAGATAATTTCTGGAATCTTACCTGGAGCACCATTAGGGTGTATTTCCCACACTTCTTCTCCAGCTCTACAGTCATCTTTTGGAGGCTGCAGATGTGTCCCGAAAGCCGGCCTTCACTCTCCTTCAGTTTATTCATGTTCTCTTTCCCCAAATCGCTCAGTCTCTGCAGAATCATCTCCTTATTACTATTTTACAAGTGATAATCTCATTTATTCACTAATTCAACTACCTCTTCAATGCACTTTTCTTCCTGCCATCTCAGAAATACATATAAGTAGATATGGCCCGACAACTCCTCTGTGTCAAGGACACCTCAATAGAAGCTAGATTCTTTGACACAATATATTTGTGTTGATGTGGAAGGTATGCACATAGTCCACTTATACAGAAGACAACCTGACTCTAAAACAGATCATGTTATTTTGCTGTACAGTTTTGTCCAGAAAGTCTCCTGTTACCTTCATTAAATTAAATTTGAAATTAAAAATATAATCAATTAATAAGAAAGAATGAATCAAGCTACTGACATTTTTTATCCTTGCAAAGATGCTCTATCTAGGCATAAGAGCACATGCTCATGTTATTTTTTTTCTTAACACAAATGATGCATATTATACCCTACTTTAAAAAAAAAATTTTAATGTTTATTTTTGAGAGAGACAGAGAGTGAGCACGGGAGGGAAAAAGAGAGAGGGAGACAGAATCTGAAGCAGGCTCCAGACTCTGAGCTGTCAGCACAGAGCCCGAAGTGGGGCTCGAACCCACAAACTGTGAGATCATGACTTGAGCTGAAGTTGGTCGCTTAACCTACTGAGCCACCCAGGCGCCCCTACTTGTTTTTTATTAATAAATAATATGCTCTTGGAGAGCATTTCTTATCCATACACATACGGCTGTGTTATCTTTTCTAACTGCCCAAGAGCATTCCATTTTAAGTACATAATACAATCTATTTTGAGAGTCCTGGTTTGATGGATATAGGTTGTACTTAATCTCTTGCTATCATAAACATTACAGTTAATAATAATGCCTAATAGTCTCCACTGCATAATATGTACAAACACTATTTAAAGAGCTTTATGTAGATTATAACATTCAATCCTCACAATAGCATAAAAACCACAGGTATTTTCTCCACTTTATAGCTAAGGAAACTGAGTCTCAGGTTAAACAACATGTATAGGTTAGACTAGCCACTTAGAGACTAGTAAATAGCAGAAGCCAGGTAGGAATTTCACCAGTCTGGCTTCAAACATGACCTCTAAACCATGGCTCTATACTGGAATAATTTTACAGCATTCCCTTATCCTTGTATCTTTTTATATGCATGTAAGTATATCTGTAAGATAAGTGACCGGAAATAGAACGGCTGGCTGAATACATACATTCTTTCAATGTACGTGCGGCTGTCACTGGATGTCTCATTCTAGAATTGGCATAATGTTCAGCTCCCCTTTCCCTCATTTCCCAAATACTGTGAGCTTGCCGTTTTCCACCTCTCACCTGTAGCGTCTCCTGGGACTGCCCCTTCAGCTCTGTGGCAAAAGCCAGCACTTGATTCAGATGGTCTTCCCTCAACTTTGGGTTGAATACGCAGTCTTGTAGGCTCCGGAAGTTCATCTCTTCAACCATCAACCGGAACCTTATTCTATATTCAGACTCAATCATCTCTTTAAAATCCTGCTCTTCTCCCTTCATCACAGATATAGATAAGAGACTTCAAGTTAAACAGCAGAGATAAATATTCATGGTCACTTTCCATCTCTAACTCCAATACAAAGACAAGGGAATATCAAGTACAGGGGAAGAAACAAAATGCATACATACAGAGGGCAAAGAAAGTTTCAAGATCAACCAACATCAACATAATCTTAGAACATGCAATGCAGATGAACACATGTTAACTGACTTAGAAAACTGAGGAATCTACAATCACAGTGACAAAGAGGGGGAGGTGAGGAAACTTGGAAGGTGGGGCAAATGGATTTGGCTGATGCTTTGGATAGTGAGTATCAGGAAAGGGAAATGGTAGGGTGACACCAAAGTTGTTAGATAAAGCAACTGGAAGAAGGAGGTTGCCAAAACAGGAAAACAAGGGAGCGATAGATTGTAGAGGCAGGGAGTGTATGAGCAGCTCAGTTTTTGGATATGCTGGTTTTGATAAGTCAATCAGTCATCCAAAAGAGATGTTGAATAGAAGTTGGATGTGAAAGCCTGTATCACTTGGAATTGGGAGCTACAGACTGGCACTGGGAGTGGCCAGCTTAATGATATTTCATCTCATGAGACTCCGCAGTCAATACTTATCAAGAACCGAACCACTGCTCACCACCTCTACCACTAACCCCTGGTTCACCATCACCTGTCCCTGATAACTACAACAGTCCCCTGTCAAGTATCCCACCTCTGCTCTCACCCTCCTACAGTCTTGTCTGATCTCAGCAGTGTTTCTGTGAGAATGAAAGTTCAATCAAGCCACCCCTCTGTTCAAAACTTTCCTCGTTTCCCTATTTCATTTAAAAAAATTTTTTTAAGTTTATTTATTTATTTTGAGAGATTAAGACAGAGAGCAGGGGAAGGGCAGAGAGAGAGAGTGAGAGAGAATCCCAAGCAGGCTCTGCACTGCCAGCACAGATCCTGATGTGGGGCTGGAAACCAAGAACTTTGACATCATGACCTGAGCTGAAATGAAGTCAGATGCTTAACAGACTCAGCCACCAAGGCACCCTTCCCTATTTCATTTAAAGTCATCTGCCCTAGGGGTGCCTGGGTGGCTCATTCGGTTAAGTGGACTTTAGCTCAGGTCATGATCTCTCAAGGTTAGGTTTGTGAGTTTGAGCCCCACTTCCTGCTCTGTGCCGACAGCCCAGTCTGGAGCCTGCTTCAGATTTTGTGTCTTCCTCTCTCTCTGCCCCTCCCCTGTTGGCACTGTCTCTCTCCCCCTCAAAAATAAATAAACATAAAAAAAAAAAAAGTCAGCTGCCCTATAGATTTGGCCCCTTTATCTTCTAATCTCACCTATCAGCTTCCACTGCCTTTCCAGCCCCAACTAAGAACCTACCAGATTCTTCCCAAAACAGTATAACTCAATCCCTCAACAGCTTGAGTTTTCTCAAATGCCACTTTCTGAACAAGGTCCTGATCACTTTATTTCAAAGTATATCCCATCATGCTTCCCTCTGCCCACCCCTCCCTGAATGTATAGCATTTACCATGTAACATTCATTTTACTTATTTGGTTTACTTCCATGAGAATGTCAGTTGCACAAGGGAAATTTTTTTCCCTCTCCTACTACTGAATCTCCAACACCTAGTATAGTCCCTGGCAAAGAGTGGGACCCCAATATTTTATTTTTGAATATATGGTGGTTAATGCTGAAAAAAATGGGGATCAGCTGAAAAGTTCTTGCAGAGTCAGTCAATTCTTCTCTTCTATCATCTTCAACTAGCCATTTATTGTCTTTAAAATTGAAAGAGAGAAGAGTCAGAATCTGGATATCTGGCACAGAATAGAGTTAAAGGCTTGAGTTAGAAGGTTTGAAATCAGAAGTGAAACATGGGCATAACAGACAGCAAGCCCTCATTCTGGACAGTAATTCTCAAACTGCCTTTTAAATGGTTTTAGGATTAAAATTTTAAAAAAGGGGAGGGGACACCTGGGTAGCTCAGTTGGTTAAGCATCCGACTTTGGCTCAGGTCATGATCTCATGGTTTGTCAGTTTGAGCCCCACATCAGACTCTGTGCTGACAGCTCAGAGCCTGGAGCCTACTTCAGATTCTGTCTCCCTCTCTCTCTGCCCCTCCCCCACTCACACTCTGTGTCTCTCTCCTTCAAAAATAAATAAACTTAAAAAAGATAATAAATGGTTTCAGGATTTACATGGCCACCAACACTACATGAGATGCTCACTCGCCCATGGCACTGTTATAAACTGTTATCAATCATTAGTATCTTCCAATAAGGGTTACAAATGTCATTTCACAACTTTAAGAGTTAATTTGTATTCTTCTTACCATAAAAAAAGTTCAGGATCTTCTTATATATTCAAAAGGTAGTTGCATTCCCTTTTCTGCAAAATCTCATTTCTTTGATCATTTTTCTATTGAATTTCTAGTCTTCTGCTTATTGATGTTAGAGAGTTCTTTATTCGTAAAGAAATGAACACTTTTCCTACCAATGGATTTCAAATATTTTTCCTGGTTTGTCATTCATCTTTTGACTTTGTTTATGTTATTTGCTGTCCAACGTTATAGGTAATTCCCCAAGACTCGAGATAAGCACTGACCTGAATCATCACCATCCTTTCTTGCTCATCACCCAATATGCTTTTAGCTACTTCAAGTTTCTCCTTCAATGTGTTCAATATCTCCTGGAATAACTTCTGCAGAGAAATAGATCACAAAACTCTAGGTAAAGTAATTGCTTTAGAATAGTTAGATTTTTCACCTTGGACAACTGAAAAAGGGCCAATACACCTATGTTTTCTTAGCCTTTAAGGTCTAAATATAGTACCTGTCTAGAATTCTCTGATAAACACTGCCTAAGGGAAGTGGCCTTGCGGGATCAGAATATCGCCTCCCCTCCCCCAAATAAGTTAGTAAGAGGAGGCGGCCAGTGTTAAGAGTGCTCTGGGATCTGCAGGAGGCTCACCCTATAAACGCCAGCAGCCTCTTGTACTCCACACACCAAGTGATTCTCGTGCTCCTGAGAGTGGAAGCACTGGCCACACAGCAGGATTTGGTCATCAACACAGAACAACTGCACTAGTTCCAGGTGTTTCTCACAGTAGACATCTTCCGGGAATTTTCGCTGTAACTGGGAGCTGAGCCTCCTGGACATCCTGGCAGGTGTCCCTAGGCGAACTTTCTGCCGTGGAATACCTCCCTGCACACTGAACCATAAAAGAGTGGCGGTGATTTGGGGGAGTCACACTTGCCAACCGCGGTGTCCACCCTCAGCCAAGCATCAGATCCCCTCAGCGCAGCCGCGGCTCCTTGAACCCGCAGGTCTTCCGCAGCCAGCAGCCACGTGCTCGGGGGAGGACACACGGGACTCACACCCGTATCCTGAGATTGAGGGGGCTTCCAAGTTTTCTCAAAATTTAGCACTGGGCTGAAAATTAGTTACAAGCGAGGACACAGGACACCACTTCCCTGTAAGGCACTAGGAAAAAAAAAAAAAAAAGCAGCTGAAGAAGAAAGAAAAAGAAGAAAAGGCACTTACTAGAAGGCAGAGAGTATTAAAGCTCTGGAGGAACATCCGGGACTAGAGTGCCGCAAAGACTGGCTTCAGGCATTTAAGGACGCTCTCCCTTTCCCAGGGCTTGCACAAGCCGGAAAATGCAGCCAGCTTCCCGGGCCTCCTTAAAGGGGAGTGGCACTTGGGTGCCAAATTTAAGGGAGAGCCCGCTTTCTAAGTACGCATGCGCCTAAGTGTGAGGCACCTCAAGTTTTGTGGGCAAAGCCGAAGACATCTGTCGTCTAAGAGCTGGCCAATAAAGATATCGATTAAAAAAATAAAAAGGCACCCCCAAAAGAAAAAACAAAAATGCTAACGGGAAACTGCTTTTAAGGAAATAGAGAAAGGGATCTATAATCTCCTCCATCCCCATTTCCAGACGATTCTGATTACCTTTGAGCAACAATTCTACTGATACTCGAGGAACATTTTAATTCTATTCCTAAAAGGGATTACCCACTGAATTTGGGTAGCTTTTCACCAATGAAGAATTGCCTTGCCTTACTTCTTTTCTAACTCCATCTCCAGCCATTCATACGGTGGTGACACTGTAACACCAAGTATTAATTTCTAAAAAAAAAAAAAAAAATCCTTTATCCTGTTTACATTTGTCCCCATTCCATCTTATTAACTAGCTCTTTCGACAAACTCTTGGAACAAATCTGACAGACCTCAGAAGTCCCAGACTTCCATTTGTGGACTTACTAGCTTCCCCGCCCGCCATGATGCTCTCACTGTCACCCAAACCCTGCCATCAACTAGACCTCCTGTCTTTTCATTCCTTCTTATTTTTTTTTTTTAAATGTTCATTTATTTTTGAGACAGAGAGAGACAGAGCATGAACGGGGGAGGGTCAGAGAGAGAGGGAGACACAGAATCGGAAGCAGGCTCCAGGATCTGAGCCATCAGCCCAGAGCCCGACGCGGCGCTCGAACTCACGGACACGAGATCGTGACCTGAGCTGAAGTCGGACGCTCAACCGACTGAGCCACCCAGGCGCACCCCTTCTTATTTTTAATTTAAGACATGCAAAACACTTTTATAGTTCTGCAGTTGATTAATTGTGTATATATGATAACTTTGTATTTTGTGAGGATAAATATTAAAGCAGTTTTCAAAGTGTGGTTCCCAAGACTTAATTTGCCTTTTTTACTGTGCTAACATTTGTGCTGATAGTAGATAAAACTTCTGGCATCTTACCATTCATCAAGTAAGTAGCACCAAGTATGGTCATTTATTGTGTTTTTCAATCTCTTGCATACTCCCAGTTAATTTTTTTTTTTTACTTAAGAATAACCTTACTTTCTTGAAACAAAATAATAAATGAGCTATTAAGTACAGGATTTAATTAATATTTTGGGTGACAAAATGAAAACTTTGCACAGAGCATTTATGCTGCATTTGGGAATACAGGCGTTGTCTCAAGAAAAAAAACACTTTCTATAACTGAGTTACAAGCCATACTAGCCATGTTTTTTCCAGCACATTTTTGTTGAAAGAACAAATGAGACAAATGTGGTCATTCAGATGTAGCACTTTGGAAGATATTTTCTCAAACACTAACAGAGTGACCCTGTCATTTCAAGAAAACCAAGTGAGTGTATTAGTTGTCAATGATAAAATTCTGGCTTTGGAGAACTTGTATCCACTGTTGTAAGCTTGACAGCTTCCCAAGACTTTGACAGCTTCTTTTCTGATAAAAATTGGTGGTGATATTAACAAATGTGACTTGGTTTTTGTATAGTGAAATATGTCAACATTTGGAAAGTTTGAAAACTCAGTGAACTAATGTGTTCCAAAAGACCAATGCCTGATGTTAAGATTATGCAAGGATAAATGTAGATGCAAAGTATCAGACAGAACAATGGATTTTAATACAATAGAAAACATTCACTGGTAAATTCAGGAAGAAAAGTCCTAATTATCTGAAAAAAGCTATTAGAATGTGCTCTCCTTTCCCAACAATGTATTTGTATGAGGACAGATTTTCTTCATATATTTCAACTAAAATAGCACTGCAGTGGGTGGAACGTTGGAGCAGATATACTAGCTGTCTGATAAACCAGAAATTAAAGAGATTTGCAAAACTGTAAAACCATGCCACTTTTTTCAATTAATTGTTCAGAAGAGGATCCTCATAAAAATGTTATGTTTACTTTTAATAGTTTAATATATATATATATATATTTTTTTAAACTCAGTTTTAATTTCTAAATCAGTGACTACAGATAGATATGACACACAAAAAGCGTTTTAAGGTCTTCACCAATAATTTGGGTACAAAGGAGTCCTGAGACGAAAGTTCTGAACCATGGTCTTAGAGGGCATATTCCTGAGAAATGGGATTCCTGATAAATACACCTACAATTTTGGTACATTTTGCTGGGATCCCAACCACAAAAGTTGCACAGTTTTGTGTTCCAAGCAACATATGAGAAAGGTGTCAAACTTTTTGCTTGCTTGATAGGTGAGAAATGGTATCTTTATATATTGTCAGTTTACATTTTATTTTCACATGCTAAAAAGCCATTTTCATTTCTTTTTCTATGAACCATTTGTTTAAGCCTTTACTCAAAAACATTTTTTTAAGTGTTTATTTATTTTTGAGAGAGAGAGAGAGACAGAGCATGAGTGGGGGCAGAGACAGAGGGAGACACAGAATCCAAAGCAGGCTCCAGGCTCTGAGCTGTCAGCATAGAGCCTTATGCGGGGATCAAACCCACAAACATGAGATCACCTGAGCTGAAGTCTGAGGCTTACCCGACCGAGTTAAACAGGCGCCCCACCCTTTACTTTTTTTAAACCAGGCTTTTGGGGGCTTTTTCCTTAATTTTAAGAGATATTTATACATTGAAAAGATTGATCCCTTGTTATTACACAAACTGCAAATACTTCTCTCTACTTTGAGATTCTTCAACCTTCTTGTGGTTTCCCTTGTTTTGCTTCCCTGACGTCCTAGACCACTCAACTGAAAAGACTTATCAGTCACAAAATGAACACAAGTTTACAATTCAGCAGCCACTCCTGGCTTTATCTTACCTGACTTCTCAGCAGCAGTTACAGATGACCATGACCCTCCTCTCAGAACATTTCCTTTTGCAATCAAGATATCTTAGATCTGACATCCCTCTACTTTCCTGGTCTGCTTCTCAGCATCCTTTTTTTTGACCTTACATCCTCTTGAGATTCTAAGTTTTGGGGTGCTTCGAGGGTCAATTCTAGTCCCTTATGCTAGTTCCAGTGACTCCCTAGATAATCACATTTCCAAAACTTTAAGTACCTCTCTCCAATTTAATCTTCTACCGACACAGAACACTTCCAACTCATTGGCAATTAAATGCCTAATAAGCACCCCACATTAGCATATCTAAAGCACTATCCAGGATTTCAAACAATACCTTCCTTTCCCCAGCTCACTTTAAAACTGATTCATTTAGAAGCATAATTTAAACCGCTATCATCTCAACTACTTTGTGTTCAGCCCTGCCCCCACCCCCCATCCCCAACTCCTCAGCTCAACCAGAATACTTTTTTAAACCTAAATCAAGGTTTCTGACAACTTCCCTTTGCACTTAGGCTACAATCCAAATGGCTAAGCAAGTTCTAGATGGTTTCCCTGCCTACATATAATCTCACCTTTATCTTCCCCCAGCCATTGTCCATTCCAGTTATGATAAATTCATCTGTGCCCTTTCTGCTTCCTCACTCGGCAATGCTTTTCTGTCATGTTTTTATACTTCTAGATCCTTCTTTCTTCCCTTCAGTTCTCAGCTCAAATATCACTTCAGAGAGGCCCTTTTAGAGCTATGCAATTGGAAATACCCTCCCACTATTTATATCCTTTCGTTTTCTTTGTTATCTAATTTTATGCATGAACAAATATATTTGTTGTTCACTCTCCATCCACAAGAAATTACAATTCTTTAGAGGCCCTATGTCTGCACCTGACATACTAGATGCTCAATAAATATTTTGAAGAAATGTTTAAAATCAAACCAGCACAAAGTTAAAGGGAAACCAGAGAAAGACGGAGAGAATAGAGATTAAATATTTTTACAGGAAAAAGAGAAAGGAAAGTTGGAGAATACTTTGTTTTCCTAGAATGTTGACTATGTGCTAAACTGTTACCAACATTTATCTCATTTTTCCTAATTTCATCTTTCCCCCTCTGCCTTCGCTTTCTTATTTATTCTTTTATAAGGTTACATTTCGTATATACACTAAAACTTTCACAATATTAAGATCAAGTCTAGATATTTAAAGAAAAACATAAGGAAGGAAATGGTCTCCAGAAGAAAAATCTCACCTTTCTTTGTAATCCTGAGTATTTCCCTTCAGGGAAAAAACCAGAATAGTGGTGACTGAAGGGCTTTTATCTGTTCAGCTGCTCCCAGGACCTCACCTCTCACCATCATGCAGGAAACCTGTGAAGTTTCAAATTCTATCCATATAATAAATCTAGCATAGTGGTTATCAAACTTCAGTGAGCATTAGAATCATAGGAGTTTATTAAACCAGATTTCTGGGCTCCACCCCCAGTCTGATTTGATAGATCTGGGTGGAGTCGTAATTCATATTTTAATGTGCCAGTGACCTTGGTCAGGAGGTTTAATCTCTTTGGGTGGGTCAGTATTTTGTTCTGTCTCCAAGGTCTGAAATGGTGATACTACATTAGTAGCCTCTTATTATTATTATTTTTTTAATTAGTGATATAGGTATATAGATATAGATACTTTCCACAGGAAGAAATCCTCCTAGAAGCCATTACCCTAGAATCTCATTGTGTTTATGCCTTAGCCATGCCATTTCATCTTAAATCATTAAGTATTTTCAGTAAAGAATAATACCAGAGCTCGTTGCTAGTTTTCAGGATATTTACTAAAGAAGGTGATCATGGCATTAGTTGTGGATAGAAAAGTCAAGAGTAGAAATAACCGCTTGAGGAACGTGTCACAGGTGGGAAGTCAGGGGACAATCCAATAGTTCATAGTTGGTCTCAGTGGAGAGGAAGTCTGCATGACTTCGCACGTTTTACAGTTCTACCTCTGGAAGATGTTCGCTGCATCAGTCAATTCCCTTCTAACCATAGTAGAGTGATTTATTTATTTTTTAAAATGCTGACAGGACAATGAGAAATTCTACTGCTTGCTATCTGATTTTCCAAAACCTGGCTCCACCCTTTGGAATTTTAAGTACATCTTTTTCCTTATCTCAACACTCCCATCCACTCCCTCTTCTAAATCCACATTCCCCAGGTAGACCCCACTCATTTTTGTGTGCCCCTCCCCTTCTCAACCAGAACAATCTCCTCTATTCAATATTTTTCTTACCCCCTCCTCCTTTCTAAGCTTTGATGCAGCCAACTTCTGTGAAGATTTTATCAATTACTCTGTCATTTATTCTCATCATCCCAAGCTTCATAATTCGTAAGATTTTATTCTTACAGGAAACCTTCACAATCTTTGTCTCGAAAGGTAAAACATCAAGCAAAATTCTCATGTCTTGTAGTCTCTTAAAACCTACTCTAGGTTTTAAGTAATTAGTAAATTATTAATCCTCGAAGATTACACATTTTAATTTAAGATAATACTAGTCATTGTGTTATATAGTGTGCTAAAGAATTTTTTATAGTGTGCTAAGGAAAGTTTATATATCCCACAGTCCTGTGAGGCAGGTGGTATCAGAATACATTTTACAGCTGATAAAGCTGATGATTTAGAGGTTAAGTAATTGACCCAAAGCAGTAACAGAAATTACAGATCTAGGGTTTGAGTCACAGCCTGTCTGATGGCAAATTTCATGATACTTCATTACCTCTATTAAGCATTAATCAAGTACCTTGCCAGTTTAAAAGAGAAAATGCCTCAAGTTTGCATTACAATTTACCACAAGATTCTTCTATAGGCCTGCAGTAACAACATTATAGAGAGCACAGATCATTTTAAAGTGTTAAATTTTTACATAGGAATGCTCTTGATTAAAAAATAAAAGGTTCCTGGGATTGCCTGGGTGGCTCAGTTAAGTGTCCCACTTTGGCTCAGGTCATGATCTCACAGGTCATGGGTTCGAGCCCCGCATGGAGCTCTGTGCTGACATCTCAGAGCCTGCAGCTAGCTTCAGATTCTGTGTCTCCTTCTCTCTCTGCCCCTCCCCAACTTGCACTCCATCTCTCTCTCAAAAACAAAATAAAAACATTAAAAGAAAAAAGTTCCTGAAGCAATTTTTTTTTACTCTCTGTCTCTCCATCGTTAGAGAACAAAATGATCAAGTCATGGTCCTCACAGCTCATTTCATGAGCTGTCCTATCACATGCGTTAGCCACTGGTCCCCTCACCTCAGGCCCCAAGTATCACACTCTCAGCTTCTGGGGAGGGTGAAGATGCCTGGTGCCAATCAGGATGTTATTTGTTACTCCTGGGCTCATTTCTGCTACAGTAGACCCACTTTGCCCCATTTCAGAAAGGAGCGGGGATGTGGCTTAAGATCAGCCACCTTGTTATTCTTCAGGAAGGACGAGCTACTCTCCGGCTTCTCTTCCAAGGCTGTTCTATCAGAAGCAGGGGCTTAACTTTCGTTGGCCTGCTCCCCACAACTCGCAAGAGGTTCAGAAGTCTATGCTCAACTGTTTCTTTATTATTTAGGACTAAACAATTGCTTCTCGGCCTTTTGGCTAAGATCGAGTGTAGGAATAAACATTCATGGCAGACTCCTGTGGTAGTACAGCTGCCTTTCTGTTGTAGATCAATGGTGATCTAAACCCAACCCATCAGTGTTTTACTCTTGGAAAGGAAGATAATCCTCCTAGATAAGATTAAGAGGTCACCTTTACCTCACCTAGTCCAACACAGGACAAGCAAGCCCTCTCTGTTTTGACAACAGAGTATCTTCAACAAAACAAATGGGCCAGCTACAGTTGGGGTCAGTTAAGATTCTGGGCAAATGACAGTCAGATTTTTGCCAGAGGCCACACATTAAGAAGACTGTCATATCTAACTGATGAAGTTAGACTAAAGTGGGTTTTGATTCCAGCTCTGCCATTTAACTGCCATGGCCTTCAGCAAGCCCCCGAATACTGAACGTCATCTGCAAAATAAGAACCATTATAGCCATCTTTTGTGTACACGTGAGCATATGAGAGGCTGTATGAAATGCAAGAACAAGGTGGTAACAAGACATTTCTCTCTGTAGGAGTATCCTTTCCTTCTTCCGCGCATCCACAGTTGTGCTCCATGGGCAGAGTCAAGGCATCGCCTTCCTGAAGAAGGGGGTGTGCAACTGGTAGTGGTAGAGGAGGTACAGAGTGGTTACAGGGAAATGAGAAAGAGCATTTTTATGCCCCTTTAATTTCTTTCAATACACATCAGATTGGTAACTAATTTATACCGAGGCACACATATTCAGCCTTTAGAAATGTAATTGTATTAATTTTTTAACTTTTATTTAATTTGTCAATTTTATTAATTTTTTATTACTGAGATGCTTATTCTAGAACTTGAAGACCTCTTGTCTCTATCATGTCCCTACTCAGGAAGGAAATATTTTTTCAATAACATCTCCATCATCAAGATATTAAGACCTACTTGCTCACTATCACTAGAAGATATGCATCTTTGAGCCTTCACATGGAATGGGGACTCAAAAAGCCTGTTCTATACGTTAAAGTCATACCTAAGACATCTTTCAGGACCAGGAAGTATACTTGTTAAAAGACTGGCATCGGGGCGCCTGGGTGGCTCAGTCGGTTAAGCGGCTGACTTCAGCTCAGGTCATGATCTCGCGGTCCGTGAGTTGGAGCCCCGCGTGGGGCTCTGTGCTGACAGCTCAGAGCCCGGAGCCTGTTTCGGATTCTGTGTCTCCCTCTCTCTGACCCTCCCCTGTTCATGCTCTGTCTCTCCCTGTCTCAAAAATAAATAAAACGTTAAAAAAGAAAAAAAAAAAAAAAAAAAAAGACTGTCATCAACTGCTATAAAGGATTGCCCAAACTATTGGCTTTGAGAAAAAGGCAACTTTATAAATAGCCGTGCCCAGAGCTATGTGAACGTAATCAGCTCCAGCAGCTGTCTTGAGTCAGATATTCTATAGGACAAAAGCTATACATGTCAGAGAAACAAAAAATAGGAGTCTAGGTCCCTGAACCCGTTGTGCCTTCCAGATGTTAAATGAGTAAAAGAAGTTCTACCTTATTTAACCTGACATTATTTTGTTTTTTTACTGTTACTCATGGCTGAAGCTAACTCCAATACATTGATTGTCCCAAAGTTAAGGTCTGGAAGGCCCAACATAAAGGGCTTGATATGGGATTTATAGTGATCATCCTGCTTGTTTTTGTTTTTGTCTTCTTTTTGGGGAAGTGCTGGGGGATGGGAGTTGAAGCTAGGAAGGAAAGACCTCTGTGGAATAACTACAAGAAATTATACATGAACTGGGAATGAAATCTGTCTTTTATGCCCAGCATTTCAGAGACCCAGATGAAGAATTATTTTCTTCTGCTTTGAAAGACTGTATCCTACAGTCAGGTCCAGGGGTATAACATTAGTATGTGTCCTCGCTAGGGACAGAAGCTAGGAAGGAGCTTAGGCAATGAAAGAGCGGACCTAGACTGGCCGACTCCATTTTGTTCTGTGTCCTCCATCTTGAGTGACTATGTCCCCGACATGGCCCCCTTTCTGGGAAAACCGCAGAAAGAAATTCCCGTTCAAACTTCCCATTCAAACCACCCCCCGGCAACCTGCACAACGGGACTCTGACCCTTCCCCAGCCAATCGGCTAAGGCCACGACCTTTACCCCACCAACTGCCCCTAGATCCCTATAAAACCTTTGTGCTTTTGAAACTCGCTCTCTCTCTCTCTCTGGCATCTCACCTCTGTGTCGGTGCAGGTAGGGGATTGAGCTCGAGCTATCTCGAATAAAGGCTCTTTGCTTTTGCATCGGACTCGGCTCCCTGGTGGTCTTTGGGGATCACGAATTCTGGGCATAACAGCAAGAAAAAGTGGTAAAGAATGCAGATTATCTGTGCCTTCTAAACTACTTGGCTTGGGGGACCTGAATGGCCCAGTCAGTTAGGCATCTGACTATTGATTTTGGCTCAGGTCATGATCTCATGGTTCATGAGATTGAGCCCTGCGTCAGGCTCTGTGCTGACAATGTGGAGACTGCTTGCGATTCTCTGTCTCCCTCTCTCTCTCTGTCTTTCTGTCTCTCTCTCTCATAAATAAATAAACAAACATTAAGAAAAAGAAAATACTTGGATTTAAGAACAAAAAAGGACTGTAATATATTGGTAAGCTGCAAATCCAAACAATTCTCTCAAAACTGCCAGTACCTAGAAAGAGAGGGCAGTAAAAACACCACTATTTATATCTAGGCTCTATGTGTCAGGAATAGTTCCATTTGATCTTAGTCCTATTTGGATAAGCCTTGGTCTTTATTAATTGGTTCAAACCTGGAGAAGTAGGAAAATGATAGAACTACAGAGAATCCAGGCCTACGTTCTTGTTAAGATAGCTCAATTTTACCATTGTTGAACCTCACCTGAAAATCCTTACCCATTCTAACTATCTTTGTGGTAAAGTCAAGACTGAAAGTCAACTTGGGAAAGTTAATAATCTTAAAATGGTGTCTGTGAACAAAGATGGAGTTACAAAGATGTTTAGGCAATGCCAGGAAGTTATTTTTCCTAAGTACCTTCCCTCATTAGACTCCCTCACTAAGTCTTGCTTGAAATAAGATATAGAATGGATGGTGTGGTAGGCAGAACTCTGAAAAGGCTCCTAAAATCCTACCCCCCCCCCCATACATTCTCCTAGTTTTTCAAACACTAATCTGGATGCTGATGTGAAGGGATTTTGCACATATAATTGAGGTCCCAAATCAGCAGACCTTAGAAGTTTACCCTAAATGGGCCTGAGTTAATCAAGAGAGCCCTTAAACAGGGATGGGCTCTTTGTGGGGAGAAAGATTCTACACGAGGGATGGGTGGCTTAGGAGATGGATAGGGCATATATGGCATGGATCTAGGAATGGCTTCTAGGAACTGAGAGCCATCCTTCACTTGATAAGAAAATGGGGACCTCAGTCATACAACAGAAAGTAACCGAATTCTGCCCACAATCTAAATGCATTTGGAAGAAGATCTCAAACTTCAGGTGAGAGCACATCCCTGCCAACACCTTAATTCCAGCCTCATGAGATCCTGAGCAGAGAACCTGGACATGACATGCTAGATTTCTGACCTACAGAATATTAAGCCCATAAATAGATGTTTTCAAGCTGCTAAATTTGGGGCAATTTGCTACACAGCAGTATAAGACTAATATAGACACCAGTGCACTGCTACTTGGTGCCTGGGAGGAGAAATAGGGTTAGAAATGAACTTTTCAGGCAATTTCTACATCTTAAGTTGGATATGGAAGACACATCAAGAATTCTGCTTTAACAAGGTTTTGTTAGACTGTTAGCAGTTAACTGTGAAATTCCAATCACAACCTACAGTAGAGTCACTAAATTTGGATCCTAAGTAGAGATCTAAATATATACAAAGAATTGTAATATTTAAGAACTTGAGGTTCTAACTTCCATGCTGGTTGAAGTTAGTGGCATGTCTCAATCTTATGATTAGTAACAAGTACATATTCTTAGCAATGATTTTCTACTTTAAGAAGTGAAATCCTTCAGGGTGCCCGGGTGGCTCAGTCGGTTGAACATCTGACTTCAGCTCAGGCCATGATCTCACTGCTTGTGAGTTTGAGCCCCCTGCATCAGGCTCTGTGCTGACAGCTTGGAGCCTGGAGCCTGCTTCAGATTCTGTGTCTCCCTCTCTTTCTGCCCCTCCCCTGCTTGTGTGCACACGCATGCATGCTCTCTCTCTCTCTGTCTAATATAAATAAACATTAAAAAATTTTTTTTAAAGTATATAAAAAAAGAAGTGAAATCCTTCAAAGGGAGCCTTACAAGGAATTATAACATAGAAGATAAAAGTTGAACTTCTCATCCACCCATTTTTCTTAAATCCAACTATTAAATTATCTGCTTCCAGACACATGGAGATGTTATACTGCAATGGTTTAAGAAAACAAACATTTCTCATGGTCATGGGTTAGTTTTCTAGCCTGCAGGTTGCTATCTATCAGTTTACTGAATCATGACCACAATTAAAAAATAATGACTGAGTACCTTCTCCATGGAAAAGTTAATTTGGGACTCACAGCTTATGAAACATTTTCATCAAACTCTTTCTTCCAGTGTGTCAGGAACAAGAGTTTGAAAAAAAAATGACATAAGGAGAGTAGAGTCTAATGCAAGAGACAATTTAAAAAATAAGCTGCAACACGAAGGAGAGGTACAAAGGACTAAGAGATGAGGAACTTGGTTATCCAAGGAGGTCAGGAAATCGTTCCCCAAGGAAGCTGAAGCTGTGAAGGTAGGAAGTAGGGGAGATGCAGGGAAAGCCAGGATGCCCTGTACCCCCTGAGGAATCTGTCATTCATCTCTTGGACTCATTTTCAAGGCACTGGTTGTTGGGCAAACAGTTAAACAAATGTTTGAATTCTTCTTTAAAGTGATCCGTGTTTGAAGGGAAAGCTATTATCAAGTAGAGAACAAACACATTCTTTGTGTTTCTCTTTCCCCCTATCATCTAGATGTGCTTGGTCTCAATCTTTCAAAACCTTTTATTAGTCTTTCACATGGTGTTGTCTATGGCTCCACAAGGCCTTCATATATAACATAAGTTGGGGGTAGTTTGTGCCTCAAGGGCACTTAGGGTATTTGGTTTTATAAATACAAAATCTCCAAACTCAAGAAGTTCTACTTTTTAGTTTAGTCTTGTTATATAATTCTAGCAAACTTTACCACACAAAGAGCCTTATGTTTGGTCCCACTTGTAGAGTTTCTATTTCATGGAAACAGGCTATAGTTATCAATTTCATCTAGTCAGTATCTTTGACTACTTCAATGGTTTGACTGAAAACCTCCCTAAGCATGAAATTCTTGTGGGAAGTTAAGCTTATTAAGAATAGTGAACCTAGGGGCACTTGGGTGGCTCAGTTGGTGGAGCAAACATCCGACTTCGGCTCAGGTTGTGATCTAGCTGTTTGTGAGTTCGAGCCCCATGTTGGACTCTGTGCTGTCAGCGCAGAGCCTGGAGTCTGCTTCAAATTCTGTGTCTCCCTCCCTCTCTACCCTCCCCCACTTGCACTCTCCCCAAAATTAATAAATATAAAAAAATAAATAAAATAAAAAATAATAAAAAAATAAAACTAGTGAACCTCAAGTTCTTAAATATTACAATTCTTTGTATATATTTAGATCCAAATTTAGTGACTCTCCTGTAGGTTGTGATTGGAATTACATGGCGACTACTCCAAGCCACATTCTCTTGCACAATTAATCTACACTGAGTAGATTTCCTATGTTCAATACAAAAATGCTAAAGTCTTCGGTTAAAAAGGTACAAACCCACTAGGAAATAATTAGTTTCTCGGTTAGGTGAAGTTACATTGGGCCAAGAACTTCAGTTGGGTATGAGTGTAGAGGCTGCAGGTATCCAGGGGCCTTCGTCAGGGCCACCCAGGAACCAGAGATCATACCATGATTGATAAATCCCATTCTATGCATGTTTTTGGCTTATTTATTTTTTGCAGTTCCTTTACAGCCTGCTTCAAATGGCAAAATAGCCGGATATGTACACCAAGATACGTGCTGAGATCTTGTCAGACACCCTGGTAGAACTCTAAAGTTTCCTACATTAGTGCCCTGGTAACCCTTCCAGTTTTCTATTCCTGAAGACGAAGATGTAGCTCCCTGCTCTTCACATACACCTATTGCTTGACAGATTTTTACACGACTTTTTCCCTTGATTCTTTAAGCATCATTTTCATTGAAATCTAGCTTGATCTTGATGGAATGATGTATTTTCTATATACAGGCATTTGTTATGTGACGTGTTTTCCTAAAAAAACACACAACCCATCACTCTGCAAATCATACACTAATAGCACTTTTATAAGTGTTGGAGCAGGGTACTCAATCCCTATACAACTTGAACCAGATGTTTATAAAAATATTAACCATCCTTAAAAGAAAAAACTCATGGATGAACAGCCACAAAAAAATCCTAACAGCTTTTTCAAGGAGTAAAAATATCTGACAGGCTTGGGAAGGGTTGAGGCTGAGGAGGTAGGATGGCAAGGACAAAAGGCACATAGAACCAAATAAACATCTGTAAGACAGTACCTGGTTGAACTGAGCCAGGAAGAATATAGGGTGAACTGTCATCATGGCAGTGGGTAGGTTATCTATCATATTGATGGCTTTTTCTGTATTTGTCTGTGTTAGTGTACTTAGCCTTCAACTGATTTTACTTGGAGTAAAACTTCAATGTGCTAGCAAGTCTTATCGGAACCAATGTGACTTTCATGTTACAACTCTCTAATTTTACATTACAGAGCATGTGGTTTCTAGCCCGACAGTTGATGTCTAGTCATCTTGTAATTCCAAGGATGCCTGATAGCTAGTTTAATTTTGAATTTTACCTGTCTTCAGTAATCATTCCACTGAGGCAGAACTTTACCAGCCGTGAGTACAGTTCAGGTCCTGGCTTTTGAGCAAACTGTTGTTTGAATGCTCGGGTAAAGGTGGAGCTAGAGCCTGAAGATGTAAGTACAGCCTTGGACCCACTGAAGACTCCTCCTAGACTGGGTGTCCATTCTGATTCCGCAGACCCTAGGTATACCTACCTGCTCATTTCTCTCTTGCAAAGGATCTGCTCTCTTACCAGATTCTAAGGATATGCATAAAAGATTCAGGATTTCTTGGATCTTGTTCTGAAAAGAAAATATCAATTCACTCCTCTTAGAGGTTGCTATTAGAACTATGAAAATAGAAGTTATAGCAAACTTAGATAGGAGTTACACAGTGAAAATTACGCCTAGTCAAAAAGGATCTTTTGGGGATCTCAAAACTTCATGGTTGACAGCTCAGGGAGAGAAATAGAATTTAAGTGTTTATCACATTAAAGACCCAAAGTATTAAGATTAAGGATGAACCTCTAGGGTGTCTGGGTGGCTCAGTTGGATAAGCGTCTGACTTCAGCTCAGGTCATGATCTTACGACCTGTGAGGGTGAGCCCCGCATCCGGCTCTGTGCTGACAGCTCAGAGCCTGGAGCCTGCCTTGGATTCTGTGTCTCCCTCTCTCTCTGCCCCTCTCATGCTCCATCTCTGTCTCTCAAAAAGAATAAAATATTAAAAAAATATTTAAAAAGAATGAATCTCTGGAATTTTGAAAGATAAGACGATCTTACCTTGAAGATTCCTGTTGCCTTCTCCATGGTAAACACTGTGAGACTCATGTGCCCAAGAGAGAAAAATAAATCTCACAAAGGCGCATCTGATCTATCACATAGAACCTCTTCAGTTTCTCTTGGTTAGGATCACATATTATTAGTCTAAAAGTTCATGTCGTGAGGACTTTGCTATCTCAGCCATCATCTCTAGCTGCAAGTTACACCTCTCATCTCTCACCTCATAAATATCCTTGACCTTGAGGCAGGTTCAATGTGGGCTTTCCTTCCAATTTCTTAAGAGAACCTCATAGCAAGACTTGTAACCACCTTCAGTTGCAGGTGGTTCAAGTAGCGTAAGGGGATGGAACAGCTCAGCTCTTCAGCAAGGTAGATAAGAGGCAGCTGTTGTCCTTTCCCATGAGGTAGAGAAAGCTTAAAATGGAAAAAACAATCACTCATTCCAACCTACTCTTTTGCAGGATCAGATGTGTCTTCACAATCAGCTCATGGTCACATTCTTTCATCTTCTTAGTCACTCATTCTTATTCCATTGAGAAGTTGTCTGGGGCTTTAAATCCCCTGCTCTAGACTTCTCTTAGATGCTATTCACCATCCATGTTCATACTGCAAACGCTTGTTTCTAACCCGGGGGTAGACAGATGGTTTTGATAAGAGGAAGAGTGAAAACATGACCGATTGGTCAGCCTTCAGCTGCCCTGGAACCCCATCTTTGCGGTGTAGTTTTATTAACGGTGTGGTTCTCAAACTTCATTCCATATCAGAATTATCTGGAGACCTATAACCATTGTGACGCCTTCATCTGTGGCCTCCAAACTTTAGAATCCAAGCGTCAGAATCACCTGGAGCTCTTGTTAATGCACAGACTGCTGGGCCTCACTTCCAAAAACTCTGATTCAGTAGGACTGGGCTGGGCCCAGGAGTTGACATTTCCAACAAATTCTAGGTGATGCTGAGTCCAAATACTCTATTCCAATTAGGACACTAACAATTCAATCAGAACCACTAGGAAAAGGCCATGGACTTCAGGTGTCTAACTCATCAGGTGATTCACATATGCAGCTAAGTTTGAGGACTACAACTCTAAGGCTGGCAGGATTTAAAGGAGGCATGAAGGTACACCTAGAAGGAAGCTTATGTAAAACCTAAATCCTAGCCCAGCCGGTGACCACAAAATAGGTTTTGTGTCCCCAGTTGCCCTGCCAGCAAAGACTTCAGTCTTTAGGGAGTGCATTACCCCTAAAAGTCTTTATTTACCTTTCCTTAGTTTTTTCAGTCATCACAGCAATGTTGCCTTCCTCTGCCTCCAACCATGTCAAAGCTCTTTAGAGGCATTTAGCTCAGTTCTTACACGTGCAGTAATTTTCCTTAATGACACTTATGCAGTGCCTGGTAAATGACATGAATTCCTACAGTTCATGAGTGCCGATGGCTAGGACCCACATTCTTTCAAGTTCTCTCCAACTATTGGCACCCTAGCCTCACAGATACTTTTTAGGTTGGGCATCAAAGGCCAAGAAAGGCCTAGGGTAATGAAGGCATTACCAATTTTGTTTCTTAAGAGATTCCATTAGCTCTTTTCTATGTCCTAGTACAGCATAGGGAATAGAGTCAATTCGGTAATAACTTTGTACGGTGACAGATAAATAAAAAGCTGTGCCATAAACTTATACACCCCAAAGTAAGTGCTCTCATCTGACCCTAATCTGGGCCTGCAAACAATACATAGGCTTGTGAGAAGCGCCCCCTGGCAGTGTCTGGAGCCCGTTACCATTAGGTAGATGGGAGAAGGGGAGACTCAGCCCCATCCACCTTCAGCTGGACTTGACTGGATCCTTGCACATTCAGCAAACCTGTTTTTGGTTGCAGTTATAAGTACCTTGAGTTTAATATTTGTGGCTGATTCGATCACGTGGAAATGGCAGTCTTGCTCTGTGGGCACTAGCATGGACTCTGAAGTCAGGCCACCTCTGTGCATCCAGGGGAAGACTCATAGCCAGTTTGGTTTCTTATCTGTAAATGGTGCTAGAATACCCATGCCATAGGGCTGCTGGAGTATTAAATACGTAAATACAGTAAGGTTTTGAGAATGGTGCCTGGCACAGAGCCAGAACACTCTACTTGTGTTAGCCAGCCTTGTGGTGTTTTTCCCCATAAAAATACTGGTTTATGATTAGAGATTAAGAGTCTTATGAATAAACGTTAAGATTTTCCTAAGAGAAAAGTAAATAAAAGGATGGGGATCAACATGTATATGCATAAGCATCAGTTTCCTACCTATAAAATACTAGTTTAATACGGAATGGTTGTTCATATTTATCTAATCCCCCGGGTGTATAGTATACCACCTGGAATGTGGAGAGATTTCCTAATGCCTGCAGAATTAAGTGACAGGCAGCTCGTAAAGGGTGTCCTATGATAGGAGTAGGACAAAAGCAAGTGACTTTTGCACTCTTAAGGTTTTTTATTTTTATTTATTTACTGTTGTTGTTGTTGTTGTTGTTGTGTTTTGTCTTAAGGAGGCTCCACACCCAACATGGGGCTTGAACTCATGACCCTGAAATTGAGTCACATCCTCTACCAGGCTGAGTCAGCCAAGTGCCCCCTTAAGATTTTTTAAAAGATAAATCTAGCTTTATCCTTTACTGATAGTAATCCTATTCACATGGTAGCTCAAATTGTCTGTAATAATCTCAAGCCCCATAATCCTCATTAAAAAGGAGAAAGAAGTTAGACTCTCTTAACAGCCCATCCTCACTTTAGACTATGTCTTTTTATTCTTATTTGCCAGTATTTGTTTGAACGGCTTTAAAAAAGTTTTCTGTTCATATCTCAACTCATACAATTTCTCTTTGGCTTCTCTTCTTATCTCTTTAAGAGACAAAGTACATAAAACACTCAGCATGAAGCCTGGAGCAAGTACATTTTCAACAATTAACTTTGTGTAAAGCAAAGGAATGAACAATAAAAGGGTCTAGAAAAACAAACAACAAACATCACCTTAAATTCTTGTGTAAGTGGTCCAAGCTCTGGAAGCTGACTTCCTACCTGCATGAGTCAGCAGGCATGGCTGGGTTGTGGCTTTTAACTGAATCCAAGTAGTGACGACACCAGGCGCCTTCCAGCGGAGTGCTGGTCTCCAGGTGTTACTGGCAGGCCCACAGTGCTACCTTTATATAAAGAATAAGAAAAGTGAATATTTCCAAGGTGAATTGTTTTTTTAAAAACTATTTGTGAGACGGGGTGCCTGGGTTGCTCCGTCGCTTAAGTGTCCAACTCTTGATTTCAGGTCAGGTCATGAGCTCATGGTCGTGAGATCGAGCCCCACATCAGGCTCCCATCTGAGCATGGAGTCTGCTTGGGATTTGCTCTCTCCCTCTCTTTCTGCCCCTCCCCCACTCAGGTGTACACTCACTCTCTCTCTCAAAACAAAAATAAATATTTTTTAAAAAGATTTAAAAATACTTCTGAGACAAAAATAATGTTACAGTCTAGGCTTTTTGTTATGGTAATATTTTGACCCACTGTCAGATCATGTATTTTATCTTCAAATTTTCCAAGAGTCCTTTGAAATGTACTTAAACCCTTAGTTTAAAGGTCTAGATCAAATGCCATTTCTCCCAAGTTTTCCCTGATTGTTCCAGCAAAAATGAAATCTTCCCTCCACTAAAATGCCAAAATTTTAATAAATTTAAATACTACCATGTGTGCTTAAAACACACGTCTTTTAATGCTTTGTACTTTCTTCTTTTTTGCACATATATCTCCTGCTCTCAAAGAAGAGAATTTTTGGTCGTATTTATATCACTTGCTGAGCACTGAGCTCATTGTCTATATATAATAGAGGTTCAATACCTATTAGTTACATAAAAGCTGTGTTGAAACCATAAAACCACTACAGACATTTTATTATATCACAGCTGAAACCAATCCTCTGAGATATTTTTATCCCTCAACCTGAAGAAAATCACCTCATTAATTGGTTTACTGCAAGTTACACCTCACATTTCTTTGCTCCGACCCCATTCCCCAATATTTCTTTACTGCCAAAATGTTGAAAACACATTAAGAAGTAAAAAAAAAACAAAAACAAAAACAAAAACAAAAAAACCTCCAAAACTATATTTTTATACAAAAATTTATATAATAACAAAGTAAAAGTGATGCCTTCCAATTCTCCAATTCCACTACAGCAGTATGTACCCTTCCATACGTTTTCTTTCCTTTTAAATTTTATTGTATTGTGGTAAGAACTTGTAACATGAGATCCACCTTCTTTACAAAACTTGAAGTGTACCATACGCTATTGTTAACTATAGGCACAAAGTTGTGCAAGAAATCTCTAGAACTTCTTTACCTTGCATAACTGAGACTTTATGTCTCTTGATGAACAGCTCCCCATTTTTCTCCTCTCTTGGCCCCTGGCAACCACCCTTTTCCTTTCTGATTCTGAGTCTATTTCTTTGTAAAGATTTTTTGATTTTTTTTCAGTCATCTCTACACCCAATGTGGGGCTCAAACTTGCAACTCCAAGATCAGGAGTCACTTGCTCCACTGACTGAACCAGCCAGGTGTCCCTGAGTATATTTTAAAGTAAGATACTTCATGTGAGTGGAACATCCAGTATTATCTTTTTGTGACTGGCTTATTTCATGTAGTATGATGTCCTTGTGTTTCATCCAGTGCTTTCACATATGACAGGATTTTCTTTTTTTCTTTTTTTTTTAATTATTTATTTTGAGAGAAAGAGAGTGAGCAAGGGAGGGGCAGAGAGAAAGACATAGGATCCAAAGTGGGCTCTGTGAGCCCGATGTGGGGAGCTTGAACTACTCATGAACCATGAGATCATGACTTGAGCAGAAGTCTGAAGCTTAATTGACTGAGCCACCCAGGTGCCCCAGAATTTTCTGTTTTTCAAAGGTGGAATAATATTTCCTGTGAATACATACCATAATATCCTTTATTTTGTCATATATAAATGGACATTTAGGTTGTTTTCACATGTTAGCTTTTGCAAATAAGGCTGCAATGAACATTGGAACATTAGTACCTCTTCAAGATCTTCATTTATTATTTTTTTGAAAATTCTTTTACAGTTTATTTATTTTGAGAGAGAGAGGGCATGAGTGAGTGGGGAGGGGCAGAGAGAGAGAGAGAGAGAACGAGAGAGAGAGAGAGAGAGAGAGAGAGAGAGAGAGAGAGAGTCCTAAGCAGACTTCACACTGTCAGCATGGAGCCTGACAGAGGGCTTGACCTCACGACTACAAGATCATGACCTGAGTTGAAACCAAGAGTCGGATGCTCAACCAATTGAGCCACCCAGGAGCCCTAATTATTTTTGATGAATACCCAGAAGTGGGATTGTTGTATCATATGGTACTTCCGTTGTTAATTTCTAAGAAATTTCCATATTATTTTCCATGGAAGCCTTACCATTTTGTGTTCCCACCAACAGTGTACAATAGTACCAATTTTTCCACATCCTTACCAACACTTGCCTTTTTTTTTTCTTTATATATAGTGGCCATCCTGACAGGTGTGAGGTGATATGTCATTGTCGTTTTGATTTATGCTTCCCTGATGATGAGTGTCATTGAGCATCTTTCCATTTCCTGTAGTTCTTTTGTGTATCTTTTTCAGGGAAATGTCTATTCAAATCTTTATTTTTTGGGCAATTTGGTTTTGTTTTGTTTTTTTGCTATAGATTTATAAGACTTCCTTATGTATTCTGGAAATTAACCCATTCTGATACATGGTTTGTAAATATTTTCTCCTATTCCAATGGTTGCCTTTCACTCTGTTGTTTGCTATGTAGTGCGGAAGCTTTTTAGTTTGATGTAGTCCCATTTATCTACTGTTGCTCTTGTGGCCCATACTTTTGGTGTCATATCCATGAAATTCCATACTCTCTCTATGCCTTCATGTACACACATACATTACCAACATCTTATAGCATGACCTTATTTTTATAGGAAAAAAATACACTTATAACCTAATTTTTATTATTTATACTTAAATTATTTGTGGGAGCAAAAATGTATTTCCCCTTAATATCATATAATGGATATCATATCATGTCAGTGTGTATATATTGATCTGTTATTTTTAAAATGGTTATATAGTATTAATAAAAGTGATTGTTTTTTTGGAAGAGCTGTTATTTAAAAAAAAAATTTTAAGCTCTTTTATTTTGAGAGAGACACAGACAGGGTCAGCAGGGGAGGGGCAGAGAGAGAGAGAGAGAGAGAGAGAGAGAGAGAGAGAGAATTCCAAGCAGGTTCTGCACTGTTAGTGCAGAGCCCAATGTGAGGCTGGATCCCAGGAACTCTGAGATTGACCTAAGCCAAAACCAAGAGTTGGATGCTTAACTGACTGAGCCACCCAGGTGCCCCCTATTTTAATGTTTATTTATTTTTAGGAGAGACAGAGCATGAGCTGGTGAGGGGCAGAGAGAGAGGGAGACATAGAATCTGAAACAGGCTCCAGGCTCTGAACTGTCAGCACAGAGCCTGACGTGGGGCTTGAACCCATGAACCTTGAGATCATGCCCTGAGCCACAATCAGATACTTAACCGGCTAAGCCACCCTGGCACCCTGAAGAGCTATTATTTTTAAGTATATATTTATGTAAGTCCTCTTTGTAATTTATGATTAGGTATTTGATGCATGTGTTCCAAATTCTCTTTCCCAGATTGTCATTAAAAAAAAAATATTTTAACCTGAAACCAATTTTACCATATATATTAATAAACTAGAATTTAAATAAAAACTTGAAATAAAAGTTATTTTATTTACTTTGCTGTATAAAAGTATTTATTTTTTATTTAAATTTATTAATCTTTTCTTTTAGGGGTGTCTAAGCTCTGAAGCATGCTTTAAAAAGCCTTTTCTAAGTAGTTTATTTTAAATTTCTATGTTACCAATTATTTCCTTTTATGATGTGCTTCATTTTTTTGGACACAATAATTGACCACATATTTAACAAATATGCTCCTTACTTGCTAAATAGATGTGGGGTGATCTAGAACACAAACACATTCAAAAATAAAATAATATAAATAAATGAAGTAAAAAAAGCAATACAAAGGGAAATAATAGGAGTATAAATTCATGACTAGAGTGGGGAAAATACACACACACACACACACACACACACACACACATACATCCGGAACACACATTGTTATAACTTACTAGGTAGAGATCCAACTTTGTCTTTTTCTTCTTTTTTTCCCAGATGGCTACCCTCACTTGTCCCAAACCAGTTGTTGAATAATCTATCTTTTCCACACTGATATGAAATGACAGACATATTTCTAAAATCAGGCTTTCAAGCAGTATGTTTTTCCAATAAGTCCCCATCTAGTCCACTGCCTTCATCAATAAGTAAGCTCTAACCACATCTTTAAACTTTCTCTTTTTCTGTGTGCTCCAATAGCATGTGGATGCTAATAGCATGTGGATGACAGTTGTGACTGTGGAGACCTTAGGGTGTATCCCTACCATCACTTGCACAGCAGGAGACAGGTCAAAGAAGAAGTTATTTGAGCTGTTGATCTCAGAAATCATGTCTGACAGTGCAGTGCCCCAAGGGTAGGTGTAATGTATTTTGGGGTGGCTGGCCCACTCTTTGTCTACGAGTTATTTCTGAATTTCTTCATCTATGAACTAAGCTCAGTCAAATGTGTTGTGAGCGATGGTAAAGAAGTCTGCATCCCCAATAATGAGTGTAGCTAGTGATTTCAGATACCTGTCACAACATCACACCATAATAACAGCTGTCCAATTTCCTTCTGAAATATTCTACCAATACTCACTGTATTGAGATAACTGGAAAATTTCATCCACTCACAAGTCAACAAGTGAGATGCAGTGTAGCGTATGAACAACAGAGAATGACTCAGAGGTCAGAGGCCCGGTTTCCCAGTCCCAACTGGACTCATGTAGTAAGCAAGTAGTCAGGGGATCAACTCAATTTATTTGTCTCAATTTTCTTCACCATTTATACATGGTAGTTGGACTACATAATTACTTGGTTTCCAGCGAGATAAAAGACTGTGGTTGTATAACAATATAGTTCCTCTGTTTTTTCATTTACAACTTACAAATAAGTTGAGCCCTTGCTATATGCAAATAATTCTTCTAGTCACTGATGAATAAGATATGGTTATTGTATTAAGGAGTTTATTAAAAGAGTTTGCTTAGAAGAGGGACGTGGGATGGAACAGATCAGTGTGACTTTAACTTAGAACATGTCGGTTTCCCCATTCCAAATTGGAATACAGGATCTGTGATGTACCATATATCTATTGAAAGGCTTATTCTAACGGTCCTGGTCAATGTTAAAGGCTCCTTCTGGGTTTGTGTGGGAATAACACACTGAATGTAGGTGATAGTTCATAAATCCTTTTTCCAGTAAAGGCAGTTAATGTTATTATAGATTTTTTTTTGCAAGACCCTTACTTACGACTAACTCCTAAAAAATACTGTGAAGCTGTACCTCAGTTACTAGGCTAGAAGTAATCTTAAGTAGTACAGAGAAGTTTTGTGACCCCAAATTGATGCTTCCTCTCTATTTAAATTATTATAACTTGCTGTGTTACTTGTTGTTGTTGTTGTATGTTTTTGTAAATTCTCATTTCAGTAATTCACAAATGTTACACAAAGGACATACAATGAAAACATTTGGATTAATAACTTCAAAAGGATGAGTGTTGACTAGGAGGAAGGAAAATGGAGGAAACCTCCAGAAAACTTCTTTTTACAAAAGTTCAAGATAGGAAAACACCCAGCATCTGTTGGAGGGAAGTGGGGAAGAAGAATCAGTGGCAACCGCAAAAATCAGAAAGCAATTAATGAAATAGCATAGGTAATAGAGACACATGGATAGTTGTCAACGCTGGCACAAGACAGGATAAGAACAAAAATAAGGTATGATGAACTCAATGAGAGGGAGAAACTGGTTAGATTCTAAGGAAAAACTTCTAAGTTTGCACTTTTTGGCAGTCAGTGAGCGGGTCGTGGGCCATGACAAGTGCTGCCTCATGAGCATATGGCAATACAGATTTATAGAGTAAGACACTAATAATCTCAATGGTCACTGGACACCATTTCCATACTAGACATTTAGTTTCACATAGGTCTAAAACGATTTGCACATTGGATACCTGCTCAGTAAGAACTGATACGGGGTTGAAGAAGACCTAGTGAAAATAAGTGAATAAAATTATATTTATTCTGAAGTACAGTTTTTTCGCCCCCATTCAGTCCATAGTGTTATGGCCTCTTGAGGCAACTTCCAACAATAATGAGGTTTTGTATGCTTTCAATGGTGGTGGAGAGGTATCATGGTCTGCAGGGCAGAGCACTAAATAGAACTCTGGTAATCCATTATACGTTTAAAGTCAGGGAATATTTCAATGGACTTGCTCTCATTTTGTTGGGATGAATAAGATGAAATAAAAGTACACAGTACCTGATTAAGGAGAAAAATATTTTAGGCTTTGGTCAAGCACATAAAAGGGCCTATCAAGAGAAGGGATCGGTATTACGATTTTCTGCCTTCGGTTTCTTAACTAGATTCCATTAGTGGAGTTTTCCAAAATGGGCCATATTTCCAATTCGGATATTATTAGAGGTCATTATAACTTAAATCTCTGTAATGGCTCACACCAAATTACCTAACCTTTCAGCTTAAGATCAAGGTACTTCATTGTTTTTCTGGTGCTATTTACATATAATAGCCTACTCTTGAAGAAAGTCTGTTAGAAACAAGTACCCTCAGTACCCAGTATGTTGCTTCAACAGTGAGACATTCCTTAAAAGTCTGGGGTTGATGGTGAACCCAGTGTACAAGGGTTCCACGTTAAGTCATAATTGGCCTTTTGTTGGGAGAGTATGTGTCAACTGGTGAAATCAGGCACAGAGGAGAGTAAGAGTTTTTCGTATTAACAACATAGAAACTGATCACCCACCTGTTACTCAAAACAATAGAACCTCAGGGAGGACTTTTCTAATCCTGGAATAGAGGCAGCACCTTGCCTTGATGTCTTTCTTTGTAAAAATGTCTACAGCAGATTTGATGGAGAATCTCAGGGAAGAACTGACCTGTTTCATCTGCTTGGACTATTTCACCAGCCCGGTGACCACTGAGTGTGGGCACAGCTTTTGTCTGGTGTGTCTCCTGAGGAGCTGGGAGGAACACAGTACTCCTTTATCTTGTCCTGAGTGCTGGAGGGCCTTGGAGAGTCCACACTTCCAGCCCAATGAGCGTTTGGGGAGGCTGGCTGGCATCGGCAAACAGCTCCGATCCCAGGTGCTGCAGAGCGAGGGCGGACAAGGCAGCTCTGGGAGAATGCTGGCAGTCGCTAAGGCTTTTTCTGATGAGCAGCAGGGTGTAAACGCTTTCTCAACCCAGCGTCATGGAATAAACAGATTGTATCCCTCCAGTGAGGCTGAGGAGCGTCACAAAGTAAGATTGGCTGCTCAATATAAATTTCAGAACACAAATCACGTTCCATCACTTATGCCCATAATCTTCTCTATTGGTGACAATCACGGGTCCTGGTCTCCAGGCACCAGACCCCAAACTTGGCGTGGATCCTGCTTCACTCCTTGTGTTAGGTCCCGCTCATCATATTTTTATTGGTCCTCAAGTCTTCACAACCCGGTGCTCTGCTCATTTGCCACAGAGAATTTGTTTCTATTGCAGGAGAAACTCCAGGAAATCTTAAATCTTTTGCGTAAAAAGAAAAAGGAAACTCAGGTTGTATTATCCCATGAGAAGGAGAGAGTAACACTGTGCAAGGTCAGTATCTGTCTTACTTTTGGATCTCGTATATGTTCTATGAGGGAGACTAAAGGGATACCTAGTGAAATACCAGGCGAAAAAGACCAAATTTTCCAATCCCTGTCCTACAATATGCAGTGCCTTTACTTTGGGCTGTGTACCTCTGCTTGTCCACCTGGGAATCCCAAGACTCACTTCAAACAATTTCCCCATCCCCAGGCCTGCTTATTTTATTTTCTTCTGGATACATCTATACAACTTGGTGGCTACCTCTATTATAGCTCTGATGATAATTATTTAAAATTACAAGTTACAGACAATAGAGGATCAAAAATCAATAAAAAGGAATAGCTCAAATGCTTTGGGGTAAAAAGAAAGTGAAAAAAAAAAAAGATAAAATAAAGGCCAAATAATAGTTTGGTTTAGTATGCCTAAACAAAAGCTTGAGTTAGTCACAGATTTGAACGTGAGCTGTCTTGCAAAGACCTAAATGTTGAGTCAGATATTTAAAAATGTATCTGATTCTCCCAATAAATGGAGTTCTCAAAGCGGAGTATTTGTGATGTGTATCTCTATCTCTAGGATGTGATCCTAAGTCTGCTTTCATTGGATATTTATTAAATAAATGAATATACACTTTTTTTTTTCATATTTTTGCCCTTGCTTTATTTTGCTTAAAAAAAAATTTTTTTTAACATTTATTCATTTTTTGAGAGACAGAGTGTGAGGGGGAGGGGCAGAGGCAGAGGGAGACACAGAATCCAAAGCAAACTCCAGGCTCTGAACCACAGCACAGAGCCCAACATGGGGCTCGAACTCACAGATGGTGAGATCATGACCTGAGCTGAAGTCAGATGCTTAACTGACTGAGCCACCCGGGTGCCCCAATTTTGCTTTTTTTTTTTTTTTAAATCGTGGTATGGATCACCACCTATCATAGTTGGTGTTTATATTTTTTTCCCCACTAGGATGACAGTCTCCTGGGAATAGACATTTTGGTTTTGTCTGCTACTGTATCTATAGCACACATACCCCCTAAAATATCACACTAGCCCCCCAACTACTTAATAGAATATGGGTTATGTGTCACAGTGGAACTCTAGGACTTTGCTAGGACTAAAAGTCTGCACAGGCATTTCTGTCACTAACTTTATTATATTGCTCCCGTGTGTGTGTGCACGCATGTGTGTGTGTGGATGACAGGAAGAGACAAGGGCCTGTAAGCAGGTTGTTGTGTCAGAATATGTAAAAATGCGCCAGTTTTTGAAGGAGGAGGAACAACTACAGCTCCAGTTACTGGAAAAGGAGGAAAGGGAGAACATGAAGAAGTTGAGGGACAATGAGATCAAGCTGACCCAGCAAATAAGAAGCCTAAGCAAGATGATTGAGCAGATAGAGTCCACCTGTCAGCGCTCCACTTTAGAATCTTTTGAGGTAAGAATACTGGGAAAATCAATGCCACAGTAACAACAACAACAACAACATGTCGTAGCCCATAATATTTCAAGCCATGCAAAAATAAGTGTTTATTTACCCAAAAAACTAAGTTCCAGCCCCAACATAGTTTTCCTAAAGAATTAATGTTCGAGGGGTGCCTGGGTGGCTTAGTCCGTTGAGTATCCGACTTTGGCTCAAGTCATGATCTCATGGTTCATGGGTTGGAGCCCCACGTTGGGCTCTGTGTTGACAGCTTGGGGCCTGGAGACTGCTTCTGATTCTGTCTCCCCCTCTCTCTCTGCCCCTCCCCTGCTTGTGCTCTCTCTTTGTCTCTCAAAAACAAATAAACATTTTAAAAAAAGAATTAATGTTCCATAGTATAAAGACAGTCCTGAAGAGGCAGAGAAAAACAAAACCCAGTAGAACAGCTATCCAAACCAAGCCTGAGGATGACTCCATTTTCTGCTGTGCCTGCCTGTCTGCAACTTCAGCTTCGTTATTTTGCTTAATGAGCATTTACTATGTGCTGCTGGCACACTACATTTCATCTTCACAGAGACCTGATGAAGTTAAATACTGTTTTATGTACTCTTGGTGATTGTAATCTACCCTGTGGGTTTACAGTAGCTCTTACTTAATAATTCAGGCCTCTGGCAGTTAGGTAATTTGCCTATCAAACAGCTAATATGTAGTCGAAACGCAGTATTCTGTACTGAGCCCATATTGTTCACTGCCTTTGCTCTGTTGCCTCCCGGAGCTACTACTGCATTCTCTGGGGCCTTTGTAAAGGCGGGCTGTGTGAGCCAGCTGCTGCTTCACCTCTGCCTCCCGGATGCCCCCACAGAAGGCTATTTAACTTAGTGATTTTCCAGCAAGGCACGCACTCCAACTGCGCACAGGCTTACTCCAGCTCTCCCACTTCCCTTTTGCTGATCTTTGACTCCCTGAGGCATCGGATAACAAGATCGATGGTTTGGCTCTTTTGTCAGCATCAGGTTCTCTTGACCAAGTGTTGATATGAGGAACGGACAAGAGAGTCCGCCATTAGGAGAACCCTCTCCTGTGCACAGGAACCCACCCTTGGAGGAAATTGGGGATTTTTTTCCCCTACCCCTTGCTCTCCCACGCAAGGTGTCCTACAGCCATGGAAAGTGGATTCTGTGAAGTTAGAAAGGACTAGATCCCAAATGGATTCTGTCTTTGCTAGAGATCAAAGGGCACAGATACTAACCCTCTTTCTTTTCTCCCCTTAGGATGTGAAAGGAACACTGGAAAGGTGGGTTTCCAGTCTGTGTTCAGTTATGTGAGACACAGGGGTGTGCTGCTGCTATGTTTGTCAGGGTGGGGAGGAGAGTGTCCATGCTGTTGGGGAACATCAAGCTGGACCCTCAGCTTGCAACAGGTCCTGCGGGCTGCGCAGGGCAGACAGAGTGACTGTCTCTGCCCTCTTGTAGGAGTAAGCCACTCTTGCTCCAGTGTCCAGAGGCGGCCGCCACGGAACTGAGTCTGTGCCGCATCACTGGAATGAGGGAGATGCTAAAAAAATTCAGCAGTAAGTCAGCCTCGTTTGTCAAACCTCCAGGGATTTGCAGACTGAACTTCAGTGTGTACGAGGGTATACAAGATTGAGCTTTTTGGCAGCGTCCTCTGACAGAATACTCACCATCTGGGTGCCAGGCTTCTAGTGAAGGCGCCGTGAGTCTATGCGAACCCTCAGGGTGGGCTGAGGCCACAGACCGTCTGGGTTCTGGAGCCAACAGAAGCACACTTGATTGAGGGTTCGCTTACCTGTGTTTTCTAAGGATTCCTGGCACTTCCTTTGTTTGTTTTTACTGTCCCATTTTGTCCATTTCATCGCCTTGCGTGAGCACGCGCACACTCGCGCGCGCACACACACACACACACGCACACGCACACACACACACACACACACCTCCTCAGGGGTTTCTGCATTTCTACCTCTGTTCTTGTGAGGGTAAAAACTACTTAAATTCTTAATCTCAATGAGGCAACATTCAAGCTATCCTTTTAGAATGCTCTAGATATTTAGGCTAGCTATCGTGAAGAGAATTCAGCCTTCATTTTTAACTTTTATCTTGTTGACAATCTGACCTTCAGAGGAAGGTCTAACGGGCTTTGGATTTAGTAGATACTTGATAAGTGCCAACTATGTACCTGGTGCTATGCTATTAAAATCTCAGCTTTCTTATAGTGATAAATAAGACAGGCCTGCCTTTGCTTTTACAGAACTTTCAGTGGAACTGAGGAGACAGACATTAATCTCAAATAATTAGTGATGATTAGAATTTGATCTATAAATAAAAGTATGAAATTACATGGTAGGGGCACTTAATCTTGTCTGAGAGGCCATTGAAAGTTGGAAGCCTCTTCTGTGACCTCCTCTCAGAAGATGGGAAGGAGGGGTCTCTCACTGGTTCACAGTGTACTTATCAACTGGTCACAGGTGGTTTCACTAATCTCATAGGAGGCTGCATTTCAGCATGACATAATGAAAAATGCTGACTGGGAATTGCTATTCCAACACTCAGTAACTTTGTAATCTTGGACAAGTTTCCAAACCTCTGAGAACCTCAGTTTCCACTTTTGTAAAACTGGGAAAGGACGCGTGGGTAGCTCAGTTGGTCAAGCGACTGACTTCGGCTCAGTTCATGATCTTGCAGTTTGTGAGTTCGAGCCCTGGGTCAAGCCTCGCGTCGGGCTCTGTGCTGACAGCTCAGAGCCTGGAACCTGCTTTGGATTCTGTGTCTCCCTCTCTCTCTGCTCCTCCTCCGCTCATACTCTGTCTCTCTTTCTCAAAAATAAACATTAAATAAATAAATAAATACAATGGGGGGAAATGCCACGATTAAATGAGATACTGTACAGATTATGGTTGGCACCTAAGGAGAAGTCCAGAAAGGATAGCTGCCTCTATTTCTCTCCCACCCAAACTGAAGAATCAGAAGGAGCCTTGGCTCAACTGAATACAAATGACAGAGTATGCCCCGTGTGGATAAATAGCTCTGAGTTTTAAAGCTATGCTGTAAACAGAAACCTGCTATTCTATTCCATTCCATTATATCAGCGATTCCTCTCTCTCTCCTCTCAGGCAGGCTAAATATCACTGTCCACATGACTCTCTTCTGTTTCTTTTCAGAGATTTGCTCTCAGTGTTTGTGAAACAGTGAGAGAAGGGCTCAGAGATTCTGTTCTCAGCGAAACAAAACTCCTCACCACACTCACCTAAATCATATTTTTAAAAATAGGACTGGAAACTAAGAATTTAATTAAAATTCCACATATGTAAAAGGGTTTTCAAGAATGCGAGAGGGGTTCATTCTTTTCTCTTCTTGCAGCGGACATAACTCTGGATCCAGCTACAGCCAATGCCTATCTTGTCTTGTCTGAGGATCTGAAAAGCGTGAGACATGGAGGAATCCGACAGCACTTACCCGACAACCCAGAACGATTTGACCAGTCTGCAACTGTGCTGGGCGCTCAGATCTTCACCTGTGGGAGACACTACTGGGAGGTGGAGGTGGGCAACAAGACCGAGTGGGAAGTGGGCATTTGCAAGGACTCCGTGAGCCGAAAGGGCAATCTCCCGAAGCCACCTGGGGACCTCTTCTCACTTATAGGCTTAAAAATTGGAGAAGATTATAGTCTTTGGGTCTCATCACCTTTAAAAGGTCAACACGTCCGAGAGCCTGTGCATAAGGTTGGCGTTTTCTTAGACTACGAGTCTGGACACATAGCGTTCTACAACGTGACAGATGAGTCCCTCATCTACAGCTTCCCTCCAGCCTCTTTCCAAGAGGCTCTCAGGCCGATCTTCTCCCCTTGCCTCCCGAATGAAGGGACGAACACGGGCCCTCTTACCATCTGCTCACTGAACAGTTATGTCTGAGGGACATGCCCCTGAGCCTTCACCAAGGATGAGGTCTAAGACCAACAGATGATTATTAAGATGATTTATGCATTGACACTATCAATATTGGGTGATCTTAAAGGAAAGCCCCTGAAAAGGCTTTCTGTTAACTTGAGCCACAATCAACGGCCAAGTTGGACAATCAACTTTCAACACCATAGAAGGCTGATCAAATCTTGTCTTTGACCAAATTCATTATCTAGACTGTCCCGCATACATGCTGGTCACTGAAAATGTAGAGAAAGAATTAGCCCCTATTATCCCTAATCCCCTTGTCATAGGCCAGTTTTATAAATGTATGTCATGTTTTTGAGTGTATTTATTTATTTGACTCTAAAGAACTCTATTTTTTATATTTTTAATATTTTTAATGTTTATTTTTGAGAGAGAGAGAGAGAAAGAGCGAAAGACAGAGCACGAGTGGGGGAGGGGCCGAGAGAGAGGGAGACACAGAATTGGAAGCAGGCTCCAGGCTCTGAGCTGTCAGCACAGAGACTGATGGGGGGCTCGAACTCATAGACAGTGAGATCATGACCTGAGCCAAAGTTGGACACTTAACTCACTGAGCCACCCAGGCACCCTAAGAACTCTGCTGTTTGAATGTCTTTGTTCTATGTGCAGAGCTCTACATGCTGGGACAAGACTGACTCCTCTGGGTGGGAGCAAGTGCATGGGTTCTCCTTTCCAGGGTTGGTGAGAGGGACTCATGACTCAGCCTCCACTGAAAAGTTGCTTTTCTTTCCATTCCATGGGGCCTGGAGTATCTGTACTCGGGAAGGCTTATATGTTCAGAATACTGCAAATTTAGTTGTCAATATCATCATTATCCTTCATGTTTACCACAACCACAAGAGGCTGGAACCTTCTGTGAATATGTTTAAAGATCACAGAACAAAGTCTCTATTCAATAAATGTATCAATGCTATAGGTGCCAAATGACTTTACTGAATTTTTTATAAGGTTATTTTATGTGTTTTTGCTACTTGCTATAAGCAAAAGGCTTTAATCACTGGAAGATGAAATCAAGTTTACTTATTCCATCCCAACACGTGAGGATTTGGGAGAAAGTTCTGTGAACCGACCTTCTCTTGGCTGCCCATTCTTAGTGCTCTGTCCCTGCAGGTTTTTTGTTTGTTTGAATCCTTCCTTGCTTGCATTGCAGAATGGCACCAATCACAGAGGGTACTCCTTCCTGCCTCTTCCCACTCGCAGAAGTCACTGCCCATGTTTTCAATCGCAGACAAGAAAACTGATAGGATTTAACCCTTACACAACTGCATGATTATTAAGGAACATGTTTAACACAGATTTTTGTCTTTAAATTAGAGACTCAGTTGGGCGAAAAATTGATAATTGAATCTGTTAATTAGCATAGACAACCAGAGGGAGGGAGCTAAGTAGGGAGAGAGGATAGGTAACTGGGTTTACTGTAAGGTTGGCATCCACCTTTCTCACTCATCTAGATCTGCCTTCTCTTTCAAACCTATGCATTTTTATCTTGTGCCCTCACAGGCATCGGAGCAGATCTGAACTAGACTTTGGGTCCCGAATCGTGCCCTCTTCTGTTCTCTGTGTTCACTCTTTGCATTTTCACCCTGACACCACATACACTTAGAGTCCAAGAACTCTAGTGATGGAGAACCAATCACACTCTCTTTGAACAATTTGTTCTGTTCCCCATTTTTTATTTTATTAAATTTTGTTTCTTGATTTATCACCTCAAAAAGCTAAGGAACGAATTATGAATAGCAAACACCAAATATATTTGGTCTACAGCTTTCTCAATTACAAAAAAAACCCCACATTGATTTTTTATAAATGAATATAAAGGTCGTATATTTTAACTTAGTACGCATTACATTAAATTGTGGTGTAAGGTAATAGCTCCTTTTCTTTCCCTTTGTCCCAAAGGGGCTGGTATTATCAAGGAAAACAGCCTACTTTTTCTCCTCTGGCAAAGTCATCCCATGTGGATCATTGTCTGCCCTGGGCCTGCCACTGATCGCCTGTGTGGGGAAGACTGAATCTATACTATTCTTACTCTGCTGACTTTGCATAAACAACCATGAAAAAGTTGCAAAAGCATTTTCACCCAAGGCTTCTGGATATAAACTCCACACCAAACAGATGTGGTGATGGGGATGGGAGGGAGAGTGGGCAGAATGAGCAACTGAGAGGTGCACTCCCTTGCTTGGCAAATTCATCCCCTTGTATGAGACCAGGGTCTGGTCTCTTCTGTGCCTCAGCCTTTGAACATCTGTCAGATGTTCTTAAATGTGAATGGTGTCCCACATGGGACCGATACTCAAGCTATCCTGTTGTCTCTTCTATTGACTCCTTCTCTCCTTCCCAGATCTCTTTCTTCTACCCTTCTTGAGTGGAAAATTTCCCCAGGGGGCTAGCAAGTCACAAGTAGCCTCTTGTCGTGTACATTGCCAAAATGCAATCCAGAAACATGACCATTTCCCTCTCTAGACATGAGGTAGAGGAGAAGGGGTATGTCAAGTTGTGAGGGCAGAGGACATCAAGAGTGATCTTCCATACAAGGTTGCAATTTGATTTCTTCATTTTTAAAAAATTGTCTTGACTTGTCCTAGAGTACCTTAAAAATAAAATATTATACATCTTTTGCCCTGAGATCTAATTTACCAGTAAAACTCCTTTAGCTCTTCAGATGAGGTCTTTATATACCCTCCTGCCCTAATTACCCCTCCCCCCAACAATGTAACTTTGACCTATTATGCTCCCAGTACCTACTTGGGCACCTTATTTTACTTTGGATTGCTTTACTAGGCCCTCTTACTGACTTAAGTCAGCGATGTGCCCAATCAACCTTTCTTTACTCTTGAATTTCTCCCTGTGCATATACCTTAAAGGTGTGGGAACAGAATAATAGTAGGCCCCGGTAGGAAAATTGAAGAATGATAAAATGTACAAAGGCTAAAATTTTAAAAATTGCATAGGATCTCACTATGAAGAGATTACCAATGCTTATATTATGGTGTGTGTCTTTCTAGTCTTTGTTTTTTTTCTATGCATATATATTTTAAGCAACATGAAAATTAATTATCTTAATATTCTATTGTGAGCTTCTTTCTTATATTTCTTAAGAATAAGACTTTTTCATCCCTAAATATATAAGCATGTATTTTCTAAGAATTAGCATATTTTGTTAAATTACATCTATCATATAAACATTTAATAAACGATATTATTTGGTAAGTAGTCCATATTAAAAGTTTCCTAATTAGCCTTGTAATGTTCGTTATAGTTGTCTTCCAGTATACAGGAATAATAAAGGATCATGCATTAAATGCAATTGTCTTGGAAACTATGATTTTTAATGGCAGTAAGATTTCATTATATGAATGTCCCTAATTTATTTAATCATTCCCCCACTGGGACATTTGGATTGTTCTCCACTGGTAGCTATTATAAACAACACCACGATGAATGCGCATGTACATAAACCTCTGGGTGTATCTCTAATTATTCACCAATGTCTCCTGCAGGCAGGAGAGCCGCCTGTGGATCCTGTGGGCATGTTTGCAGGTTATACACTCCCCTACAGAAGCCTTATGTGCACGGCAGGTAGTCTGGAAGGTTTTACTCACTGGCATTTCCACACTGAAGATGCAGACACACCGTTTTGAGACAAGTGAGAGAACATGTTTCCCCCTGCCCTATGGTCTTGCCAGAAGCACAGCATTTATTTAAGAAACAAAACAAAAACAAAATCCTACCCTGGGAGAAATTGGGCGGTAGTGCTTGGGCTTTGAAATACACAGCCCTTAGCTGGAACATTCAACTTTACCGTAAGGTAACTGTTTCCCACTTTGACAAATTCTTTTAACTCTCTGAGCCTTTGTTTTCTCAAAGATATGAAAAATAGCTATGTGTTATGATGATTATGTCAGAACACAGAAAAACAATTAATCCATGGTGTATGATGAATTTTTGTTAGTCTCCCCCCACCTTCCTTTTCCTCAATTCACACAATATGTCAATTAAAAATTTTTTTAATGTTTATTTATTTTTGAGAGAGAGAGAGAGTGTGTGTGTGTGTGTGTGTGTGTGTGTGTGTATGTGAGAGAGAGAGAGCCGGGGAGGAGCAGAGACAGAGGGAGACACAGAATCCAAAGCAGGCTCCAGGCTCTGAGCTGTCAGGACAGAGCCCAACGTGAAGTTCGAACCCACGAGCTATGAGATCATGACCTGAGCCAAAGTCGGACTTCCAACCGACTGAGCCATCCAGGCACCCCACAATATGTCAATTTTGCAATTTGTAATAAAGGGGGCAGAAGAGCCACAGAAAACTTGTGTGGAATATGGAAAACATTGGCACCAAAATCTTTGAAATATTTTTAAGGTAGGTGTCACTATTTTAGGGGAAAAGTGTTAACATAAAATTCAATTGAAGAAAAAGAAAACCTAGATCTATGGATTGTTTTTTTTATCTTTCACGAAAGTCCTTTTGACCTTCAAACTTGTGAATATATATTACCTAATTTTAACAGTAAATTATATTTTGTGTATTGTTTTATTTGAGAGAGAGAGAGGGAGGGAGGGGTGAAGTACAAAGAGGGAGAGGGAGAATCCTAAGCAGGCTCCATACTCAGCACAGAGCTGGACGCTCGGAGCTCAATCCCACCACCCTGGCTGAGGTCATGACCTGAGCCGAAATCAAGAGTGGGACACTTAATCGAATGAACCACCAAGGTATCCCTAAAAGTAAATTAATATTAAAATTATAAAAATAGAACTACCCTATGATCCAGCAATCATACTACCAGGTATTTACCCAAAGAATAAAAGAACACTAATTCAAAGATACATGCACTCCAACCTTTATAAAAGCATTGTTTGTAAGAGCCAAATTATGGAAGCAGCTCAAGTACACACACACACACACACACACACACACACACACACACAATGGAATATTATTCAGTCTTAAAAAACGAGATCTTGCCATTTGCAACAACCTGAATGGAGCTAGAGAGTATAATGCTAAGCAAAGTAGGTCAGCAGAGAAAGACAAATACCATATGATTTCACTCATATGGGGAATTTAAGAAACAAATGAACAAAGAGGAAAAAAGAAACAAATCAGGAAACAGACTCTTATTTATAGAGAACAAACTGATGGTTACCAAAGGGGAGGTAGGTGGGGAGTCAGGTTAAATAGATGATGGAGATTAAGGAGTCTTGCCGAGATGAGCACTGGGTGGTTTATGGAATTGTAGAATCACTATATTGTACACCTGAAACTAATTTAACACTGTATGTTAATTACCTGGAATTAAAATAAAAACTTAAAAAATAAATGCATATAATATGAATAGGAACTTCATAAAAACAAAAACTAAAGTGGTAATCTCACATTCATTCCTTGGGAACCTCACACCTTTGCTCTGGGCTCTGAGGCCCTGGTAAGAACTTGGCTAATCATTAGCTCTGCCAGCACTCAGAGCACTGCACCCAGAAGGACGGCGATGCTCAATGTTCTTCCAATAGATTACAGGTGTTCTAGACACAGCCTGTTATGTTAGCCTTTGGGTGAGGCTTGGAGTAGTCACCACCAGCTGTGAATATCTTCCTCCTTTTAAAACATGTTAGATGTGTTTTTAAAAAATCATAAAAACATGTTATAAACATAGAAAGCCTTATAAAAACATGTTAGATGTGTGTCACAACATGGAGAAGTTTGGGAAGCATTGCCCCTCCCCCACTGTAGGCATCTATAAATAACCTGACTGTGATAAATGACTCACTTACCTGGAATTTCCTGTTAACAGCTTTCTTATTGACAGCTGGCAGGAAGGAACCCGCTTTTGCAAGGCCTGAAGCTTATACAGATGAGGGGAGTGATCTTTAAGACAAAATGATAAAAAGTTACAAAGTCTAACATTAGGTCCAGGGGTCTTAGAGGGTCTCTGACAATAAGCTGCAGCTTACCTATTTTCATGGTGTGTCTGCCTCTGGGTTAGCAGGCAGTACACACACAAGTACAAAAGACAGGGGCAATAAAGCCAGGCCTCCTACGTTCGCATACTGGCTACACCACTTCCTAACTGTACGGCCCTGGGCAGGGTGCGTACTACCCCCGGGCCTCACTGTCCTCATCAGCAACATGGGGCTGGCAGCCTACCTGCCTCACGGGACTGTTGCAGCAAATGGCAGAACACGTGTGTTTAGAACACCGCCTAATTCAAGGGATAACCGCGCAATAGATGCTAATCATGAACAGGTCCTTCCTAAGCTCTGGCATCTCCGTTAGCCAGACTCTGGACTTTTGAATACTGCCTTCTGCGGCTCCATTTCCTACAGTTCTGACCATGGGCTTAGAATATCTGAGTTCAGAAGACTGCCTTTTCCTACTTGCCTTCTTGCCCTTGAGGTCCTAATCTTGATGGAAACTCTACCTCAAAGCATATTGCTGGTCCTTTGCATTCCTAATTCCAGGTCTCACTCCTTATCCCTTAGGAAGTTTTCCTAAAAATTCTTGAGCATTTCAAATATTGCCTTCTATTTAACTCACTGACTCTTCCAGTTGATGATTCAAATTCTAAACTCTTGTGAATTGTAAATCACAGCATTCCGAGCCGGTATTGTCTTTCTGGGTCGTGCTTTTAGACAATGATGGTGGATGCACACGTTCTTCAAAAGGAAGTTCTTCCTCCCCCAGTATTGTTTGACTTCATTTTGGTGAGGGGCAGCCTCTCTTCACAGAGTGCCTGAGTCTTCTGGCACCATCCAGATGGGAAACAAACGTTCAGGGTGCTCAGAAGAGACAGATTTCCCACTGTGTGAGAAGTGTGAATGTGTGTGTGGGGGTGTGGTATGTTGTATGTGGTATGTTAGGTAGGTATGTATGTGTTTGGGGGCGTGAGTTGTGTATGTGTGTGATGTGTGTGTCGTGTGCTCTGTGTGTGTGTGTGTGTGTGTGTGTATGGTATGTAGCGTATGTGGTGTGTGACGTGTGGTACATGTGGTGAGGGGGGGTGGTGTAGGGAGAGTCCTGGGGAAAGCTGAGTTTCTCCTCAGAGTCTCTTCTCTGCCCCCCTTCTTGACTTCAAAGTGTGCCCTCCCCTTCAAGTTATCACTCTGTCTTCCTCGGTGCTCATCTTCCAATTCTCCGGTTTTTCGGAAATGAAGAATGGGCTCTGTAAACCTGCTTCGGGAAGAGAATCTCATCAGGGGTTTCTTGGACTCTGTTTCTGCAGTTGGGGGGCGGGCATAAAAGATGAGAAGAGCTGCTGAATGCACAGAGCAGGGCCAGACTGATGCTTGGTGATTTTGCCCCAACACACATCTGCTTTCCTGCAGAAGAAGTCAGAGAGCTCTCAAGGCTCATCAGGAGGGATTCACGCTGCTTCTACATACATCCTATTTATTGTATAACTAGCCCTTTTATATTAATGGGCATCAGTCAAAAGTCAGTTTTAAGTAATATAAATATTGAGAGCAATATGATACTGCGTACAACACTCTAAGCTTTGCATTTAAAGTCTAAATCTCTTTTTTTGTTTAAGGTCTGCGCACTATCTTAGGAAATAATGTAAGGTTTTTCCTTTCTTCTCTTTGCATGCATCTGAAAAACTGTTACGCTCAGTTAAAATTTTATTAGACATTTTAAAGAGTAACTGTGAAACTGTTGTCTCTTTTGAGGTGCTGGAAATGTTCTGTGTTTATTTGATTACATCTTGAGTTCCGTTTGTGAAAATACATTGAACGGGAAATTTATATGTGTCTAATTTCCGTATGTAAATTGTACTTCAGTAAAAACTTTCAAATAAGTGGCTGCCTTTTATTGCAGATTGGGTCCTCGTCTGCAGGGGCAGATGCTGAGTAGGAGTTTTGCATGAGGGTTCCTTATTTTTTTAGGACATGTAGTGGAGATGAAGATTCTTCCTTTCTTTCTTCCTTCCTTCCCTTCTTCCTTCCCTACTTCCTTCCCCTTTTCTTCCTTCCTTCCTTCCTTCCTTCCTTCCTTCCTTCCTTCCTTCCTTCCTTCCTTCCTTCCTTCCTTCTCTTTCTTCCAGTATTAAAACCATGAATTTTATTTTCCAAGTGGTGAAATTACATGTTTCCATGAGTTCTCTTGTAAAATACCCCTATTTCCCTGTTTGTTTCTTTCTTTCCTTTTTTCCTTTTATTTTTGTTATGGTAAGAACACAACAAGAGACTTTTCAGTGTCCAATACACTGTTGTTAAGCATAGGCATGATGTTGCACAGCAGACCCCTAGAACTTATCCATCTTATATAGCTGAAGCTTTATACTTGCTGATTAGCAACTCCTCTTTTCCCCCTCTCTCAGGCCATGCAACCAGCATTCTGCTCTCTGCTTCTCTGAATCTTATTAAGGCATTTTCAATGGAGGGGAAGGAAGCAGAAATATGCAGAGGAGGAAGTCTAGGTGAATGCAAGCCCAGTGTCAGGCTGCCTTGGCCATGCACAGGAGGAATGCTGGAGCTAAAATGGCCTTTTAGACTAGAGTCATCTGGAGTCAGACTGAGTTGGCTCAGGCTTTATGCACTGCCATTGATGTGATGTGTCACTGCATAGGAATGCCCTTGAGCTAGGTGGCTTTCTGCTGCTGAGCCATTTCTTGAAGATGGCCGTAGCCTCTCTGTCCATGATACTCCCAGCAATAAGGACAGTGAGATTTTTCTGTGCTGAGGGATCTACGAGATGCATCAAAATGTCCATCACAACAAAGCTGGAGACTAGGACCTGAATAGGAAAGGGGAAGAACAGGATTCTGTTCGACTTTCATTTTATTTTATTTTTTTTTTTAATTTTTTTTTTCAACGTTTTTTTATTTATTTTTGGGACAGAGAGAGACAGAGCATGAACGGGGGAGGGGCAGAGAGAGAGGGAGACACAGAATCGGAAACAGGCTCCAGGCTCCGAGCCATCAGCCCAGAGCCTGACGCGGGGCTCGAACTCACGGACCGCGAGATCGTGACCTGGCTGAAGTCGGACGCTTAACCGACTGCGCCACCCAGGCGCCCCTCGACTTTCATTTTAAAGCTTTCTATTTTCTAATTAACAAAAATTCATGTGGGTTCATTTCTTCAACTCAATAAATTAAAGTAGTATTTGACAAGTCCACACAGTAGAATCATTACTTTAATATCATACACAGCACACAATTCTTCTGCCTGTATACGTTTAAATGCAGGCTTGTTATTCCAAATGGAAATGTAAGTGTTCATGAGTGTGTGGCTTTATTTCAATATGAGTCTTCCACAAAATGCTCTTTCCCTGGATTTTACCTTTCTCTTATTTTATTCAGTATTTGGTTTATGTACTACTCTTTACTTTCACTTCCATTTATGATCTATCATCTTATTTTGGACAACAGCTTTTTAAAAAATTGATGGACTGACTTCTTCTACATGCTTTTGGTCAATTTTATCAAATTCATTGTTCCCATGGTTGGCCTTTATTAGGTAAGAGCATTCATACAGAAACAAGTTTCAGTGGGAGAAAGAAGTCTGCAAGGGATGGCGTCCGTGAGAATGTACCCTGAAGACCGCCGATCATAGGGTGTGTAATTGACCAAGGGCCTTGTTGCTGAGCTTTGAAATCCATCACACCATCTGCATGAGCCAGGCCTCTGATGGCCAATTTCTCTGATGGCCGATTCTGGCTGGCCAAAGCCGTCATCCCAACTTCCATCCAACCCTCTTTCCCTCTCTCCTTCACTTTGAGGTGCAGCCTTAGCATGATTCCCTCCCTGTTTCCCTTACAAAGAGGTGTGCTGGATCCCACTTGGCTGGGACTGGCTCAAGAGGATCAAGTGCATCTCTTCTCAACTTGGGGTTCAGGGACACCATGTTGATAGTGTGAAACGGGCTAAAGTGGGAGTGATTACATCAAGTAATATACAAACATTACAAATCAGGTCTTTTTCTCATAGAGACCTAGTTGATGAATAATTATCTGCATACTATTGGCCTCATCAGCATTCCTCATAAAATTCCTGCACATTTAATTATCTTTGGCGTCTGCTTCCTGGAGTACCCATATTAACAAAAAAGGGGTGAGGAGAAAAGATAAAATCAGTTTTGGACATACTGATACAGTGGATAGGAATCTTGAGACTCACCAAGACCATCAAAATAAGATTTCTTTCTCCAATAGGAACATTATCATCAGCTAAGGCTAAGTTGTTCCCTTAGGAACTAAAGCTTAGGATATTGGGTTTTAGCAAAAATAACTCTAAAGGTTGAGGTAGTGCACCTTTTCTGGCTTTGTGGCCTCTAAAACCTTCTAAATCTGACCTAGCCTCCAGGTTTTCTGTTCTAAAAATTCTTCACTGGGATGGATATTATTTTTTCCTTAAATATATATATATATATATATATATATATATATATATATATTTACATTTTTACATTTTTACATTTTTACATTTATATACATATATATATATATTTTTTTTTTTACTTTTCTCACTTCATTTATCACGATAAGCCAAACTTTTCTCAATTGTCCCTCTAGTTCCAAATTTTTACCATCTCTCTTTGCTTGAAAATCACCAGAATCTTTTCTTCTTCTTCTTCTTTTTTTTTTTAAAGCTAACCTATTACAAGGCAATTCATGAGATTTGCCTTCCTTTTTCTCAGGTGGTCTAGCTCCAAGTCGGCAATTTTTAACCATTATCTTTTGTTGCAGAAGAAAAATATCCTTCATATACTGAATTTACAAAGCTATGATTATTAACTCTTCAAGAGTTGGACAAATAATTTGATTTAGTTTTTCCTATTAGCTCCTACAGGGAAGAGGCTAAGAATAACTCTTTAAAAAGAGCAAGCTGTGGAAGACACATAATCTACTTAGTAGGGCCTTAGCATCGTGCTGCTGGAAATCAGATTCTACTCTATGTACCTCTTCTAATCTTTACCACCTGTACCTTTCACTTTATGGACACTATCTTGGTTCTGTGTTTGGGTTTAGATCCTTACCCTTTCCCTGGAAGCTTGGCCTCTTGAGGATTATACCCTGGCTTTCTACCCAAATGGCTAATCATCCCAGCTTAGGGCTTAGATAAACAAGTCCACCAAGATATGCTGAGCCATTGCTAAACACACTTTTTTAGTGTGTTTATGAGATCAAGACAAAACTAATACTTGTGAGATATTTTCTATGCATATGTATTTTATCTATAATAAGATATTCTCTTAGATAATGTATCCCAGATGAAAATAATTTCTCACATTTATTAAACACCTATTATAGGCCAACTACTGTGCAAAATATTTCCACTGCTTATAGAGGTTGAAGAAGTTGCCCAATACCCCACATCTGTCAAGAGGAAGAACTAGATGTCTAACTGGGTCTATTAACTCCAGAGCCTATTTTTTAACCATTGGGTTATATTATTCTTCCATAGAAGTTCGCCAGGTGAAGGAGCCAGTTTATTTAACCGAGCACTGGAGTGCAAAGAAGAATGTGGTACACGGATATGAAAAGAACAGTGAATCTTTTGAAGTTTATGGGGAGAAATCAGTTTTGCTACCAGATTGAGGCTTACAAAGGATTTTTCCAGTAATCGTCATACACATAATAACTACTGTCATATATACAATTTGCACCTGAAGTTGTAAGACAGCATCACTTAATTCTAGCAAAGGCTGAAGATCAAGAACATAGGGTCAAGTGTTGAGCTTTAGAAGAAATTCACCGGTTAGCTTAAAGAAGCGGCAGACCAGGAAGGTGGAAGAATGTCAAGTTAGGATCTGTTGCAACAGCATCGAAGCAACACAGTGGTCACTGGAATACCGGTTACTACGGTACTATTTTAATGTAAATAATTCATCTGGAAATAATCTCTAAGAGAAAAAAATTACAAGTGGGAAGGGATAACATGTTATAATTGACTCTTTTTTTCCTTCTCAAGTCTGAATTTCCTTCCTCTCCTTCTCCATTCTGCATTTGGTTAACCAGAACAGGTGAAAAATATGTATTTATTTTGGGGGGGCACAAAATATAAGATGCTAAAATGACCACAAAGTTTTGTCATAAAACTGAGGATCATTATAGTAAAATCTCATGTTCTTGGCTATTATGTAATCAGAAGATACCAACAATATTTCAAACCTAGTATCAGTACTTTGGATCCTGAAACAACCAATAGTTTTCTCAATATGGCTGAGGATTTTCAGATTGGCAGATGGAGATGTCCATCAGTATGTTCCTGAAACTCTGGTACAATTGGATACATTGTCAACATCTTGGGTTGTATACATTTACCTTTAGAATATTAATAGCAGGTGCTGGATCAAGACCACCCTAAGTAGGACCTGATGGGAAATCATAAGAAATCAATCAATAGAAAAAATAATCCCCAGAATTTATAAGAATGGATTTTATACATGCTTATTATTTTATGAAAATAAAATAAAAGGCCTTTAAAAAGGTCTTTTTAAGAAGACTCAAGATTATTTTTGTGTTTTCCTTCCTTTTTTTAATTTAAAAAAATTCTTTGTATGTTTAATTATTTTGAGAAAGTATGGGACTCAGATCCATGAACTGTTACATCACAGACTGAGCCAAAGTCAGGTGCTTAACCGACTGAGTCACCCAGGCACCCCTTGCCTTTTCCTTCTATTGAGATCTACACAGGGACAGCTTCAAGGACTTCGAATTCCTGTACTTTACCTGACAGCAAAAAACAAACAAACAAAACCTCCCCAAAACAAAAACTGTTGGAGAAAGTTGGTAATTAAGAAATTTACTGTTAGGTGACTGAAAACAGAGGCAAGGAAAACAATTTTGTCAATTTGGGTCAAGGCTGACCAGCTGGTTGTTTTGCATGCTAATGAAGATTCAATGAGAGAGGGTAAAAAAAAAAAAAATCAATGAGCTGAAAGGCCATCTTATTTAAATTAAGAAACCCACTCAAAAGTTTGTGGACAAATTCCCTTTTTCTAATAGAAGTAATGAAATCTCGTTAAATCAACAGACGCTAATTTTGAGTCAGTGATCGCATGAGCCGAGGCTGTGATAGCAGCTCGAAGAAAGGCCAAGTGTTTAACGAAGACACCTCAAAATACGATGGATTACAGAGTAGAGAATTTTACCTTTCTCTCAGGCAACAGTCCTTAGTTAACAAAGTGATCTCTGCTCCAGAGAGTCACGCAGGGATCGAGGTCACTGGTGCAGGACTGAGGCTGCCACCCTCAGCCCGTGGCTTCCAGGTTAGTTTCAGCCACGAGCGTCTCAAGCCAGTGGGAGCCTGGGGTCACGGGAAAGTTGCAGTTCAGAGCAAGAGATGGACCTTGCATCATGTGACATGGCAGCTTCACATCCATCCTCGGGTCAGAATTCCCTACACATTGGTCCCGCCTGTCTGCAGGGGATGCGGGAAGTTCTGTGTAGCCACGTGCTCAGAGAGAACACATCTGGGGGCGACCAGCAGTTTCTCCAGCACCTGTACTAAAACTTAACCTCAGTGTTCCTGGCTGATAAATGGAAAATCATACAGGTTTTCAATTCCCAATCACCTTTGGGCTAAATATGTTTCGGAAGTCAAGATTTTTGCTTTGTAGATAAGCAATTAGTTACACACACTCTGAGTTGGGAAGCACCCCAGTGGGGTTTGAGACAGTACCTCTTTAAGCAAATCAATGAATATTTCTGTGGTGTAATGCAAGATTATTCATGCTAAGTGAGATGAATATGATGAAAAATAACCTCCTGGCAGTGCATGCCAGGTTTTGCCTTCATGTAAGTTTGCATCAAGCTTAGGGAAAATACTTTTAGCTTTGAACTTTGAAATTGTGGATAAGGATTTGTGGACCTGAGTTAATAGAAAGATCATGCAATTTAAGCAGGATTGAAGTAATTTGAAAGCCAAAATTTTAAAGCAGTGATAATGGCAAGAGGTCAAAAAATTCTTATTTAAGTTCTGTCCTTTACTTTTTTTAACTGATTTATTTATTTTGAGAGAGAGAGAGTGCAAGCGAGGGAGGGGCAGAGAGAGGGGACAGAGGATCCACAGCAGGCTCTGTGCTGAGAGCAGAGAGCCTGACGTGGGGCTCAAACACTCAAACCGAACCGTGAGATCACGACCTGAGCCAAAGTTGGAAAGTTAACCAACTGAGCCATTTAGACGCCCCTTAAGTTCTGTCCTTTAAAGTTATGGTTCCTCATATCTACATCTATTTTTGTGGCAACTACACCTAAAAAAAAATGACAGGATGACTTAGAAGTTTAGGAATGAATAATTGAAACAGGTGCCAGGCCCAGAGCAATAAGGCTAAGGATGTTGGATATGATGACAGGGAAGGAGGAAGGGTGGGGGACCAGAAAGGGGGAATCTCTGCTCTCTGGGAAAAATGTCTAAAGTGGCTCCTTTAAAAAAGTAAGGGAATATGTTGGCATTGTGGTTGTTAAGATAAGGAGCAGAACACAGAGAAAGCAGCATGAGTGCCAGAGAAGGCAGTCAATAAATGTCACTAAAAATATCATTTCTCTCTCATCCAGGATGGACTCTCTCCTCAGCTTGACCCCAGTATGTCTCCCTATTAGGTTAGAACCACTAGACCTTGCCTTCAAGTGCTGCCCTGCACTTTCCTTCTTCCCTCCACTTCCCCCCTTTTTTTGGCAAAAGAAACCCACACTGGACACACTATCACTTGGGCTTGCTAACTGTCCCTTAGTGCACACTGGCACTGGGGTGCTCATTTGCTTCTCTGCAGACACTACCACTTCTTATTTATTCTCAAGAAAGAATGGTTCAGGCACAGGAGTCTCCTGTAACAGATGTTTGTGCATGATCAGTGCTAGAAGCACACATTTGTTACCTCTCTTCTGGATGCTCTCAACTTTTCTCAGGGCGCCATGACTGAGAAGTGAGAGTTGGAAAATCACTAGGCAATGAATAGCATCACTTGAGGGAGTCTTAAGGATTTTCTAAGGAGAACTAGTAGTTGGGTTGAGCTTGTCCTGCACACATATCTGTAATGTCTACACTGAAGCTCTTATCAAAGAAGGGAATTTAAAAAGTAGACGTGAGGCTCACAGCAAAATTGAATGGAAAGTACAGACATCTCTGTCTGTATATATCCTTTGCTGCCCACACAGGTACAACTTCCCCCATTATCAACATCCCCTACCACAGTGGTATATTTCCTACCGTTGATGAACCTACCTTGACAATGTTATCATCAGCCAAAGTTCATAATTTACATTAGGGTTCACTCTTGGTGTTATATAATCTATGGGTTGGAACAAATAAGTAATGATATGTACCCACTAATGTAGTGTCATAAAGAATCATTTCACTGCCCTAAAACCCCTCTGTGCTCTGCTAATTCACCCCTCCCTCCCTGAACACTAGTGACCACTGATCTTTTTTCTGGGTCCCTAGTTTTGCCAATTCCAGAATGTTAGACATTTGGAATCATGTACTAATTTTATTTACAATCATATGGTATGCCGCTGGAATTTTTTGGACCAAGAATTCAGGGGAACTTTCCTTTACCTACATTTTCTCCTGTGTCTCTGTGAGACATCTTTACAATCTCTTCTTGATTTTGCCTTAAAATAAGGGAATGAATCCTAGTTCTCACCATCTGTCTAGCAATACCCAAAGATGCCAGACAACTGAAAACAACTTCTGTTTAATAGCTTGATAAGCTCCTATCCTTTGGCGTGTCTCCCCCAGGAGGATCTGATCAGAACACTTGCATAAAAATACAGTCAGTTGTGCTATAATGCTTGTTCTGAAAATGTAAATTTATCCTGGCACAATTGGTGTATCAAAGGATAATTTGAGCATCACGGGAATCTCATGTTTGCTTACACATGATTTCATCCATGAGAAACACTAGATGAGCACAGAAAACTGCATTCAGCAGAACCTAGCAGCCCAGGAATACGTAAAGCCTGTGCGTGTGCACGCGCATGCTCACACACACACACACACACACACACACACACACCACCCCTCAACCATCTGCCAGCTACCTCAGTTCACAGCATGTGTTATGTGTCCCACCTACTCACGTTTGGCATGGCAACCTTCCACCTAACTCCTCTCCTTTCCCATCCCTCCTGATGAACCTCCCTTCTTTCAACGCTTCATGGTAACTCAGGACTTGCCTTCCTTCTGATGCTTATGTCCCCAAGCTGACTGCACGTCTTTTTCAAGGCCAAGTGTCATATTTATTGTAGTATTTATTCCTTAACCATTTAACAACTATAAAACCACGTTGCTATGTTTATTAGGCTTATATATACACACATATATATTTTTTGTAATGTGTCACTGAGAAAGTTTTTAAGTGTTATGCCCACAAACCCGTAACCCCTGTGGTTTTTATTGCTCACTTTTGCATATCGCGGTGATTCAGGAGCGCATATGTAGCATTCTCACAGCACTGACTGTACGTGACGGGACGTTAAAATGGAACTCCTTTTCTTTAGGGTTCCACTGAGGATCAAGATCACCTGTGTGCCAACTCCTCAGTTTTTTCCATGTTAAACATGCAAAACCGTTGGGAAAAAAGTCTCTTTTTCATTTACTCTTGTTTTACGTGGGCCAGTGTCAGAGTTGAAGCAGCTGGGTGTTTATTTGGAAATTGGAAGCTTTCTTTGGAGACAGTGACCGTGCCCTCAGCACGTCTGTGGGAGGACACTGCTTACATCCCCCACCTCTCATGCCTGGTAAGAGGGACTTTAAGCCACTGAGACAGCTTCCTGTGATGATGATGATTCTTCTTCTTCTTTTTAAATTTAAATTGAAGTTAGTTAACATTTCAGGAGTAGAACCCAGTGATTCATCTCTTACCTATGACACCCAGTGCTCATCCTGAAAAGTGCCCTCCTTAATGCCTATCACCCATTTAACCCATCCCCGCCCCCACCCCCTCCAGCAGCTCTCAGTTTGTTCTGTGTATTTAAGAGTCTCTTCTGGTTGCATTTGCCTCATGCCTGAAGAAAAACCTACAATCTGGCTGACATGGTCACAAATACACTGATCAGCACTCAGTTTCGCATATCCTGCTACAAATGCTTGAAATAACCATTCAGTCGTGTGTCACTGGGCAGGAGAAGAAATGGAGGTGATGGCCTGAGAGAGGTGTGGACAAGGTGTGCGAATGCAAGCAGAGGTCAGAGGAAGAAAAGATGCTAGTCTCCTAGCTCTGAGGATGGAGGAAGGGGAAGCCAAGGAAGGCAGGTGTCCTCTCAAGGCTGAAAAAGGCGAAAAAACGGATTTCCCCCTAGATCTTCCAGAAGGAACCCGGGACCTCCTATACCTTGATTTTCACCCGAGAAAAAACAATTTTAGGCTTCTGATCTCCAGAACTGCAAGATAAATTTGTTTTGCTTTAAATCACTAAGTTCGAGGTCATATGAGAGGAATAGTTTTGGCCAATAATTTGGCCCCGAATAGAAAACAAACACGTATTAAGGGTAGAGGCAGAGGGGAAGAAGCAGAAGGGAAAGACTTACTCGATAGGGTGGGTTACAATCACATGTGTCCACTAAGTGCCAATGCAGCTCCAGGGACTGAGGGGGACTTTGCATGGTACCTGGATGAAGACACTTCCAAGTGCTGACACCATCTGGCAATGCCACAGCCAGTGGCACAGGGGACAGCCCAGGCAGACACACCCCACCTACTGGCCCTACTGATGATGTATTTGGTTTGCTATTGGCAAAATTACTTTCTACCTCTTCACCTTTGTTTTGCTCTTTAACTCTTTACAAGATACCATATATGCAAGTCAGGTTAAGTGGGGCTGGGCCCCGGGTCCTTCACTTTCTAGCCGGGTGACCAGGCCCGGGGTCTGCTGGGCACATACCAAATGTAAAACAGATGCTGCTTTTCATCAGGTCCTTCTTTCATGCCATGGTGATGGGTGTGCATCAGAAGTCCGGAATACGGTCTCAGAAAATCATGCCGTATGTCCAAGCCAAGAAGATATATGGACAATTAGTCCTACAGTGTGAACTCTCAGCTCTATTCAGTTAGGAAAATAGAATACTATCACTGCACACTGGCTGTGTCCTAGGTACTGATTAAAGGGCAGGGTGCTGGTGAACCTTTCACTTCTTTACCATGTTTGTATTTATACTGTGTGGCCGGTTCACTTGTCAGACAGCACCTGGTGTAATTTAGGGGCTTAATATATGTTAGGAAGGTAGACTCAGAATGGGGTTTGGATCTTTACTTTGTTTCTTAGAAAGTTTTTGACCCCAAACAATTTTCTTAACCTTTTCAAGGCTCATTTATTCAACTGACCTTTTATCGAGTATCTACGTTGGGTTCACCACTGAGCTGTCCCGGAGGGATAGTCGATAAAAGACAGAGTCCCTGCCCTGCAGAGAAAACCATTAGCCTCTAGCTTCCTCAAGTGTCGAAATTTGGATAATAGTACCCATCTTGCAGCATGTTGCAAGGATTAAATGAGATAAATTTTTATGAGAGTGCTTCACATTTAGAAGAAACTCAATAAATGTTAATTTCTTTCTTTCCCTAGTGGCAGCCTAGTGGGAAGGAAATTTTTCAGCTGGGAAATCTTTATTTGTGCTTCTCAAGTAATACTAACAGTGCCTTGGGGACGACTGGCTTAGAATAACAACTATGAAAACAATATTGGAATGAAGGTAACTCCCTAGATTGGTGAAAATTATAATGAGCTTTTGGTCAGTCTCCAACACTTGAAAATACTCCTCTTTATAAGAATGACTTGATTATATGAACTTATTATGTGGTCAGATGCACTGGAAGATACCCCCTTCTCCACTTTTAGGGACAAATGGAAAATAATTGAGATTTTAAAAATCAAATTAACAGAAGTACTTTTTTTTTTTTTTTTTTTTTTTAAGTAGGCTTCATGTCCAGCATGGAGCCCAAGACCGGTCTTTAACTCATGACCTTGAGATCAAGACCTGAGCTGAGATCAAGAGTCGGCCACTTAACTGACTGAGCCACCCAAGTGCCCCTAACAGAAGTACGTATTAATTAATGCTCTTGGATTTCTCAGGAAGCCTGTTATAGCCAACGTAGTAGCCACTATAAGACATGCCAAAAAAAAAAAAAAAAAAAGAGTTAAATCTCTCTTAATATAGTAATAGTGTGATTGTTGATTCACAAAGGGGAAAATCAAAGTTCTATTAACAGGAAGAATATCATCTTCTCATGTGAAACTCGTCTGTTTTCTCCAAGAAAAGATAAGCTCACCCGGGAGGCACATTTGCTCCTTGGGTGAATTGTGACTAGGCTCCCACAGCTTTCAGAACAGCGAGAGCCTGGACGGCATGAGTGCTTCCGCCCAAAGGCCACCCAGACCGCCTTCTGCCAACAAGGGGGGGTATCGGTTGGCGGCAAGAAGACCACACTGTGGGGAGCCACGGGGCATCTCGGGAAGAGAGTGTTAAAGGGGGTTGTTGTGGATTTCGGGTTTACATTTGTTGTTTTGGGGTGAGGAATCAATGAGACATGGTTTTTCTCTGGCATTGTCAGAAAACAGTGGAGATCCTGTGACAAAATTTCTTAATTTTTATCAAGGAGGCAGGAGGAATGGAGCAGACCTCTGGAGCTGGAGTTGGTAAAGCAGCAGACATTCCGGTTAGCCGGATAAAGGAGATGCTTAAGCATTATTGCAGTTTGCCCTGTGTTTTTCATCTGTGTGCTCAGACATGTTTATGATGCGGTCTTGTTTTGTCTCCCTTCATCACAGTCACTGAGTGACCTTGTCTGACGTTGGTGTTGTGTGTAATCATTTATGTTCCACGGAACACCAGGCCTAGCTGTGAGCTGTGGGCTAACGGCTGTCAGGAACAGCTTTTTCCTTTCTCGCCTGCCTACTCTCACCGTGTGCACTCTTCCCTCCCCGTGCAGCAGGAACGGGCAGTGACAGACCCAACAGAAGGAGCCATTAGCTGTTGGCATCTGGAGCAGGCTTAAGATTTGTATGTTTGCAAGATACTAGAAGGAGGTTAGTCTGTTAATAGGGGGAAGAGTGGGGAGGCAGGGACTAAAATAGGGCAATCACAGAAGGAGAGGATCTGGAGAGAGAGAGAAAGAGAGAGAGAGAGCAAGGAGAAGGGGAGGGCTCTTGGAGACACTTTCCCTTCCTAGTCTGTAGGATTCCTTGCCTTGTTTGATGCAAGAAAATGTAGGTTACATAGGACTTATGCATAGAATGCTCTTTGAAATCCACCAAATTTATTAGCAAACAGCTTTGAACACCTCCCTTGGAGTTTGGTTTGTTTTGCCTTGGCAAAGCAGGAAGCGCTCTGAGAAGGGGCTCTTTCATGAATTACATTTGAGTCAGCCCTGTATCGACACCAGTCCCTCACCCCTATTGCCCTAAATCTTCCATTAACAGCCATGCGGTTACCCAGGCATAGACTTAAAGAAATCGAGGGAGAGGTGAACGTTATTCCAGGAGCAGGAGTATATACTCCCTCTGTGTTGGAAAAGAAAACAAAACTCCAATACAAATGAATGAAGTAGAGGCAGCCAAGACTGAAAAGTCAGCATTTTCATGATGGGCTTATATCCTGTGGTACTGTACTATTTCCTTAGAGAGAGATAATGAGGTTTCCGATAGAGGGCTTTGAAATAGAAAAATTGTTTTTGTGAACAAAAATATATTTATGAATGATGAATTATCTAATTAACATATTTAAACTTTAAATATTGTCTGTGTCTTAATTCAGTCCAAAAATTGGGTTTAGAGCAATGTGGGGGGCGGGACACTGCTCTTGGGGAGCATAGAACATGCATGTGGTGGAACCAAAGCACGGCACCCACACAGCTCTGCATTGAGGCAGCAGTTCCACACAGGACATGATTTTCAGCCAAAGGACCTTACGTGCCCCCTCTCCAACCCCTGTCACTGCTACAAATCTACAAGGAGTAGTGATAACAGAGAGAGAAAAGAAGACCGAGTGACCCCTGCAGACTAGACAGTTCAGATGAAAAAAGGCAAGGGCAGTAACAGCTTTACCAGGGGCTCACGGCACAGTGGAAGGAAACAGCCTTCCCAGAAATGACTGGATGATAATGAACGGCAGACCAGGTTTTGAACAAGTAGATAAGGAAACATTAAAATTCACAGGGATTAGGAACTTCTCTGAAGGAAGAGGTGGACAATTCTGGCAGGCAACGTGGGAGAAGAGAGGTGTGGGGCACATAGCTAGGTGCAGGCCAGCCAGAACTGACATTGTCCCTGTAATCATACACTTGGAGAAAAATGTGTAGTGAAACTTCCCATATTCCCAGGTAGGCAAGAATTTCTTTATGTAAATAAGTTTGCAAAATAAACAGAATATTTTTTTTCACTATAGATTAATAATGACTTTAGTTATTCTCTAGAAATCTTTTGCCAACATCAAAAACTCTCTAGATTCTGCTTTCTAGTATGATAGACCGTGGTAAGGGGCCTCACCCTCTACCTCTTCAGGAAATGCAATCTTGAAGAGTTAGTCTGTTTAGATGAATTAGATATAAAACCTTCTTTTTTTTTTTTTTGGAAGTTGAGATGAGAACTTTTTTTTTTTTTTTTTTTTTTGCATTTAAGCTGTAAGACCAAGCTGAAGACAAAGACAATATACCTAAATATATTTTAAAATTATTATTATTAAATATAGGACCAAGATTTTTGGTTAAATTACAACTCAAGCATTCATGACCTTACAAATATTTATTTTGAATTTTATTTGAATATATTTATTTGCACTATATAATGCAGACGAATGGTTAAAATTCAAGTACAAGAAGATATGTGACAAGTAAATATTCCAGACTCCTCTTTTTTTTTTTTTTAATGTTTATTTGTGTGTGTGTGTGTGTGTGTGAGAGAGAGAGAGAGAGAGAGAGAGAGAGAGAGCGAGCAGGGGAAGGGCAGAGAGAGAGGGAGACTCAGAATCTGAAGCAGGCTCCAGGCTCTGAGCTGTCAGCACAGAGCCCGATGTGGGGCTCGAACCCACAAGCTGTTCGATCATGACTTGAGCTGAAGTCAGATGCTTAACTGACTAAGCTATCCAGGTGCCCCACCAGACTCCTCTTTTTAGTACTATGAAGAGCCAATGGTCCTGAAACCTTCTGGCTACAAAACTGGGAGATCAAATACGGTCAGTAACAAAGACAGTTTGAGTCCAGGTAGCACCTGAAGCACCAGGTATAGTGGGACAGACCTTTGCTTTCTTGAAGGGGAAGGCAGTGTCTGCTCCTTACAGGATAAGAAGTTGAGCTGGAAATCTATGAATAGAGCCGGAGGAAGACAGAAGAAACGTGTTCTATTTCTACATTGGTTTGGATGGAACTTAAAAAAAAAGTCCTCCCACCAGCTCTCACCTGGGTTGGAGAGTCTGAATTTCTACTGCTTAGATGGCGTGAAAATTTTAATTTTCAGCAAGCAGGTAATTTTAATTTAAAGTGCACAGAGTCTATAGTACTCCTAGGTAATTAAGAGAAGGAAATGTCAAAACTCCTTGGAGGAAAAAAGTCTCAATCCAGGCCTCAGAACTGCCTCACAGAGAGATTGGCAGAAACTCTGAACTAATAAAAAGAAGTCATAAAACACATCAGAGGGAGTCTTCGTGGGCAATTACCAAAAGAAACAGACCTGTGAAGACATTGGATATTGGAATTGCTGAATAGGAATATAAAATGGATTTGGTTAATGTGTTTAAATGAATAAAAGCAGAAATGAAAAATATGAATAAGGATGAAGAAATTACCAAATATTACCAGACGGTTTTGGAAAAAAAAATAGAAATAAAACCCACAATAACTGAAGTAGAACAGCCAAATCAATAGAAGGATTACAGCAGTAGATTTGGTACATGAGGAAGTGTTTAGAGCAGTGGAGCTATTCTGCGTGACACTGTAAGGGTGGATACAGTTTATCAGACATTCATCAAACCCCATAGAAGGGCAACACAAAAAGTGAGCCCTAATGCAAACTAGGGGCTTCAGTTTGTAATAATGTTTCATCATTAGCTCAATTGTAACAAAAGTATATCACACTAATGCAAGATACTAATAATAAAGGAAAGTGTGATTGGTAGTGGTGATGGTGAGGAGTATGTGGGCATTTATTTCCTGTACTTTCTCTCAGTTTTTCTATAAACCCAAAACAGCTCTAAAAAATAAAATCTAATAGTAGTAGTAATAATGATAATAATAATAATAAATCATGAAAGCAGCCAGTTAAAAAGATTACACACTAAGGAATAACAATCAGACTCTTAGCTGGCATCAATAATGACAAGGGAGATGGTCAACAGTAGAATTATATTTTCAAAGTGTCTAGAGAACACAACTATAAATTTAAAATTGTGTATATTGTGAAGGTACCTGGGTTTCTCAGTGGGTTGAGCATCCGACTCTTGATTTCAGCTCAGGTCATGATCTCAGGGTTGTGAGTTCAAGCCCCACTTCTGGCATGGAGCCTGCTTGGGATTCTCTTTCTCTTCCTCTGTCCCTCTCTCCTGCTCATGTGCGCGCGCTCTCTCTCTCTCTCTCAAAAAAAAAAAAAAAAAATGTGTATATTATGAAACTCTCAAGAACAAACATGAAAAAAGGCATTTTTCAAACATACAGAAATGTGTTTACTGCAAAAAATAAAACCCTTCACTAAAGTATTGTCTGAAGGACACATTTAAGGATAAAATAAAGAGAATCCGGAAATGAAATCTGAGATTCAAGAAAAAAAAAAGTAAAAGTAATTAAAAATGTGGATAAAATACTAATAAAAGTGTCTAAAACATAGAAAAAGCTAAAATATAGGGCAAAAAGAGCTTGTGAGCCAGGAGGGGGCTGAGAGCATTAGATCATTTTAAGGTTCTTTCACTGTCAAGGGTTAGAGTGTGGGCTTGGCTGCTATCAAGCATAGTTCTTGGAGCCATGTGGCAGGGTGACCCTGAGTGAGGCATAAAGTTTTCACGTTCAGAATTGCAGGAGTAACCTGCACTTATCTTCTAAACCAGTAGAAGGGAAAAGATAGAATGAGAAAAATCTTATTTCAATAAAAAGGAAAGGAGGAAGAAAGAAAACTTAAAGAAAACATAAGATAAATAGAAAATGAAAATGTGGTATAAATGGGTAAAAATATATCAATGCTAATAATTAATGTTGCTCAATTTCACTCTCTCAATAAAGAATCAAGTTGTCACAAAGTCAGTAATGAAACATTTCCAACTCTGTAGAAGACACATTTCAAACATAAGGACAATGAAAGGATGAAAACAAAGAACATATAAGATACATTGCACAGATACTAAGCAAGAGAAATATGTCCAGTTATAATAATAACAACAAAATGTGTTTTATGAAAAAAAGTATTACAGGAGGAAAAAGAGAGTCAGTCACTCTCTTTTAAAGCAAGTAAAAAAAATCAGTAAAAGTATAGGAACTTTGAAGAAAACCCCCAATATTTATGTAATAGGTATGCATAGGTCCCTATAGTAATAATTAAGTATACTGACTTTTTTCTTTGGCCATAAAAGCAAGTGTCCATACATTAAAAAAATAGAAGTATCACAGATACCACATTTCTTCCTAAAGTGCAATTCAATTAGAAGTTAGTAACAAAGCGGTATATAAAATTTTTCCATGCAGGTGGGTTTTTAAAAAAACCACACTTCTAAGTCATTAATGCATCTATTTACAATTACATTGCAATATATTAGAAGATGCTTAGAACCAAAAGAAAAATGTGGCACAACATTAAAATCTGAAGGCTTTTGCTAAAATGACATTTAGAGGAAACTTTATAATTTTGAAGCCATATGTTAGAAAAGAAGGAGATCTGAAAATCATTGATATCAGCATCCAAAGTCAAGCCTGCCAGAGGATCACCATGCATGCCATGAGATGTCCTGCCCATGCAGACATCTGCTTAGACTTCCTGGCTGGCCACGGGGGTGTTTCTCCGCTCAGAAACATCAAGGAAGGGCTCAGCAAAGTGTCCTCTCCTTCCAGTCACGCATAATTCTCTTTCATTTCTTGTTTTCTCACAAGGTAGGCGATAATTTATGTTCCGCCTGCCACCCTGCTCCCTCTCCATCTTAAGTGTTCATTTATTTTCAATGGAAAGTTCTAACAATCAAGCCTTGATGACTTCACAGGAACATTATTTGCTGGTTCTCTTTGTTTCTCTTCTACTCTTTGGATTTTATATTTTATATCCAACAGAAATTGCTGCATTTTGTTACAAAGCAAATAAATTTCATCATGTAACTGGGATGTTGCCATTGCCTTGGATTCCTTGCCTCAATAAAATCACTCACAAACAAATGGCCTGGGTAATATGAACAGCAGATTCTTGCCAGATTTAATTAACTGAAATTGTCCAAGACTTGTGGTGCCTTTGGGAAGACTAAATCTTACATTTAGAGATCTCTTCAATGTTGATCCGAGAAGAGTCATCAAGTATTTGACTGTGGGTGATCTCCCAGGGGTCTGAGGCATAGATGACCCACTCCATCTAATAGAACTCTTCTAATACAGGCAGTCTTGTAGAGCCATTTTCCCAAAACTGAACACCAGATTCCCACCCAATTAAGACAAATCTGAAGGCTTCTAAAGAAAGCTTAGAAAAGGAAAATCAATATTCTCTGAACACTTGCAGCTTCTCACACCAAAGCAAGTGTCACATGCTGGAATTCATTCTTAATATTCCAGAGAAATATTTGAAATAACAAAAAATTAAAAAAAAAAACAGCCGCAACACAGATTAGAAAAAATGTTATAAATAAGTACAACTGAACAGAGATTAAAATTTTTTTTTTTATTTTTGAGAGACAGAGAGAGAGAGAGAGAGTGCATGTGAGAACTGGGGGAGGGGCAGAGAGAGAGAGAGAAAGAGACAGAGAATCCAAAGCATGCTCTGTGCTGAGAGCAGAGAGCCCCATGTGGGGCTCAAACTCACGAACCATGAGATCATGACCTGAGCCAAAATTAACAGTCAAATGATTAACCAACTGAGCCAGGGGCCCTTGAACAGAAATTTAAAAAGAACAAAGGGTAAGATAAATTCCTGCAAATAAATTTTAAAAGACTAAATGAACTAAACAATATATACTTTTTATTTTTTTATTTTTTAAAAGTTTTTTTATGTTTATTTTTGAGAGGGAGAGAGAGAGAGAGAGAGAGAGAGTGAATGGGGGAAGAGGAGAGAGAGAGAGGGAGACACAGAATCTGAAGCAGGCTTCAGGCTCTGAGCTGTCAGCACAATGCTCGATGTGAGGCTCAAACACACAAACTGAGTTTATGACCTGAGCCGAAGCTGGCTGCTCAACCGACTGAGCACCCCGATACTTTTTAAAGCTGACTTAAAAAGAAGCTGACTTAACAGAGAAAGACAAATATCGTATGACTTCACTCATATGAGGACTTTATGACACAGAACAGATGAACACAAGGGAAGGGAACCAAAAATAACATAAAAACAGGGAGGAGACAAAGCATAAGAGACTCTTTTTTAAAAAATTTTATTTATTTATTTATTTTTAATTTACATCTAAATTAGTTAGCATATAGTGCAACAATGATTTCAGGAGTACATCTAAATTAGTTAGCATATAGTGCAACAATGATTCCTTAATGCCCCTTACCCATTTAGCCCATCCCCCCTCCCACACCCCTTCTTGTAACCCTCTATTTGTTCTCCATATTTATGAGTCTCTTCTGTCTTGTCCCCCTCCCTGTTTTTATATTATTTTTGTTTCCCTTCCCTTATGTTCATCTGTTTTGTCTCTTAAAGTCCTCATATGAGTGAAGTCATATGATTTTTGTCTTTCTCTGACTATTTCACTTAGCATAATACCCTCCGGTTCCATCCATGTAGTTGCAAATGGCAAGATTTCGTTCTTTTTGATTGCCAAGTAATACTCCATTATATATATATATATATATATATATATATATATATATATACCACATTTTCTTTATCCATTCATCCCTCGATGGACATTTGGGCTCTTTCCATACTTTGGCTATTGTTGATCGTGCTGTTGTAAACATGGGGGTGCATGTGTCCCTTCAAAACAGCATACATGTATCCCTTGGATAAATACCTAGTAGTGCAATTGCTGAGTCATAGGATAGTTCTATTTTTAGTTTTTTGAGGAACCTCCATACTATTTTCCAGAGTGGCTGCACCAGCTTGCATTCCCACATAAGAGACTCTTAAATACGGAGAACAAACAGAGCATTCCTGGAGGGATTGTGGGAGGGAGGATGGGCTTGGGTAAGGGGCATTAAGGAATCTACCCCTGAAATCACTGTTGCACTATATGCTAACTAACTTGGATTTAAATTAAAAAAGAAAAAAAAACCTGACTTAAAAGGAAATATGAAACTTGAGTTGTCTTACAATCATTGAAGACATTTAATCAGGAATATAAAGGGGAACCTGGGTGGCTCAATCAGCTGAGGGTCTGACTCTTGATTTTGGCTCAGGTCCGTGGGATCCAGCCCCACACTAGGCTGTGCACTGGCAGCACTGGGGGCGCTGTGGAGTGGGGGAGGGAGAAGGGAGTAGGGACCTCCCTCTCTCAAAATAAATAAATAATCTTAAAAAAAAAAAAGGAGTAAAAGTGTTCTCCACAAAGAAAGCATGAGGACCAGAATCCCAATTTCTGTCTCACAGAAAATCATCCAGAGACTAGAAAGAGGAAAATTTCCCCAATAAATTCTAAATACCAAAATCAAAGAAGGGTAATCTTGTTCATGAACAAATATGTGAATATTCTAAACACAATATTAGAAAACCCAGCAGAATATAACACAAGCTCATTTATTGTGACCATTTGGGGTTTAATGCAATAATGCAATGGTGTTTCAATACTAGAAAATTGATTAATACAATCAATCACATTCTGAAAGTTAAAAAAAAGCATACGATCATCTCAGCAGAAACAGAAAAAAGTATTTGGTAAAATTCATAATAATTCAGGGCTCCTGGGTGGCTCAGTTGGTTAAGCATCCAACTTTGGCTCAGGTCATTATCTCATGGCTCTTGGGTTCAAACCCCACGTTGACCTGTGTGCTGACAGCTCAGAGCCTGGGGTCCACTTCAAATTCTATGTCTCCCCCTCTCTTTACCCCTCCTCTGCTCACGCTCTGTATCTCTCTGTCTCTCAATAATAAATAAACGTTAAAAAAAAAAAAAACTAAAGCAAACATCATTCTCCATGGTCAAATTCTATAGAACAGTTCTCTCTAAATCACAGCAAGACAAGATTTCTTGCTAGCATGGTTTCTAATTCACATCATAATAGAAATCTAAGCCAGCATAGGAATAAGAATTTAATGGAAAAAATAAAACTTGTCAGTTTTTACAAATGATGCAGTTGCCTATATAGAAACTCCATCCCCACACAAACATACACATGCACAAAAGTACCTACAAAGTATTATAATGAGATAGTTCAGGATAGATACTGAATGTTGAATTAAAATAAACTGCCTTTCTATACATTAGCAATAAAGATTTAGAAAATGTAACTTGAAAAATGATATATATAAGAGCAACAACAAATGTATATGTGTGTGCATAATTACATACTTTGTATAATATGATTATAATTATGTAAGAAATATAACATTATACTATATATATTACATATGCACAATTATATGATTATATATATACATGAACATAAATAGTATCAAGGAATAAATCTAACAAAATTTGTGTAAGGTCTGTGGATATAGTTAAAAATTTTATTGAAGTATTTGAGAGAGAACTTAATGAGGGTGACATCATGATCCCGGTTAGGAGAACTTTACACCGTAAGTATATCAATTTTCCAACTAGGCTAGAGCATCAAAATACTTCTAATAAAACTCCAACAGAATTTATAATGGAATAGGACAATATTACTTTAAAAATTTATTTGGAAGTACAAAGAGTTAAGAATAAATGAAAGAAACTTTTCAACTAGAATGAGGAAGGAAAATGAGCTGTATCAGACATCAAGAGATATTATAATCTACAGTAAGTCAGATAGTGGTATTTGCACTGGGATACAGCAGTAGATAAGAGGAATCTGATAGTCCAGAAACAGCACAATGCAAGTATGGAAATAGAATAAATGATGAGTTGGTACTCTACATCAGTGGGGAAAATGTGTACTACGCCATGAACACCTCTCTAGTATCTATCTACCTATCTACCCTTTTATTCATCTATCCATCTATCTTCCTATCTGAATGTATATAAAATTTGTATGCATTAATAATTTAAATGTAAAAGGGAACCTTACAAACTTGGAAGGAAAATATAGAATAATTTCCTTATTGCCTTCAGATAGAGAAGGATTTCTTGAATGACATATATAAAGTGCAAACCGTGAAAAAAAAGCTTGATAAATTTGACTCATTAAAATTAGGAACTTTTTCATCAGAAGTTACTATAAAGAAAACAAACAAAAGTCCAGACACAGGGAGAATTTTTTTCCCATATGTAAAATTGAAAAAGGAGTACTATCCAAAATAAATGAAACATTTTCATAAGTCAGTAAACCAATAAAAATAATCAAAAGATGTGACAAAAAATTCACAGTAGAGGAAATAACTCATAGTATAAAAAGAACAAAAGATGCAAACTAGTATTTTATAGAAGAGGAAATTCAAGTAGCCTAATATATAAAAAGAAGCTCAACTTTATAACAAGTGAAAGGTAAATTCATATAGTGAAGTGTCCCTATATATTCAATACATTGGTCAATATTCAAAGTATGACAATAGCAAACTTTAACGAGGTAAGAACAGTGGGGACATCCTAAATCAATTGTTAAGGGTGTAAACTTGTGCAACAATTTGGCATTATTGTGTAAGTTGAACACAAGCATGTTCAATCCTGGCATATGCACTAAAGAGATGATTGCTCGTTTGTACAAGGGGTCAGGTAATGGTGTTGTTAATAATAGGAAAAAAAAACCTGCAAGCAACCTGAATATCTATTGATGGTAAAATGGATATTTTCATGAATTGGACATCACAAGAAAAGTGAATTTGAACTATGTATGTCAAATGGTTGAATCCTACAAAGCTGATACATAAAGGAAGAAAACCAAAACGATATGAAAAAGTGTGGTTCCACAATACAGAATTCAAAACCCAGAAAAATAAGTGGTTCAATAGCATATACACTACATATATTTTTTTAAATGTTTGTTTTTGAGAGAGACAGCATGAGCAGGGGGAGGCAGCGAGAGAAGTAGACATTCTAGCTCCACCCATGTAAGTTGCAAATGGCAGATTTCAACAAATAATCCTAAAATTTGTATGGAACCACAAAGACCCTGAATAGCCAAAGCAATTCTGAAAAAGAAAAATAAAACTGGAGGCATCACAATTCTGAATTTCAAGCTATGTTATGAAGCTGTAGTCATTAAGACAGTATGATACTGGCACAAAACCATAGATCAATGGAGCAAATTAGAAAACCCAGAAACAGACCCACAACTATATGGCTAACTAGTCTTTAACACAGCAGGAAAGAATAACCAATGGAAAAAAGACAGTCTGTTCAATAAATGGTGTTGGGAAAACTGGACGGCAACATGCAGATGACACTGGACCACTTTCTTACACCATACACAAAAATAAATTCAAAATGGATGAAAGACCTACATGTGAGACAGGAAACCATCAAAATCCTAGAAGGAAAAACAGCAACCTCTTTGAGCAACTTCTCACCAGACATGTCCCCAAAAGCAAGAGAAACAAAAGCAAACATGAACTATTGAGACCTCATCAAGATAAAAGGCTTCTGCACAGTGAAGGAAACAATCAGCAAAACTGAAAGGCAGCATACAGAATGGGAGAAGATATTTGCAAAGAAATATCCAATAAAGCGTTAGTATCCAAAATCTATAAAGAACTTATCAAACTCAACGCCCAAAAAACAAATACGCCAGTCAAGAAGTGGGCAGAAGACATGAATAGGTACTTAACCAAAGAAGACATCCAGATGGATAACAGACACATGAAAAGATGCTCAACATCACTCATCAATAGGGAAATACAAATCAAAACCACAATGAGATACCACCTCATGCCAGTCAGAGTGGCTAAAATAAACAACACATGAAGCAACAGGCATTGGTGAGAATATGGAGAAAGGGGAACCCTCTTGTACTGTTGGTGGTAATGCAAACTGGTGCAGCCACTCTGGAAAACAGTATGGAGGTTCCTCAAGAAACTAAAAATAGAACTACCCACAATCCAGCAATTGCACTATTAGGTATTTACCCAAAAGATACAAAAATACAGATTTGAAGGGTATATGCACCCCAGTGTTCATAGCAGCATTATCAACAGTAGCCAAACTATGAAGAGAACTCAAGTGTCCATCCCATAGACTGATGAATGGATAAGGAAGATGTGATATATATACAATGGAGTACTACTCAGTCATCAAAAACACTGAGTTTTTATATTATATGTTCCTAGTGGCAAATATTTTTATTCCAATTTGTTAGTCTTTTGACTTTGCTTATATATTTGCACGCAATAGGTATGTTTTCCAAGTAGAACTTTTAAAGGTTTACTCTTAACTATTAAAAAATTAATATTTATTCAATAGAAAATGGTAATATTTGAAAAATTTGTAATATTTTGTTTAATTTTGAAACCATATTAATAGTTTTTTAATAAATTCACTCATAACACTATTTTTGAACTTGCTCTGAAACAAGAACATATTAACAAATAATAGATTGTTATTATTATTATTAATAATAATGTGATATGCCATCCTACTCCCTCTCTTCTGCTGCTTTTCCATGTCCCCCATATACCTCTCAATGTTTTCCCTTTTTCCACCTAGAAGTTCCCTTTGGCTTTCCCAAAGCTCAAGAGTCATAATAGAAATGGGAATTTAGGAGGGGTAATTAAAGTGCTTTATTTGAAGGTAAAACTGGGAATGTGGGGAAAGAAGCCCAAGAACGTATTCTTGGAGATCACCAATACCCTGGGTGGAACAAGAGGAATTCAGGGGAGAGACTGCAGATAATCAGAGAAGTCAGAAAAAAACAAAAACAAAAACAAAAACAAAAACAAAAAAACCCCTGGTAACATGGTGCCACAGAAATTAAAAGGAAGAAGGTTTTTAAGAGAGTAGTGAAAGGAATTAAAATTTTTTGAGATCTGGGGTGCCTGGGTGCCTCAGTCAGTTAAGTGTCTCACTCTTGGTTTCAGCTGAGGTCATGATCTCACAGTTTGTGGGTTTGAGCCCTGCATTGGGCTCTGCGCTGACAGCATGGAGCCTGCTTGGGATTCTGTCTCCCTCTTTCTCTGTCCCTTCCCCACTTGTTCTCTCTCTCTGTCTCTCTTTCAAAAATAAATAAATCCACTTAAAAAACTGAGATCTTAATAATAGCAGTAACAATAATATTGGACCAATAATGTTGGTCTTTTTCAGAGTAACTTTTATGGGATGGTTTAGGAGAGTGTAGCTTTTTACAGGGATGGGTAGTGAATGGAAGGAGAAATGAATACAATAAATGAGAATTATTGCTCTTGAAATGAACTTGGCTACAGAAGGAAGAAGACATTACTGTGGGGGAAGTTTTGTTTTGTTCTGTTTTAAAGATGAACATAACAGAACTATGTTTTATACCTGGGAGATTCAGTAGATGGGATAAAGAGCAGAAAGAGTGTATATTCATTCGGGCAGGTTTTTATGGTCATGGTATTTACCATCACCCTGATCTTAAATTTTAGCTGATTCTTACAAGAAGTTCTGGTCTTGATTCATGAAGTTCTACTCACTATATCTACTAAAGACCTCCATCATTCATATGCAAAATAGCAATGCGTAATTTTTTAACTTTTCCCCTATGTACACCTTCCTCTACTTCTGCTTTTCCCATACCTACCAGTGATGTAAGTACATGCCCACATGCTTATAATCTACTTGGAGAATTAACAATCAGGAACTCATTCACTTTAAAGAATTCTATCTCATTGTTTCCATATACTCACAGAAAACTTTTAAACTTTTTAATTTAATTTAATTCAATTTCATTTTAGTGAATGATTTGAAGTAGCAGACCTTTTCTCCTAATCATACTATTTACCTACCATGAAAGCCATCAGAATAGCTTCCTACCAGAATGTTTAAGCAAATTCTTTCTCCTCAGGTTTTCTAGAGGGGAATAGAGTTCACACTTCTTATAGTTCTTTGAAGACAGGTGAGGTATGAGGTCCCTGGATGGCTCAATTAAGAGCCATGTGGCTCTTGATCTTGGAGTTGCGAGTTTGAGCCCCGTGTTGGGCATAGAGATTACTTAAAAGAAAAAAAGAAATAAGTGAGATGAGATCTCCCACATTCCAAGTGACCTCCTTTGTCTGATTCTCAGAGTATCTGCCCATCTTTTTCTACCTGCATTCCTTATGGAGAAAATCATTCTGGTTATCATTTGTCTAATAATATCCAATAAATTAGAGCCTTCTTAAAATTTCAGGCGCTCTAGGGTCAATATGTACAGAGTGCACTTCATATAAAACTAAAACTTATAAGCTGAGAATATGAAAACCTTTTTATAATGAGAAGAACCCTGAGTTCAGCTAGCTATCCGAGTTCCTTCAAGGCAGATGGGGAACCATACCTGTGAGTTAAACTGGGTTCTCTAATATCTGAAACTTACTGCTTGGCAGGGAAACTAACTAAAATGATGTCCTATTTGAACACTGGAAAATATGAAGCTATTATAAAGCATGATGTACATCTATATATACTCATATAGAAAACTTTCTAATATCCATAGTCATGTGAAAAATACACAAAGCAGAGGTATAGTATACTTTTGCATATGGAAAAGTGTTTATACATGCAAAGAGCATTTCTGAAAGGATGCCTCAGAAACTAGAATAGTCCTTGTCTCAAAGTAGGGGAAACAGGTGGCTGGGAGACAAAGAGGAGGAAAACAACTTTTCATAGATGCAATTTGGATTTTTTGAATTTTACACTGTGTAGATTTAATGCCTACTCAAAAGAATAAAAACTTTTATTTTGGTCTTGGTATGTGTGTGGAGTGGGGAGCAAAGACAAAGAGCAGAAGTTTGGAGAAGGGTGGGATTGTGAAGTGAAAGGGAATAAGCCTTTGTTATCTGAAGTGATCTGTGACTAAAGAATAAAACAGGCCTGGTTTGGATGTTGAGCTAGAAGCAAAGGCTAAGAACTAAGCCAAATAATAGAGAGGCTGTTCAAGTTTCCCCTTATTTAGCGGTAAAATCTGTGAGATATTACTTGTACTCTATGTATGTCATTTTCACCTAATGAGTACATTGATGAAGACTCTCGTGACTTTCTAGAACAGTCTACGATTTACATGGGTCTGAAACCCTGGCTGTGCACCAGATTCTTCTATGAGGTCTTAAAAATACAGTACTGTGTGGTCTCTCCCTGGAATTAAGAATTAGAATTTCCAGTGCTGAGGTCCAAAAAGCCACTGGATTGCAGTTTTTAAAGACAGGTAGCAGGCAGAGAAAAGAGACTGGCTCAGGACCAGGAAAATTCAGGGAAGAGAGTGAGACACCTATTCTCAAATTGGATCCTTCTCTCCCTACCACCTTTCAGGCTAGGGACTATGAGCACAGTCTCTGAAAAGCTCTCTGCGCTTCTTGCCAGAACATGATTCTGAAAAAAATAATAATAGCTGCCAGTTATTGAACACGTATTTTATTCCACCCCCGTGCTAGGTGTTTCAGATCTATTTCCTTTAATCCTCACGACAACTCAATGAGGAAGGCACATCTGTTTTACAGATAAGCATCTAAAGCTGAGAGTAGCAAGATAAGCATCCAAAGCCAGGAAGGCAGTACATCGATGTCTTCATGACTCTGCTCAGTCGCCTTGAAGTCTCACGACGCTGGGGCTCAAAGTAAATCTCAGGCTCTGGGAAACTGCCAGGGGTGAATCTGGAGGGTTCAGGGCCACCCATTTAGGAAACCTTCGGCCGTGTACCTCATCCTGGGGGCCACTCTCTGCCGAAGGCTGAAGTCTTGAGTTTCAGTTCCAATTAGTGTACTGTCTCAGACTTCAGATCTGAGCACACCCCTGCAGAACACCTCAGTGTTCATGACTGTGGTTTTCTTTCACAATGGGCTGCTAGCAGAGACATGTGGGCGTTTATTTTCTAGACAAGCATATGCTCATAGTTAAGAGATCTGGGTGACCCCCTCCTGACCCTGGCACTAGCACTAGGAAAATTCTAGGATTAGTCAGTTTGAAAAACTGGGGCCATATATACTCACCTTCTCTGAAATTCCTGGCCCTTCCAGGTAATCTCTCAAGAGCAGTGCTTCTGGTCCTCTATCTTCTTCTCTCTTATCCTGATATGATCTGCTCATCTCCTCTAACACTGCTTCCAAAATTACTTATTGTGACCCCGGACAATCCATACCCTGGTCCAAAATTTGCCTTAGATTTTTGAAGTCTCTGCTATTTTTTCTGCCCTCTTTAACTGAAACTTGGATTTCCACTGAGCACTACACTTGCCTGCACTTGTCCAGATAGAAGCAACTCACTTTCTACAGACTAAACACCTCGGAATGGCCACTCCAGTAGCATGGTTCCACCACCTGTGGGTGAAACCTTGCTACTTTTGAGGCTCAGGGCTTCCAGTTACACACCCTCTAAAGTAAGTCACCGCTGTCATTATCGTGCTCCTTGCCATTCGCTACCTTTCACTGTAGATTTAAAAAGGGTCACTCCTCCCCCCCACCCCCGATTCCTGCCACATCATCCCAAATGACTTCAGTATTCATGTGATTGACACATTCAGGACCCTAATTTCTAAGTCCCTTGGCCACCTAATCTAGAGAGACCGTGGTTTTCATTTCATTTTAGTTATTGCTTCTAACTGGACTTTTTAATAAGGAAACCTTAAATTTAACTAATCCTCTTCATGATATATCACTTCAAAGAATTCTTATATTTTACTCTTTTTAAATTTTTAAAGAAGTTTTATTTATTTATTTATTTAGAGACAGAGTGTCAGCAGGGGAGGGGCAGAGAGAGAAGACACAAGATCCTAAGTAGGCTTCAGGCTCTGAACTGTCAGCACAGAGCCTGATGCGGCCCTTGAACTCATGAACCACGAGATCATGACCTGAGCCTAAGTCGGACGCTTAACTGACTGAGCCACCCAGGCACCCCTTTCTTATTCTTTATTATATCTCCAAACTCCATCATGCCCTATTCTCACTCTGCCAATATTTAAATGCTTAACTTCTCTTCATGTTCAAATGGAGAATCAGAACTACTTTAAATGATTCCATAACTTTAGAGATTAGAGATTAGAGCCACTCTAAATTCATGATAGCCAACCTCAAAAATCAGGAGTTCCTGACTGTTTTTGTTAGTCATGTTTACCTCACTCTTATTATGAGATATTTCAGACATCCAGACATTTTCCACCATCCTCAAACCATGGCCCCCAACCCTCTTTTCAGTTCCTGTAGAAAACCTTGCAAAAACAGAACAATATTGGCCACAATGTTCTAATTCCTACAAAACCAACACCACAAAAGTGTCTGAACCCACGTCCATCCTTTCATTTTTCTCTCTTTACAATGAATCATGAAGAAGGCTATATTTTCTATCTTTTTTATTTACAATTTTTTTAAACATTTATTTATTTTTGAGAGGCAGAGAGAGGCAGAGCGTGAGTGGAGGAGGGGCAGAGAGAGAGGGAGACACAGACTCTGAAGCAGGCTCCAGGCTCTGAGCTGTCAGACGCAGGACTTGAACTCACAAATCGTGAGATCATGACCCGAGCCGAAGTCAGATGCTTAACCGACTAAGCCACCCAGGCACCCAGAAGGCTATACTTTCTATCTAATTCTATTCTTTTAACCCATGTTTCTGGGTCTTCCACTAACTCAGGAACCATAGCCTTATCAACCCTCCCTGTTTCGTTTTCAACCTTTATTCTCTACTTGTCATCAGCATTTAAACACACATATTTTTTCCCCCAACTTCAATAAAAACTGAACCAAACAAACACAAAACTCCTCTTCCTTGACTCTTTGTACCTTCTTTATGTGCTGTTTAATCTATCCCAATATGAGCACTGTCTCCATCACACTGCTAAAACGACTTTCTCAAAGAACAAGAAACTCTTGCTACAGAGTGCAGCCCTAAAAGCTTTGCTTTTACTTTTACTTTAAAAGCTCAAATTTTTCGAATTCATAGACAACACTTGCTATCTGTTTTCCAGTCTCTTGGGCCATACTTCTTAACCTTCTCTCTAAGCATTTTCCTCTGACTATTCTCTAAAAGCTGTTCTTTAGGTTTCTGTTTTAGTCACTCAGCTCTTCCCTTTACTGATTTAATTCTATGGCTCCCAGTCGATGATTTCCAAACCTATTACCTGCAACTCAGCCCTCTCTCTTGAAATCCAAAACAATATATCCAACAATCTCCTAGACTTCCCCCACAGGAACTTCCAACTAAATGTCTTGAAACATAAACACTTAGTCTTTTTTGCTCTCTTCTCTAAAATTCTTTTTCCTCTTCTATTTCAACATTAATGAACAACATCAACAATCCGGTTTCTAAAGCCAGCAATCTTTCCTTTCTCACTTTATATTCAATTTATTCCCAAGTTTGGGAAACTCTGTCTCTGTAGTTATCTTAACAACATTTTTTTTTTTACACTTATTTATTTTTGAGAGACAGAGCAAAGTGGGGGAGGGGTAGAGAGAGAGAGAGAGAGAGAGAGAGAAGGAGACACAGAATCTGAAGACACAGAATCTGAAGCCAGGCTCAAACTCACAAACTGTGAGATCACGACCTAAGCCGAAGTCGGACGCTCAACCGACTGAGCCACCCAGGTGCCCCTGTACTTGCCTTTAAAATATTCCCTTTCTGGGGGATCCTGGGTGGCTCAGGCGGTTAAACGTCAGACTTCAGCTCAGGTCATGATCTCACAATTCGTGAGTTCGAGCCCCACATTGGGCTCTGTGCTGATGGCACAGAACCTGGAGCCCACTTCGAGTTCTGTGTCTCTCCCTCTCTCTCTGCCATCCCCTGCCCCCACTCACACACACTCTCTCTCAAAAATAAACATTAAAAAAATTTTTTTTAAATAATAAAAAATAAAATGTTCCCTTTCTGTTTCTCAGCACTGCCACTTGTCTGATCTAACCATCTGGATAGTTACAGTAGTTTCCTAATTGGGCTTCTTTCTTCCAATCTCTCACCAGTTCACTTCTAGAATTTTTAAAAAATTAAGGCTTATACATGCATTTCTCTACTAATACTTCTCAATTGGCTCTCCAGAAAGGTTGTAAATCCTCCAAGCTCTATCAGCTTCTATCTTTAGATACTATACCTCATTGCTTTTTTGCTTCTACACACACACACACACACACACACACACACACACACTCATTCCCTGTTCCATCCATATTGAACTACCTACTCTTTCAGGTACTATTTTGATTTTAGTCATCTTGTTCATGTACCTTTTGTTCAGAAACCTTCCCTATTCAGCCCAATGCCTCTTCTCTCACCTCCTATACATTTTTTTTGACAAAACTGTGTCACCTCCTGCTTGACCTTTATTCTCACTGTTTCATCTCAGGCACAACTTTCCCAGAAATCTTCCCAGAATCTGTACTAAGTGATTTAACTTCAAATAGAGTCCATTCTTTCTCATAATCACTACTTACTCAATCCCTGTGACCATTCTAAAGAATACTCTGGGTTGGAATGATGGAATGAGAAAAGAGTTTTATTTGGGATGTGGAGTGTTTCAGATAATCTACATTTATTTATGAAGAAATGGAGAGTAGATAGTTGAGTATAAAGGCCTGAAGCTTGAGGAAGAGGTCTGAGGTTGAGATACAGATTTGGGAATTTTCAGAATACAGATGATCACTGAGGCCACAGAGGGGATGAGATTTACAGAGTGAGTGTGTAGGATGAGAAGGTAAGAGAAGAGAGAAGAAAAGCGGCAAGGAGAGGACAGGAGCGAGCGACCAGAACACGAAGTTGGGGGAAAGTTGGCTGGCTCCACCAACGTGCAGTCTTGGTTCTTTTGAAACTAGAGTCCTAATTTCCTCTTGGAGAATTACCTCCTTCCTCACTGTATTCATTCTTGGTATGTTGAAAATCAATTGCTCTGCCCTACTCTAGCTAAGGAATGAGACTGAAACCTTCTATGTCACTACATCTTGACTACCATAACACAAGGACGGGAACATTTTTAAAAATAGTTTGGAGAATGTTTATTCCAGATTATGCAATCTGACGAGACTCTTAATTTGTTCTTGTAGCCCAGATCCCTGAGACTTCCTTGGTGTTCCAATTTTTTATAAATAAATCTGTTCTTAAGCTTTTACTTTGAGCCAAGGAGTTATAGATACGCTTTTGACAAATTCCATTACAGTTTAACACGGCCGGAGTCAGGTTTTCTTTTCTTTTTTTCTTTTTCTTCTTGCCATCCAATAACTCAGTTATACTAAAGAAAAGAACATTCATGGGATTTGCATTTTTACGTAGGATACTGAGAAGAAATTCCAAATAGGATAGAATGGCATGTAAGAGTACCATTGAAGATGTCTCAAAAGCCAAAGTGTTTAAAAAACGGAAACAAGTATTTCAAGATGAAAATCATTGCTGACATTAGGCAATTTAACTCTTTTATTGGTTTTATTAAATGAAGGAATAAAGAAAAAAACATATGAATGAATAACTTCTGAAAAAGCTGTTGCTGTATCAATTTTATGATTTTAATTATTTACCAATTTTTGCTTTTTCTTTTTTTTCTTATAGGCTGTTTCACTTTGTTTATCCTTTTATAATTTTTGTTTTGAATGCATAATTGTTTTATACTCAGTTTTCCTTGACTAGAAATCAAAATGTTTAAGGTATATATTTCCTGTGAGTAAAGCGTTATAATTCCATCTTTTTTCATATTTTTATTATTGCTACTTTAAGAATATTCTGCTATTTTAATTTCGATTTCCTCTTTGAGAAAGTGAATTTTAATAATATTAAAGTACTTTATAGAAATAGTACTTCTAACATTTTTCTTTTGTATTAAGGTTAAAGAATGTGACACTTCTATTTGGGGGTTTATTGCAGCCATGTATTTTGTGCGATATAAAATACATTTTATTTTTAATTAAAAATGTTTATTTTAAGGAAAGAGAGCACAAGTGGGGAAGATGGGTAGAGGGAGAGAGAGAGAGAGAGAGAAAGAGAGAGAGAGAGAGAAAGAGAGAGAGAGAGAAAGAGAGAGAGAGAGAGAGAAAGAGAGAGAGAGAGAGAAAGAGAGAGAGAGAGAAAGAGAGAGAGAGAGAAAGAGAGAGAGAGAGAGAAAGAGAGAGAGAGAGAGAAAGAAAGAGAGAGAGAGAGAGAGAGAGAGAGAAAGAGAGAAAGAGAGAGAGAAAGAGAGAGAGAGAGAGAGAGAGAGAGAGAGAGAGAGAGAGAGAATATCTTAAGCAGGCTCCACACTCAGCACTGAGCCCTACATGGGGCTCAATCCCACACCCTGGGATCATGAGCTGAGCAGAAATCAAGAGTCAGATATCAACAGACTGAGCCACCCAGCGCCCCTAAATTGCATTTTATAGTAAATCTTTTATAGACATTTAGTTTCAGCTTACAGAGTTTGACACATACTAATGTAAGCAATGTCTTTTTCATTATAACATTCAGTCAGTTGTATCCATTATTTCTGGCCCCCTTGATCTGCTGTGGAGCTGGACAAGTGAGTGCAAATCTCTCACGATGGTAAAATATCCACTATTCCTGCACTTTTAGTTTAATGTGTGAGATTAAAATATATTGATTCATGAGACTTATATTCTCCACTGTGCATTATATTCTTCGTAATTATAAAGTGCCTTTCCCTTTTCACTTGCTTTGAATGCAGTGTAGTCTGGTATTAATAGCTGAGTTCATGTTTTTTTGTGCTTAACAGTCTGCTCCGTATCATTGTCTGTTCCTTTACATGCAATGCAATCTTGCTCAGTCATTTCCTTTTAGTCAGCCATATCTTGGATACACTTTTTTTTGTTTTGTTTTTAAACAATCTGAACCTTTTTTTGTTTGTTTGTCTTTGTTTCCTTTTGTGAAATAGATGAGTTTAACCATTTACCCTTATAGTTATGTTTGGGTTTAAATCTGCTATATTAGATTTGCTATTTTTACTGACTTCTTTCTTGAAACTGCCTGGTTCCCTGATTTCCATGGCATCGTCGAGGTCATTCTTTAATCCTCCTCATTATCATAGTAATCTATTTTAATTATGGTCATAACCACTATTTTAAAGAACATATAACATGATAATTTCTCTGTATATACAATAGACATATTGATGTTATACCTGAATACGTTATATTTATATGTGTGTTAATGTATCTGTTATGTCTGTTATATTTATATGTGTGTTAATATACCTGTTGTTTGTGTGTATGTTGGTCTGTCTATATGTATATTTCATCTTTACAATGACCCAACATGGCACATACTTTTTACTGAGGCACATATTTTAATATAGTTTTAGAGATGAGAATCTGAGGCACAGCAAGATTAAGCAATTTATCACAAGTTAACTGGCAACTTCATAGTCCTGGCATTTTAACTCATTGCACAATACTACTTTTTTTTAATGCTCATTTATTTTTGAGAGAGAGAGAGAGAGAGAGAGAGAGAGAGAGAGAGAAAGCAGTGTGAGCAGGACAGGGCAGAGAGAGAGGGGGACGGGGGATATGAAGTGGGCTCCATGCTGACAGCAGAGAACCTGCGGCAGGGCTTGAACTCATGAGCCATGAGATCATGACCTGAACGGAAGTCAGACGCTTAATCGACTGAGCCACCCAGGCGCCCCTGCACGATACTACTTTTGTGGTAGTATTAGTATTCTTCTAGCATTAGTATTCTTGCACAACTCTGATTCTCCCTTCTGGATCTGGAGTCTGTTCTGCCTCTATTCTGTATTAATCAATTTGTTCCTTTACTCACTCATTCATTCAGCAAATATACCCTAAGCAGTTAACTATAATATTCTAGGCTCTAGGGACAGGCAGTGAACAAAATGGACAAGCATGTCTACCATTGTGGGCCATAAATAAAATGGACATCTTGAGAGTGCTCACTGTGCTAAGCAAGGTAGTGTGATGGTGAAAGGCAGTGTTAACATTATAAGGACAAGCTCTGCCTATCAAGTTATTTTTTGGATGCCTTCCTTCTAGTTGGAAGTGGGGCTTCCTCCTACTCGGGGGTTGGTTTCTCCTTATTTTTCACAAGAGGATAAAAACTCAATCCCCGTATTAGCTAATTACTAAAGCAACATACTTTTCTTATGGACACTTATAATGCAATAATAATAATGCTAATGATAATTAATAATACATCACAGCTATTTTTGCTTATGCTAGCTTCTAGAATGTATACAATCAATTTTAATCTACCCCTAGCAAGGATATTCCTCTACTCTAGTATGCCATACATCCTGGTTTGCCAACAAGAGTTCTAATTTCATCTCTGTTTGAAAATAATCATTAGTAATCCTTCCACATCTTTTTAAAAATAAGAAAGCTTTTAAATTACCACATGAAAAAAATCTCTAAGATCTACTGCAAAATAGAAAAAGCAAACTGCAGAACAGAACAGCATATGTGGTATGTAAGTATTTGTCCTAAAATGAAAGAAAGGAAAAATAGACACAGATATATTTTCTTGACAGACATGTAAAATTTCTCTGGCAGGATACACAAGAAAGTGATAACATCTAGTTATCTCACCTCACTGAGGCTGGGAGGTAAGCTTTTTCTATGCACACTTTTTATACTTCTGAATTGTGTGATTATTTTCCCTGGGCAAAAAAAAAAAAAAAAAAAAAAACAATTTAAAAATTTAAAAGAAAGAAAGGTGGGGTGGGAGGGAGGGGAGGGTGGGTGATGGGTATTGAGGAGGGCACCTTTTGGGATGAGCACTGGGTGTTGTATGGAAACCAATTTGACAATAAATTTCATATATTGAAAAAAAATAAAATAAAATAAAATTAAAAAAATAAATAATTGTTAAAAAAATAAAAGAAAGAAAGGTAGTGGTTAGCTATTGAACACAAATAAAATTCTACAGAAATTATGGATGGTTAAAATCAAATGATGCATATTTGTGAAAGATTATAAATATTGGCTAAGAAAAATCATGCTCTTGAAAGCGTTTTGATCCTTTAGAGAAATCTGTTTGTGAACTCTTTTTATCCTTTGCCTAGATGATTGTATCCTTTTACTTTTTAATAATAAATTGTATTTTCAGAACAGTTTTAGATTTACAGAAAAATTGAGAAGATAGTACAGAGTTCCCATATACTCCACATTGAGTTTCCCGTTATTAACATCTTATATTACTAGTATGGTACATTTTGATACATTTTTTTGGTTACATTTGATGCATTATGTTGATACATTATTACTAACTAAATCCCACATTTTATTCATATATCCTTACTTTTACCTAATTTTTTTTTTTTCTGTTTCAGGATCTCGCTCAAGAGCCCACATTACATTTAACTGTCCTGTTTTCCTAGGGTCCTCTTGGCTGTGACCATTTATCAGAATTTCCTGGATTTTGATGACCTTGACTGTTTTGAGGACTATACTCAATTATTTTTATTTATTTATTTTTAAATGTTTATTTATTTTTGAGACAGAGAGAGCGCGCGAGTCGGGGAGGGGCAGACAGGGAGACACAGAATCTGAAACAGGCTCCAGGCTCTGAGCCGTCAGCACAGACCCTGATGCAGGGCTTGAACCCATGAACTGTGAGATCATGACCTGAGCCGAAGTCAGACATTTAACCGACTGAGACACCCAGGCGCCCCTTAAGGACCATACTCAATTATTTTGCAGTATGCTCCACTATTGGAATTCATCTGATGTTTGTCTCATGATTAGACTGGGGTTATAGGTGTGGGGGTGGAAGACAATAGAGATAAAAATGCCATTATTATCAAATCATAATAGGAGTACCTACCATTAATATTGTTTATCATTGTAGATATTGAGCTTAGTCATCAGACTGAGGAAGTGTGGATTAGGTTTCTCCATGGTAAAATTACTTTCCCACCCTCCTTTTCCACACGGTCCTCTTTGGAAGGGAGTCACTGTGGCAGCCCACATTTCTGGAATGATGATTTATGCCCCCACCCCACCCGAGGGTGAAGTATCACCATAAATTAGTTGAAGAATTCTTCTGCAGAGATTTGTCTCTTCTCCCTCATTTATTTACTTATCTAGTCACCTGTTCATATTGGTATAGACTCACTCCTTGCCTTTTAAAAAGTGTCCCCTGTGTAGATGAGAAGATACATATTTATTGTCTGCCTTTGAATCACGACCCCAATTTATTTTGCCTTGGTCTCACATCCGTCACTTATTCTACATGTCAATTGTCTCGCTCTGTTGCACGTTCTGTGCTGCACATGTGTCATTCTGGGCAATTGTGGAGGATAAATAATTGCATCTGCTATACAAATGCACAGAGGAAACACAGAAAGAGGTTTTTGGTAGACCGATGCTGCCACAGGAGCATCAAGCAACAGGCTTGTGCCTGTGTGAGTGAGAACGAATACATGGAACAGCATAAATTTGAACCACATGAGCAGATTTATTTAAGAATCCATGTTCTTGAAACTTGGCTATCAGTCATCGCAACCCTTGAGAAGACAGAATAAGTTACTCTGGGCAGCTTCAAGGAAGATTTAATTTGAGATTGATGTTTCCTCCTCAGAGAGCCCATTCTTCCATTCTTCCAGTCAGCCTCACTGACATCACCCCCAAACAACAAACATCCCTACTTACAACTTATCTCCTAAGCAAAACCCATTCGGGAGCACAAAGGCACGCTGAGGGCACAGTGTCACTGTATAAATCGTGTGTGTAGTTTCATTCACTACCCCTTCTAAGGCACCTGGATAAGATTCATCTATATTCCTCAGTTCCTGGAATCAGAATATAGCTCTCCCTAATTTCAACTGGCTTAGAGCTAAAAGAAGGAAGCTTTATGTGGGAAGTTGTCTCCGTTGACTTTTCTGGTCTCCTCCTCTCCCTGCTCTTCCTTCTCTACAAATGAAGTTGCTATAAACATTTGTGTCTACACCTGAAATTAATGTAACAATATGCATCAACCATATTTCAATAAAAATAAATTGTGTATAACTTTTTGTGTGGAGATATGCTTTTATCTTCCTGGGATAAACTCCTGACACTGGCTGGGTCATATCCTAGATATATGTTTCATGTTAAAAGAAATTGCCAAACTGCTTTCTTTCTTTAAAACAAAAGTTTTAAATTTTTAAATATTTATTTTTTTATTTTTTTAAGTTTATTTATTTATTTTGAGAGAGAGGGAACATGTGTGAGTGGGGGGGGGGGAGGGGTACAGAGAGGGAGAGAGAGAATCCCAAGCAGGCTGTGCATTGTTAGCACACAGACTGACTCAGGGCTCAATCCTATGACTGAGAGATCACGACCTAAGCTAATATCAAGAGTAGGATGCTAAACCCACTGAGCCACCCAGGTGCTCTGCCAAACTCTTCTCTGAAGTTCTATAAAAGCTTACATTCCTAGCACCAGCCTGTGAGTCTTCCAGTTCCTTCACATACTCGACACCACTTGGTATAGTCAGTTGTTTTAATTTTCGACATTCTAGTAGGTGTGTAGTCCTATCTCATGGTTTTATCAAATGGCTTCATCGGCGATGTTTCGTATACTCTGGTAGAACTCTCCCAGTTTCCTTATTTAAAAAAAAATATTATTATAGAATATTTTGTTTACCAATAATGTTTCAGAACATTTTGAAAAAAAAATACCTTAAAATCCTTTTCAAAATTTTATGTAAAATTTAGTTTACAAGTTAGCATAAAATAAATTTATTTTTATTGGTTCATTTATTTTTTTTTTTTAATTTTTTTTTTTCAACGTTTTTAATTTATTTTTGGGACAGAGAGAGACAGAGCACGAACGGGGGAGGGGCAGAGAGAGAGGGAGACACAGAATCGGAAACAGGCTCCAGTCTCCGAGCCATCAGCCCAGAGCCCGACGCGGGGCTCGAACTCACGGACCGCGAGATCGTGACCTGGCTGAAGTCGGACGCTTAACCGACTGCGCCACCCAGGCGCCCCCATTGGTTCATTTATTTAACAAACATCTATTAAGTATCCATTATATGTTAAGCTCTGTATTAAGAATGTACTGGCTATACAAGGATGGGTTAAGATGTTTTCCTGTTGTTATAAAGTTTGTAGTTTGGGGTGGAGGGCATGTCAGGCCTGGTCAAAGTCAAACTGCAGTACGTGATTGGATATTTTGGTTTTGAGGTAAAGTGAGATTAAGAAGGAAGTAACACTGAGGGATCCCAATATTTAAGATATATATAGAAGGTAGGTCAGGAAGGCAAATGAGAAGTAGAAATTACACACCAAAAGCAAGTGAAAGAGGGAATTTTGCAGATTTCAAGAGAAAAATTCTTGAAGCAGGGCATGGTTAACAGATACAAATCTTGAGAAGAGTTCCCCTACATGAGCTCTGACATGAACTCTTGGGTTTGGAAAAAAAATCAACTAGTTATCTAAATGTATTTTTAGTATTGCGATAAAAGTGGAGACATTTCCATCTAGAAGTAAGCTAGAAAACTTTACTTATTTTTAAAAAGTGATGATCAAAAAGGTTTTGGATTTTTCTTTACAGGAGTCAAATGTTTAACTTTCATTCTCAACATTTCTAATACAAATACGATATTTAATTTTCATTATTTTTAGTGGTGTGTTGTAGGCACACTACTGAGGGTTTCTTTGTATCACTTTTTTCCTAAAGTCATTAAAAAAATTCAAATAGCATTTTTGTAATTTACTTTGTTATAAGCAAACCATACTGTTTTGTTTATTTCTTTTTCAATATTTATTTTCAATATTTCTGGTTATATCTTCATGTATCATCTAAATTTCAATTTGTGCCCATAGTTACCATCCTGATTTTGTCCCAGTTTTAAAGGGAATGATTGGGATTTTGAATTGAGGTTTATCATATTAAGAATGAAACTATTTCTTCCTATTTCCAAATACTTAATTGGAAATACATGTTGAACTTTTATTAAATATTTTTTCTGACACTAACTGACATACATATACATACAATATTTATATAACTAAACCTCTTTTAACTTATAATAATGTTCTCATCTTCAACCTACCCTATTTTCACTCAGCGGCAGATACATAAGACTTTCAAGGCCCATACTTGACTCTGTCCTGGAAGCTGTATTTGAGTGAATTTGGACCATCTTGGGTGTTGGAAATTAGTGTTATTTTCCCAAGCCTAGAATCCAGGAGGTCTACAGTGAGCTTTCATTATGTATGCCCACTCTCTGGTTCCTCTGCTTCTGGCGGACTCTGTATAACTGAGTGAAGCCGCTCTATTTGTGACTTGACCATATCCTTTTGTCCCATCATGGAGGTCGCCTTCACTCTGGTGGGTAGTTCTTCCTTCCTCATCCACTTACACCTCTCAGAATGAGGATGTGGTACTTTCTGAAATCTCCCTCCCAGTTTATTTGAAAAGCTATGAAATGAACGATTTGAATCTAATCCTTGCCTCAGAGTTTCCAACTGAGAGAACACAGACTAAGACACCAGGCTACTGATATGCTTTCCCTGTTTGCATATTGATATGTCTTATAAGGACCAAGTCCTGCCTGGAGTCACCCTCATTTGGCCCTAGTTTGAATGTTCTCATTCTTTTTCATTGACCCCCTTTGTCATTTCTACTCTTCATTAACTATCCATGTCCCCACCCAAAAGATCCACACCTACAAAGCTGGATCCAATCTGATGAAATCTTACCCGAACAGGAATGAACTACTTTTTAATTCCATATTTTAGTGACCATATTGTACTCATTTGGAGATGAGATACAGATGAAATTTGCTACAGTTCTTTGTACATTAATTTGTCAGTGTTGGATATCCTCTAAGAAAGCTAAACATACTAAACATATTTTAATATTATATATATTTTTCTATCTGATCCTAGATTTACATATCAATTTCTATAAAATTTGCCAGAAATATAGTACAGTTGACCCTTGAACCTTATGGGGATTAGGGGCATCAAGCCCATGCAGTCAAAAACCTACATGTAACTTTTGGCTCCTCCAAAACTTAAATACTAATAGTTTATTGTTGACCAGAAGCCTTACTGATAACATAAACAGTTGATTAACATGTATTTTGTATGATATATGTGTTATATACTGTATGCTTATAATATAGTAAACCAGAGAAAAGAAAATGTTATAAAAATCATAAGGAGGAGATATTATATTTACAGGACTGTACTATATTTATCAAAAAAAAAAATCACCTATAAGTGGACCCACACAGTTTAAACCCATGTTGCTCAAGGATCAGTTGTAAATGTATTAACTGCATCTCTCTTTTTCCTCCTCCCGCCCCCCCCCTTCCTTCCTCCCTCCCTTCCTTCCTTCCTTCCTTCCTCCCTTCCTTCCTTCCTTCCTGCCTGCCTGCCTGCCTGCCTGCCTGCCTTCTGGCCTTCCTTCCTTCCTAATTTGGGAGTGTGTTTAAAATCTTCTTTAGTTGATAGCTTACACACCTTATTTTTACATTTTTCTTAGAAAAAGCATTTAAATTTAGGGCTCTAACTTTAAGCACTGTTTTGATTAGATCCCATGGGAACTAATATGATATGTTTTGATTTTCACAGTTTTTTTAAACAATATGTCATTATGTATTTATGTATTCACTTTTCTCTTGACCAAGTTGTTATTTAGAAAAGTACTTTAAAATTTTTTAGTATATAGTATTTGGTGCTTATTTAAATCCATACAATTAATTTAAAAATTCTATAAATTATACTTTTAATATGATTACATCAAAAATTGTGCATAAAGATAAAGAAGCAAATCCATCCTCCTAAAACAATTATTTAGGTCCATTTGGTAAATTTCTATTATTTCTTCCCGCATGTGAAATTGTTTTTGTGGAATTGTTCAAATAAGTATTTTTAACATTATATTGTCTTAATTTATTTCTACCAGTTCCTCCAGAAACATAGGAGTTTGTTATTTACCATTATGCTATAAGCATTTTCCATATTGCTACATAAGTGTTTATAATTATTAAATGTGTTAAAATGCAAGATATTCTATGATTGAATTTGTTATAATTTAATCATTTTTATCATTGCACATTTATTTATATTTGGGGGCTATGATCAATAATGCACAATTAAATGTATTAATTTTTTCTGTGTTTTTGGTTTATTTCCCTGAGACAGATTTACATAAAAGGGGTTTTGGCACTGAAAGTATAAATTTTTTATGGTTCCTAATAAAATGCCAAATTGCTTTCCTAAAGTGTTGGAGCATTTAAAAATGCAATCAGATGTGTGAGAGAGTACCCATTTCTTTATTCCCTTGCCAGCATGAGATTTTATAATTTAAAACCATTTTTTTCCTAATTGAAGAGATTTAAAAGGGAAATGCATTTTCATTGCATCTCCTTTTACTTTTCAAAATGTGTTCCTTTGTTGCATGTCCTAGTTTTTGAACTATCTGTTCATGTCATTGACCATTTTTCATGTTTACCTGGCATAATATATATCATTCTAGCTGACCTGAATGTTATTGTTAAGACAACATCAAGGTATTTTGTTTATTTAAATGCTGTATTTTAATCTCAGAGAAAATTCCTAGTGAGTTCATTGATCATAATGGTGAGAACGAGATTTGGTGCTCAACACAGACTTTAGAAGATATACTAAAAAAAATAAATAAATAAAAAAAAGAAGATAGAGTAAATGTGTCTCACTCACATCCTATTTGTTTTTTACTGAAGTATAATTGACACACAATGTTATATTTGTTTTGGATGTACTATATAATGACTCAACAATTCTACACATTATTCAGCGGTCATCAAGATAAGGTATTCTTGATCCCCTTTATCTATTTCACTCACTCCCCCCTACCCACTTCCCCTCTGGCAACCACCAGTTTGTTTTCTGTATTTATGAGATTTTTTTGGTCTGATTTTTTATCTTTTTTCTTTGTTCATAGGAGTGCACGCATCTTATCAAATTAGTGTTTTCAGTTTTTTTTTGGGGGGGGAGGCGGGGTAAACATTCAGTAGTGGAGCTACTGGATCATATGGTAATTTTACTTTTAATTTTTTGTGTAGCCTCCATACTGTTTTCCACAGTGGCTATACAAACTCGCATTCCTCCATCAGTGCATGAGGATCCCATTTTCTCCACATCCTCCACAACACTTGTCTCTTATCTTTTCTATTTTCACCATTATGACAGGTATAAAATGATATTTCATTGTGGTTTTGATTTGCATATCCCTGATGATCAACGATGTTGAGCATTTTTCTATGTGTCTGTTGGCCATTTGTATGTCTTCTTTGGAAAAACATCTATTCAGATCCCCTACCCATTTTTAAAATCAGATTATTTGGATTTTTTGTTTTTTGGTGTTAAGTTGTATATGTTCTTTATATATTTTAGATATTAATGCCTTATTGTATATGTTATTTGCAAATATCTTCTCTCCTTCAATAGGCTGCCTCTTAATTTTGCTGATGGTTGCCTTCACTGTGCAAAAGTTTTTAATTTTGGTGTAATACTAATAGCTTAATCTCAATTTTGCATTTTTTTTTTTTTTTGGTCTGAGAAGACATATCTAGAAAAAAGTTTCTATAGCCAGTGTAAAAAAAAAAATACTGCCTATGTTTTCTTTTAGGAGTTTTATGGTTTCTAGTCTCACATTTAGGTCCCAAATGCATTTTGAGTTTATTTTGTGTATATTCTAAAACAGTAGTCCAGCTTCATTCATTTGCATGTAGTGGTCCAGTTTTTCCAGCACCATTTGTTGAAGAGGCTGTCTTTTGCTCATTGTATATTCTTGCCACTTTTGATGTAGATTAATTAACCACAAAAAGTATGGGTTTATTTCTGAGTTCTCTATTCTGTTCCATTATCTCTGTTTCTATTTTTGTGCCAATTAATTGGCCACAAAAGTATGGGTTTACTTCTGAGTTCTCTATTCTGTTCCATTATCTCTGTATCTATTTTGTGCCAGCACCATATTGTTTTGATTACTACAGCTTTGAAATCTGGGACTGTGATTCCTCCAGCTTTGCTCTTCTTTCTCAAGATTGCTTTGGGTATTCATGGTCTTTTATGGTTCCATACAAACTATAGAATTCTTTGTTCTAGTTCTGTGAAAAATGTTGGCATTTTGATAGAGATTGCATTAAATCTGTAGATTGCTTTGAGTTGTATGGACTTTTTAACAATATTGTTTTTTCTGATCCAGGAGCATGGAATATCTTTCCATTTGTTTGTGTTATCCTTAATGTGGCTAGGACTTCCATTACGATGTTGAATAAAAGTGGTGAAAGAGGACATCCTTGTCTTGTTCCTGATCTAAGAGGAGAAACTCTCAGTTTTTCACCATGAATGTGCTATTAGCTGTGGATTTTTCACATATGACCTTTATTACATTCATGTATATTTCATCTAAACATACTTTGAGAATTTTTATCATGAATGGGTGAGGTGCTTTCTCAAGCGTTGTTTCTGTATAGACCGAGATGATCAGATGGCTTTTAGTCTTTATTTTATTAATGTGATGTATCATGTTGATTAATTTGTGGATATTGATCCACACTTGCATCTCTAGAATAAATCCCACTTGATCATGGTGAATTATTAAAAATGTATCGTTGGATTTAATTTGCTAATATTTTCTTGAGGATATTTGCATCTATGTTTATCATTTGCCCATATTTTTCTTTTTTTGTAGTGTCTTTATCATACAACATACAAAAGTCTAGGATGAGATGGTTTCATCGGTGAGTTCTACTAAATACCTAAGAGTTAATAGCTAATCTTCTCAAACTATTCCAAAAAATAGAGGAGGAAGAAAAACTTCCAAAATCATATTCTGTTTGATTAAATATATTCATATACTATAATTAAGTCAAAAACCATGTGTAAATATTATAAAGTTAGTTTCCAAAAAAATAAAATAAAAGTAGTTTCCAAAAGAGTCAGGAAAATATGAAAGTCTCATAAATAGCCATCATCTAACTGTCATCTGTCAATGTTAACATTTATGGATTAATCAGTGGTTTTCATGTGATTATCAGCTGCTTTGCTGGATTGACTGCATGAAAATCACATTTATCTGAATCTCATAAAATGTATTAATTTTTAAAAATTCACAGATAGAAAAGGGAAAATGGCCCACTATTGACTTCAAGAAATCTCTACCTAGACTTCTTCCACCTGCATAGGGAGTCAGGGTACAGAAGGGCCCACCGGGCAGTGAGGAAAGCTGGAACCTGGGACAGTATATCACATACAGTTGGTGAGTCCCACACACTCTTTTGACCATAACAATTAGCAGATAGAGAACAATGGTGTTAAACAATTCAGTGAGTTCAGATGGCTCAGTTAACATACTCAGCCCCGTAGGCCTGGTCATTCTGCCTGGGGTGTGGTCTATTGCACCCATCAAGGTGTCCAGGTGGTTTCTCCCAAGCTGACTGAATTGCTGCACTCTTGTATTTCTTCTGTGTCGCCTTGTGTCTTAGATGAGGTCCTACTCTTGTGGCAAGGAGTAAAATCTAAGTGTGGGTACACCCAGAGTGGAGGCTTTCTCTTCTTCTTTTGGAATTTTGTCTCCAACCACCCCCAAAATTCCATCCTCTCCCTTGCCTCCCTGTCACCCCAGCAGCACCCATCCCCTATGGTTGTTCAGCTACTCAGATAAAAACAAAAATGAGAACAAAGCAACAGTACTTTGGGAGACAGAATCTGCCCCCAGCTCTTTGCTCCATATTCAGGTAGCTTTGTGGATTTTTGGACAGTGAAGCCAGGGATTTCCATCTGGAGTCTAGCCCAACCTGTACAAGACCCCTTGGAGTTGTATGAATGAATTAGGTTCACAAAGTACTTAGAACAGAGCCTGGAATAAAGTCAACTCTTAATAAATGAAAGCTATTATTGTGTATATATTGGTTAGCTCTGTTTCTCAGGTTCTCCCTGGATAAAGTTGTCACATGATTACCGATGGCTTCTGGTTAGAAATTATAGCATTGAAGTAAAAAAGTGTGCCCTGTATGCATAATGTTAAACTCTGTGTTTGATGTGTATAATTTATTTTACATTTCTCTGTGAATTTTTTAGAATCTTATGAACTCTTTTTTCTTTGTTTTAGTAAAAAAAGAGGAAAAAGCAACATTTTTTTCAGCAGTTGTAAATACTGTAATCAAGAATTAGAATTCTATTAAAATGGAAGGCTATGGATGTTTTAATTTAGATCCTATAGGATATCTAGCATGTAATAGGTGCTTAATAAGCAATAATATCTAAAACTTACATAGCACTTGTGCCAAGTAAGGTCTAAGGGCTTTACCTATTTAACTCATCAGTTAATCTACCTCTACTTTTAATCTAGTTGGCAGCAATATTTCCTTCATTTTATGTATGAAGAATTCAGACACAGAAACTTGCTCAAGGTCATTAAGCTGGTATAGCACATATGGAATTCAAATCAAGATATCTATATATCAGTATATAGATATGTAAGTATATGTATATATTAAATATACATTTATATGTATACATACAATATATGTATCTATATGTATAGCATAAATGTATTATATATATAAATATGTAATTATATGTATAAACATGTATCTATATAAGAATCTATAGTGTTAATCATTACATTGTCTCTAAGAACATCTAGTGACACATGGGTGAACTTCAAATAATGACTTTTATGACTAATTCATACTGATGGGCAGTATCAAAGTCTTATAGCCATGGAAGATCTAAGTGCTTAATGAGTTAAAAAAAGGTTGGGCATGAAATCATATATATATATATATATATATATATATATATATATATGAAGCTTACATATGTGTATGCATGAGTGCATTGTTATATATGTGTATAATACATGTATAATTAAGGATATAAAAATTAAGAATGGTTTGGATTATGATTATATTTTACTTTTATATGTGTTCTAATGAGATATACAAATATGTATATGTATTTTAACATTGTAGATACATTCTAATAAGAAGATACACCTTCATCCAAACAAAAAGGAAATGATCAGACTGGGTAATCCTTTTTGTCAGCTTGGAGACTAGGAGCATATACATTACATAACTAAGTTTAAGTCCTTCAGGCTTCTTCATACTTTATCACTAAAATGATGACATTTTATTCATCCAAACAAAGAAAATTTTGAAAGTGAAAGAGGCCACTGAAAATAATTATTTGAAATGTTCACCTATTGCATGAAAATTAGTTCTGTTATACTGGCGAATCTACATGATAGTTCTCTCTGAAACAGTCATTTTTGTGTGTAAAGTAAAAACAAAACTTCTTTAAGATAACTTCTTTATCATGATAATTAGAACACTAAATTTTAACATAAGCAGAATACTCATCTTGATATATCATCACACTATTTAATCAGTTGCCTGGCCAGAACTATATCTAATGCGATTGTTGTTTATTTTCTGAAATTTTTTTCAACATGGCTTTATTGTTTTTAATTTTTCATAACAATCATGTTCAGCATTTTTAAATTTGCATTTTACATGAACTCTTGAGATTTTTTGTCTTTCTTTACCTTTTTTAAAATATTGAGTTATAATTGACATACATGATGCTGGTTTCAGGTATAGAACATAATGTTTCAATATTTGTAGTGATTTTTTTTAATCTAAAATATTTTTAATTGAGAAAACGTTCTCTCTATAGGTGTTGATGCACTAATAAAGTAGAAAAACTTCTGTAGAGGATTTCTAAATCTAGGGTTGGGAAAAATACTGTAATATGTAAAAATTTTAGGCTAAATATTTTATAAGTCTCCATAACTCTATGGGGCTTTGTTTGACATGTTGAAATATTTTATGAAACGAAGCTTATCAATTAAACTGTCTCTTTTTGATTGTTTAGAATGTTTCATCAAGTTTAGATTTTTCAAAATTGTGCATCTTAATTTCATTCCACTGTTTTGGCAGGCCAAAAATCTATGTAATTAAAATGAGAGATCCATCAGAAGTCCTTTCTACCAATTGACTATTTTAAAAGGAAATTATAGAATTTAAAAATTAAATCTTATAAACTGAACTCTTACTGATCAATTTGTCCAAGTTTTACTTTTGTAGGGATACATTTCCATATTTTCCTAATTGCTAATTTTACTATGAATAATTGCAATTTGCTAAAAGCTTTAAAATTGGAAGTTTGGGCTGCTCTATTCGTTGACTAATTTAGTTGAATATTGACAGGTGATTTTGAATGAAGTGCAACTAAAATCCAGGGGACTCTTTTACAAAGATGCTGACTTCTAAGTTGATTTACAAAATAGTTATCCAAATTCTCAAATATGTTTAAAAGTCTGTTGATGATGGACAACAAAGAAAAGAATGTGTGTTTGCCAGGCAGCTGTATTTTCTCAGATGTAAAATCAGCCTCATCACAGAAGTTCTGTAGTTCAGTCTCTCTAATGGTGTGACTATGTGATTATGTAAATATTAATAATATAGCTTTGATTTTGATTGGTAGAATTTTGAAACTTGTTTGGATCGAATTACAATTATGTGTGTGTTATAACTAATTTTAAATACATTGACAATTGATAGGTTTCTCAGTTTAGTAAGAACATTTTTACTATGTCCTGTGCTCCACCAAAATTCATGACTGAATTTATATCATCACCACAAAACCACAGAATTTTATTTTTATTGTTGAATTTTTACACAGAATTTGGAATGGCATTTACAATAACGTCAGACATTTCACCTTCAACTGAATTATGTGCCAAAAACATTATTTTGCCTCTAGAATCAAATGAAAAATTAAACCCTAATTGGGAATTGCTACTTTTCTCTTTTAAGCATCTGAAACATTAATAAGTAATTTGACATTATTTAATTATTTGCAAAATTCTACTAATGTAGCCTTTGCACGAATAGCCATTGCTTCACTTCTCATACATGTACAAGAAAACTTGGAGTGGAAGATAAATAAAGTTAACAATCTAAACCACTACAAAAGAACTTTCTGGAAAGTTGAAAATGTTCTAGATCTGCACGTTCAAATGGTAGCCATAAGTCATAAGCCATTGTGGCCACTTAACCTTTCAAATGTAGCTAGTGTGATCAAGAAATTAAATTTTCAATTGTGTTTAATTGGAAATAATATTAATTTTAATGTAAGCAACCATGGACTCTAATGGCTACCTTATTGGGTAGCACAGATCCAAGTAGTCTGGATATCAATGAAAAGTCATGATTCACAGGGGTGATATTAGAAGGTGTTTTCTGCAATTTTTTGTGCTAAAACTTTGTGTTTTGGCAGTCTTTTTTTAAATGTTTCTTTCAAGTTTTTTATTTAAATTCCAGTTAGTTAAGATACAGTGTAATATGAGTTTCGAGTGTAGAATTTAGTGATTTATGGCTTACATACAACACCCTGTGCTTGTCACAAGTGCCCTCCTTAATACCATCACCCATTTAACTCATCCCTCCACCCACCTCCAGCAACCCTCAGTTATGTAAAGTCTTAAATACTAACTGTTGAAGTGTTTGAACAGAATCGGGTTAGTTAGTTTTTGAACAGAATCGAGCCTTCAGTTTTGCAATGGTACTACTACAAAACTAATGGTGTATAGAAAATGTAAACATATAGTTTGGGTAAGCAACATGGAACTTTCTTGAGAAATGGAAATTCATTTGTCATTTAAAAAGCCTTTATTTATTTTTCTTTTCCTTTGCCAAATGGGTTTATTGCCAGGTCCAAAAGTGTTATCAAACAATAAAATAAATGAGTAGTTGTAGATGTACACATTCAACAACTGACCCCAAACTGTGGTAATACAGTTAGATCTATTCTATCTACATTAAAAAAAATTTTTTTTTAACCTTTATTTATTTTTGAGACAGAGAGAGACAGAGCATGAATGGGGGAGGGTCAGAGAGAGGGAGACACAGAATCTGAAACAGGCTCCAGGCTCTGAGCTGTCAGCACAGAGCCTGATGCGGGGCTCGAACTCATGGACTGCGAGATCACGACCTGAGCCGAAGTCGGACGCTAACCAACTGAGCCACCCAGGTGCCCCTCTATTCTATCTACATTTTTTGATCAAACTACACAGACTCCATTTCCCTTTATATACACTGCACGCATTTTGTCTATACTTTTCCATGTTCTTACTGACCACACTGATTTGCGGTCTGGTGTCTCTTGCATTTTACAAGCTGGGGAACATAGATCTCACAATTTGTATACACCAATGGGCCTGCAGAGGCAGCAATGTTGAATACATGATTGACATTAAGACAAGAAAGACTTGGGAGACCATGGCTGCTAATGTTAGAGAATATTTCATTAAAAAAAATCAGGTTTATGGAAGTATAATTAACAAATAAACTATATATATTTAAAGTGTACACTATGATGATTTGATATATGTATATGTTGTGAAAGAATTCCCCCATCTAGTTAATTAATACATTCATCACTTTGTTTTTGTTTATTCAGTTAAAAAAAAATTAATGTTTATTTATTTTTGAGAGAGAGAGAGAGACAGAGTGTGAGTGGGGGGAGGGGCAGAGAGAGAAGGAGACACAGAATCCAAAGCAGGTTCCAGGCTCTGAGCTTTCAGCACAGAGCCTGACGGGGTCTTGAACTCATGAACCATGAGATCATGACCTGAGCCGAATTTGGGATGCTTAACCAACTGTGCCACCCAGACAACCCTACTGAGTTTTTTAAAAAAAATTTATTTGTTTATTTTGAGACAGACGGAGACAGCATGAGTGGGGGAGGGGCAGAGAGAGAGAGGGAGACAGAGAATCCCAAGCAGGCTCCACACTGTCGGTATGGACAGAGTCCCAGGCTGGGCTCCATCCTATGAACTTGAGATCATGACCTGAGATGAAACCAAGAGTTGGATGCTTTACTGACTGAGCCACCCAGGCACCCCCATTTATGAGTTTTGATGAGAACATTTAAGTTCTTCTGTTTTAGAAATTCCATACAATACAGTATTATAGTACAGTGTTATCAACATGGTGATGTTTCACATTAGGCCTTATTCATCTTATAGCTAAAACTTTGTCCCATTTTACCAACCTTTCCCTATTTCTCTCACCTCCCAGCCTGTCAACGACTTTTCTACTCTATTTCTATGATTGACTTTTTTTTTTTCTTTTTTGGTAGATTCCACATATAAGTGATATGCAGTATGTGTCTTTCTCTGTCTGGCTTACTTCACTTCACATAATGCCCTCGAGCTCCACCCATGTTGTTGCAAATAGGATTTCCTTCTTTCTTATGACTGAATGATATTCCATTTTATGTGTATACCACATCTTCTTGAAACATTCATCTGTTGATGAACACTTAGGTTGTTTCCATATCTTGGCTACTATTATGAATAATGCTGCAGTAAACACAGGGTGTATATATGTCTTCAAGGTGCTGTTTTCAGGGGCACCTGGGTGGCTCTGTCATTTCAGCATCCGACTCTTGATTTCTGCTGAGGTCATGATCTCCTCATTTGTGGGATCAAGCTCTGCATTGGGCTACGTGCTGACATCATAGAGCCTGCTTGGGATCCTCTCTCTCTCTCTCTCTCTCTCTCTCTCTCTCTCTGCCTCTTCCCTGTCTGTGTGAGTGCACGCACAAGCATGCACTCTGTCTCTCAAAATAAATAAATGAACACTAAAAAAAAAGATGTTTTCATTTCCTTTGGGTATATAACTAGAAGTAGGAGTGCTGAGGTCATTCCATTTTTTTTTTTTCAACGTTTTTTATTTATTTTTTTGGGACAGAGAGAGACAGAGCATGAACGGGGGAGGGGCAGAGAGAGAGGGAGACACAGAATCGGAAACAGGCTCCAGGCTCCGAGCCATCAGCCCAGAGCCCGACGTGGGGCTCGAACTCATGGACCGCGAGATGGTGACCTGGCTGAAGTCGGACGCTTAACCGACTGCGCCACCCAGGCGCCCCAGGTCATTCCATTTTTATCAGAGAATCCACAAACTGTTCTTGAGAGGGAGGAATTGGTCATGATGCATCTTGAAATACTGGGGAAAAAGAGGTAGTTTTCAGTCTTTTGGATTTAACCACTCATTAAAGGGGGAGCTCTGCTCATTGCACATGTGCCTCATACGGTCCAAATGTGACCATGGCAGAAGTTGGAAGTATCAAGAAAAAGCCCATCAAAAACATTCTGGCTTATTTTACTGTAACTATTAGTAATGATTTGTCATTAAAAAAACAAAAATCTATAGGACAAATGCTAAGTAATGTGGGTCATTATCTAATAGTCACACCAGGGTTTTCGGGGGCAAAGAACATGCAGTTATCCTCTTTATGACCATTTATAGGTGTAGCAGTTTCTATACTTGGGCATTCCTACCGCTGTACATGGCTTTTGGCTGACGAATGGCACTCCCTGCCCATTCTTCCTCCTGAGTTGATTGCTGAGGTTATTGTATATCTTTAATTTCCAACCTTTTAAAACTCCTGGTTTTCATTATTTCCTTGAACAGGCCTGTAAGAGCCTTGTCAGCCTCAAGGCTGTCCTTTTATTCAAACCTCAGTAATAAACAGATAGCCTGGTTTCCCAGCCAACAAAGATGCATACATTGAGTGCTTTGGAATATTAATATTGTTGAGCACCTCCTGGGGCTAACAGGCATACATGCAGAAGACATCTCCAGGTTCTTAAACACACTCCTGAAGGTCCAAATTCCTTTATTAGCATACAGCAAAACTTTCAGAATTTCATATGAAGATGACTCTCTATTTACAAGATGAAGTTTGCAGCGATTGAGAAAAAATGAAGAGCTCTTTCTGAGCTAAATATTCAATATATTTTCCCCTTGTATCCAACAATATCATCTGTATGGGGTGCTTACATTTCTTAATTTTTCTTAAGTCTCAAAAATAGTGAGCGGACTGTATGTACACATTCCTCATCCCATGGATGTAGTACCAGAGAATCAAAATCATCTCTGCACACTGTGCAGGGTTGATTTCTTGATGCTAAAAGTTCTGGCATTTGAGCAAATGCTTCAATGGGACACATTAATACATTCTTCTTTCTTCCATTTCAAATATTTAACACTGCACAAGTCTATTGCTGCTTAAAGTGGTAGAGATAAAAGGTAGTGAGAACCAACTCATGTGGAAGAGATTTATTTAATCTTCATTTTGGTTTACCTGCCTCGACACTGTCATTGACAGGATGGAGCCCCTGTCTCTCCACAAGGTAGGGACTACAGAGAAAAATGCTGCTTATCCAAGAATTTAATGGGATTCTCACAAGTTCACAGCCTGGACTACAGGTTCCTTTAGTTTTTGCTTATGCTCTGGGATAAACAGCTTGTTTTTCTTCTAAAATTGTTTTGTTTTGAGTGTCCAGAACTGTTCCAGGACTGGAGTGTTGTGCTGTGTTCCCCACTTCCTTTCCCTGAACTAGCTTTCATCTTCTTTCCTTTCTCCTTTTCTCTTTCCTTCCCTCTTTTTGCTTCCTTCTCTCTCTCTCTCTTGTTCTTTCTCTCTCTCTTTCTTCCACTATTATTTATGATATTCCTGTTTCTTTCAGGCATAAGAATTAATGAATCATAGTCTCTGATTTCAGATTCACAGTTCTGTGGAGAGCCAGGGCAAGGAGGTAAGAAATGAATTCACCTAATGGAACCAACCATAGGATTGGTAAATATTTTGTTACTATTATCCATGTCCTAAATTAATTGAGAACACCATAGCTGTATTGCTTCTAGAATATGCATATGAAGGCTAACAACAGCACATTTTTTTTCTTCTTTTTCCTCTGAGTATATTGTTAGACACATGTTTGAGAACAGAATTTATCAAAAACACGAAGTTCTAAGAATCTTCAAGGCAACTGTGGATGAAAAAAAGTCTTATTTCCTTTTAATAGTCATTGTTTCACTCTTGCCCTTTAAGTGATGTCTATAATTACTGCTATAATTTATAGCTGTGCATTGTTCTATATTGAGCAGCTCTCTTTTTTAAATTTTTTTTTTTTCAATGTTTTTTATTTATTTTTGGGACAGAGAGAGACAGAGCATGAACGGGGGAGGGGCAGAGAGAGAGGGAGACACAGAATCGGAAACAGGCTCCAGGCTCCGAGCCATCAGCCCAGAGCCCGACGCGGGGCTCGAACCCACGGACCGCGAGATCGTGACCTGGCTGAAGTCGGACGCTTAACCGACTGCGCCACCCAGGCGCCCCGAGCAGCTCTCTTTAATGGAAGTCACATATTACTATCTCAAATAATTTTTTTAACATTTATTTATTTTTTGAGAGACAGAGAGATGGCATGAGTGGGGGAGAGGCAGAGAGAGAGAGAGAGAGAGAGGGAGAGAGGGGGAGAGAGGGGGAGAGGGAGAGGGAGAGAGAGAGAGAGAGAGAGAGAGAGAGAGAGAGAGAGAAACTGAAGCAGGCTCCAGGCTCTGAGCTGTCAGCACAGAGCCCAATGTGGGGCTCAAACTCACAAACTGTGACATCATGACCTGAGCTGAAGTCTGACACTTACCCGACTGAGCCACCCAGGCGCCCCTCAAATAATAATTGAATAAACATATACAGTTGATTTTATGAATACTTTAAAAATTCTTTTTCTACCTTTTCCTTCCCTTTTTTATTTTATTCATTTTTTTGAGCTCTGTGGGGCCTGAACTCATGACTCTGAGATCACAAGTCACATGCTCTACCAACTGACCCAGCCAAATACCTTTTTTTTTTTTTTTTTTTTCAATAAATAAAGCACATTGTCCAATTTAAGAAACCAGGGTAAGGACTGAATTTTTCAGTGTATCAAATGTTGCTTGGGGAAATTAATAAAGAATGTATCACAAGAAGAAATCTTGCTTGGGCAACGGGCCCCCATTGGAATGGTCTATTTCCTGTAGAGCTCCTCATGGAACTGGCCTAGGGAAGCCTGTGGTAACTAACCTCACTACCAGTTGCCATCTCTTTTATTTGCAAGCCTTCAGAGGGATATCCTAGACTCCCACAGGCCCAGTGGGCTGTACCAGAGACGATGAGCATGTTAATGTGTTATCCTGGTGTTCTTTTCCTACATTTTCACTTACATGTGAACTTTCCCAAGGGCTACAAATTTTTCTAGGACAGAGACAACAACATCAGATTATTTAATATAGCTTTGAGTACATTCCAAAGAGAACACTGAAAACAATGCAAGGTATTCAATATTTGGACAAAAGTCTGGATGTTTCACTTGTGCGCTATGTTTCCTATTTCAAGCTTTACTACCCTCATCTCCCTTCCCCATCTCAGGAATTGTCAAAATTTATTATTTAAGAGTTTAAGTCAACATTTTACCAATTGAGCTATCAAAAAATCCTGAATATCTAACTTAGTTAAAAGTTTAAAAAAATTTCAAAAAATCATGTAAGACAACCACTCTCCATTTAACAAGGGTGTGTGAAATCACCTATAAGATGCAGAGCTGAGAAGGGTTTGCATTTTTGACTAATTCTCTTTCAACTTGGTTAAAAAGTGCCATCAAACTTCTAATACTGCTTTAAAAAGTTGACAATAAGTGATACTTGATTAAAAAAAAACTTGTAAGCAATCTCATTTTCCTCAGAAAATAATAATTGTCCTGAAATTCAATTTAATGCTATAATTATACTCAGTATGCTTTATTTGAAATCGTAGGCACAATAAAAATAAAGATTTCACTTTCATACACTCATTATTTCTTATTTTAAAAATAAAAGAAAGTCTTGCCCCCCCTCCCAATATAATGAAGCAATTACAGAAGAAATGGAGTAATCAATTTCTAATATATAACACCATGGCAATAAAGTGAGCTATAATTTAAATAAAGTCATCTTCTGTTAGGTCGACAAAATGCAGAGAAAGCATTTTACTAGCCTTCCATTTTCCTCTCAGTCAGAAAGCTGAGGCTAATGAAAGGGCTGAGGTTAATAACAATCCCATTTCGTTGTACCATTTATTCTTTTTTCAACACATAAAGCTAGGTTTGGATAAAGTCTTTTTGCCCCTTGCAAACAAAATCTCAAAGTAACTTTCAGAAATTAATCCATTTCCCCAGATGCGAAAGTAGTATGGTTTGGCTGAAGAAGAAACAGTCCGAAACTTGAGTTCACTTGGTTTGATCTGCACCAGTGAATGACACATGTCCCTTAATGTCTATAATCTCTGAATCTCAGTTTTATAATCCGAAGACAAGAGGCTTTGAGTGTCAAACCCGTAGTATGTGTGACTAAAAATACAGTGCACGCCAAAGTGAATGGGGCTGCCCATGAGCTCATGTACAGCGAGTTTAGGGCCACTTTGTAGTTTGGGGGAGAAGAAGAGATGATCATCTTTTTAGGAAGATTCTGTGGCTTTTCCAGCATATTTCCCAACCTGCACCATTCTAAAACTCCACTCCTCAAAAGCTCTCAGTCACCTGTTTCTCCCATGCTCTTAGAAAATTACCTTAGCTTCTTTCTCAGAAAGACTATAAATTATTTGGTTAGGAGGTGACTAAACTACCCTCATCTTAATCTCAGCATATTTTTTTTCTTTGACATCTATTTGATGAGTCTTCTTTCTTTAAAAAAAAAAACAACCTAGCAATCAGAGTCAGGTAGTGGAAATAACAGAATTTTGAGACGCTGCTAAACTTGTGTGAGTTTGAGCCAAGAACTGAACCTTGTAAGCTCCGGTTTTCTCCCCCTTAAAATTTGCACGATGACACCTACGTCACTGTCACCTGAGTGTTGTGAGATGCCACATAACAATAGGTAGTCTATAGCCCGACCAAAATAAATAGTAGCTTTTATGAAATTATATTGTTCACTCTTTTTTTTTTTTTCAGTGCAAAGCTTTTCCATTTCTTTTGACTTATTTCTTCTCCATTTCAATCTCTTACCCCTGGTTTCTTCCTCAGAGTCTCCAGTTATACACAACTCTCCCTCCATCCTCCCTCAAAACTCCCGGCTCACTTGATCTTGCCGACCTACTCAAAGCCATCATCTTGTTTCACTGCTCCCTCCTCTAGCATGTCGATAACCATTGTCTCCATTTCTTCTTTCCCATTTTCTTTTAATTTCCTGCAATCTGTTTTCCTTCCACAGAACACCTCAGACAACTGCACTTTCAAAGCTTTCTAACAACCTATTAAATATCAAATTAGATGACCTTTTCTCTGTCCTCTGTCTCTTTAATACCTGCACAATTGATACTGGGAACACTTGCTGACTGGGAGTAATCATCTTTCATCAGGAATGAGTAACTCCCCTCGGAAACTGTGGTTATTCCAGACAATGCAAAATGTATATATACTTCATAATAGTTGCAATTTCTGTCAAAAAGGCTTCAGAGAGGAAGTGAATATGCATTTTAGTATGGAGTATGCACTGGATTGGTACTGTCATTTCTTGGGGGATTTAACTCCTCTTAACAAAAATAGCAAGTCCATTTTCCTCGAGAAATTACATAATACAGCAGCGTATGGATTTTTTCTAACTTTTCTTCTTCTGGTCATACCATATAGTCTTAATTCATTAAGTAGAATACTTAGCCTGAGAAATTTGAAACTCTGAACTTCCCTTACTGATCAGGTTTCTCTTTTCCCTACATTAGGCTGCTACATCACTTCACTTTGTACTTTTCTTTCTCTCCCAGTTAACCCACTGAGCTTCAGCTGTTGTAACATAAGGAGGGAAGAGGGCAAAGTGGCGAGAAAGGTCACACCTGAAAGACTGAGTTAGCAGCACAGAGATCCTCTCCTGCTGCATCACCAATTGTCAGCCATTCTCTCACCTTCTAGAGCACCTGCACTACAGCCAGACCCTCAGCCACCAGCTCTTGAACTGAAAGGAATGCACAGCAGAGTCTGTCTCAGCTTCCTGGGAGCCAGCCCATTCTCTCTAAGCCTCCTGCCAACTTGGAGGCTGAACTGTCCTCCAAAGGCAATGAGTGGGGACTGGTAACTCAGCAATGGCGCCCGCCAAAGAAGTAATGCCACTGGCATTTTCCTCCCTCATTACTCAGACGTCTTCTGAGGCCTGAACGAGGAACGCAATAGTTGTGGAGATGGGTCTTAAAAATTTCCTTTGAGAAACTGCAGATGTTGGCATGGGATCTCATGTTGTAACTTCAACATAATTACATCTTGGTACCAAGCAAAATCATTACATTTAAAAGTCTATTGCACATACATACATATACTGTGGACATCCTTTTATGTTAGTACATTCTTGCCTGTTTCTATGAAAGGATATTGGGGTTCAGAGATGGTAAGGGTCTTGCTCAAGTACACAACTAGAGTAACCTGTGAAGCCGAGATTCAACACTAAGTCTGTCTGAGGTCAGAGTCTATGTTTATATACTATGTATGTGTCTCTTTCCTAGATTTATGTGGTATTTCCTGGCTCATTGGAAAATGCCCCAAATTTTGAGGCACTAAAGCTTCAGGTAAAGGTATAAACATTTCCCTGTTTCTGTTTAGTTACTACCATGTCTCCAGGATAGGACCATGGATGTTGATGATTTCACAGAAAGTCTGTAAACACAGGTGGTTACACAGTTACTTCAGCTGTATACATAAGGAAGTAGGTTAAATAGATGTGGTTTCTGTCCCCAAGAAATTGTGGACCTCTAGATTACCCATTCTTTCATTTACTCAACTATTCAATAAGATCACCTAAGCTATCTGCCATAGTAATAAGAAAGAAAAGTCTCTCTCATTGAGCTTATTATTCTGCTAGGAGAAATGAATACATATAAGAGGATTTCAGGCTGTAACAAAATTAGAGATCTATAAATCAAGATAACAGAATAATATGTGGTTGTGATGTTAAAGAACGGGGTCTATGATAGTTAATTTGAGCTTATACCTGAAGAAAGAGGAGGAGCCAGCCATGTAAAAAGTCAAGGAAAGACTCCTCCAGTCAAAGGTGCAGGGAGATTGAAGCTGGGATGCATATGGCTGATTCTAGCAGCTCTTGGAAGGTGAGTTTAGGGCTCTGGGCGATAGATGATCTATAGTGGACCCTTGTGTTTGAGCCACATGGGTGGGTCCCTGCCTGGGCTCCCATTCATGTTCTATGTGGCTTCCGGTGCAAAGCACCTGAGGGGCAGAGGTGTCAGCCAGTAGTTCCTTTGCCTGTTCACCTCAACCCTGGCACATGAGGTGGTCACTTCAACCACTTTTCTAAAATGTGTAAATATAATGCCTACCCTTCTCCATTATCTCATTGTTCAAAGGGGCAGAAAGACAGAATTTTCTCTGATTTAATTTGTGTTCCATTTGCTTATTGTTTCAGAGGCAACACCTGAAAAGAGATTGTTACGTACTATGAAAGGTAGAATTCTAAGATGGCCTCCAGGATTCCTGGACCCTGGTGTGAACACATCTTCTTCCCATAATTCAATAAACATTCATCTAGGTTCTGCTGGGAAAGCAGTTTGCAGATGTAATTCAGGTTCCAAATCAGTAGACCTTAAGATAGGGAGATGCTCTCGGTGGGTCTGACCACATCACTCTCCCTTTTTCCTGGCTGGTCAGAGACAGGAAGCCAGAGAAATGTACTTGCTTTCTTCTAGGCCAGGATTCATGGTATGAACTGCCTGTAGAACAGGTCAGGTGGCAAGTAACTGAAGACAGCCTCTGCTATTTAAGAGCTGACACCTGCAGAAAAATGAGACCTCCATTCTACAGCTGGAAAGAAACAAATCCTGTCAATACCAGCGGACTTAGAAGAGAACCCAAGACCCACGTGAATATATCAGGACAATACTTTGATTTCAGCCAGGTGAGATGTGGAACAGAAAATCTAGCCACACTGTGCCCAGACTTCTGACCTACAGGAACTGGGGAGGAATACTGTACGTGTGTATTGTTTTAAGCCACTCTTTGTGGTAATTTGTTACACAGCAATAGGAAACTCATAAGCATATGCTATTCATGGATGATCCAGAGGAAGCTGCTGTGGTTTTGGAGAGGGGTTTCTGCACAGTCTCTGGCTCAGGAATCAATCAGATGGCCAAACAGTTATTTGAAATCACAGATAAAATCAATGATGTGATGACTTGTGGACAGCACATGGAAGGACCCCTTTCAGGCTTATTTATGTTTTTATAATTTCTTTATTACCACAAAAAGCTAAATTCAAATAAGATCACTTTATCTCAAATAACATATTTGTTCCTAATGCTTACTCCCACAAAAAAATACCCTATCAGGAGTTCACTATCATTAGGACACACTTACATGTTCTCAAGTTCACAGCTCTTTTTAAACATGAAAAAATTTGCATTCATAGCCTTCACCAGAAGAATGTTTACATTAACCACATAAAAGATAATATGGGGAACATAAACAGATTTCTTATAACCTGTAGAATTAAAAAAAAAGCAAGTACAAATATTAAGTAAAAGCGAGTACAAATATTAAGTAATTCTGAGTAAAGGAGAACCATTTAAAATGTTTACTAATTCCTTATATTTTATTAGCTGTCTATATGTCTATGAGCAGAATATGAAATGCAGTTTGGCACAGATGCGGTTTATTTGATCAGGGGTGGATACCAGGCTCAGAGAGAAAAACTACAGATTTTTCTGTCCTGGGGAAAAATCATTCCAGTGAGTCAGATCATGCTGATCCATTATTGTTGGCAACCTAAACACTGAACAAAATGTCCAGGTAGAAAAGGAAATAGAGTTAACTGGTTTGGAAATACAGAGGCAATCCTAAAGGTTTTCAAGTCCAGCTTTGCCATTTTCTACCACACAAGTCTTTCAACTATAATGTAGGAGTGTTTGTTAAAGGCAGAAAATCTGTCCAGATTTCACCAGACAACCAAATATATTTAGGGCATCATCAGAATGCTGAAATGTAAAAAGTGTGTCTTACACCAAGCTTACCAGTGTCTCCACAGAATGTTGAAAATACTGAGTGTTAGTGCCAGGAAATAGTGCCTTTTTTGAAGGTTTTCTTAGTTAATTTCAGTAGCAGTAGAGTATAAGAAAACATTGACTCCTATTTTTACCATCACAAATGGGTGAGCAGCTATGAAGACATGAGGCACATCATCTGGGTAATGGTCAACTGGGCCATGCCCACAAAAAGAAAAGGAAACATACCTTTGGTAGCCATCTGGCTAAATTGACCAAGGAAGTGAGCCAAACCATGTAACTCAAGCTCAAAATGAATAGCTTCCAGAGTAGTTTGTACAGCAAGTTAGTCAATGCTTGATTAGAACAGATATACTTATTATGAAATGCAGATTTAAAACCTCAATAATAAAATATCTGGAGGGTATTTCTGTGATCATCCAGTACAATCTTTATGCTGATGAATGTGGAAAACTTCAGAACCTGATCATGCACTTATAATTTCCCCCAGTTCTTGAATGTGATTTCATGTAGAAGACAAAATGTTAAATTTAAAGCCTTATTCAAATTTAAACTTTACTTCTATATATTTGAACTGGTTCATTTTCTCTGACAGTACACTTATACATTTTAGTATTGTACTTTGCTGAAAAGTGCCTTGGGATGTGTTTGCGTCAAAGGTGCTATAGAGGTTTATTTGTATTGTACTCAAAGTGAATGCATTCTCTCCAGATTGCAAGCACAATCAATAAGATGAATGAGTTTCTTGAACTCTTTTAGTGCCTTGTCTATAATAGTCCCATTACCAAGTCACCATGCAACTTGGCAACTTTTCATCCAGGGTGGCCTCAGGACTGAATAAGCAAGAAGAAAATATAGCCACTTGCCTTGGCACTTCATGTTATACTTGATGCTCTTGGCGGGCTGTGATTGAGAGTAGGTCTTAACTGCATGCTCCTCTTAAAACATCTTTTCTAAAAACTTTCTGCCTTTAACAAACACTCCTACATTATAGTTGAAAGACTTGTGTGGTAGAAAATGGCAAAGCTGGACTTGAAAACCTTTAGGATTGCCTCTGTATTTCCAAACCAGTTAACTCTATTTCCTTTTCTACCTGGACATTTTGTTCAGTGTTTAGGTTGCCAACAATAATGGATCAGCATGATCTGACTCACTGGAATGATTTCCCCAGGCATTTCAAACTTGCCTGGTATAAAAATTCCAGCCCAAATATTCTCCTGCCATGAAGAAAAACAAAATGGATTCTATACCATGATTTGTAACAGACTGATATACATGCTGACCAAATGGGTCAGATTGAACAAGTTAATCCCTAAGGAAACACAAACTACACTTAAGTGGGAAAATTATCTTGACTCTAGCAGTCAAATATGGGCCCAAACAGTGCTACTGATCTTTTCAGGTGTCATATCGGTGGAGTAAACTTGATTGGGCCATGGTCCCTGGTGTACACATCAACACATTGAGACAGCCTTAATGTAGTATCCATGAATGAGCTTTAGGGACTCTGTAATCCCCTTAAAGCTACACACAAATGTTTGGTATTTATGTGCAAATGTGGATTTTTTCTGAAATTGAGTATTTTGTTTACATCAAGTTTTCAAAGAGAGCCATTTAATGGTTAGCATTTTTGTAATTTTCCATGAATATAAACACATGCATAGATATACTATTTTAACAGATGAGATACCAATTCTAGCCCTATTTTGTTGTCCAGCCCCCAACCCCACCTCAATTTTTTCCCTCTCTACCTGTGTCATCCTTCCCTATCCCTTAACCACTCTTGTAGGTAGTTCATGGGAACAGCTAAATGTACCTTATTCTGTACCTATCTCAATACTCACATTAGCACATACAAAATTTGTATGTTTGTATATGTGAATATATATGCATGTATTTGCATTTATAGATGGTTTTTGTTAATTGTTTTTAACAATTGTATTATAACAACTTGCATTATACATGATTTCATTTTTTTTAATTCAATAATTTGTAATGGAAATCCTTCTAAGTAAGTGGGTATGGAAACAAATTTACTCTTTCTTTTTTTTTTTTTCCCTCAAACTAGCTTTTATATGAAATATTCTTCCACGTCACATGAACTTGAAAGCTTTTGGGTCCATTTCTATCCTTTTGAGTTTCAGAATGCCCAGTCCTCACAATTGCTTGTCTTCAAACCACAAATTTACTCTTTCTATTGAATGCATGGTATTTAAGGCAAGGATGTGACATCATTTATTCAATTATTCTCTTTATTGGTACAGACTCCCTTTTTTCCTCCTCCCTCTCTGTTGTTGGTATAAACAAAGCTTCAATAAACATCCTTTCACATGTATCTTTATCAACTGGTAACTTTCATTGTTTTGGCAAAGATTCCTAGAAATAACATTGCTAGGAGAAAAGGCATGTTTTAAATTTTAATAGACGCTGTCAGGTATAAAGATAACAGCACATTTCCACCAGCATTATATGAGAATGTTCCTTCACCTTTCTACAGTAAGTTTAGAGCTGTTTTAAAATTTTTGTGTGCCTGGGGTCTAGAAAGTAATATTTCATTTTTAATTAAATTAAACTTAATTTGCATTTCTGGCTATAAGTGGGGTTAAGCACCTTTTAAATACCCACTAGCCATTTGAAATTGCCTTTTTAGGACTTTCCTATTCACACCCTTTGCCCATTTTCTTATTTGTTTCCTTGTTTTTTTTAATATTTATTTTAGAGATCTTTATATAGTATAGCTTATTTACCATTTAAGTGTTAGCTACAGAAAAAATTAGCAAAATTATTTTCTAAATACTTTGACTTTTTATAGCATCTTTTGCTATAACTGAATTATTTGAAAATGAAATTACATACATGTTTTACTTTTATCTGATCATTTTCCTTAGAATTCTTCAATAATCTCTAGAATGTTTTTATAGCAATCCGTAGGATAAAACTCTGCAGTCTTTACAGCAAATACTTGGAGAGTGAAAGCTGGTCTGGGATACTTTCTACCTATTTATCACAAGGGCTTAATCTGTTTGTAAAATGTCCCATTTAATTAAGAGTTACAATGACTTGGAAAAAGTTTTATCCCTAATATATTACCACAGTCAAAATTTACCATAAAATATTTCCTTATGCACTGTGGTATCTCTGTTAGGACACTACATTTGTCGTCTGACATTTTAAAACCTTGAACATCATTATTACCATCTTCTCTGCTCTTTCCCTGTGGTTAGCCCTCCCTGGTCTCAGCGTTCTGGCGGTATAGTTTAAAAAGTATATTTAGTATCTTTACTCTGGTATTTACATATGGTTGTAAGTTTGTTGTAGAAAGAAACATTTCTAGCCTCTTAAATTCAAACTTCCACAGACTATCATCAATCCAGTATCATTGCTCAATATTCCATTTGTTCATTTAGCAAATACTTGTTTAACTTGGCCTTATTTATCATCAGACTTTTTTGTTGGCATTATGACTCTTTGGATCCATTTAAGAATTTATGTATGTCTGTATTTTCTGTTCACACTTGAGTTTTTTTGCTCTTAATATATGAAATCCATTGTACAAAATTACTAAAAACAAAGTCTGTTAAACTTTTTTTTTTTACACGTTGAATAATAGAAACAACAAAATTTCAATAAATCTCATTATCTTTATATAAGCACAGATGTTGACAATCTAATTTTGTTTTGTTTGGGGGCTTGAAAAAGGAGATATGGGAAACAGGAAGTTGCTGAGAAAATGAAAACATCTCAGAAATATAGCCACAGAGGAAGTGAGCAGGAATGCTAGGAGACTGATTATCGAAGCCTTATCTGACAAAGTCAAAGAAGGAAGTTAAGGCATTTGATGCCCAGTCTCTCTGAAGGTTTAACACCAGATAAACAGAGACTAGCTGGTTTCAGACCCTTAGAAAGGGGAAGTTTAGGAAGTTGCATGACCAGAGGGCTCATGCTTGTGTCTACAAGTGCAAATGTGATACTCTAATATTTAATGCCCACATTATAATAGTTCCAAAGCCAAGGGCAATTTGATTTCTGGATGTCTCCCTGCCCATGTAAAATAGTGCTTTCTGGAAATTTCCAAAGATTTGTAATGCGTGTGTACTACATACATTCACAAATCATCCATTTGGTTTCATCAGCGTGGTTTAGTCATGGGTCTTTTTCTCCTGCCCCGGATGCCTGGAGATGTTGCTCACTGTTTGCAAAATGCATATAGGAGGAACAACATCACTGCCACTGTCATATCCCATGAGGACACCAAGGGGCATGCCAACAGCTCTCCAGGGTCTCCCCTGCCATGTTTCCAAAGCAGCTGCTCTGTGACTGCAGGGCTATGATTGAATCCTTCCTACAGTGATAGGCAGAGAGACTATGCCCTGTTGTGGGCTATGGTGATAGCTGGGTGAAGACCCAGTGTGACTCAAGGTCGGAATCCCACACTGGCTCTGATCACACGCAAAAATTTTTGCATGACCCTCGTATTCAGATTTCCTAGTGGCATTAGCTTAAAAACATAAACTCTTCACTCGAATGATCAATCGTTTTTAGGGGCTCTGTAGTCTCAATTCACACTTAACATATATTTCTCCTCATAATAGCAAAAACAGCGCCAGTGGAAGCTTGCATGGATGCAACTCAATCTATTACATAGATGATTTCTCCCCCCAATCTTACATTGAGCAGTTTTGCTCCTCAGAGCACAGATATATCAGCTGCTTTGCATTTGCATTACTAAATAACCCATTCAAGTGGTTTCCCAGAACAAAGGAAGAGTGTGTCTCATGATTTTTTTCTTTTTTTAACTTTTGGCAAGCAGAGTATGACTGTTTTAATTTTTCTTCTTCTGCTAACACCATTCAAGTTTCAAAGAAGCCCCAAGTGCCTTAGACTTCTTCTTTCTCTACCTCAGAATCCCCATCAGGGGAAAACTCTCTCAGGCTATGACCGGGGATACCCCCGGGGAAGATGGCTGGGGAAGATGAAAATCTCTCTTTAAATGGGTTAAACATAAAGCACCTAGAATGATACTTAGTAACAGTCAGTGCTTAACCAACATAGAGCTCTTGTATTGTCATTATTTCCCTCACTCATCTTGCTCTATTTTAGAGAGTCCTGCCACATCCTACCACATCTTAGCTATCCTACTGTCTAACAATTGTTAACTGGAGCCATGGGATCCAGCTCTAGAGCCTGGCTCTGGAGATGCAACAGGGCGAGCCAGTTCTAGTGTCTAAAGGTCAGTACAGTCTTTACCTTATTCCAGAAACTATTAGAAAGAGATATTCAGTCACTAGAGAGTGGCTGCATCCGGGAAATGATCGTGCAGTTTACACTTGTGGTCAAGCTGTCTGTCCAGACCATATGTTGACGGGGCCAAGATACCTGGCTGGAGGATGGGCCAAGACTTCAGATTTAGATAAACACAAGGATTCTGGGAAGAGTACTGTGTCACAATTCGGCTATAAGGAAAACAGACAGAGGCCCCGTCCCTTGCACTGGTTCATTCCAATAAAGAAATAGAGCGGAATTAAAAGTGACATTGGTTTCAACGCCAGCTTCACCTCTTCCTTGATGTGTGACCTTCTACAAGACGTGTGATCTGTTTCTTCTTTTGTAAAGAGAGGATGTTAATAGTATCACGTCAGAGGGTTGTTGTAAGGATTAAGTATATGTTACATATGCAACATGTGTGAGAACAGTGCTTGGAATATTGCAAGGTATTAATACAAGTTAACTTGTTAACTATCACAGGGCCTTGAGGAGACGTGGGGCACAGGGGGACAAAGCTAACAGCCCTGCTCCTACAGATAAAGGGCCCCGCATGAGAAAGGGAGTTGGGGGCTGTGGAGCTCAGCAAGAGCTCTGGAGTTGGGGAGGCTGAGTTCACAGGAGTGACACAGTGAGTGGTGCACTTCCTGCCTTAATCTCATTTACTTGAGGAAAATCCTTAGGTATGAGTCAGGGTTCTCCAGAAAAACAGACCCTGTAGGAGATATAGAGATATATCTGAGAGGAGATATATTATAGAAATTGGTTCATGCTGTTATGGAAGCCAAGTAGCAGCATGATCTGCTATCTTCAAACTGAAGAACCAGGAAAGCTGGTGGTGTAATTCTGTCTGAGACTGAAGGCGTGGGAATTAAGAGGCCAATGGTCTAAATCTATTTTTTTTTTAACATTTATTCATTTTTGAGAGACATGGAGAGACACAGCATGAGTGGGGGAGAGGCAGAGAGAGAGGGAGACACAGAATCTGAAGCAGGCTCCAGGCTCCGAGCTGTCAGCATAGAGCCTGACACAGGGCTCGAACTCATGGACCGTGAGATCATGACTTGAGATGAAGTCAGATGCTTAACCGACTGAGCCACCCAGGCATCTCTAAATCTTTTCTTAAAATGTTTATTTACTTTTGAGAGAGAGAGAGAGAGAGAGAGAGAGAGCGAGAGAGACCATGCATGTGCAGGTAAGCCCATGAGCAGGAGAGGTGCAGATAAAGAGAAGGACAAAGCATCTGAAGCAGGCTCTGTGCTGAGAGCAGAGAGCCCAAGGTGGGGCTCGAACCATGACCTGAGCTGAAGTTGGATGCTCAGCCGACTGAGCCACCCAGGTGTCGCTGGTATAAATCTTGATTGGAGTAGGAAAGCCCAATAACCTAGAGCACTGATGTTGGAGTGCAGGAAAAGACAGTTGTCGCCGCTTACATAGAGAGAATTCATGATTTCTTGGCTGTTTGGTTCTCTGCCTTTGGGCTCTCAGCAGATTGGATTATGCCCAGTCACACTGTGGAGGGCCATCTGTTTTACTCACCTCACCAGGTGAAATGCTAATCTCTTCCAGAAACACTCTCACAGACACACCCAGAAATGTTTTTATCAGCTCTCTGGTCATCCCTTGGTCCAGTCAAGTTGACACAAAATTAACCATCACAAGTCTTTAGTTCAAGTCTTTGCTAGCATGAATCAAGGTCCTCTCAGAGAGACCTCTGCTTCCTAACCAAAATTCCCATAAGCCCTCCCCCCAGTTTCTATTTCTTATCTCTGCTTTACTTTTTGTTTTCCTTGGCGCCTATCACTAATACTAAATAGTATCGCTAAAATACTATATATTTTGGATATTTGACATGTGTGTGTATATATATATATATATATATATATATATATATATATATATATATACATTTTTAAGTAATATCTACACCCAAAGTAGGAGGGCTCAAACTCACGACCCCAAGATCAAGAGTCATAGGCACTATAGACTAAGCCAGCCTGGCACCCATCTATTTGACATGTTTATTCTCCAATACAAGCTCCACAAGGATAGGATTTCTTATCTGTTTTGTTCATAGTTTTGTTCCTGTTATCCTCAGCATGTATAATACACTCTGGCACACAGTAGGTGCTTAGTATATATTAGTTGAATTGATGACCACATGATTAGTGAATCATGGCCGAACTGAGTCTTCATATGGAGACACAACTATTGATGTAGCTGGAAGGATGAGGAACAGGGAAATGTAAGATAAACACACCTCTCTCTTGGGAGGGGACATATGTCAGTTGGAGAGATGAAGTTTTTGCCTACTAAACAGTGTATCTTCTCAGCTCATCCAGAGTTAAACTAGCTAGTCCTTAGTCATAAGCCAAGATTTTGAATATCTGAATATTAATTACTCAGTTGTGGCTGTGATGTGTTTAGATGTTGAACCTGAAATGTTGAACCTTGAAGTTTAAATCTGAAAAATGGTGGTGGATATCACAGGACCTTACATTCTACAGGGAACATGCTAGGGAGGAAATTGGGACTGTCTTGCTGCCTAATCACATAGATGCCACCATCTCCTTTCAGAAAATGTGCACATTCCCTCCTAGATTCTAAGCTTCATGAGTCCAAGAACTTTACCTTGGAACTGCAGCACCTAATATAATTTGGTGTCTGTTACATGCAATTATTTGATTAAGTGATATGTACATTTTAACGAGTAATTCAATTTTGGTGGTACATTGAAAAGACGGAAATGTTTTTTCATAGCAGGATATTAGTGGTAAGAGAACTGGATTAGCAATCAGAAAGAAGACTTTTGTTCTAATTGAACAAATTGTAAGAAGTTGGGTAAATTCCTTAATCTCTTCAAAACTTTTATAAATATGTATGTGGTTTAAATGAACCATAAAATTATGGCTTGTAATTCAGAATGGAAAACATCACTTGTTTTTGTCCTTTAAGTGAATCAGAAGGTAAGTGACCTGAAGCATCCAAAATTGCTATTTTGTTACATAAATGGTGTTTTAAAGAATCCCTTAAATAGCTTACTCTATTTATCTGTAAAGTAATAATAATTTCTGTTTTACTTACTGTAAAGTAGTAAAAATTTCTGTTTTATTTATCAGTACAAATAAACTGATATAAATTTTGCAAGCTAGAAAATGCTATTAAGAAGTAGCTTATTATATTGTATTTAAACTTTTTTAAATTTCTCTAATAATAAGTACAATTACAGAAGTTTTGGTTTAATATGTTTTCAAGTTTTTTGTTTTGTTTTGTTTTTCATAGTGTGCCTTTACAGCTTTCAGGTTATCACTGAGTTTTTTTTTCTTCTTTTTTTGTAGAGTTCACATAAAATTTTGATGAACTCTCTGTGTAACTCATGTTTTATTGTCTCTTGGGTTATTATAGTTAAATACTTCAGGTCAAGCATTTTATAGGATACACTTATTCCAAGTAAATAACTCAGTAGGAAGCTCATTTCTGCATATTTTGTTACTGCTTGCTTATATACTGTGACAAATGCCCTTTCAAAAGATTAACAACACTGAATATTTAAAATCTTAGGTGAGGTGATAGAAAATTAGTTGATCCACAGATTTTGAATATTTAATAAAGCATTGGAGAAGAAACCAACCAACCAAATAAAAACCTGCCAATTTATTATTTTGACAAATCCCAAACCGAAAAACTAATTTTAAATAGCTACAAGTTTTTTTACTTACTTGCGCCATTATGGTTAAAAGTCTGCCAGTAATTCCATAATAAACCCTATTTCCAGAGAGATTCTATTTGCTAATAAAAATTAATTCTAGTTTAAGAGTTTTTTATGTTGCTGTTGCTGTAATGTACTACAAAATTGTTGTTCCTAAAATTCATATGACTCTAGAGAATACTGCTAGCATTCCTGCACGCCTCCCCTGCCAACAGTGTGGTAGGCAAGTGACCAGAAAGATTTTTTAAAACTTCTTTTCTCGGGGCGCCTGGGTGGCTTGGTCGGTTAAGCGTCCGACTTCGGCTCAGGTCATGATCTCGCGGTTCGTGAGTTTGAGCCCCGCGTCGGGCTCTGTGCTGACCGCTCAGAACCTGCAGCCTGTTTCAGATTCTGTGTCTCCCTCTCTCTCTGCCCCTCCCCTGTTGATGCTCTGTCTCTCTCTGTCTCAAAAATAAATAAACGTTAAAAAAAATAAAACTTCTTTTCTCTAGATCTCTATAAAATAGCTAATAATCAATGATATTGTTTGCTACTTCTGGACATATGTAAGCACATGGTATGCTTTCTTAAAGTTGCAACAACCTGATAATAATTACTTTTCTGAGAAAATCATATTCGTATAAACCCACTCAAATGTTAACACAATCCACAATAACAGTCACCTTTTGGATAGCTGGGAGACACTATTTCAAGTTCAGCTATTTCTGATCCAAATCCCTACAGAATTGCGTGCAGAGAGTAGTAAAGGGAATGCTAGCTCCTGTAACAACAACAACAAAATCTGTACAATAACAGTTTATTTAATGCTCAGGGAATAGTTCTGGATGAGGGACAGTCCATGGGAAAGTTATCTTTTATATATTGTTTAGGGAACCATTTTGGAAGAGACCCCCATCTTCAGCACTTGGCTTCCAAGACTGTTGTAGTTGACTTAATTTCTGGTATCTGGAAGAAGAAAATAGCATGGGAGAGTATGCAGGAGGGTTTTATGGGCCACGCCTGGAAGTGGAATATGTCACTTGCACTCAAATTTCACTGGCCAGAACTCTATCAGCAAAGGAGACTGAGAAATATAGTCTCAGTTTTTTCCTGCATAGGAAAAAACACAAAAACAGATTTTGGAGAACAGTTTTTAGCCTCTGCCACAACCTGCATGATTGATTCAGAGCATTGTGGACAAAGTAATGTAACCTCATTTAAAAATTTTTTTAAATGTTTATTTACTTTTGAGAGAGAGAGAGAGAGAGAGAGACAGAGCATGAGTGGGTAAGGGGCAGAGAGAGAGGGAGAGAATCCCAAATAGGCTTCAGGCTCTGAGCTGTCAGCATAGAGCCCAACGTGCCACTTGAACTCATGGACGACAAGATCATGACTGAGTCGAAGTCGGACGCTTAACTGACTGAGCCACCCAGGCACCCCTTAAACTTTTAATGTAAAATAAAGGTACCTGTGTTTCCTATCTATTTTCTGTAAATTATTATCTACGTTGGGCAAATTGATTCATAGTCCAAACTGAAGTTAAGGTTGTATTAGAGACAATGCTTAAATATCTCATTTATTTATTTGAAAATATATTCAAAATTAATCTTTTCCTAGGAATACTGATTTAAAAATTAAATTAACCATGACTGAATGCATAGCTTTGAGACAATAGCTTAGGACTTATTTCACCAACCCTTCCAATACTAATTATTCTCTAATTGATCTGAACCATAAGACAGTAATTGGTCACTAGTACGCCGACACTTATCATAGTCACCTCTTAGAGATCAGTTTTTGTTTCACGCTACAGGTTTTTAAATCGAGTAGCATCAGAAATGATGTGAAATGGCACAACAATCCCTAATTAATAAAATATGAAACCAATAAGGTAACTATTCCCTTGTTAAAAATATCACAGATGATTACGATATGGTTTTGTCAAGTAGATTGTTACATGAATCGTGTCTCCAATGGCGTTGCTAAAAAGCAAATCCTTATCTTTAGCAAATGCATGAAGACGAAAGACATACTTTGGGAGTCATGGAAACTGACTTGTTGCCAAAACCTGGGTGTCACCATGATCCACTAACCTGTTCTGTAACATTAATGAGTGACCTGTCGCTAACCACACTGATGAATAGGGAGTTTATGGTTTAGTGAAGGAACACATACATGCAAGACCTCTACCCTCCCCCACTGCAGTGGTAGCACCATGAGTTTCATAGCAAAGGGAAAACTAAGTGGAAGTGTGCTGCTTAAACTTATCAGCAGAATTAAAAATCAAAACATGAACAGATGCATTGGTGGGAATGACACCTAAGTTTGCCTGGAAAAAAACAAAACAAAACGTTGAAGTCCTGGGCCTGTGAAAACTCAGAAATATCCTGTTATAATTCTAAGTTTACCAACCAAGCCAAGTGTGTACTGATTAAGGTAAAAATTGGATATTCATCACAGGCAGAAACAATTTTTAAGGTCCTAAATTATAATTTCTAGGTAAAATTACAACAGGTATTTCTATTGTTCACACAGCTCTGCTACACTTCCCATCCCTCTCCCTAACCATACGTGTTAGGGTCTGCAGAGAAGAGTTCTCTATGATTCAGAATCCAACTCACCTAATCATTGGCAATAGTCATAGAGGTTAAGAGTGGTCTGACTGCAGAAATACTCATGGACTATAACTAAGCTTGTAATAAGAGTAGCTTTATTATTCATATTATCCTTAATATCTTGGGGTTAACAGATAATCAGTGACGGTTTAAGACTACTGCTTTTCCTCACTCCTTGCTCTCCACATGGCACTCTCCAGGCCAATTTTTTCAGCTAACATCTCATATTCCATAATTTCTTTTGCTATTACATCTCATCAGAACTTATCTGTTTTATATATCTTATAGCTTGACACTCATGAGATAACCACAGTAGTATTGTTGTATACCTTAGGAAACACAAAATTTTAATGTCCCAAAGTGACTCCACTAGTAGAGATCTTAGAAAACATGGATTACTGCTGGTTAAAATAACTGTGGAAGGAGACCATTTTAGTGCCTTGAGACATGTTTAAGATGGCCCCTTGTGATCCCCACCTGCTGGTATTCATACTGGTGTGTAATTCCTTTCCCTTGAGAGTTGACTGAAATTAGTAAACTCGATTCTAACTCATGGAATATGGAAAAACAGATGGAACGTTGCTTATGTGATTAGGTTATAAAAGTGTGATTTCCAACTTGCTGGCATATTTTCTCTTTGGCCTTCGTGGATTGCAAATTTTGATGGAGACACTGCCATGGAGGAGAAGCTCACATGGCAAGGAATGGAGGGTGGCTTCTGGACAGCAGCCAGTATGGAACTATGGCCTCAGTTTGACAACCCACAGAAACTGAATGCTGCCAAAAATCCACTGAGTGAGTGTGGAAGAGAATCCTTCAGTAGTTGGGCCTTCAGATGAAACCACAGACCCTGGGCCAACATTTCGACTGCAGCTCTCAGAGAGACCAAGAAGAGGACACAGATAAGTCATGCACATATTCTTGACACACAGAAACAGTGAGGTGATAAATGTATGTTGTTTTAAGCTGCTAAAATTGGGGATAATTTATTGTTTAGCAATTGATACCTAATATCTGCCTCAAATTGTGTCATTTGCATACTTTGCTTACTTGGAAGTGATCTCCTAAAAGTGGGAACTGTATCATTTTGATTTGGGTTTGGTAATTGACACCTAACAGTAACATTTGTGAATTAAGTGAATAAACAAAAGTAATTGTGTATGTGAAATCTCTGGTCTTCAGTCCTGTGAGCTGTGCCGCTTAGAACAAAAGTACATACTTGGAGTCTTCCTTTGTTTGGCAGGGAAGGGTATCAGTGATTCCATTACACTGCTAAAACTGAAGGGAAACGGCCATGTGACCTGATGTGTCTTTGCACCAGTTCTTACCAGTGGCCACTCCCAGATTCCCTGAGAAGATGTTCCGCATATTAGTATCATTACAGAACTTCCCACACATGGATATTTTTCACTTTTTAGCTTTTATAGATTTAACTTTCTTTTACAGATCACTATATTTTAGAATTCAGAAGCACATTATACGATTGTATATATCACTGTTGTTCCTGCTTAATTATATATTAATTATAAAGCTTTATTATTCCATAAATGCACTATATTTTGCTTTATAGCAAAAGAAGAGCTATAATATACAAATGCACAATAAATTTTGCAACGTAAAAACTGGAATATATGCTTGTGTTACTTCATGTTTATTATTAAGCAGTTAAATTATAAGGCCCACTCCACCGATTTTGATAGAATGCCCAGATTGATAATAATGAATAGTAATGACAAAAATCAATTGCAAGACTTTATGGCTTGCCAAACAATGAAAGCTCTTGATATTTTGAAAAAAGACTACGCAGGAATAAAGCAAATTCAAACTTATGTGTTTGCTTTCAGCATGAAAAATAAGAATTAGAAAAATTTGGAGGTGGAGTAATCTAGAGGTTCTGCCTCTGTCTGAGATTAATGTTTATTCAGCAATAAACCGCTTTATTGTAAACCATATGTCTGGAGGAATTTAGAGACTCGCTGATTTTCCATGCAATGTCTTGATATATGGGCATTGTAAATTTCTGAGGACTTCTATTAGTCAGTAGCAGTTTGCAATTGTTTTGAAATACTTTATGAACAAAGAGAATAAAAAAAATAAACAGAACACAGGAGTAAAATAGCCAATAATTATTGGCAATCAAGAAATTGACTTTTCTAAAGTAGTTATCATCTAGGATAGATAAGAAATGCAGACTGCAGCCAGGATGGAATAGTACCTTGTCTAGGAAAGTAATGGTTATTATCAATATTTGTCTCATAAACTATAGGCCAAAATCCCACTGTTTAATTGGGAAGTCTAATCCAATTGGTTGTTACCTCCTAATTAAGGCAATAGATAAGCATCATCTTAAACTGGAAAGGTCACTGAAGAATATTGCAGTGTTTAGACTGAGAGATGTTTGTCTCTTCTTGGTTCCTTACCTTGATTTCTAGGCCTACACTGTGAATCAATACATGTTTGTTGATTACATGGGTGACAAAGTAATGGAAAAAGGCAAAGTAAAGGGGTGGGTAGAAATAATTACATAGATGTCTCAATAACATCCCATGTGTGCCCAACATAGAAAGTTATTCAGTTTTAGATGACATTAGTCATATTACTTCTCGTGAGTATTCTGTGCGTGAAGACATAGGAGGAGGTTTTTCCTCGTCTAGTGCAGCGTCAACGTGCAATTCTTCCGTTTACATGTACTCATCTCACAGCCCCATGCTAGTTATTCATAAGGTCTCTATTAACTTCATATGAACTGCCATGTGGTTCCTAAACTAAATGAAAAATACTTTCATCTTTCTCATTTCTAGGACTACAAACTTCCAACTCGCCATGTTTCTCTCAGGAAATATTCACAGTACTCATAGTTAGCGTTTTAAAAGAATAGCACAGCACCTCGAGACTTTCAATCAATACTTTTTAGTTATAAAGTTTCCAAGAATGAAATCCTTCACAAATAGAAAACGTTTTCAGGATATTATACCAAGTTACACGAATATAAATTTCACGGTTGAATCCTAGCAGTGGAAGGGACCTCAGAAAGTATCCAACTAAACTCCCTCATGTTTTAGAGAAAGAAACTAAACCTCAGTAATATAAAGTGTATTTCCTAAGGTCACATTGCCAGCTAAAAAGCTAATGCATTTAAAATGAAAATCTAAAATGCTGCCTTTTTTTTTGGCTTATTTATTGTTATGTCATTTTTAACAATTTCCTGCCTGTTTGTCTATACAAGCATTTTATAACAAGGACACATTAAACAAAATATTAAAGCGGAAAAGAGTAAAAACAAAAATAAATTTAAATAAGAACAGAAAGTTAAAATCCACCTCCCCCCCCCAAAAAAAAAACCCAATACCGAAACAAACCACAAAACCAACAATAATAACAAAATGCCAGCTATAGAGGCTTATGTTGTAGCTACCACTTGGGTCTAATGTTTACATTTATATAATCTCAAAGTCTCTGATCTCACCAGCTTGTGACTAAAAAAAAAAACAAAAAAAAAAAACGCCACATTGACTTTTAACATCCAGGTTATGATAGTAGGAGGCGCCACTAGCCCTAATTTTAGGAATTACGTCCACTCAGAGTGATCCTCAACTGTTTCTTGGAGATCTCCAGACTGCTTCGCGTTTGCCTGGGAACACTTCCTCCAAGCTCTCCGTTCCCCGCCCCTCACCAAACCCCAGACTGCTGTCTTGGCTGCTGTGACCCTGGGATGTCTTTCCCCTTCCTACAGCAGCTGTGGGTTTTCTGCTATTCCATCTGGACACTGGGACCTGTTTTACCTGAATTGCCCACATTGCAACTTGAACTAGATGAAGACTTTAAACAATGGCTTCTCAAGTTCTCGGATAACAAAAGGGAATGAAATGCAAAGAATAACATACAGCTCTTAAGAAGGTTCAGAGCTATCACAGGAACCCCTTATTGGCCCACTTTCAGCCTTAATTCTGTCCTGCCTCATTTGCAGTGATCAGAGCAGCTCCTATGCACCATTGGAAATGTTCTAGGGATTTCTGTGCCTTAGAATCTAAAAGTCAGGTCAAAAGAGACTCATAAGCAAGCCCCCAAAGAGAAGGAAGCTTTTCTCACCTTCAGGTAAAGACTGCTTTCCAAGTTCTCATCCCTTCCCCCCGTGTTGACACTTTTTTCAGTCCTGAGGATGGGGCCTCTCCTCAGGCACAGGATGTCACCTTTCCTAATGGCAACAACATGGCTAATGTACAATAGTCTTTGTTAGTGTAGTTTTCAAGTTGGGTTGACTAAGGGTTATTACCACATGGGGGACATTACATGCCTGGACAGCGTAGGGCAATATCAGCCTCAGCATAATTTCATTTTGTAGTCTCTTTTAATGATTCAGAAGTGTTACAATTTAATCATACCCAGGGTACCTTTCTCAGATTCCTTGTGGCCAAAGTAAAATTGTATTTACATAATTGTGATCAGAAGAAAAAGTATATTAGTGTTTTTACAGGAATGAATAAGCTACCTCATTAGGTGCATGCATTACTACTCTTGGATTTAAAGACAGGAGAGCAAAAGCTTCCTGCCAAAACCCACTACAAAGAAAAATGAAGCTAATAATAGGTACCAGAAAAAACACTTCATTAAATAAATTCTTTAGTCGAGTAAGGTAAAATAATTTTTGGTTTGAAGGCCCAGAATATTTTCTTCATTTTCTAGGTTACTATTGGCACAACCAGTCCATGCACTGATAGCTGATGTACCTAAGCCTTCAGTAGGAATTTCCTGGACCATACTTTGACCACATTAGGGAGGCTCGGTGGACATAGCTGCTGGGGATTCCTGCCTTGTGCTGAGGATTGGGTTAGAAGCTTCACAAGTCTACACAAGCATTGTAGAAGTTATCTGAGGTAGCTTCTGGTATTAAAAACGTATAATTTGGGGATTATAAGTAATAGATTAGTGACTTCTTAACCTATATCAGTGGGCCTGGAGTCAATCTAGTATCTGCTCAACATACAGAAGTCAAAGCATTTGACTGGGGCGACATGACAGTCAACAGTTACCATGCTTTTCAATTTAATGTTAATATCCCTACTTAAAAATTTCTCCATGGTCACTTTCTTCACAACTACCCACTCAGAAAGCTATCAAAGTACCATTATTATTTGGCATTTGTAATCAAGCATTATGCTTTTGTCAAAGTGATATTTTTCATTGGCTTTGTTTTCTGCATGATGCTTGTAGCGGACTAAGCATTTGGACTGATTGACTCTGCATGTTGACAGTCATAAATAAAACCCAACTGACAAGTGAGGGAGCTCTGGCATTTACAGTGACAAGGTTAAGTTTTGCTTGTGACCCTTTCCACTTTTCATACAAATAAAATTTTCATACAGAAAATTGGGGGATAATTGAGAATTTATATTTTGTAATAAACATATAGTCCTGCCAAACATTTGTTTTATACTGCATCAATCCACACGTTTAGTCAACTAGAACAATATCATTCTCATATTAAATTGTACATTTAAGATGTTTACGAATTATTTTATACCTCCATTTATGGTTTTTTTCCCCATGAAACCAAGACTCTGCCTATATAAAGAAACTGTTAGCAAGTTTCTAGGTAATCCAAATTGAACTGAGGCTCCTGAAAATTTTTTCTACTTGAGGTATTGTTTACATTTTGAGAATTAGTTGAGTATCTATTCAATTTTGTTTGTGCTTGTGTATATACTATGCATTATTTCTTTCATGTTATCTTGGGAGGAATTTGATGCAATCATTAAAATATTTTTTTTAATTTTTTTTTTAACGTTTATTTATTTTTGAGACTGAGAGAGACAGAGCATGAACGGGGGAGGGTCAGAGAGAGAGGGAGACACAGAATCTGAAACAGGCTCCAGGCTCTGAGCACGCGGGGCTCGAACTCACATACCGCGAGATCGTGACCTGAGCCGAAGTCGGACGCTCAACCGACTGAGCCACCCAGGCGCCCCTAAAATATTTTTAATGAGTCTTTTTTTTAAGTGTAAAATATGTAACAGAAATGGACAAATCATAGAATTTACAGTGTGCTGAATGATCAGCAATGATCACACAGGCAACCAACAACCAAATGAAGAAACAGAAATCCCTCAGCCCCTCTTGCTGTCACTATACCTCATTCTTCCCCACTGGCAACCATTATTCTGATTTCTATCACCATAGATTAGTTTTGATTGTTTCAGAACTTCATGCCAATGGAATATAACAAAATGCCTTTTAGTCTGGCTGCTTTTCTTTTCTTCTTGTTTATTTATTTCTTTAAAAATTAAAAAAATGTTTTTGAGACAGAGGGAGACAGAGCGTGAGTGGAGGGAGGGGCAGAGAGAGAGGGAGACACAGAATCTGAAACAGCTCCAGGCTCTGAGCTGTCAGCACAGAGCCTGACTTGGGGCTGGGACCTACAAGCTGCGAGATCATGACCTGAGATGAAGTCAGACGCTTAACCAACTAAGCCACCCAGGCGCCCCAGTGTTCGTTTATTTTTGAGAGAGAGAAACAGAGGGCAAGCTGGAGAGGGGCAGAGAGAGAGGGAAGCAGTCTCAGGCTCTAAGCTCTCATAGCACAGAGCCCGATGAGGGGCTCAAACTCCAGAGCCATGAGATCATGACCTGAACCAACGTTGGAAGCTTAACCGACTGAGCCATCTCGGAGCCTCACGGCTGCTTTTCTTAATGTTTTTTTTTGAGGTTCATCTTTGGCAGTTGTTCATTTTCATTAGTGAATAGTATTCTGTGCATGTGTATAGAAAAATTTATTTAGCAATCCTACTGTTGATGGGCTTTTCAGTGGGCTTTTCCCCAATTTTTGATTAGTGAAAATAATGCTGTTAGGAACAATTTTTTGCACGTCTTTTCGTTCACATTAGTGCATAACTCAGTTGAATGTATGCCCCAGAACTGGAACCCAGTGAAATGTAAAAATGAATATTTTGCTTTGGTAAACAATGCTAAACAGTTTTCCACAGTACTATAAATAATAATCTCTTCTCTAGCAGTGTATGAGGTGTATGAGATCTAGATCCACAACACCCTAGACAACACTTGGCAAATATAAATATAAATATAAATATAAATATAAATATAAATATAAGCATAAGCATAGTTTTAGTTATTCTGGTAATGGTATTTTGTTGTGGCATTGGTTGACATTTTGTTGACTGTATTAATCAGGGTTTTCCAGAGAAACAGAACCATCTGTATATGGATCGGGGTGGGGAAGGGAGAGGAGGAGAGGGGGAGAGAGAGAGGGAGAGGGAGAGATTTATTATGAGAATTGGCTCATTTGATTACAGAGACCAAGAAGTCCCAATTGCTGTCTGCTACCTACACAATCAGGAGCTCCAGTGTCTGAGGGTCAAAAGGGTTGGATGTCCAACCTCAAGAAGAGAGTGAGTTTACCTCAGTGGATTGAATGATGCCTTTCCACATTGGTAAAGGCAAATCTTCTTTACTCAGTTGACTTATCTGAATGCTTACTTCTGGAAATGCGTTCACAGACACAGACAGAAATGATGTTTTACCAGCTATCTGGTAATCTCTTAGCCTAGGGCATCCCTTAGCCTAGTCAAGTTGACACATAAAATTAACCATCACACTGATTTCCAATTAAGTTGAGGATCTCTCCATAAGTTTGTTAGAAGTTTGCCCAAGGCAGATCCTGTTTTTATTGGTCATCTTGGTAAAATAATCAATAGCTCCCTCTTTCACTTCCAAGAAAGTACTGCCGATTTGTCATCTGGATATCCTTTTGACTAACCAGTTGATGATTTTGCTCAATTTTGTATAAATTTGTTTTATATTTTTCTTATAATTTGTGGGAATTATTTATTCTGGAAATAATATTCTGTTTCTGGAAATAAATTCTTCATTCGTTACATTGATTGTATGTATCTTTTTCTGCTTTGTGGCTTGCTTTTTCATTTAGAGGCATCTTCTGGCAAATAGGTGTTCTTAATTTTAATGCAATTCAAATTTTTATGAATAGTGATATTCTGCTTTAGCCTAATCCATAGAACTAAGATATTTTCTAGTTTTCTTCTCCTTTCACATTGTGGTTCTGTACACTTCTGTTTATGGTGAGGAAGAAGTCAAGATTAACTTTTTTCCACACAGACTTCCAATTTATGTCTATTTATTAAAATATTGACTTTTCCCCACTAGTCTACAATACTATCACTGTTGTACATCAAGTATCCATATCTATGTTTGATTTGGGGCTCTCTATTCTGTCTTCATGGACTATTGGTAATCCTTTCACCACTAACCCACTGATTTCAATGCTTCAACTTTAAAACAACTTCTCATCAGTTGTGGAAGTCCTCCACCTTTTTTATTCAAGATTTTCTTAACTATATATATTACGTGTAATAAATTATATATAACTATATAATGTATAATAATATGTAAATATATTAACACATCAATACAGGTATTATTTATAAATTATGAAATTATAATCATAAATGGATATAATTAATTAAATTAACAAATATAATATATGAATTATATACTATATATGATTTATATCATGGCCATGCATAAATATTTATTAGAAGGTAATAGAAAGACACATAGTAAGTTGTATACAGACTATAACAGCAAAAATTTTAATGCTAAAAAACCCAATTTAATCCAATAAAAAGGAAATAATTTTTCAAAGTTTAATTCAAATGACAAATACATCATTATTAAAATAATGCTATATATGAATATTTAATGAAATTAATGGGTATATCTAATATTAACTCTAAAGTAGTATACAAAATAGTATAATCAATGTGATCCCAATTTTATAATATACATATTCTTCTTCATATATATATATATATGTGCACACACATCTTATATATATGTGTATATACTTATATACACTAAAAATCTGTTAGAAAAAATCGTAAAAATCGTATATATGGTTGTGTTTTAGGACTTTGGGCAATGCTAATTTCCATCTTTAAACTTGTATTTATTTTCCATATTCTCAGGAAAAAAATAATTTTATTGGAAAATAATTTTCTTTCTTTTTTTCTGGTTAAAATATATTTTATTTATTTATTTTTTATATGAAATTTATTGTCAAATTGGTTTCCAATGGAATGGGAAAAGATATTTGCAAATGACATATCGGACAAAGGGCTTGTATCCAAATTCTGTAAAGAACTCACCAAACTCCACACCCAAAAAACAAATAATACAGTGAAGAAATGGGCAGAAAACATGAACAGACACTTCTCTAAAGAAGACATCCGGATGGCCAACAGGCACATGAAAAGATGCTCAACGTCGCTCCTCATCAGGGAAATACAAATCAAAACCACACTCAGATACCACCTCGTGCCAGTCAAAATGGCTAAAATGAACAATCAGGAGACTATAGATGCTTGAGAGGATGTGGAGAAATGGAAAATAATTTTCTAAATGCAGGGCTATCCTTAACATTCATTTGTGCAATTACAGCCTGTATTTGTTTAAAAACTTTCTCCTCCCCTAGATTATTCATTCTGTGTGTGCAGGAACCATATCTGTTTTGTCCCCTGCTGTTCCCTCACTATCTCTGACAGCTGGAAAAACATGTAGAATATAGTAGAAACTCATCAAATACTTCTTCAAAGATGTTGGAGAAATCAATACAGCTATACTATGGAATGTTGGTCATCTAAATGTTTACTATAAGCTCCAAAATATGGTAAAAGCTTTGTTTGATACTCAAGAAGTATATGACAAAGACAAGACTGATATCAAAGGAACAAATGAAAAATGCTACAAAATTGTTTAGTTTAAAATTACAGGTAACCTGTGGATATTTACATAGTACCATGTTGGCATTAGTCTGTTTACTAATGTTTGGGGGCAAAAAAACTAAATGGATGCATTTTGAGGGAGATGCAAGGAATGTAATTTCCATGTAGGTCAAGAAAGCAGGCAGCCTGAATGGGCACAGCTGTGGGAGGGTCTCTGGCAGGCGGAGGGAAAAACACTTAAGAGTGAAAGCCTGAAGGACTGGCATCAAGGTGAAAGGGCCTAGAGAGTGACTACCTGTTTCAGCATTTTGCATGTTTCAGGAAGTTTGTCTTATTATTCAGGAAGTTCCCGGTGCATGGGGTAGAGCAAAGTCTTATGTAACTATTATAATGACAGGATTAATGACTATGAAAGGCACAAGTAATTCTCAGGACTAAATTCTCTTAGGACTCATGGGTCTACATTTTCTTGGTTTGAGCCATTAAAGAAAAAAATATTTCTGGGGAAATTAAACAACTTCTTTCATTATTTATGTTTATTTCAAACAAATGCAATTTGACAGAATGCTTTAAAAGAGAAGCCCCATAACTACCAGACTAGTCAATAAGTTCCATAATCATCCCTATAGGAGAGTCTACAGTCCATGAATGAGAAATTGTCATTTTTACAGAGACACATGAAATTTGAAACATTAAATCACAATTTTCTAGTCTATAATCATTAATCAATTGCTTAATTAATAAATAACCTTTTAAATGGTTTGGCCTTCACTAGTTAGAATCACTTATGCAAATGGGAAATATTAATGTCAAATTAGAGTTGATGTATAAGTAGTTATGAATAATTTGATAGATTATAACAATCCTTTTGTAATATTTTGAAGCACTTTTATTGCATTAAGCAGACTATAATTGCCAGAGTATTTGCATATTACTTTAGTTACTATGTAGACTATTTTAAAAATTGAGTATTTGTGTTCTCACTGTCCTTCTATTGGAATTGATGGGTGATATCTGATCTATTTGCCTTGCTTCCTAACATTCCACTGATTTTTATCACTTGGTTAGATACAAAATAAACCAAATTATTAGTATTTTTAAAACTACTTGGTATAGGAGAAGAAAATGTGCCCAATGAAGTTGTCCACTTGGAACGTGATTTTTAGGAAGAAGCAAATAAGGCTGATATAAACTGTTTGCTAGAACTTACCACGTTACTCAGCTGGTATTCAAAGGCAGTAAATGTCAAGGTGCTACTCAAAGCAATGAACTTAATAACCATATATCAGGGATGACATTAGCTCTGAAAATATCACAGATAAAATGCACACTATGGCACTGTGTCTTTGCTTTTTTTAATTTCAAATGGAAGACCTACTAAAATCTATAAGCTGGGTCTATGATAGCCACTAACCTTACAAGATTCCTCTGTATTAATCCCACTAGGTTGTTAGAGCATTTATAACTTCTTGATGAAATGAAGTTGATAGATCCATTACATTTTTGGTAAAGGACAGGGTGAAATATAAATTCATTGTTAGATACCAGTATTTTTCTCAACAGTGAAAAAGCTTTCACAATTATTTCAGCTGTCAGAAAAAAATGAACTGCTAACATTTAATTTGTAAACTCTTCTGTAAGACAAATATAATTTAAGCTTGTGCAGAAAATGATGGATGTTGAAGGGGACATTGAATCTCCTCTACTTAAACAATTTGTATGCTTATTGTACCTTCTTATTTATAATCACTTTAAAACAACTGTAATTATCTTTCTTAAGATTGATACATTACAGCTACTTTTAAAATCATTCAACTTTTGTTACCAAGTAATTTTCTTAAAATTGGGTAATATATAAAATATGAGCTCAAGATACTGATTAGAAAAATAAAATTATTCTAATTATGGTTACTGGGTGTATAATGAGATGTTATATTGCTTCTTTGGTATTTACTGAGACTTCAGATGTTTTGTGATCTGTATACAATATGTTATTAAGTAGCTCACATCTTGAATTACACTGACAGGCTTCAATAACTTTGTGTCTTTTTTGTCTGTTTGATATATAACTTTCTGAGAATGGTGTGTAAAATCTACAAGTCCAATTGTTGACTTAATGATGTCTCTCCACAGTCTGATTAATATACTTTGATACACTTTGAGCCAACATGGTTAGGTACATAGTTGTTCATGGTAGACATGGTAGGGAATCTGTTCTATTGTTCCTTCTATTATTATATTCATGTCTAATATTTTCTTTCTAACATGACATTTTTGCTTTAAAATCTGTTTTGTCAGATACTAAGATTTCTATTCCATTCTTTTTGTGGCATATTAAAATTTACTATTACTTTTTTTTTTTTTTTGAGAGAGAGAGAGAGAGAGAGAGTGCATGAGCAAGTGGGGGAGGGACAGAGAGAGAGGGAGAGGGAATCTGAAGCAGACTCCACACCCAGAGCCCAACGTGGGACTCCATCTCATGACTATGAGATCATGACTGGAGCTGAAATCAAGAGTCAGACACTTAGCTGATGGAGCCACCTAAGAGCCCCTGGGCGTATTAATTTAGTGTATCTTTTTTCCATCCTTTGATTCTCAGTTGTTCTGTTATTAACAATCTTTTCATTTTAATTTTCTAAAGTTTATTTATTTTGAGAGACAGAGAAGGAGAGACAGAGAGGGAGGGAGGGAGGGAGGGAGAGGGAGAGAGAGAGAGAGAGAGAGAGAGAGAGAGAGAGAGAGAGAGAGAGAGAATATTCTAAGTAGGCTCCACACTGCCAGTACAGAGCCTGACATGGGGCTCGAATTCATGAACTGTGGGATCATGACCTGAGCCAAAATCAAGAGTAAGATGCTTAACCTACTGAGCCACCCAGTGGCCCCTCTTAATTTTCTTTAATAAGAAAGCACTTTAGCATTCTTCCATGTCCCTCACTTTACTAGCCCCCAAACCCACCCCTCACATCATATTAATGTTCGTTCTGTATTGGCTTGGATACATTTTCCTTTGTTTCATCCTTCCTTTATTTATTTATACAACAATAAAAAACCCTCTACTTTCCATATATCTTACAACCTCTACTTAGCACATCTCTTATAATGTATCTTGAATAATTTCTCCAATTATTTGAGCGTATCCTTCAATGTGTATCTTGGTATTTATTGTAAATACTTTTAAGAATTTGTATGTCTGAGAATATTTTTATAATAATTTTAAAATCAGTGGACTATTCAGCTTCAGAGAAAATTCTAGGCTAAGCGATTTTATTTCAAAACTGTAACATGTTATTTTCTGTTATCTTTCTGCATGCAGTATGTATTTCCTCATTTATAGGTGACTTTTCCTTTTTCTTTTTTTTTAAAGTTTATTTATTTTTTATTTTGGGAGACACAGACACAGCGCAAGTGGGGGAGGGGCGGAAAGAGAGGGAGAGAGAGAGGGAATCCCAAGCAGGCTCCCCACCAACAGCACAGAACCCCATGTGGGGCTCGAACCCATGAACTGTGAGATCATGACCTAGCGAAAACCAAGAGTCGAACACTTAACTCACTGAGCCACCCAGGCTCCTGATTAGGTGATTTTTCAACTTGCAAGCTTTATGAAGGTTGCCATTTATATGATGTTTCAAATTTTCTAATAATTTGTATCATATGACATTGTTTTTCTTCCTATTGTTTGGTCCTCTGTGAGCCCTTTTACTTGAGGTCACTCATCTCTCTTTAATCCTGGGAAACATTTCCATTATTTTTTTATACATATTTCCATCTTCATTTTTATTTTCCTCTCTTCTTAGACTGTTGTAATCTGGATGTCTGCACCTTTATTCTAGCCATTTTACGTTTAGATTTTCCACTATATATGCTCTTTGTTTAGGACTACTGCTCTCTGGTAAGTTCCTAAACTGAGCTTTTAGTTTAAAATTTATTCATCATCTATGTCTGTCCTACTATTTATCTGAATTATTTTGTTCTCCAATTCAACTGCTATGTTTTTCATACTCAATATTTTTACTGAGTTTAGATTTTGTGGTGTTTTGTTCTTGTTTTCTGTTGCTATTATCGTCCCTATCTCCCAAAGCATACTTATCATGCTGTGTTTAGATTCTTGGTCCATCTGTTCCCATAATTATGTTTCTGATACACATATTGTCTCAAGACTCAGGACTTGGACCTCTTTCTCTTTCTATCTACACTTTATCTCTGGTGATCTTATGCTGTTTAATGGCTTTAAAATATAATTTTTAAGGTTATGAGTTGCAAATTTGTGTATCTGTTAGGAACTTGTCCACTGACTTCCAGACTCAAATACCCACCTGCCTACTTGATAGCTCCATTTGGCTGTCTCATAAGCATCTTCAACCTAAATGTCCCAAACTAATATCCACGCCCTTTCCACATACACCAACTCCTTCTGTAATCCTCTCCATTTCAATTAAGATGTTCCATTCTTGGGGTGCCTGGGTAGCTCAGTTGGTTAAGCCTCTGACTTCGGCTCAGGTCATGACCTCGTAGTTTGTGGGTTAGAGCCCCACATCAGGTTCTGTGCTGACAGCTCAGAGCCTGGAGCCTGTTTCGGATTCTGTGTCTCCCTCTCTCTCTGCCCCTTTCCTGCTTGCACTCTGTCTCTCTCTCAAAAATAAATAAACATAAAAAAAGTATTTAAAAAGATGTTCCATTCTTGGGGCACCTGGCTGGCTCAGCGGATGATGGAGTGTGTGACTCTTGATCGTGGGGTTGTCATTTTGAGCCCAACTTTGGGGATAGAGAGTACTTAAAAATAAAATCTAAAAAAAGAAAAAAAGAGATGTCCCATTCTTTCAGTTGTTTAGACCAAAAATCTTTCCACTCATTGCATCATTGACTCCTTCCTTGCTTACATACCCCACCTCCAGCTGATCAGAAAGCCACCGGCGTTACATAACCAATATATCCACAGCAGGACAGTGTTACACTTCCTCCACGGCCTTATCTATGCCTTTTCTTTTGCCTGTTTGTCAGTCTTTCTATGGGAATCTTGCCCTCTTCTACTCAACATGGTAGACAGAGGTACCCTGTTAGAATGTCAGCCAGATGGTGTCCCGCTCACATGTTCTGCTAGCTTACCATCTCACTCACAGTAACAGTCAAAGACCTACCTGTGACCTATGGGCTTCCATCTGATGCCCCCTCCCCCACACTCTTGAGTCAACTCCCAGACCACTTACTCTGCTTTTCTTCTTCACTCCATTCTACCCACACTGATCTTCTTGTTCTTGCTTATATATGCCAGACTTCTTGCAGGAGATGATCTTAAAAATCATCTTTGCAGTGAGGCCTTCTCTTTCTTCACCCATCCTCAGTGAATTTCACAGTTAGCCGTTTTATGTCTCCTTTTCCCAATTCACTTTTTCTCCCTTACCAACCGTTGCTACCTAATATTATATGTACTCATTCTAATTTTCAATTAAAGTTTCATTTACATGCAGTAAAATTCTCACCTTTTAAAGAACAGTCCTGGAATTTTGACAGATGTGAATAGTAGTGGGACCACCACCAAAATAAAGATATAAAACAGTTCCAATGACCAAACAATTCTTCCATGTCCTTTTGTGGTTAAAATCCTTGCTGGTGCCTCCAACCCTTGGCAATCAGTGATTTGTTCTTCCTCACTATAATGTCACCTTTTGCATAATGGCATATGCATGGCATCATGCTGTCACTTTTTGATTTTGGATTCTTTCACTTGGCATAATGCACTTAAGATCCGACCTTACTATTGCACGCTTCAGTGTGCCACTCCATTTTACTGCTGAGTAGTATTCCGTTGTATGGATGTACCACTGTTTGCTTACCCATTCCCCATTTGAGGGACATTTGGGTTCTTTCTAATATTTGGTGATTACATAAAAAAGCCACTGTAAACATTTACATATAAGCTGCTATGTGAGCACAGTTTTAATTACTTTTGGAAAAATATCTCTGTGTAGAATCTTTAATTATGTGGTAACGACATGCCTAACTTTGTAGGCACTCTTTCTTAAAGTGGTTATAACACTTTTCATTTCCACCAACCATGTACAAAGGTTTGGAGTTTTGGTTGCTCTGCATCTGCAGCACCAGTCAGAACTGTGGGGGGGTTTTTGGTTTGTTTTTCTGTTTCTTAGTCATTCTATTGGTATTTAGTGGTATCTCACTGTTTTACTTTGCATTTCTCTAATCACTAATGACATTGAGCATCTCTTCATGAGCTTATCTGCCATCCTGATATCCTTCCTGATAATGTGTGCAGAGAGATTATCCATTTTCTTCTTTAGAGTTTTTCTTTTCTTATCACTGAGTTTGAAAGTTCTATGGATACAAAATATTGATCAGAAATAGGATTTATAAGTACTATTTCCCAGTGCATAGCATGAATAAAATTATTCTTAGTATTTTTCTTATTTTTTCTTATTTATTTATTTATTATATCTCTTTTTTTCTTTTTTATGCCTATATTTGTTTATTTATTTTTTAATTTACATCCAAGTTAGTTAGCATATAGTGCAACAATTATTTCAGGAGTAGATTCCAGTGATACATCCCCTATGTATAACACCCAGTGTTTATCCCAACAAGTGTCTTCCTTAATGCCCCTTACCCATGTAGCCCATCCCTCCTCCCACAATCCCTCCAGCAACCCTCTGTTTGTTCTCTATATTTAAGAGTCTCTTATGTTTCTATATTATTTTTGCTGTTTCTATATTATTCTTCCTTCCCTTCCTTATGTTCATCTGTTTTATATCTTAAATTCCTCATATGAGTGAAGTCATATGATATTTGTCTTTCTCTGACTAATTTTGCTTAGCATAATTCCCTCTAGTTCCATCTATGTAGTCAAAAATGGCAACATTTCATTCTTTCTGATTGTTGAGCAATACTCCATTGTATACATATACCACATCTTCTTTATCCATTCATCTGTCGATGGACATTTGGGCTCTTTCCATATCTTGGCTATTGTTGATAGTGTTGCTATAAACATTGGGATGCATGTGCCCCTTCAAAACAGCACACCTGTATCCCTTGGATAAATACCTAGTAGTACAATTGCTGGGTCGTAAGGTAGTTCTATTTTTAACTTTTTGAGGAATCTCCATACTGTTTTCAGAGTGGCCACACCAGTTTGCATTCCCACCAGCAATGCAAAAGGGTTCCCCTTTCTTCACATCTTTGCAAAGTCTATCATTGCCTGAGTTGTTAATTTTAGCCGTTCTGACTGGAGTAAGGTGGTATCTCATTGTGGTTTTAATTTGTATTTCCCTGATGATGAGTGATGTTGACCATTTTTTCATATGTCTGTTCACCATCTGGATGTCTTCTTTAGAAAAGTGTCTTTTCATGTCTTTTGCCCATTACTTCACTGGGTTATTTCTTTTTTTGGGTGTTGAGTTTGACAAGTTCTTTATAGAATTTGGATACTAACCCTTTATCTGATATGTCATTTGAAAATATTTTCTCTCATCGCGCCGGTCGCCTTTTAGTTTTGCTGATTGTTTCCTTCACTGTGCAGAAACTTTTTATTTTGATGATGTCCCAATAGTTCATTTTTTGCTTTTGTTTCCCTTGCCTCTGGAGACTTATTGAGTAAAAAGTTGCTGTGGGCAAGATCAAAGAGGTTTTTGCCTGCTTTCTCCTCGAGGGTTTTGATGGCTTCCTGTCTTATGTTTAGGCCTTTCATCCATTTTGATTTTATTTTTGTGTATGGTGTAAGAAAGTGGTGCAAGTTCATTCTTCTGCATGTTGCTGTCCAGTTTCCCCAGCATCATTTGCTGAAGAGACTGTCTTTATTCCATTGGATATTCTCTCCTGCTTTGTCAAAGATTAGTTGGCTATATGTTTGGGGGTCCATTTCTGGGTTCTCTATTCTGTTCCATTGATCTGAGTGTCTGTTTTTGTGCCAGTGCCATACTGTTTTGAGGATTACAGCTTTGTAATACATCTTGAAATCTGGGATTGTGATGTCTCCAGCTTCAAGATTGCTTTGGCTATTCAGGGTCTTCTCAGGTTCCATACAAATTTTAGGATTGTTTATTCTAGCTCTTTGAAGAATGCTGGTGCTATTTTGATTGGGATTGTGTTGAATGTATAGATTGCTTTGGGTAGTATTGACATTTTAACAATATTTGTTCTTCCAATCCATGAGCATGGGATATTTTTCCATTTTTTGGTGTCTTCTTCAATTTCTTACATGAGCTTTCTATAGTTTTGAGTGTATAGATTTTTCACTTCTTTGGTTAGGTTTATTCCTAGGTATTTTATGGGTTTTGATACAATTGTAAATGGGATCAATTCCTTGATTTCTCTTTCTGCATTTCATTATCGGTGTATAGAAATGCAACCGATTTCTGTGCATTGATTTTATATCCTGCAACTTTGCTGAATTCATGAATCAGTTAAAGCTAATGGAATCTTTTGGGTTTTCCACATAGAGTAACATGTCATCTGCCAAGAGTGAAAGTTTGACTTCCTCCTTGCCAATTTGGATGCCTTTTATTTCTTTGTGTTTTCTGATTGCTGAGGCTTGGATTTCCAACACTATGTTGAATAACAGTGGTGAGAGTGGACATCCCTGTCATGTTTCTGACCTTAGGGGGAAAGCTCTCAGTCTTTACCCGTTGAGGATGATATTAGTGGTGGGTCTTTCATACATAGCTTTTATGATATTGAGGTATAATCCTTCTACCCCCACTTTCTTGAGGGTTTTATCAAGAAAGGATGCTGCATTTTGTCAAATGCTTTCTCCACATCTATTGAGAGGATTATGTGGTTCTTATCCTTTCTTTTTATTTATATGATGTATCATATTGGTTGATTTGCAGATATTGAACCAGCCCTGCATCCCAGGTATAAATATGTGATCACCCACCTGATCATGGTGAATAATTCTTTTAATGTATTGTTGAGTATCTTGTTGAGAATTTTTGCATCCATGTTCATCAGAGAAATTGGTCTGTAGTTCTGCTTTTTAGTGGGGTCTTTGTCTGGTTTTGGAGTCAAGGTGATGCTGGCCTCAAAGAATCAGTTTGGACGTTTTCTTTCCACTTCTATTTTTTGAGCAGCTTCAAAAGAATAGGTGTTAACTCTTCTTTAAATGTTTGGTAGAATTCCCTTGGAAAGCCATCTGGTCCTGGACTCTTGTTTTTTGGGAGATTTTTGATTACTTATTTGATTTTTTTACTGGTTATGGGTCTGTTCAAATTTTGTTCAAATTTTCTACTTCTTCCTGTTTCAGTTTTGGTAGTATATATGTTTCTAAGAATTTGTCCATTTTCTTCCAGATTGCCCAATTTATTGGTATATAATTGCTCATAATATTCTCTTACTATTGTTTGTATTTCTATGGTGTTTGTTGTGATCTCTTCTCTTTCATTCTTGATTTTATTTATTTAGGTCCTTTCCTTTTTCTTTTTGATCAAACTGGCTAGTGGTTTACCAATTTTGTTAATTCTTTCAAAGAACCAGCTCTTGGTTTCATTGATCTGTTCTACTTTTTTTTTTTTTATCTTGATAGCACTCATTTTTGCTCTAATCTTTATTATTTCCCATCTTCTACTGGTTTTGGGTTTATTTGCTGTTGTTTTTCCAGCTCTACAAAGTGTAAGGTTTGGTTGGGTATCTGCCATCTTTCTTCCTTCTTTAGGAAGGACTGGATTGCTATACTTCCCTCTTATGACCACCTTTGCTGTGTCCCAGAGGTTTTGGGCTGTAGCACTATCATTTTCATTAGCTTCCATGTATTTTTTAATTTCTTCTTTAATTTCTTGGTTAGCCCATTCATTCTTTAGTAGGATGTTCTTTAGTCTCCAAGTATTTGTTGTCTTTCCAATTTTTTTCTTGTGGTTGATTTTGAGTTTCATAGCATTATGGTCTGAAAATATGCATGGTGTGATCTCAATCTTTTTGTACTTGCTGAGGGCTGATTTGTGTTCCAGTATGGGATCTATTCTGGAGAATGTTCCATGTGCACTCAAGAAGAATGCGTATTCCACTGCTTTAGGATGAAATGTTCTGAATATATCTGTTAAATCCATCTGATCCAGTGGGATATTCAAAGCCATTGTGTCCTTGTTGATTTTCTACTTAGAAGATCTGTCAATTACTGTAAGTGGGGTATTGAAGTCCCCTACTATTATGGTATTATTATGAATGAGTTTCTTTATGTTTGTGATTAACTGATTTATGTATTTGGGTGCTCCCACATCGGGGCATGTTCACAACTGTTAGATCCTCTTAGTGGATAGACCCCTTAATTATGATACAATGCCTTTCTTCATTTCTTGTTACAGTTTTTATTTTAAAATCGAGATTGTCTTATATAAATATGGCTACTCAGCTTTTTTTGGTGACCATTAGCGTGATATATGGTTCTGCATTCCCTTACTTTCAATCTGAAGGTGACTTTAGGTCTAAAATGGGTCTCTTGTAAACAGCATATAGATGGATCTTGTTTTCTTATCTATTCTGTTACCCTATCTCTTTTGATTGAAGTGTTTAGTCCATTGACATTTAGAGAGAGTACTGAAAGATAACAATTTATTGCCATTGTGTTGCCTGTAGAGTTGGTATTTCTAGTGATATTATCTGGTCTTTTCTAGTCTTTGTTGCTTTTGGTCTTTTTTGTTTTGTTTCATCTTTTCCCCCTTCAAAGAGTCCCCTTAAAATTTCTTGCAGGGCTGGTTTAGTGGTCATGAACTCCTTTAGTTTATACAGTCCTAGTAGTACTGAAACCTTCTCCTTTCTCCTTTCTCCCTTTCTTGTTTAGTCAAGAAACTTCTCCTTTCTCCCTTTCTTGTTTAGTCTTGTGGGGGCTTCCACTCTTTCTCTTTCTCTCCAGCTACTTTTGGGGGGAGTGCTTTTCCTAGACTCTCCTCCCTTTATCTGTCCTTTCTCCATGAAAACAGCTATCCTCCACAGCTTCTCTCTCCCCCAGTCCACCTCTCTGCCCCATGTACCTGCTGAGTTCTGGGCTCAAGTTATACAGATTATTATGCTAATCCTCAGATCAATTTTCTAGGTGTGCAAAACGGTTTGGTGTTAGCTGCATTTCAGGGATGAGAGAAGCTGAGAACTTCCACATTGCCCTGCCATCTTGGCCTCTCACTATTTTCTTAGTATTTTTCAGAGAACAGAGGTTCTTATTGATAAAGTTCATTGTTAACTTTTTTCTTTTATAGATTCGGTTAAAGTTTATACACATATAAAGTGTGTATATTTAACAGAAATATACACAGTAAGAAATATATGTATATCTTTACATTTCTTTATCTTTTTCTCTCTCTTTCTCTCATTCACAGCAAGAGAGAACAAGAGAGAATTACTACAAAAATTAGCTCACACAGTTGTGGAGACTGGCTAAGTTATTTCAAAATATGTAGGACAGGCAGTTATGTAGATGATCATAAGCAGTTTTGAATCCACGGACATGGGTGACAGTAGTATTCCATGGGTAGAGTATCTTTTCTCCAATTGTTCATTGCTACCATATAGAAATCTGATTGATGTTTGTGTACTGACCTTATGTTCTGCAACCTTAATAAATTCACTTATTTGTTCTAGTAGGTTTTTGTAGTTCCACTGGGATTTTCTACAAAGACAGTCATGTTGCCTACAAATAGTGACCATTTTATTTCTTTCTTTTCAGTGTGCATACCTTCTGTTCCTTTTTCTTCATTTATTGCACTGGGTGGTACCTCAATTAAGAGGTAAATCAGAGCAGTTTGAATGTCCATCCTTGTGTTGTTGTTAATCTTATTTTTTGAATTCCCTTGCTCTTTGCCAATGTCAATGCCATAAGACAGGGCCTGAAGGTAGGGTTATTTCTTTGTATGAATCTTTGTTTGATCTCCAATGCCAATAATAATGCTCTAGTAATCAAATATTTGATGAAGAAATTATTGTATTGTTTTGTTTGCATTCTTTCTCTTGAGATAGTTTTAGTCCATGTTTTGGTATTTGAGACTAAAAACTCAAATTCTCATGCAGTGTCAAGTACTGAGGACTAGACCCCAGTCAGATGAGTTTAGGAGAAAGAGGGAGGATGATGTCCAGGCTGAAGAGCACAGGCACCCCAGAATCACTGTGTACTAATCAAGCACATCTTGATACCCCTAGAGGAAAGTGGCATGGTGCACACGTAGCCTTCTCAGGTTGACATGCACTCATTCAGGGATTTGGAGGAAGCACGCGGAGGGTGAAGGTTTCAGAGTGGGTGGCTATTCTCACTGACTTTTTTCCCCAGCGGGAATTTCTTGCAATTTTCATCTTACCCCAAGGGTACCTGTATAGGTGTCCTTAATATTTCTTTGTCCTTAATATTTCTGTAATGTAGGCTCATGGAGAGAAAGTTTAAAATTATCTTCCTCAACCCCTTTACTGCTGCATGAAGCTGCTGTGCCTAGCTAATCCCATTCACTTGCCACTCTTGCCTCTTCTCTGCTACGTCCCTTTCTCTTTCCTTTTTTCATTTGTCAAGTAAAAATTTTAACTACAGTAAATTTCAAATGGGTATACAGAAAATAGCATAGTGCCCCTCATATACCCTTTACACAACTTAAAAATATTAGCTGATGGCTCTCTCTCCTGGCCGATTCGGAGAGAAACCTCAGACTTGGTATATGTGGTAGATCTGTATTGTGTCACTTTAGCAAAACCGCTCCAATGCTTTCCAGAATTCTCTGCTCTGCAGAGCTCCAGGTTACTGTGGCCCACAAGAGACACACATTAGATTTGGAAGGTAGAGGAGAAGCTGCAGCCGTATTTATTTTATGTTTGGAGGGCCAGTTCAGATCATGAGGTGCTACTGCTGCTCAGGATGTTGTCACTTTTCTTCTGTCGTGCTGGCAGCTGGGCTTGCGTTCCCTTATGCTCGGCCAGACCCTCCTTCCACTTCTCCCATTTCTGGGCTGGGTGAGCGCCTAGCTGCCCATGAAGGAATCACCTTCTGCAGGGTACAGTGTCATTGAGACTGAAGGCTTGAATGTGGTGAGAGAGCAACATGGCCCTACAAGTTCTGATGTTGTCCTTCTTCACTCACTGTACATCCATGTTCCCTTCTCAACCACCCTTCTCGCTCTGAAGACTTCATTCTCTAGCACCAGCCACAGAAACAACGGCCTCACATAGGCTGTGTCATGTCATAAGGTCAAATGGAAGCAACACTTAAAATGAGCCTTCAAAAGTAATATGCTGAATGAGACAAATTATGGAAGATAGGGCAGGCTGGGCCCTTACTATTTTTATCTTCTAGTGGTCTGCTTCCCTGATTAAACCCCAAATGAGACATCTTTTCATTTATAAGTATCTGTATATGTAAAAATACAAATGAGAAAATTCTGTTAAATAACAAAACTGCTGGGTGCCTGGGTGGCTCAGTCACTTGAGCATCAGACTCTTGATTGCACCTCAGGTCATGACCATGGTTTGTAAGATTGAGCCCTATGTTGGGCTCTGTGCTAACAGTGTGGAGCCCACTGGGGATTCTCTCTCTCCCTTTCTCTGTCCCTCTTCCTCTCTCTCTCAAAATAAATAAACATTAATAAAAAAACAATTCCATGCCATTTTGTAGAACCAAACAAAAATAAAAATGATTTCTCTTGGGGTGCCTGGTTGGCTCAGTTGGTTAAGCGTCCAACTTCAGCTCAGGTCCTGATCTCACAGTTCCTGAGTTTGAGCCCTGGATGGGGCTCTGTGCTAACAGCACAGAGCCTGGTTTGGATCTTCTGTCTGCCCCTCCCCCCTCCTCTCTCTCTCTCTCTCTCTCTCTCTCTCAAAATAAATAAATAAACATAAAAAAAATGAATCCTCTCCAGTTCCTCTCCTGTCCCCCTCCCCACCCCCATTTTGAGAATATATCCTTTTACAGTTTCACCCAGAGAACTGATTTTGGGAAGAAATCCATGCTACTTTGGTCTCTTGCTAGCTCACTAAAATATATATCGTCTGATGAAATTTTGTTAGCATTTGATTGCTTTAAAGATTTCTATCTTCAATGAAAAATAAGAGGCCAGAGAGATTATAATAAGATACAGTATTACAAGTGATTTGTGAAAAGCATTCTTGATTTGCTCCTTTTAAGTCACTTTTCAATGTGTTTATTTCCTAATGATATTAGAAAGTTAAGGCATTAATGTGATGGTATGGGGTATATACCTACACTAGTATAGAAACAATTATGCTGATAACAATAACAACAACAACAAAGAAAACCCACCTCTTTTTAGAAACTCTAATGTATTCATATTGACTATGTTTCTTGATAGAAGTCTCTGGATACTGGTTGTCTACTAATCCTTGACTGTGAATTTATAAGCCCTAAAAAAATAGAATAGAATATGAACCTTTTGACTTAGCGATAGTGATTCTATTTGGCATTAGAAATGATTTTTGAGCAAACCAGATTATAATTACTAACTTGGTAATCAATTGATTATAGTTCATGGAAATTAGGGTAAGATTCCTCCAGAATCATAAACTGAAATAGAAATTTCCCTGGTATCTTTTTATTTTTATCAATACTAGTAATGCCAAACTGATACTTTCTGGCAAAACAAAGCAATAAAACAAAAAGGAAAGGAAGAAAAGAAAAGGGAGGGAAGAGAAGGAGAAGGAAGAGAAAAAAGCCCTTTTGGAGTCTGAAAGAGGTTTTACAGTCAGTACCTATAGTTGAAATAACAATCACAAAAGAACCAAGGATGAGATTAAGCAGCAGGTCAGAGATGGCATTAAGATTCCAGTAAGTACTTAACATATAAATCTTGCCCTGTCTGAAACACTCACATATATCAATAACAATAACAACAAGAACCTGCAGGTAAATTAACTTCTTTGTGATTTTACAAGACACACACACCCACTAACATAGCATATTTGCTTGTAAGCTGCCGGAAGTAGTTTTCTTTGTTTTATAACCAAAACTGGATGAATACCTTGAAATAATTTCCTCAAGGAGGATGAAAATATGTTTATATGGATTGATGTTGATGCTAGTAGTTAAAGACTTGACTCCTAAATCATCATGATATTTACACCATTTCTGTGTGACAAGGACAGCAAGGAGACTGCTCCACAGTCTTCGAGTTCCAGTATGGGACTATATTAGGGTGTTGTCTGAAATAAATAATTATTTATTTTTCACTGGAAGGGGAAAATAGAAACTTTCTGAGAAGCCTTTTCTGAGAAGCCTAGAAATTAAAATTAAGATCCCATAGGGCAACGTAAGATAATTATTTTCCTCCAATATCCATCCCTGATTAAATTTCTAGCCCTATTAAAATGTATGAAAAATTAGCCATCTTATTAATAATTATTTCAACTTGTTCCAGTTTTGAGTTAAACTGATTATGTATAATAATTTTTCCAGTTTTAAATTAGGAGAGTAACATCATCGCTGCTACTAAAAAGCAAACGAAATTCATTGAATCTCCTTATGTACCTGAACAGTTCCAAGCATATATCCTTAAAAAGGAAAGTATTCAAATTTTTTCCTCAAAGTTTTTTTATTTCTGTTTACTATAAACTTTTATAGAACTTAGATAATTTGGCTATATATTCTATTATTTGATTACTCATCAGAAGGATAATGTAAAGTTGATGTTTCAGTATTATTGAAACATAGCACATGTTCTTTAATAAATTAATGGACACAAACATGGTATGATTTTTAAGAGGACCTATGTATATATTTAATTTACCAATTAACTGTTACATAAAAGCATTACATAAAGTGTCATGATGTCAATGTAAATATCTCAAATCCATCTACTTATTAAATTCCTTCAGAAAGATTTTAATTATGTTAATTTATAACATCCAACATCCTTTTGAATTTATTCTAGTTCATTAATCTAAGGACATCCATATTATTAAATACAGGCATCAGCACTGCTCTTGCGGTAAAGTTATAAAGGAAAAAGCTATTGTGTACTTTCCATGGCTAAATAAAACTTATAGAGAACTGGGGATGACTTAATGTTTAGAGGTACATGTGGATAAATAAAAACAGAGTTTCTCTTATGCTTTGCATTATTTTTCACTCAAGTCTAGGGGAATTGCAGCCATCTGATTGAGATTCATTCGCAATACACTATAACAAGGGAAATAGAAAGTTTATTTGGAATGACTTTTCGTTCACAGTTTAATTTACTGTTGTTCACATTTGTATGTCTTCTCTAGCTCATGACATGTCCCTCCAGGTCTAAAGTAGGATCCCCGGGGAAAAGCAAAGTCAAAGAAGATAGATGTTAATGTTCATATTTGCAAATGGGTTGAATTCCCCCAGGGAGAAATGAAGATATACCAATCTTCAATAGTCCAGAGTGGGGTGCCAACATTATAGGGTATCAAGCATAGTTACACTATACTTTGAAAGCTAATAGCCACTGTAGAATTCTATTCACTGTAAGGATAAACTTTCTCCTGTAATATAACATAATGTAACATAACAGCATCACAGAGCATAGCATGCCAATCTATGATCCAAGTAACAGCCAAAGGAACTACTACTTATTTTATATATATATATATATATATATATATATATATATATATATATTTCCTAGATATACAAAATAATTCAACATTCCTAAAAATTTCAAATAGCTCCTAGTTTACAGCAGTTATTTTATTTATTTTTTTCTTAATTTTATTTTTTAAAAAATTATATAAAAATTAGTTAGCACATAGTGCAACAATGATTTCATGAGTAGATTCCTTAGTGCCCCTTCCCATTTAGCCCATCCCCCTCCCACAACCCCTCCTGTAAACCTCTGTTTGTTCTCCGTATTTAAGAGTCTCATGTTTTGTCCCCCTCCCTGTTTTTATATTATTTTTGGTTCCCTCCCCTTATGTTCATTTGTTTTGTCTCTAAAAGTCCTCATATGAGTGAAGTCATATGATATTTGTCTTTCTCTGACTAATTTCACTTAGCATAATGCCCTTCAGTTCCATCCATGTGGTTGCAAATGGCAAGATTTCATTCTTTTTGATTGCCCAGTAATACTCCATTGTATATATATACCACATCTTCTTTATCCATTCGTCCCTTGATGGACATTTGGGTTCTTTCCATACTTTGGCTATTGTTGATCATTACAGCAGTTATTGTAAATATTACATTTAAGTCTGACTGAAAAGTATAATTTTTGATTGCCCAATGCTTTCAAATACGAAGCATTGGCTAAGCCTGCCAGGTAATTTAAAAAAATACAAATGTAGTGTTTTCATTGTGCACAATGGGAACTTAAAAATCATTATATAATAATGATAAATTCTAACTAGATAATTCATATAAATTAGAGTTTTTGATCAACAAATTTTGGGGGTAAAGTGGGTATAGACTATCTCTTTATTAACAAGTTTATTCAAATAAAAATGTAGTGAAGGAATTCTATTATTTTTTAATTCATTCAAGTGTATATATTGATGTCCATGATTGGCAAGTAGTCTGTTAGGAGCTTGATATTATATTACGGTCAACAAATAATTAAAAATTGTAGTTTCTGCTTTCAGTGGAGTTTAGAGTGTAATGCAGTTTATTTACATACCATAATTAGTGGTCTCTGTGTGTGTGTATTGTTTCCCTTCCTTTTATCTAGAACAACCCCACCACCACCACCATATTATCACACTAAAGAGTATACCTTTTTTATTCCTCTTTCCTCATTTCTAAAGGATTTCAGAAAAGTGATGAGGGGCCAATTTAGGGTGACTAACTTCACTGCAAAAGACAAATAGTCACCTGTTCCCATCCTTTGACAAGAGGAAGCACTGTATCCGTTGCATGGGTGGCAGAACCTTTAAAGGGCCGTTTCTCTACTGATTTACTTACTACAGCCTAGGATCCAAACACAGTTTGGATATTTGACTGAGCATTACTAGCTCAGAAAAGTTAATTGTATCTTGCAGAAAGAAACTCAGATCATCATAGATCATTAATTATTTCTATGAAAAACGTTAATATAAAAATAATAACAATAGGGGTGCCTGGGTGGCTCAGTCGATTAAGCGTCCGACATCAGCTCAGGTCATGATCTCATGGTTCTTGAGTTCGAGCCCTGCCTGGGACTCTGTGCTGACCTCTCAGAGCCTGAAACCTGCTTCAGATTCACTGTCTCCCTCTCTCTCTGCCCCTCCCCTACTCATGCTCTGACTCTCTCTCTCTCTCTCTCTCTCTCTCTCTCACTCTCTTGTCTCTCAAAAAGAAACGTTAAAGAAAAAAAAATTTAAAATACAATAACAATAGAAACCTTTTATACTCAATCTCTACTTGTCTAATTTGCTAGATTAAACAAAACTTTCACTTCCTTGAGATGTAAAACAGAGTATCTCAGTATACTGACTTAAGTCTGCAGAACAGTATGTAGGTATGGCTCCTAGACCTCCTCTAAGACTCTCATTCTAGAACCACCTGATGACCAGTGTGCTGATAAGAGTCAGTTTGTTCCCAAACTGATTTGTGCTGGTTAGATTTCATAATTATAAAATTTCATTAAGTATTATGTAAGTAATAAAAAGGAGTTATTTTTATAAAAATCAAGAAAAATTTATTGGAAACATTGGATAATGCAAATAACTAAAAAAAAAAAAAAAAGATTAGAGGTATATGAGACATATGTAAAAGAATAGGAAATGAGTGTTAAATTCCAGACAGATTCTGCACTAAGCTTGCTTCTTACGTGGCTCCCCATTAAAGGAAGCCAAACTTGAATTCATAGATGATGAATTATGGTTTTATTTTATGCTGGAAAAATAACACCAATAAACAATCAGAAATCACATATGAAAAAGGCCTTGGTCCTATGTCAAAAATTTGGCTAATGAATGTGAATTTATTTAAGTTAAAATAATGTGTTTAGGAAATGTAGGTATATAGGTTTTAAATTATCACTGCTTTTACCACATAGTTTCAAATATATATACATATATTTGAAAAATATATATATATATATTTGAAATATATATATAATCATTGAGAGTTTCAAATAAAATTGTTTCAATGAGACAGTCTGAACTAATTTGAATAGTAAAAGCAGTGAATACTTGGATTAGAAATGCTAAGTAGCTACGGTGAATAAATACTCCTGTTTTAGAATTCAACCTTTATGGCTTTATGAGTTATTTGAATCAAAAGGAATTTTCTGTGTCCAAATAAGAGCTTAAAACAAAACAAAATAAATGAAGAAATATGCCATCAAGAAAATGAATTTTCTACATTTCCATCTCAAGAAAGGAAGTCTTGGTAGGTAATTTTAGGGGCGCCTGGGTTGCTCAGTTGGTTAAGCACCTAACTCTATTTGGGCTCATGTCATGATCTAACAGTTTGTGGGATTTAGCCTCATGTTGGGCTTTGCACTGACAGCATGGAGCCTGCTTGGGATTCTCTTCCTCCCTTTCTCTCTGCCCTCCCCAGCTTGTGCACTCTCTCTTTCTCAAAACAAATAAATGTCATAAAAAGAAGATAATTAAAAAAAAAATCTTCTAGAAAACGGACAGTATGAAAGGAAGTTTTTTAGAGTTTGGAAATAGAGTCATCCGAGGAAGGAATATATTTGTGGTGCCTGCTGCTATACAATATTGGAGAATCTAAGGAAAGTAATACAAAATTATAAATTCTAAATTATATATGAAAATGAATATTTATTTTGAGTAGGAAAAGGAATCAGTACATATATATTTTCAAAGTTGACAAATATCACAAGCATTATATCATACAGAGAAAGAACATTTAGTAACTATTTGACACTCCTCCACATTACCATTTCCCCTTGCATTTGTATGCAATGCTATTTATATTTCTTTCCTTTTTTTATTGCTATTTATAGTTTCAAATAAGAATTAAAAAGTATTTTCTAGGGGACAATGGAAAGAATGTCTTGCTTCTTGTCTGATCAAAATTTGATCTTTAGGAAGATTTCTTTAAGTTTCATCATTTGTTATTGGTAATGCCATGTAAAATTTTTAGAACTGTAAACATTTGGAAAACTTGTATCAAATTGTTTTCATATAAGAACTCTGAGATTCAGAACCATTTTGCTGTATCAATAACAGTTTTGCAGGTCTCTTAGCGTCAGACAAAGATGGATCTGAAATGTTGAGATCTGGAAAAATATGTGACTGCTCATATAGTCACACAGTTGTGCTTGCTGTTTGCAGCATTGTCACAAATGTTTGCTTTAGAATTGTAGGAATTCAGATAAATTTTATTTTCTACAATTCCCATCCAACAACAAAAAAATAAGGATATGTTTATAATTGCTTAAAATTGGCCTTTGGGTGCTTGTTTTGACAACACGTTGTACTAAAAATTAGAACGATATGGAGAGGATTAGCATGGTCTCTGTGCAAAGATGACACACAAATCTGTGAAGTGTTCCATCTTTTTATCACTAGGTGATATATGGAATTATTGAATCACCATATTGTACACCTGAAATTAATATAACACTGTATGTTAACTATACTGGAATTAAAATCTTAAGAAGCCAAAAATAAAAAATAAAAAATAAAAATAAAATCGGCCTTTGGAAGTGTACCAGGCAATAGATTGCCCTGATACTCAAGCTTCATTAGATTCAATCACTGAAACCCAGCTCTCAAAGTCAATCATTTACAGATAGTGAGGGAAGGAAGTAGGTTCAGATGAAGAGCATCCAAAGAAACCTCATGTTTTACCAATGAAATATTAACTCATGCTGTTTGCCCAAGGTTGATGGCAATGACTACGACTTTCTTACATTCTGTAGACGAAGCACAATTTAAAAAAAAAAAATTTTTTTTTAACGTTTATTTATTTTTGACACAGAGAGAGACAGAGCATGAACGGGAGAGGGTCAGAGAAAGGGAGACACAGAACTGATACAGGCTTCAGGCTCTGAGCTGTCAGCACAGAGCCCGACACGGGGCTCGAACTCACAGACCGCGAGATCATGACCTGAGCCGAAGTCGGCCGCTTAACCGACTGAGCCACCCAGGCGCCCCTGAAGCACAATTATTTACTGATTGTTTCATTTGATGACAATTATAATTCTCCTTAAAGTCACACAGTGCTTTTTTGATTTTTGTGGGATTTATGCATATCATCTCATCTGGTTTTGCTTTGTTGCTACATCCTTTTCAGGGATGTGGAGTAATGCAGTGAAGTGACCCACCTAAAGTCCTGTGTTTTTTAAAGCAGGGTTTCAAACCAAAACTTTGCAACACAAATCCGGTGTTTGCTCTAGGCCATACTGAGTCCTTTTCTGTACAATATTAATGACATCATGACATTTAAACGCATTCTTAAGTGTTCTGGCATATTAGGCAAGTTAATGTTACCTGATGTCACAAGTAATCTCAACTCTCCATAATTACAATAAATGCGTATTTCCTACTCCAGTGTTTTAAAGTACAATGTGAATATTTTTAATAGGATGGCTTTCAGGGGTGGCTCTGTTGCAAACATTTCCAGAAGGACCCAGGCTTCTTCTGTCTTGTGGTGCTGTCACCTTCCATCTACAGTCTCTGATCGTGCTGCAGAATGGGAAGACAACATGACGTATTAATCCTCATGACATGTGTAGCTGCTGTCACATGACACAATATTAGTAATGTGGCTGCAACTATGTGGAGTGAAACAGGGAAATACATTCCCTGGCTTGACAGCAACTTCCCATCCAGAGAATAAACAAAGAAAAAAATGGTTTATTAAAAAAATAGTTATTGTAGTCAAGTTTTTGAATAGGTAAATGCTATGAGAAAGGGAAGAGACAAAATTATACTTTATTTTCTTCTTGGCCATCACTCTAAAACTCTACTTTTTAAGCTTACAACATGAAGAAAGATTCTCAGAATGTAAGAATAAAGAGATATTCAAAGGACAGATTAAAAAATATAATTCTTTATATTTTTCCATAACTAGTGAAGACATTTGTGGTTTGAAACCTGAGATATAAATTATGAGTTCTACTATAATGGGTATTCTATTTCTTTAGAGACTTTTTACAAAAATGTTTATTTATTATCGAGAGAGAGAGAGAGAGAGAGAGGGAGCAGGGGAGGGGCCAAGAGAGAGGAAGACCGAATCCCAAGTAGCCACCATGCTGTCAGTGCAGAGCCAGATGCAGGGCTCAAACTCACGCACCATGAGATCATGACCTGAGCTGAAACCAAGAGTCAGATGCTTCACCGACTGAGCCACCCAGGCACCCCTATGATGGCTATTCTAACTTTAAGTCATGCATTTGTAGAAACATACTTTTTCTTTCATTTTATTCAAGGTTTTTTGTTTGTTCATTTTACATTTTGGGGGCACGTGATATGTCAGAATCCCCTGTAGGCATTGAATCTCTTTCAAGGAACTCGCAATTTAGTAGGAAATAAGCCACACGCATAGATGCAAATACAATGTGCACAATGAGCTACCCCATGAAAGAGATATACACAGAATACTTTGGAAGTCTGGGCAGGGGCACGTGAAGGGTGAAGGGGAGTTGACAAACTGTGGTGATGATGAGACAGGCTTGGCCATTTTAATCAAGGGCGTTTTCAAGTACTAACAAGTAGGAAAACATAAGTTTGCTGACATGGTAACAAGCTACTTTTCTCCATTTTCTTGAGAAATAATTGACATTTGTTACCGTACAAATTAAACATACAACATGGTGGTCTGACTTATATATACAGTGAAATGGCTACCCCAATAGGTTCAGCTAGCACCCGTTTTCCCCATACAGATGTAATAAAAAGAAAAGAAAAGAGAATAAAGGAAAAAGTATTCTTCTTGTGATGAGAATGCTTGGAATTCACTCTCTTGACAACTTTCCTATATATCATACAGTAATATTAACTAGAGTCATCACATTGTACATTACATCTCTGGCACTTATTTATCTTGTAACTAGAAGTTTGTACCTTTTAAGCCCCTTCCTCTACTTCCCCCTCCCCCTGCTCAGCCTCTGGTAAGAAGTCTGATCTCTTTTCCTATGAAGGTTTTGGTTTTTTAGATTTCACAAAAAACTATTTCTTGATAAAACAAATCACTAGTAATTCTTAATCTGTAAAAGTCCATCTTTCTGGAGAAAAAGATTTAGATGATATGTAGAATAGAAAGTAGGGGGAAAAACATCTTGCGTTGATAAATGTAGAAATTATGTTTGTATCACAAAGATCTTAAAGATAGGTTTACTAGTTTTGTGAACTATTATCACCTTCTCATTGTCTAATATGTGGAAATATTTCAAAATTTTAAAAAGTCAGTATTTAAGATGATGGACAGTTAGCGTGGCAAAACCTAAAATTTGACTGTTCTTTCTTGTCCCTTGCAAGTGTCATTAGAGTTTCTAAGATTGTGGCATCAGTATTCAGGTTTATCACCTGTGCCTCATAAAAAACAAACAAGAATACTTAGGAATAGTTTGGTAGATGGTAGTATTCGATCAGAGTAAAACAAAATGAGAAAGATCCAGGATAAAGGATTAAGTGTGCTGAAACTCCTTGGTTGACTTCTTAACAAGGTTTTTTGTCCTCAGTAGGGTTAATGAATTAATCATATAAAGAAAACTACACATTAAGCTGCACATAAATGAGCTTGGCCAAATGCAAAGCCATCTACTTCTGGCACCTGCCTTATTTCTGACCCCTTTTCCATGTCCTGCTGTGCTAGACTTGCTGAACTGCACAGGCTTCCAGGCTCAGCCCGTGCTGTTTCCTTCCTCTTGTCTGCGTTCAAGTTGTTCCCAGTCTGGAAAAACCCTCACTTACCCTCTGCTTCCTTTGCATCTTGAACTCCCTCTCAAGAGCCAGATCGCACATTGTTTTCTGCCCCTGATTCGACTTCCCTCCTGCTCATTAATTAAATAATTGCTGAGCACCTGCTAGACTTCAAGAGGTGTGTAAGGTGCCAAGGGTCCAATTGCTAATAAGACAGGTGTGTTCTGCTTCCCGGAATGTGGGATCTTGTGGGGGATACTCCTGGTGGCCCACGCCACCGTGAGCTCACTCTTTCTAGGCATTCTTCTGAGGGATTTGCCATAAATTCGCTGGTTTAATCCTCACAGCAACCCCATGAAGTGGGCACCATTCTCTTTTGCATATAATGCATGAGGAAACAACAACATTGCAAGCTGCTACCTGGACACTGTCAGACCCAGGTAGGCCTACCCCTTAAGGAACCCTGGGTCTCTTCATTTCCCAGGGACTTGTTTCACATTTGCTGAATGTCAGGTCCCTTGGATTCTTCTGCTCTTGACCCCTGACACGACGTCAAGCTTCTCATTTTGCTTATAGTGAACCTAGTGAGTGTGCAGCTCCAGCCACCCTGTCCCCGTAGCCAGTCATGCAGGGCTCTCACCACATCACTCTTCCTGTCACACTGTACTTCAGGTATGGGCCCCCTGTCTTCCTGTAACACTATAGAAATGAGACAGGGAGTTTTTTTCAATATTTATTTATTTTTGAGGGAGAGAGTGAGAGAACGTGTGTGAGCGGGGAAGGAACAGAGAGAGAGGGAGAGAAAGAGAATCCCAAGCAGCCTCCACACAGATATGGGGCTCGAACTCAGAAACCGAGAGATCATGACCTGAGCCGAAATCAGATGCTTAATGACTGAGCCACCCAGGCACCCCGGCAGTGATTTTTAATGAGCTCTTCAACAAGTATTTATGGAGGCTGGAGTACTGAAGGCTGGACATCATTCTAGGTGTCACAGATATAGTGGTGAAAAGACAAACAAGTCTTACTTTGTAGAATATGTCCTGGGAGGAAGATTAAAACCAAACCCTTTTGTACCTCATTGCTCCAGGTGAAGTTGTCAATACTGAGTCAAAAACAGAAGTTCTCCAGATTGGACCTAGAATAGTAATAAAAACTAACATTTCTTCTGTGTTTATAATGAGCCTGTCTTTTTTCCAAGACATGTATATTTATTCGTTTAATAATCCCTCAAGGTAGGGACCATTGTCATTCCATTTTTAAAGATTAGGGAACTGAGGTTCAGAGTGGTTTGAAGCCATGTGGCTAGTAGGAAGGTAGGACTTCAGATTCTCTCTCAGACATTGTGCCCAGATCCTGTGTGCCTGGCAAATATCTTTGAAAGCAACAAGAGGAGAGAAGAGGTGAGCTGTGTTGAAGAGAGGGGCCAGAATGATCCCCCTTACACAGAGAAGGGGAGATAGCTTTGCAGGCAGACAAGACCTGCCCCCTTCTCTCTGGGGGTGCCCTGGGAAATTGATAGCAGCTCAGAAAGAAAGTGTGCTGAAGGAGACTGAACTTTGCACAGCTTTTTAGCATTGACTAAAATTCTCATTTGCCCCGCATGGCACAGAGACAGAAAGCCATCAGACTAAAAGGGTCCTCATGACCTTGAAACCATGAAGTTGTCAGCTATGAACACGGAGGCTTAAGTTATGGACCATCCCCATTTCAAGTCACCAATGGGCTTCAGTATGATCCTTCCATGGGGAGAAAGTCCTAAAAATGTTTGTACTTAAATTTCCTACCAGCCCAATAAAATAAAGCCCAGAATAAGATTCACCTTCATTAAAGGAAATGAAGACATGGACATATCTTACATGTTTGAGTTTATGGTTTGAGATTCATAACTCTTATACAACAAGTATTGATGAAGTGCAGATCAGGATCAAGGGCTGTGCTACACGCAGGATGCACAGCAGTAAGTAATAAGGTCTGACTTAGTGAAGTCTACAGTTAAGTGGACAAAAATGGTATTGAATAAACAAATACAAAATTTTAAAAATACAAATTTTGGTAAGTTTTATGAGAATCTAGGACACTATTAAAGGGGATAACACGATACATTGGGCTTAGGTTAGGGACAGCATTTCCAGAGGATGAACATCAGTTACTCAAGCATGGGGTGGGGAAGAAAGATTCTGAGCACAGAGAATAGTACAAGCAAAGAGTAAGAAACACCCAAACGATTGAAAAGGGAGCCAGATGCCTGAGCATAGCAAGGGAGAAGGAAAGTACCATGCGAGTTAGAGCTGAAGACACAGGAAGTAGCCAGAAACTGAAGAACCTTGTTAAAGATTTATAGTTTACCCTTATCTGAAATGGTAAAGTACTGAGGGCTTTATAAAATGGAAGGAACACATTTAGATTTAATTTTTAAGAAATATCATTAGGGCACCTGGGTGGCTCTGTTGGTTAAGTGTATGACTCTTGATTTAGGCTCAGGTTATAATCCCAGGGTTCTGGGATTGGGCCTTGTGTCTGGCTCCACTCTGAGTGTGGAGCCTTCTTGGGATTATCTCTCTCCCTCTCCCTCTGTCTCTCACTCCACTCGCTCTTTCTCTTTCTCAAAAAAAAAAAATATCATTGGAATAGAGAGTGGAAATGGTGAGACCAATCGAGAAATCATTTCCATAGTGGCAGAAAGAGATACAGGCGGTGTGCACCGGGGACGGTGGTAATAGAAAGAGAACTGGGTACCCTAGACATTGATTTTGGAGTAAAACTGAAAGGATTAAGGGAAGTAGGAGGTAGACAAGGTGATGGAAAAGAAAGTATCAAAGAGATACCCAGATATATAATGTAGACAACTGGGACAATGGAAATGACATTTACTGAGGTAGAATAAAAACAGGTTTAAGGAAAAACCAAGAATTCAGAGGTGGACATGCTAGTTTTAAAAATATGCATGCAATGCAAGAAGGCATTTATCATGCTGACCAGCTGGGTAATTCTGCTATGTTAAGGTAAAACCTACAATTAACTTATATACATCACATAGATCTTTTGCTCTTTGTCTAAAGTAGGAGGAATTTGAAGGCCAACCTCATGCCTGCTGATTCTATCTTGTGGTATTGATATAAGCAACTGGAATGAATACATGTCAAATCCAAAAAGCTTCTGAAAAGTCCTAGAAAGGAAGATCTGCATCTGCAGAATCATGTGTACATGAGTCAGCAGCATTTTATTTTATTTTATTTTAAATTCTTTTTAATATTTATTTTTGAGAGACAGAGTGAGACAAAGTGAGACTGGGGGAGGGGCAGAGAGAGAGGGAGACACAGGAACAGAAGCAGGCTCCAGGCTCTGAGCTGTCAGCACAGAGCCCAATGCGGGGCTCGAACTCACAGACTGTGAGATCATGACCTGAGCTGAAGTAGGACACTCCACTGACTGAGCCACCCAGGCACCCCATCCTTTTTTTTTTTTTTTATATTTATGAGTCAGCAGTATTTTAATTGTTTAATTGCCCTACTCATCAGCCCAAGATAGATTTTTAAGTCTAAGCCTTAAAATAAGAATAATTTACAGTTGTTTTTAGAAAAAGAAATAAAAGTGTCCACCATTTGATCATCTGTCCCTAATCTGCCTCACCTTCAAAGCCATAAAATAAGAAAGAACATAAATTAAAAGTTTCCAAATAAATATTCACAGAATGGTGATTCATGCATAAATTTATTTGAATATAAAGCTCCAAGCTGGTTTCCCTCCCAATGTTTAGAATTAATAGGAGCTAGAGGTAGGTCAGCTCCCTTGGGAATGACCAGTAATGTTTTCTTCTATGTTACAATCTCAAATGCCATCTTCATTTAGTTATAAGGATTCTTCTTCCATTTTATGTATTTGCTCTCCTATTTTTATCTCCTTGATCTTAAACTGAATGCTGTGACCAAGTGAGAACTCTAGTTTCCTGTCTTTTGTTATCCCACACCATTTCTGTAACCTAATCAAAATGTGCTATTTTTTCCCAAGACATTGCCATATTTTTCTCTCATCATGACACTTAATTTGAAGGTGGCAGACTGGAAGATGCACTGTCCTGTGACAAATTTGTAAGCCACGAATTGATCTCTGCTCCACACACAGCAATATGCAAGCGTGGTATCTTGCAACTTATCATAAATCATGTTTTACTTCCTTGCTCATAGACTTTGTGAGAGCTGAATGCAATGTGGAGATGGATGGGGGTCAGTTCCTCACTGTCAGCCATAGCGGCTGGTAATTTATAGATAAGATATAACACCTGTGAGTTATGATGTCTTTTGTTTGCTTGAGTTATCCTGTGCTGAGCACTGCAATGCCTACATCATAATGTTTGAGGGTTTCCTATCATGTATTAAAAACAAACAAACAGACAAACAAAAAAACCAAAACCCCAAACCTCCACAACAACAACAACACCACCACCAACAACAACAACACAAACATAAGTCAAGGAAGCATGGCATTATACCCATGAGCTATTAGATTTATCCAATCAAAACGCCATTTCATCTTTTGGCATGATGCCCTAGGACTGATGCACAAGGAGGCTGCAGGTGTAATGACTACAAGTATGGCTGCTTGAACTAAGTCAAATTCTTCATTTCATAATCATTAAAAGAACTGCAAGGAACTTCATCACAAGTCTTCCACAGATGGAATAGTTCTCCACGTCCCCTAGAGATACAAACACACACACACACACACACACACACACACACACACACACAAATAATAAGAAAGAAAGAAAATACTGGCAGGAGGTACTGTGTCCATGTTGTTATGAAAATGTAATTTTTAAAAGTAAACATAAGCAACTGATTAAGAGAGATGGAAGGAAAAAGTATCTTTGTTCTATGAAACATCCCAACTGCCGGTTTATTCTCATCACATCATTTTAATTTGCAGAAGAAAGTACAGTCTGAAGTGTACTGACATTATCATTAATTAATATTAATTGGGTCTTACATAGTCTCCCAAGTGTTCCAGTTCTACCCTGATTGTAAGTTAAGCACTTTTTACATTCTTTATAATCATTAATAGTAGTATGGCAATGTGTATCACTGATCTAAGCAATGAAATGCAAATCGGCCACATCAATTTGGAGATGATGGATTATGTAGTAGTACGGGGGATCAATTGTTTATGAGTGATAGCAGAAAGAAGCGGCAATATGCCATAAACAAATGTTAGCAGCTCTTATTCCCACCCATGTAAGCATCCTCCCCTGGCAAATGCAGCTATGTCTTTCTTTCTGTTTTCATCATACCTGACACACGCATTCACTTTATCATACTAAGAGAAAGTTGTTGGTTTATACATTTGCTTTTCTACTGATACCAGTTTGGAAAGAATTAGGAACAGTCGAGGTAAGAACACTATATATATATAAACTTAAGTTATATATATATATATATAATTATGTTATATATATATTTTAATCTTATTCTTTAGAGTATAACTGAAGACTTTCATACAGTAGGCACTCAATTTTTAAGCAAATAAGAGAACAAATGAATGGAATTGGAAAACAAAAAGAAAAAGGGAAATAGAAGTATATACCTTATATGTTAATGTATAAGTCTATGAAAATGAGTATTAGTTTTCCCAGTTTTGTATAATTTAATACATTCAAAATAGAAACCACATAATGTGTTACATGGATGCCTAAAAAAGTATATGTATATATGCATATATATATATACACTTGTTTTATATATATGTTATACTATATATATATATATTCTGCATTCAAAATGCATATGTTATAAGCTATCAAAGTCAAATATGCTTCCAAAATATATGCTTAAATAGGGAAGTCTGCTAATATATGGAAACAACATGTACATAGTATTAATCACATCTCCTTGGAAACTTTTCATTTGAAAAATCCCAAGTAATCCAAATATCCAAAAAAGTATTGCAAATTCCCTGGATAGGGATTTATTTTTAGGAAAAAACTGCCATAGTTTATATGGGATAAATATGATGAGCTATATTTCTATTTGTTGTTTATTCCTATATTTTATTATCCAAAAAGACATATATGCAGAATAAGTATACTATATCTGATATTGTTTTATTTCAACAGTCGTGTTCTTAATTATAATTACAATAGCAATAACAAAAAATCAAATATAGATTTCCTCGTCTTAAATCACTACACAATAGCCTGATATTTTAATCTAATTACATACTTTATTATTTTTATTATTTCAGTGTATATAAAGGGAAAAAATGGAGGTGTGTAGACAAGAATGATTAGGCTGGTATACTCTTAGTGTGTAAATCTGTTAAAATGCAGGCACTGTGATATTTTCTAAATGAAGTTAATTAAAGTCTTAAGAATTAGCTTATAGAGCTAACCATATATACCATAAAAATGACAACCACTGGCAAGCTTTTATTTCTTTTTTCCATTTCTGGGCCACTTCAGGCTACTTTCCATTTTGGGAATTCCTGGATCCTAAGACACACACTTAGTGATTTCCCAGAACTTAACCTACTGTATAAAGGCATAAAATTATGAGAAATAAGAATGAGAATAAGAAAAGGCAGTAATTTTAAAAAGTAATGATGAGTCTATCTACAAAACATAATATTTCATGGAGTTCAAAGTCATGGTAAAATTCTAGAATGAATTTTTATAATATGGCTTTTGAGCTTTCAGAAAGCAAATGGTAATCATTTGGATATAGGATGGATGGCTAAGATGAAGTAATACTGAATTATCAAAAGTTTCTAAAAATAGTACTCTTGACCAGGAATATTTGGAAAATGCTATAAGCATAGTATATCTGAAATTTGATAAGAAATGTAACATAGAGGGGCGCCTGGGTGGCTCAGTTGGTTAAGCAGCTGACTTCAGCTCAGGTCATGACCTCACGGTCTGTGAGTTTGAGCCCAACGTTGGGCTCTGTGCTGATAGCTCAGAGCCTCGAGCCTGCTTCCAATTCTGTGTCTCCCTCTCTTTCTACCCTTCCCCTGCTTGCTCTGTGTCTTTCTCTCTCTCAAAAATAATAAACATTAAAAAAAAGAAATGTGACGTAGATATTTTTATGTTTATTTATTTTGAGAGAGAGAGAGAGACAGAGGCAGAGAGAGAGAGAGAGAGAGAGAGAGAGAGAGAGAGAGAATCCCAAGCAGGCTCCCTGCTGTGGGCACAGAGCCTGATGCAGAGCTCTCCCACGAACCATGAGATCATGACCTGAGCTGAAATCAAGAGTCAGATGCTTAACTGACTGAGCCACCCACGCACCCCAATGGCATAGATATTTTTGATGGTCTTTTGGGCATGATAATAAAATGTGGACTAGATGGGTACCCAAGTGAATTTATAACTAACTGAAAGACAATATTACATGAAAGTAAATAAAAATAAATATGTTTACCGATGGTTCATTATTATCCTGGACAAATATCTGGGTAGCCTGCTGCAGACCTGTATCCACAGCCTTTTTGCACTTACTATTTCAAGGCATGATAATCAAAAGAAGACATGGAAACACCAAAATAAAAAGCTTGTTCACAGCAAAGGAAACTATTAAACAAAACAAAAAAGGAACCTACTGAATGGGAGAAGATATTTGCAAATGATGTATCTGACAAGGGGTTAATGTTCAAAATATATAAAGAACTTATACATCTTATATATCTGATGAAAAAATGGACTGAAGACCTGAATAGACCTTTTTTCCAAAGGAGACATACAAATGGTCAACAGACACATGAAAAGATGCTCAATATCACTAATCATTACAGAAATGCAAATTAAAACTACAGTGAGATAACACCTTACACCTGTCAGAATGGCTAAAATAAAAAACACAAGAAATAATGAGGGTCAGAGATGATGCGGAGAAGGAATCCTTGTGTACTGTTGGTGGGAATGCAGACTGGTGTAGCCACGGTGGAAAACAGTATGGAGCTTCCTTAAAAATCTAAAAATAGAATTGCCATATCATCCAGTAATTCCACTGTGGGGTATTTACTCAAAGAAAATGAAAATATCAATTTGAAAAGATATATGCATACCTATGTTTACTGCAGCATTATTTACAAAAGTCAAGATATGAAAACAACCCAAGTATCTCCATCCATCGATGAAAAAAGAAGTGGTATATATTCATATATATAAATATATATGTACATATATATCTTTTTATATATATAAATATATATGTACATATATATTTATATATATAAAGAAATATGTACATATATATTTATGATCATGATCACATATTTAGGTCACCTATATTTAGGTCATGATCTCATGGTTCCTGAGTTTGAGCTCTGCGTTGGGCATGGGGCTGTGCCCTGACAGTAAGGAGCTGGCTTGGGATTCTCTCTCTCTTTGCTCCCCCGCCTCTTTCTGCTCACATGCACAAGTACTCTCTCGCTCGCTCTCTCTCTCTCTCTCAAAATAAATAAATAAACTTAAAAAAAAAAAAAGAATCAGGCCTTGCCATTTGCAACAACATAAATGGACCTACAGAGTATAATGCTAAGTGAAATAAATCAAAGACAAATAGCCACATGATTTCACTTATATGTGGAATTTAAGATACAAAAAACAAAGACAAAAACAGACTCTTAAATACAGAATACAAACTGAGGGGAGGTGGGTGGGGGAGGGTTGAAATAGATAAAGGGGATTAAGAGTACATTTATCTTGATGAGCAATGTATAATACATAGAATTATTGAATCATTATATTCATACGTGAAACTACTATAACACTATGTTAATTATACTTGAACACAATTTTTTTAATTAAAGAAAACAAAACATTGAAAAAAAAGATGAAACCAATCTAATGAAATAAAAATAGGATATACACAAAAACAGAGTTGGGTGAATGTAATTTAAGAGTAATACTGTGAAAAATACTTGCATTTTCATACACTTACATACATTTTCATTCTTTTCCAATTTAGGTGCAGAGTTGTTCTTTTTTTCCCCCTTAAACACTTACTTAAGAATAGACCATCTGTTTTCTTGAACTGGCAGTGTTGTAGAAAGGTTAGAGCAAATAGCATCAGCTTCTAGTGTAGCTGACTTTGCGTGAGATTTTTGAACTAGAAAAAATAAAGTGTCATGTGTTTGTACCATTTGGGGAAAGAAGAAAATGTCAAATTCAGATATTTAATCATCCTGGATGATTGTGACTATTCAGGGTTGTGACTATTCTTCCATAATTCAAATGTGACTTCTCTTTTAAATATTATTCTTAATATACACAGTGAGTTTTCATTAAGATAAAATAAAAAGAAAAGAAAACCTTTTCAAGTCAGAGATTTAAGGTAAATTAGATACAAACATTATATTAATAGCTGTATGTACTTATATATTGATGAAACCCTCATAATTACATTGATTCATTAAGGAGAAATAAATAGATTCAGTAGAGTTACATACATTTCTGAAATTAAGTAGAAAGCAAATGTAGTAAAAAATGTTACCTGAAAGTGAGACCAAATCTTTTGCAGTAAACTACTTTTAATGGCTACTCATATTTCATTTTGAAAAAAGAAAATATTACCACATCTTAAATATAGTAAGTTCTAGGAAAATTTAATGAGAAAGAGTAAGTAATATTCAACAAAACTATAAAACCAATGATGTATAAAAACCATGGTGCATAAAATCGTAACACAGATTTTTATTCCTTTTGGTAAAATGCAGTTAAACGAAGAACTATCACATTAAGTTGGATTGGCATTGCCTGCAGGCTTTTCTTTCTTGAGTCAGAGGTTAAAGAAAGAAGTATATTAAGAATTCAAAATTGATTCTGAAGCCAAAAAGCTAGTGTCTCTCAGTAGTATTGACACAATTTGGTCATGTGGGCTGGGTGAAACTTGATTTGACAAAAAAGAGTTATGATTGGTCCAAACCTACATGATTTAGGCAGTAAAAGGTAATGCTAGGGTTTTCAAACATTTCTGATGAATAAAGTTTGAGGGGTGCCTGGGTGGCTCAGTCGGTTGAGCCACTGACTTTGGCTTGGGTCATGATCTCACGGTTTGTGAGTTCGGGCCCCGCATTGGGCTCTGTGCTGACAGCTCAGAGCCTGGAGCCTGCTTCAGATTCTGTGTCTCCCTCTCTCTCTGCTCCTCCCCATGCATGCTCTGTCTCTCTCTGTCTCAGAAATAAATAAACATTAAAAAAAAATTAAAAAAAATAAAGTTGGAAAAATAGGCAGATTGTCTCCAGGTCTACATTTAATTTTTATTTATTTATTTTGAGAGACAGAGAAAGAGAGAGAGAGAGAGAAATGCCAGCAGGGGAGGGATAGAAAGGAAGAGAGAGAAAGAATCCCAAGCAGGCTCTCAGAACGGCTCAAACTTACCAACCATGAGATCATGACCTAAGGTGAAAACCAAGAGTCGAATGCTTAACCAGGTGAGCCACCCAGGTGCCCCTCAAATTCTACATTTAAATGAAGATGAAGTAAAGATAGGAATTTGGTTAAATGCAGATGTATAAGGATGGTTCCATCTTTAAATAGGGCTAATTTCAGCTGCAACATTTTAGACAAAGGGCTGTGGAGAATCAAAATCTAAATCTGTACACAGTATGGCTCTACCTTCGTTTTCATCTCATTTTTGTTTGCTTTTTAGCTTTTGTGAATTTAAACTACATTTTTAATAAAGGCTCATAAATATTATCATAAGTGTATTTTCTTTCCTCCAAGACATCCTTTGACAATCGATTATTTATTATCTAGCTGTGACAAGTTTTTATCCATCTTTCTGACTATTCTAATTTGGATGACATCCTTTAACCTAATTTTAGTGAATTTTAACTTGACAATTAAAAAACAAAACAAAATGAAAGCTTGCATTAGGATGGGATGTAATGAAAAATCTGTGGATTAGCCCACATGTTATTTTACCTTTCATATTCAATTTATTTCTCTACTTCTTTTTTTAATCTACTTCTGAATAATTCAGTAAATTTGTATAAATCACTAGAACGAACAATACCTAAAACACAAGCTAAACACACACACACACACACACACACACACACACACACACACACTGGGGATTTAATAAATAATTCAAAATTTTAAATATAAAATAGCTTTATTGAATAGATTTGTAAGAAATTTGATTAACACAGGGAAATAAGTCACCCCAGTCCAAAGGCTGCCTCATGTAATACTGGTCCCTGAACAGTGCTTGGCAATCTAAGTAAGTAGCACATGAAAATTTTGGCAGGACACCATACTTCTTTTTTTGTTCTGAGCTGTGCCTTATATACCTATTTTGTATGTTTATAGACCGTTTCAGGGTTAAATCCACTTTTATACAGGAATACTAAATGTTTACAGAATTAGCTTCTGTGATTGGGGTACTCTCCAATCAGCTTGCAAGTATAGGCATAATTACAGTGGGGGTTAATCTTCCCTAGATGGCCAGAGCTGACATTTCAGGAGGGAGGATCATAACTGTGAATAGAAACCTAAAAAACTGGTCTCTATCCTGGTTGAGACAGGATGTAAAAGTGAAGAGAGGATGGTGTGGTGTGAAGAAAAAAGGTTTTCTAGTAGTTATGGTAGAAAAGAATATTAGAATGAAATGAAGTGTTACTATTAGTTTAAAGAATAATTGTCATATAGCCATGAGTGGACTTTTAAAAGCTTAATATTTAGAACACCATATTTTTAACACAGTGTTGGAAAGTTCTGGTTAATTGTCTTTTAGCCTTTATCTATCTATCTATCTATCTATCTATCTATCTATCTATCTATTTATTTTTTATTTATTTAAAATATGAAATTTATTGTCAAATTGGTTTCCATACAACACCCAGTGCTCATCCCAACAGGTGCCCTCCTCAATACCCATCACCCACCCTTCCGTCCCTCCCACCCCCACCAACCCTCAGTTCGTTCTCAGTTTTTAAGAGTCTCTTATGTTTTGGCTCCCTCCCTCTCTAACCTTTTTTTTTTTCCCTTCCCCTCCTCCATGGTATTCTGTTAAGTTTCTCAGGATCCACATAAGAGTGAAAACATATGGTATCTGTCTGTCTCTGTATGGCTTATTTCACTTAGCATAACACTCTCCATTTCCATCCACGTTGCTACCAAAGGCCATATTTCATTCTTTCTCATTGCCACGTAGTATTCCATTGTGTATATAAACCACAATTTCTTTATCCATTCATCAATTGATGGACATTTAGGCTCTTTCCATAATTTGGCTATTGTTGAAAGTGCTGCTATAAACATTGGGGTACAAGTGCCCCGATGCATCAGCACTCCTGTATCCCTTGGGTAAATTCCCAGCAGTGCTATTGCTAGCTCATAGGGTAGATCTATTGTTAATTTTTTGAGGAACCTCACACTGTTTTCCAGAGTGGCTGCACCAGTTTGCATTCCCACCAACAGTGCAAGAGGGTTCCCATTTCTCCACATCTTCGCCAGCATCTATAGTCTCCTGATTGTTCATTTTAGCCACTCTGACTGGCATGAGGTGATATCTGAGTGTGGTTTTGATCTGTATTTCCCTGATGAGGCGCGACGTTGAGCATCTTTTCATGTGCCTGTTGGCCATCTGGATGTCTTCTTTAGAGAAGTGTCTATTCATGTTTTCTGCCCATTTCTTCACTGTATTATTTGTTTTTCGGGTGTGGAGTTTGGTGAGCTCTTTATAGATTTTCTGATATGTCATTTGCAAATATCTTTTCCCATTCCATTGGTTGCCTTTTAGTTTTGTTGACTGTTTCCTTTGCTGTGCAGAAGCTTTTTATCTTCATGAGTTCCCAATAGTTCATTTTGACTTTTAATTCCCTTGCTTTGGGGATGTGTCAAGTAAGAAATTGCTGCGGCTGAGGTCAGAGAGGTTTTTTCCTGCTTTCTCCTTGAGGGTTTTGATGGTTTACCTGTCTTACATTCAGGTCCTTTATCCATTTTGAATTTGTTTTTGTGAATGGTGTAAGAAAATTGTCTTTTTGCCTTTCTTCTAATAAGACATTGTTAAGAATGCAGAGAAGGTATGGTATTCATCCTTTCTCTTGTTAACGTGATATAACATGTTGACTGATTTGTAAATATTGAACCACACTGGCACCCCCGGAATAAATTCCACTTGATTGTGGTGAATGATTCTCTTAATGTATTGTTGGATTTAGTTTACTGATATTTTGTTGAGGATTCTTGCATCTATGTTCATTAACATACTGGACTGTAGTTTTCTTTACTTGTATTGTCTTTATCTGGTTTTGGCATTAGCATAATGCTGGTCTCCCAGAATGTATTTTGAAGCTTTCCTCCCTCTTCTATTTATGGAATAGCTTGAGAAGAATAGGTATTAACTCACTAAGTGTTTAGTAGAATTCACCTGTAAAGCTATCTGGTCCTGGACTTTTGTTTGTTGGGAGGTTTTGATTGCTGATTTAATTTCATTGCTGGTAATTGCTTTGTTCAAATGTTCTCTTTATTCCCGATTCAGTTTTGGGAGGTTATGTTTCTAGGAATTTATCCATTTCTTCAGGATGTCCAAATTTTTGCCATATAATTTTTCATAATATTCTCATAATCCTTTGTATTTCTGTGGTGTCTGTTATTACCTCTTCTCCTTCATTTCTGATTTTATTTATTTGAGTCCTCTCTCTTTTTCTCTCAACGGATCTGGCTAAAAGATTCCTCAATGTTGTTGATCTTTTCCAAGACCCAAGTCCTGGTTTTATTAATCTATTCTATTGTGTTTTTAATCTCTATTTCATTTATTTATGCTCTAATTTTTATTATTTCCTTTCTTCTATTGGCTTTTGGCTTTGCTTTTTTTTTTTTCAGGCTCCTTTACGTATATGGTTATATTGTTTATTTAAGATTTTTCTTTTTCTTGAGGTGGCCCAAGGAATTTGGACCATTGTTTTTATTTTCAATTGTCACCATGTATTTTTTGTTTTCCTTTGGTTTTTTGGTTGATCCATTTATTATTTAGTAGTATGTATTTAGCCTCCATGTATTTATGTTCTTTCTGGATTTTTTCCTATGACTGATTTCTAGTTTTATACAACTGTGGTTAAAAAGATACATGATAGGGGCACCTGGGTGGCTCAGTTGGGTAAACCTCTGACTTCAGCTCAGGTCATGATCTATCTCATGGTTTGTGGATCCAAGCCCTGCATCAGGCTCTGTGCTGACAACTCAGAGCCTGGAGCCTGCTTCAGGTCTGTGTCTCCCTCTCTCTCTGCCCCTCCCCTGCTTGCTCTCTCTCTCTCTCTCTCAAAAATAAATAAAAACATTACAAAAAAAAGATGCATGATAGGGGCGCCTGGGTGGCTCAGTCGGGTAAGCGTCCGACTTCAGCTCAGGTCACAATCTCACGGTCCGTGAGTTCGAGCCCTGCGTCGGGCTCTGGGCTGATGGCCCAGAGCCTGGAGCCTGCTTCCGATTCTGTGTTTCCCTCTCTCTCTGCTCCTCCCCTGTTCATGCTCTGTCTCTCTCTGTCTCAAAAATAAATAAACGTTAAAAAAAAATTAAAAAAAGATGCATGATATAATTTTAATATTTTTGAACTTATTGAGAATTGTTTTGAGAATTGGCTTAACATGTCATCTATTCTGGAGAATGCCATGTGTACTTGAAAAGAATTTGTATTCTGTTCTTTTTGCATGGAATGTTCTGAATGTATCTGTTATATCCATTTGCTCCAATATGTCATTCAAAACCACTGTTTCCTTGTTGATTTTCTGTCTGGATGATCTATCCATTGATGTAGGTGGGTGTTAAAGTCCCCTACTATTATTGTATTTCTTTCATTTTCTTCCTTTATATCTGTTAATAGTTGCTTTATGTATTTAGGTGTTTTCATGTTGGAGGCATAAGTATTTTCAATTGTTGTATCCTCTTGTTGGATTATTTCTTTACCATTATGTAATGTCCTTCTTTACGTCTTGTTACGGTATTTTTTTTTTAAAGTTTGTTTAGTTTGGCATAAGTATTACTCCCCCATCTTTCCTTTTGCTTCTATTTGCATGGTAAATGTTTTCCATCCCTTCACTTTCAATCTGCATGTATCTTTAGCTGTAAAGTGAGTCTCCTATAGGCAGAATATAAATTGGTCTTGCTTTCTATTCATTCAGTGAGTCTATACCATTTGGTTGGAGCATTTTGTCCATTTACATATAAAGTAGTTATAGATAGGTGTGTACTTGCTACCATTTTGTTACTTATTTTTTGGTTGTTTTTGTAGTTCTTTGCTATCTTTCTTCTCTTCCTCACTTCACTTGTGATGATGGTTTTCATTTATGTTATGCTTGGATTCCTTTCTTTTCATCTCTTATAGGTTTTTGATTTGTGGTAACCATTAGTTTCATATGTAACATCTTATTTTTATAGCAGTCTATATTAAGTAGATGGTCACTTAAGTTTGAATCCAATATAAAAGCAAAAATTTTTACCTCCCTCCCACATTTTATGTATATGGTGTCATATGTTACATCCTTTTATTTTATGAACCCCTTGACTTATTTTTATAGATAAAATTAATTTTACTTCTTTTGTGATTTAACCTCCAAACTGGTTTTTTAAGTGATTAATATACTACTTTTATTATTCTTTGCATTTACCTGTGAATTTTCTTCCTTCTATAGATTTTTTACTCCTGATAATAACGTTTACTTTCCACTTGAAGAATTCCCTCTAAGTTTCCCATGAGTCTGGTTTAGTGGTGACAAGAGAAAGGATGAAAAACATATGATCATCGCAGTAGATACAGAAAAACAAAAAACAAAACCAAACAAAAACCATTTGACAAAGTACAACAGCCATTCACGATAAAACCTCTCAACAAGGGTTTAGAGGAAACATACTTCAACATAATAAAGACCATATATGAAAATCCACAGCTAACACCATACTCAATGGTAAAAAGAACTGAGAGCTTTTCCTCTAAGATCAGGAATAAGACAAGGATGTCCACTCCATCATTTTTATTCAACACAGTATTGTAAGTCCCAGCCACAGGAATCAGACAAAAAATATATGAAAGACATCCAAATTGGTAAAGAAGAAGTAGCACTTTCACTATTTGTAGATGACATGATACCGTATATAGAAAACCCAAAAGACTGCACCAGAAAACTACTGCAACTGATAAATGAATTAAGTAAAGTTGAAGGATAAGAATTAATATACAGAAGTATATTGCATTTCTCTACACTTATAATGAAGTAGCAGAAAATTAAGAAAACAGTCCCATTTACAATTGCACCAGAAAGAATAAAATACCTAAAAATAAACTTAACCAAAAAAGTGAAAGACCTGTACTCTGAAATTTTAAAACATTGAGAAAAGAAACTGAAAATGATATAAACAATTGAAAAGATATTCCATGCTCATGGATTGGAAGAACCAACATTGTTAAAATGTCCATATTACCCAAAGCAATCTACAGATTTAATGCAATCCTTATCAAAATGTCAAAAAAATTCTTCACAGGACTAAAACAAAGAATACTAAAATTTGTATGGAACTACAAAAGACCCCAAATAACCAAAGCAATACCAAAAGACCCCAAATACCCAACCCAAACATAGCTGGAGGTATCACAATCCAAACATGTAGGAACAAAAACAATGTGGAACTGGCACAAAAATAGATACACACATCAATGGAACAGATTAGACAGCCCAGAAAAAAACCCACATTTACAGGGTCAATTAATCTACAACAAAGGAGACAAGAATATATAATGGGAAAAGACATCTTCTTCAACAAATGGTGCTGGGAAAGCTTGACAGCTATAAGCAAAAGAATGAAGTGCATTTTCTTACACCATACACAAAAGCAAACTCAAAATGGATTATCAATCTAAATGTGAGGCCTGAAACCATGAAAAGAAAACATAAGTGGTCATTTATTTGACATACACTGTAGAAACATTTTTTTCTAGATGTCTGCTGAGGAAAGGGAAACAAAATTAAACTATTTAAATTTTTTTTTTCAACGTTTTTTATTTTTATTTTTGGGACAGAGAGAGAGCATGAACGGGGGAGGGGCAGAGAGAGAGGGAGACACAGAATCAGAAACAGGCTCCAGGCTCCGAGCCATCAGCCCAGAGCCTGACGCGGGGCTCGAACTCACGGACCGGACCGCGAGATCGTGACCTGGCTGAAGTCGGACGCTTAACCGACTGCGCCACCCAGGCGCCCCAAAATTAAACTATTTAAAACTACATCAAAATGAAAATCTTTTGCAGAGTAAAGGAATATAACAATAAAACAAGGAGCCAATTTACTTAATGGAAGAAGATATTTGCAAATGATATATCTGATAAGGGGTTAATGTCCAAAATATATTAAGTACTTATACAACTCAACACCAAACAAACAAAAAGCAAAACCACATAATCTGGTTAAAAAATGGGCAGAGAACCTGAATACACATTTTTTTCCCAAAGGAGACATACAGATGGCCAAAAGACACATGTAAAGATGTTCAACATCACTAATAATTACAGAAATGCAAATCAAAACTACAATGAGATATCACCTTATATCTGTCAGAAGGGTCAAGGTCATAAACACAAGAAATAACAAGTGTTGGTGAGGATGTGGAAAAGAAGAAACCCTTATGCACTGTTGGTGGGAATGCAACTGGTGCAACCATTATGGAAAAACAGTATGGAGATTCCTCAAAATATTAAAAATAGAAATGGGCAAAAGACATGAATAGACACTCCAAAGAAGACATCCCGATGACTAATAGACACATGAAAAGATGCTCAATATCACTCATAATCAGGGAAATACAAATCAAAACCACAATGAGATACCACATCATATCTGTCAGAATGGCTAAAATGAACAACTCAGGAAAAAATAAATGTTGGCGAGGATGCAGAGAAAGGGGAACACTTTTGCACTGCTGATGGCAATACAAACTGGTGCAGCCACTCTGGAAAACAGTATGGAGGTTACTCAAAAAGTTAAAAATAGAACTACCCTATGACTGAGCAATTGCACTAGTAGGTATTTATCAAAGGATATAAAAATGCTGAATCAAAAGTGTACCCTAATTTTTACAGCATCACTATCAACAATAGCCAATTTATGGAAAAAGCCCAAATGTTCATCAACTGACAAATGGATAAGGAAGATGTGATACACACACACACACACACACACACACACACACACACACACACAGGAATATTACTAGGCAGTCAAAAAGAATGAAATATTGCGATTTGCAACAAAATGTATGGAACTACAGTGTCTTATGCTAAGTGAAATTAGTCAGTCAGAGTAAGACAAATATATGATTTCACTCATATGTGGAATTTAAGAAACAAAATAGATGAACATAGGGGAGGGGGAGCAAAATAAGATAAAAAAAGAGAGGGAGGCAAACCAACTCTTAAATATAGAGAACAAACTGAGGGTTGCTGGAAGGATGTTGGGTGGGGGAATGGGCTAAATAGGTGATGAGCATTAGGGAGGGCACTTGGGATGAGCACTAGGTGGTGTATGTAAGTGAGATATCACTAAATTCTACTCCTGAAATCATTATTATACTATATGCTAACTAACTTGGATTTAAATAAAAAAAATAGAATTACCATATGATCCATTATTGGGTATTTTCCCAAAGAAAAGGAAAACTTCAATTTGAAAAGATATATGCACTTCCATGTTTATTGCAGCATTATTTACAATAGTCAAGATATGGAAGCAACCCAAGTGTCCCTCTATAGTTGAATGAATAACAAAGAAGTAGTATATATATACATTCAATGGAATTTTACTCATAAATCTCATAAATAAGAATGAGATCTTGCCATTTGTAATAACATGGATGGACCTAGAGGGTATAATTCTAAATGAAATAAGTCAGTCAGAGAAAGACGAATACCACATGATTTCTCTTACATTTGGAACTTTAGAAGCAAAACAAATAAACAGAGAGACAAAAAAAAATCTCCAAAACATAGACTTTTAAATACAGAGAAAAACTGATGGTTGCCAGGGGGGGAGGTGAGTGGGAGGAGCTTTGAAATAGATAAGGGATCTTGATTAGCACTTATCTTGATTAGCAATGAGCAATGTGTAGAACTGTTGAATCATTATATTTGTACCTCAAACTAATATCACACTTTGTTAATTATACTGCAACTGAAAAAATGCAGGGAGGAAATTTTTTTAGTTTTGGTAGCATATCCTAAGTCATATAATTTCTGAAAAGCATTGACATGTACAAAGCCAAGATGTGGGTTTTGGTGATAATGATGTCTCAAGGTAGGTGTATCTGTTGTAACAAAAGTACCACTCTGGCTCAGTATCTTGATTGTGGGGGTTCTGTGTGGATGTGCAAGATGGCTGTATATTGAAAATGTCTGTACCTTCCTGTCAATTTTGCTGTAACTCTAAAACTGCTCTAAAAACAGTCTAATAAAAAATAAATATCATTGTACCATTTAAAGGTATGTATGCAAATCCATTAACAATCTTGTTCAAGCTGATGCATTATCCAAGTAAACTCTTTCTGGTAGTATTCCTCTTCTCCAGTTTTAAACTTGGCTTCATGCTTTCCAGGCACTTCCCCTACTTGTGTCCATTGGTCCTTAGCTGGAAATAGCACCATCAAATTAAAAAAATTCTCTAGGCTGGGGTAAGTTTCTGACATTTGGATGGACTTGAATAGTGCCAATTACTTTTCCATTTATTGGAATGGTAAGAAAAGTACACATTTTGCTACTTATGTTGTTAAATGAGGTGGATTTAGTTTAACTTCAGCATATCACATTTATCTTCTAACAACAACAATTACTATTCTTTGATACTGCAGTAGATTGTTTTATGTGATTATTTCACTTATTTTTTATGACCAAATGAGTCAGATTCTATGATTTTTTTACAGATGAGAAAACTGAGGTGCAGAACATTTAAATAACTTAGCCAGGTTGGGAATCCCAGCTGGGATTCAAGTTCTTTTTTTTTAAATTTTTTAAAAAAATGTTTTTATTTTTGAGAGAGAGACTGAGCATGAGTGGTGGAGGGGAATAAAAAGAGGGAGACACAGAATCTGAAGCAGGCTCCAGGCTGTGAGCCTGAGGCGGGGCTGGAACTCGTGAACTGTGAGATCATGTCCTGAGCCGAAGTTGAGTGCTTAACCGACTAACCACCCAGGTGCCCCCCGAGCCGGGATTCAAGTTCTGATTTTAACATTAGATTCATTTAACCTAGTCAATAAATAAATAGTGGTTAGCAATATTAATGCTTTTTGCTTATTCTTTTATTCTACACAATTTAATGGGAATCTATCTTATCACAAGAACTATTTACCAGTGTATAACACTGCCAAAAATCTTTGCTTTTACTTAGCATATATTCTAAAAGAGGAAAATAGGCAATAAGAATATTCACAATGAATAAACAGATGGTATAATAAGATACAGGTAACTTATACTACTGATGCTACTGTTGACAATAAAAAACAGATCAGTGAGGCATCTGGAGTGCTGGAGAAGGTGTGGGAGAACAGGTTTCTGGGTTAAATAGAATGATTTAAGAAGGTGAGACTGGAACAAAATTGATATAGATACTTTCCATTATGCTAAAATAAGATTTAAATTGGCCCCCTTAGGCCAAATGCACCTAACAGAACATCCCACCCAACAGGAATAGAATATATATTCTTCTCAAGTGCACATGGAACATTTTCCAGGATAGATCACATGTTAAGTTATAAGCAAAACTTAGCAAATTCTAGAAGATTGAAATTATACCAAGTGTCTTTAAAAATAATTTTTAATGTTTTTTTTTTTTTTTTTTGAGAGAGAGAGAGAGAGAGAGAGAGAGAGAATGGGGGAGGATCAGAGAGAGAGGGAGACACAGAATCCAAAGCATGCTCCAGGCTCTGAGCTGTCTGCACAGAGCCTGACAGGATGGGGCTTGAACTCATGAGCTGTGAGATCATGACCTGAGCTGAAGTCAAACACTTAACCAACTGAGCCACCCAGGCAACCCTGTCTTTTTTTAAATGTTTGTTTATTTATTTTGAGAGACATAGAGAGAGAGCAAGGGGAGGGGTAGAGAGAGAGGGAGAGAGAGAATCCTAAGCAGGCTCTGCACTGTCAGTGTGGAGCCCAATGGGGGCCTCAAGATCATGAACCATGAGATCATGACCTGAGCAGAAATCAAGAGTTGGATGCTTAGCAGACTGAGGCACCCAAGTGTCCCCCAGATGTCTTTTCTGATCACATTGAAATAAAACTAGAAATCATTAGCAGAAGGAAAACTTGAATATTCACAAATGTGTGAAAATATAAGCAACATACTTGAGCAATGAATGAGTCAAAGAAGAAATCAAAAGGGAAATTAGAAATTATCTTTTTAAAAAATTGTTTATTTTTGAGAGAGAAAGTACATGCAGAGAGAGGGCAGAGAGAGGGAGGCAGAATATCTGAAGCAGGCTCTGTGCTGACAGCAGAGACCCCAATGTGGGGCTCGAACTCATCAACCATGAGATCATGTCCTGAGCCAAAGTTGGACTCCTAACTAGGGCCACCTAGGTACCCCTAGAAATTATCTTGAAACAAAGACAAAAAAAAAATAATGCACCAAAACTTAACAGGGTACAACAAAAGCAGTACTAAGAAAAATTTATAGCTATGAATGCTTATTATATTTAAAAAAGAAAAAAAAAAGATGTCAAATAAACAGTCTAACTTTATACTCAAAGAATGGTAGAAAATAAGAATAAACTCAGTATAAAGATAGTAGGAGGAAAAAAATAATAAAGATCAAAGCACAAAATAGAACACAGAAAAAATAGAAAACATCAGCAAATCTAAAAGTTGGTTTTTGGAAAATATAAAAACATTGACAAAGTATTAGCTAGACCTATAACAACAACAAGAAAAGAAGACTCAAATAAATAAACTCAGAAATAAAAAAGGAGACATTACAACTGATGCTACAGAAATAAAAGAGATCACAAAAGGCTACCCTGACCAAATATAGCCCATAAGTTGGATAACCTAGAAGAAATAGATAAATTCTAAGAAACATAGAATCATCTCAACCATAAAGAAATAGGAAATGTGAATAGATCCATAATTGGTAGGGAAATTGAATTAGTAATTAAAAAAAAACCCTCCCAACAAAGAAAAGCCCACGAGCAGATATTTTCACTCTTGATTGTGATCAAACATTCAAAGAATTAATGATAATTCTCAAACTCTTCCAAAAAACTAAAGAGAACACTTCCAAAGTCATGTTATGAGGCCAGCTTTACCTTGATACCAAAGTTAGAGTAAGACATCACAAGACAGGAACACTAAATAAAGCCCAGAGCCAGGAGAAAAAGGAAAATAATAAAGATTAAAGCAGAAATAAATTATATAGAAACAAACAAACAAACAAAGTAGAACAGATCAATGAAACTAAGAGGTGTTTCTTTGAAAGAATTAACAAAATTGATAAACCCCTAACCAGACTTACCAAAAATAAGAGAAAACACCCAAATAGATAAAATCATAAATGAGTGAGGAAAGATCACAACTAATACCACAGAAATACAAACAATTAGAAGAGAATACACATAAAAAATTATATGCCAACAAACTAGGCAATCTCAAGGAATGGATAAATTCCTAGAAATTCACAAACTACACAAACTGAAACAGGAAGAAATAGAAAATTTACATAGACCCATAACCAGCAAAGAAACTGAATCAGTAATCAAAAATCTCCCAACAAACCAGAGTCCTGGGCCAGATGGCTTCCCCAGGGAATTCTACTAGACATTTAAAGAAGAGTTAATACTTATTCTTCTCAAACTGTTCCAAAAAATAGAAATGGAAGGAAAACTTCTAAACTCATTCTATGAGGTCAGCATTACCTTGATTCCAAAACCAGACAAAGATCCCACTAAAAAGGGGAATCACAGGCCAATATCCTAATGAACATGGATACAAAAATTCTCAACAAGATAATTAGCAAAGCAAATTCAATAGTACATTAAAAGAATTATTCACCATGATCAAGTGGGATTTTTTCCTGGGCTGCAGGGCTGGTTCAATATTCACAAATCACTCAATATGATATACCACATTAATAAAAGAAAGGATAAGAATCATATGATACTGTAAATAGAAGCAGAAAAAGCATTTGACAAAAGACACCATCCATTCTTGATAAAAACCCTCAACAAAGTAGGGATTGGTGGAACATACCTCAGGATCATGAAGTCCATTTACAAAAGACCCACAGCTAATATCATCCTGGATGGGGAAAAACTGAAAGCATTTGTCTATGGCCAGAAAAAAGACAGTGATGTCCACTCTCACCATTACTGTTTAATATAAAATACTAGAAGTCTTAGCCTCAGCAATCAGACAACAAAAAGAAATAAAAGGCATCCAAATCGGCAAGGAAGGAGTCAAACTTTCACTATTTGCAGATGATAAGATACTCTATGTAGAAAACCTGAAAGACTCCATCAAAAAATTGCTAGAACTAATATATTAACTCAGCAAAGTCATAGGATTTAAAAGTAACATGCAAAAATAGGTTGCATTTCTGTACACCAATAACAAGGCAGCAAAAAAGAAATCAAGGAATCTATCCCACTGGTAATTGCAACAAAAAACAAGAAATCTGGGGGAGTGGGAGAAGATACCCAGGAATAAACCTAACAAAAGAGGTAAAAGATCTATACTTTGAAAACTATAGAACACTTATGGAAGAAATTGAAGAGGACACAAAGAAATGGAAAAGTATTCTATGCTCATGGGTGGGAAGAACACACATTGATAAAATGTCCATATTACCCAAAGCAATCTACATATTTAATGAAATCCTGTCAAATACCACCAGCATTTTTCACAGAGCTAAAACAAAGAATCCTAAAATTTGTATGGAACCACAAATGACCCCAAATAGTCAAAGCAATCCTCAAAAAGAAAAACAAAACTGGAGGCATCATGATTCCAGATTTTAAGCTATATTACAAAGCTGTAGTTATTAGGACAGTATGGTGCTGGCACAAACACAGACACACAGATCAACGAAACAGGATAGGAAACACAGAAATGGTCCACACTATATGGTCAGCTGATTTTCAACAAAGCAAGAATGAATATCTAGTGGAAAAACGACAGGCTCTTCAGCAAATGTTGTTGGGAAAACTGGATGGTCACATGCAGACGAATGAACCTGGACCATTTAAAAAAATTTTTTTAGGGTTTATTTTTGAGAGAGAGAGAGAGAGAGAGAGAGAGAGGGAGAGAGAGAGAAAGCATGAGCAGTGGAAGGGCAGAAGGGCAGAGAGAAGGAGACACAGAATCCTAAGCAGGCTCCAGGCTCTGAGCTGTAAGCACAGAGCCCAACATGGGGCTCAAACCCACAAACCGCGAAATCATGACCTGAGCCGAAGTTGGACACTTAACTGACTGAGCCACCCAGGTGCCCCAAACCTGGACCACTTTCTTACACCATACACAAAAACAAACTCAAAATGGATAAAGGACCTGAATGTGAGACAGGAAACCATCAAAACCCTAGAGGAGAAAGCAGGAGAAAACCTCTCTGACCTCAGCCGCAGCAATTTCTTACTTGACACATCCCCAAACTAAGGGAAATAAAAGCAAAAATGAACTATTGGTACCTCAACAAGATAAAAAGCTTTTGCACAGTAAAGGAAACAATCAACAAAGCTAAAAGGCAACCAATGGAATGGGAGATGTTTTCAAATGACATATCAGATAAAGCGTTAGTATCAAAAATCTAAAGACCTTAGCATACTCAACAGCCAATAAACAAATAAACCAGTTAACAAATGGGCAGAAGGCATGAATAGAAACTTCTCCAAAGAAGACATCCAGATGACTAACAGACACATGAAAAGATGCTCAACATCACTCATCATCAAGGAAATACAAATGAAAACCACAATGAGATACTACCTCACATCTGTCAGAATAGCTGAAATTAACAACGCATGAAACAACAGGTATTGATGAGGATGTGGAGAAAGAGGAATCTTTTTGTACTATTAGTGGGAATGCGAACTGGTGCAGGCACTCTAGAGAACAGTATGGAGGTTCCTCAAGAAACTAAAAATAGAGCTACCCTACAACCCAGCAATTGCACTATTAGGTATTTCCCCAAAGAAGACAAAATACAGATTTGAAGGGGTACATGCACCCCAATATTTATAGCAGAATTATAAATAATAAACTAAGGATAGAGCCCAAGTGTCCATTGACTGACTAATGGATAAAGAAGATGTGGTGTGTGTGTGTGTGTGTATATATATATATATATATATATATATATATACACACATAATGGATATAATGGAATATTAATCAGCCATCAAAAAGAATGAAATCTTGCCATTTGCAATGACATGTGTGGAGCTAGAATGTAGTATGCTAAGTGAAATAAGTCAGTCAGAGAAAGACGAATATATGATTTGATTCCTATGTGGAATTTAAGAAACATAACAGATGAACATACGGGAGGGAGGGGGAAAAGAGAAGAGAAAGAAACAAACCACAAGAGATCTTAATGATCTTAATTACAAAAAATTGAGGGTTGATTGAAAGAGGTGTGTGGGAGATGGGTTAGATGGAGGATGGGTATTAAGGAGTAAGTACACATATATCACTGGGTGTTGTGTGTAAGTGATGAATCACTGAATTCTACTCCTGAAACCAATATTGCACTGTATTTTAAGTAACTAAAGTTTAAATGAAAAAAAGACACCACAATAAAAGAAAACTGCAGGCCAATATCTCTAATGAATATAGATACAAAATCCTCAACAAAATACTAGCAAACAAAATTTAACAGCATGTTAAAAGGATCACATACCATGAGCAAGTGGAATTTATCCCTGGGATGCAAGGATAGTTTAATGTTTAACATATGAAAATCAATTAGCATGGTATATCACATTAACAGAATGAAGGATAAAAATCACGATTATCTTAATAGATGCAGAAAAAGCATTTGATAAAATTCAACACCTTTTCATGTTAAAATACTCAATAAACTAGGAATAGAGGGGAATGAACCCAACTTACATGAAAAGCCACATCTAACACCATACTGAAAGCTTTCCCTCTAAAATCAGGAACAAAACAAGGATGCTTACTCTCACCACTTCTATCTGACATGGTACTGAAAGACCTAGTCAGAGAAATTAGGCAAGAAAAGAAAAAAAAAGCTCTCCAGTTTATAAAGAAAGAAGCAAAATTACCACTGTTTGCAGATGACATGTATATATGTATATATACATGTAAATAAAACTCTAAAGGTGCTATAGAAACAAAAACAAAAAAGCCCTGTTATAATTAATAATTGAATTTAGCAAAGTAGCAGGATACAAATCAATATACAAAATCAGTTGTGTTTCTTTTTCTTTTTTTTTTATAATTTTCTTTTTTTTTAATTTCTTTTTTTTTTAACATTTATTTATTTTTGAGACAGAGAGAGACAGAGCATGAACGGGGGAGGTGCAGAGAGAGAGGGAGTCACAGAATCAGAAGTAGGCTCCAGGCTCTGAGCCATCAGCCCAGAGCCCGACGCGGGGCTCGAACTCACGGACCGCGAGATCGTGACCTGAGCTGAAGTCGGATGCTCAACCGACTGAGCCACCCAGGCGCCCCCAAAATCAGTTGTGTTTCTAAGCACTAACAACAAACTATCTGGAAAGAAAATTAGGAAAACAATCCCATTAACAGTAGCCTGAAAAATAATAGAATATTTAGGAATAAACTTGGCTGAAGAGATGAAAAATGCATACACTGAAAACTATAAAACATTATTGAAGAAAATTAAAGAAGACACAACCAAATGGAAAAACATTGCGTGTTCATGGATTAGAAGATTTATTATCATTAAAATGTCCATACTACCCAAAGTGATATGTAGGTTCAATGCAATCTCTATGAAGATACTTTACAGAAAGACAGAAAAGAATTCTAAAATTCATACAGAATCACAAAAAATTCCAAAGAGACAAACAAAGAAAAAACAAAGCTGGAGGCATCATACTTCCTGATTTCAAAATATATTACAAAGCTACAATAAATGACAAAATATTAAAAATATAAAAACCATGTGATCCAGTAATTCCACTTCTGGGTATTTATACAAAAGGATTAAAAACAGGATCTCAAAGAGATATTAGTGCTTCCTTGTTCATTGCAACACTATTCACAACAGCCCAAATATGGAAACAACCTAACTGTCCATTGACAGATAAACAGAATAAGAAAATCTGTTATACACATGGAAGATTATTCAGCCTTAAAAGAAAAGAACAAGAATTATGCAATATTAGATAACATGTACTAATCTTGAGGACATTATGCTAAGTGAAACAAGCCAGTTACACAGGACAAGTACCACATGATTCCATTTACGTGGACTATCTACAAGAGCCAGACTGATAAAAGCAGAAAGCAGAACGGTGGTTGCTAGAGGCCAGGGGTAGGGGCAAATGTGGAGTTACTATTCAGTTATATCGAGATGAACAAGCTCTAGAGATTTGCTACGTTATGATATTTAGATAAAAATACTGCTTTGCACACTGAAAAATATGTTAAGGGGGTGGATCTCATGGTCGGTGTTCTTAATACAATAAAACAAAAATGAAAATTAGACAAAAACCACAAAAATCTAATAAACATTCCATTTTTTTCTTGTCAGCTTACCTGTTCCCAGGTTGATCTAGAGGGCAAGCTACGTTTGCCATACTTCTAGGATAGAATGACAAGGTAACAGAGCATTTAAGTGGCTTCTCCTTCCCCAAACAGGACATTTCCACTTGGAAACCTGAGACTGCATGCACCAAACAGTCCTCCCCCCAAGATGTGTTTGGTCTTTCCGTAATGTGTGTCGACTCAGCTCCTTGTTCTTCAAGGTAGATTTTCTGCACCTCCAAGCACAAGATCAATGCCTATGTAATCTTTATATATTCGCATAACCCTCTCCAAAAGTCCCAGTATTTATGCTAACACTTTGTAAATAAGCACTTAGTAAATTTAAATATATTTCAAAAATATATATTTTTCTTTTTTAATGTAAAAAGTTTTTTAAAAACACCATCTTGTGGAAATTTTTCATGAACTCAACTATCAAATTGTGTGGGGAAATATAAATATTAGTTTAATCAGACATGTGCTAGTGTTTTTCTTTTTTCTGGACCAAGGTCTTAAAGTACAAAAGAGAGTGAAAAAGTCCCTAGGGGTTGAGATCACGAGGACAACTTTATTTCTGTGTTCTTCACAGTAATTTTGACTTCACTCTTCTGACTTTGCCAAATACAACCGTTTCCATATTAGGCTACTGTTTCCTATGATGAAACTCTAAAAATCCACCCTTGTATTTATATATAGCTTTAAATGAACTCAGACACATAGTTGTTTTAGAATGATGCAATTAATTCCTATAAAAAGCCATCTACTTCTGTAGCCAGGAAAAACAATGGCTGGAGCCCATGCTGTGCTGTATAAGAGAGCTGCTGAAAATACCCAGCTCTAAATAAGGTCGGAAATTTGTTGATTGGTCTGTTGGGAGTTTTTTTCTCCTTCATTTTCCAAAAGAAGGAGCAGACACATGTTCTGGCAATTTTCTATTTTTTCCTTCTCCCCAGATTTAGCTCAATGATTGCACAATTTTCTCAGGGCTCATCTTCCAGGAAAGTCTATAGCGAACAGGTATTTCCGTGCCAGTCTACATCAGAAGACAGTGGCCTAACAGGGGAATGCGTTACTTGCCCAGGGACCAATCCACTTGACTTAGTTACATGGGTAAATCAATTTAAAGAAGACAATGGTAATTACAGAGATGAATCAATGGTCTAACCCCCATGGTGCCCAGGAAGCACCAAGGAATGCTAAATAATCATCTGATTACTTATAAAAAAATTCCACTCTGAGGACTTTTACACCACACTTCAAATAAAACTATTGAATTACCTTAATGAAACACAGTTTGAACATTTATCCTGTTTTGTATCAATGGGTTCTTTGTTTCAAGCACACCATTTAAAAATTAATGCTAGGGTTCAGTTATGATGATACCTGCTCCAACACATTCTTGCATCAAGCATTTAGTAGTTTCCTACCACGAGCATTGCTTGTTTTTGTCTCCCAAGAGGAGTCATGTTTCTGGACCCCTGATCTAGAAATGAAATTGGATGCACATTTGAGAGTGGATTAGAATGCTGGGTATTTAATTTGTGGCAAGCAACAAAGAATATATATATATGTCACACCAATGGAACATGATAGGCAAGCCTAAGTCAGGGAGTACACAACTCTCTAATTCACACAAATTAAATGTGGTGATAATATAAGATGGCAGCCATGAAAGTCTTAAAATGTGCACACCATAAATTCCATTCTCTTTCCTACCTTAACGTTTTTCCTGGCTACTAGAATTAGAAGTGGAATGGCAAAACTGTAGGCAAATAAATGATGGTGTGTTTAAGACAGTTCCCAAATTTCAAAAAAAAAAAAAAAAGAGGTGGTCACATTTGAAACCATAACTCATCTGGGGGCAGCTGCCTTCTGATTTCCTTCAGGACTCTGGGGGAGAGAGAGAGAGACTGACTTAGAGAAATGCTGAGAGAAATCCTCTCATCTGTCACCTTCTTTGCATTTTTACTGCATTAGTATTAGTTCATGCCTGTGTTCTTTCTCATTTGGGTTTTTTTTCAGACTCCAGATTCTCCTCTTTTGACCCAAGTTTTTATGCAACTCTCAAATACTGCTTTCGGCGGTGGTGGGGCGGGGGGGGGGGGGGCGGGGGGTTGGGACACAGCTATAATAATCAGGTTCCTATTTTGCTTTAAAACCTTTTTTAAAAAATTTTAAATGTTTATTTATTTTTGAGAGAGAGAAAGACAGAGTGCAAGGGGAGGAGGGGCAGAGAGAGAGGGAGACACAGAATCTGAAGCAGGATCCAGGCTCAGAGCTGTCAGCACAGGGCCTGGTGTTGGGCTCGAACTCACAAATTGCAAGATCATGACCTGAACCGAAGTTGGATGCTTAACTGACTGAGCCACCCAGGTGCCCCTGCTTAAAAACTTTTACAAGTGGAAGTACCCACACAAGTATGATACAGATGTAAAAACAAATATAGAATTATAGAATAATTAGAGGAATAATTTATCATCTAGCAACTGAGATTGCTATCACTACGTGATTAACATATTTTTAGTGTTTTTGTACTAATCAAATATTCTACAATAAACTATTACTAATATAGTAATCATATATATAAACATTTAAATATAATTATGCTTATAATATATGTTTTCCTTTTGGGGGTTCTCTTTTATTTTATACAATGGGTGCAGTAAGATGTACCTTTCATATCCCAATCTTTGAAAGACCAAAAGGGTATGGGAGGGAAGAGGGGAAAGAAAAGATGGACTGTAGCTTAGAAACACCAAATACAGTAAATGAGATGTTTAGGGTTTCTAGGTCATTCATTCCAACTTGTACATAAGCAGCTACATAAAAAATTAGGACAGAAAAACGAACTAGTAATGACAAGTGTTCTTTTGCCTGGTGATGTCCTTTGGGCACAGATTCTTAGAGAACCAGTGTTGTGGTGGGGATAGGGAGCTAGTCAGGGATGTGAGTTCATGATCATTTCTTCCTAAGAACCACTACTAACAAGAAGCTTTGACCAACCACAGGGAAGCAAAACACACTTCTATGGAAATGGTATGATAAGAACCAGGAGAATGTGAAGGTCCAAAATAACAGACCAACATTTGAAGAACACAATTTCAGTCCTTAAGGTGGAGTGGATGGAAGACTACATCAGTAAGCATGGAACCCAAACTTGACTAAGAAAGCGTCTTGCAAGATAAGCCTCACCCCAGGGCTGCCATGTTGGACAGCCTCGGGGATATCATTCACATTATAGTTTATGTAACTAGTGCTCCTGAGGTTGTAAAGTGCAGTGGCCATACAGAGCATCCTGTCAAGTGTTATAAATGCAGTTCATGTTTAGGGGAAGGAGTGCTGGGATTGAGAGCTACAGAGTCATAGCCTTGAAGAGAGGAGAGAAGGCAAAGACAAGATTAGCAGTTAACTGTAAATGACATGGCACCAGGCACTGTGCAGTGATGTCAGGGGCACTAGATCCCTTGGTCTGGAAGAATGGTTTAATTCAAGGTAGGAGAAAAAAACCCTTAGATACAGTATATTTAAAAAGAATGATGGCTCTGGTCCCAAATTGCTTGGGATGGTTTTCCAGCTGTGTGACATGCCAAACTTTGTTTGACGTACTTAACATCTCTGGGCCTCAGTTTTCTCACAGGGTTGTTCTTGAATCAGTAAATACCCAGGAAGCACTTAGAACAAAGCCTGAGCCACAAAATGAGTCGATAAATGTGAGCTACCGCCGTCAGTACTGTCCATCTCTTTCAGGCTTTACTTAAGAAGCATAGATGTGAGTCTGTGACTGGACTGTCTCAGAGAGTCCAGCCAGGAGGCATTGGAGAGGAAGAAGCGAGGAAATTAGGTGGGGACTAACACATGAACATTTTACTGTAACACTTCCCCAGGTTCGTCAAGCAGGCTACTGGATCTTTTTGGAAGTTTAGAAAGAAATCTTTCCACTGGTCCTCCTCTACTACCTTGTGCCTTTCTGTGAAGAGAGTAGAACCGATGCTTAAAACTTGATCCAAGACAAGTTCTTTGTCTTCAGATCTTCTGGGTTGATGTTCCCATTTTACGAGTTTGCTGAGAGCAAACACAACTGTCAACATTACCTTTTGCTGAAAGATAATTTTCATAGTTTAATACAAGGTGGTTTATAGTTAATCAAAAGAATGAAGCACTGGGACAAAGATCATCATGTGGACAAGGCACTTCCTGGGAGACTGTGGGTTCTGCCCTAAGTAGTCCCTCTTCAATCCCTACTGCATAGGCTTTCTGGGTGGGCACCCAGCTTCTGTAGTGCAGGGTCCTCTGCTACTGGTGGATCTCTACACATTGGGACCATAGCATCCTCAAATGGTGACTGCTTGACTGTCAGTCAAAATGGCACTTGGTCCCCTAAGGATCGGTGTGTTGACACATATGATACAATTAACCCCCTTTGTCGGTCTTCCAGAAGACGATAACACAGGCTGCTATTGGCTGGATTTCAAGTGCTAGAAGAGCCTGGGATTGACTGCTGCAATTGTAGCATTAGATGGCAGTCAGTTAATGGGAACTAGAAAGATGTCACATAGTTAAAATTACACTCATTACCTTAAGAGTTCTAGGGGAATAGTATATTGCCAATAGTTCTTTCGTTTAAGGATCACTTCATTCTCCAGGTTCAAATGGTCAGAGCCATGGCAAAGGACATTCAGAAAAGGGAAAGGAAAACCTAGTTTATCTCTGTATATGTGTATTATAAGCTTATGAAACAAGAGTTGTGAGCTACATGTCTCTCAGAGTCCCTCTTCACCATGAAGATATAGAGAAGGTGAATTTAAATTGCTCTTAATGTTTATTCATTTTTGAGAGAGAGAGAGAGAGCGGGGGAGGGGCAGAGATAGTAGAGGGAGACACAGAATCTGAAGCAGGCTCCAGGCTGGGGGTTTGAACCCATAAACCATGAGATGGTGACCTGAGCTGAAGTTGGATGCTTAACCAACTGAGCCACCCAGACTCCCCTAGAGAAGATGAATTTAAAACTCCATTTCATATCTTATGGAAAGCTCAATTTTCTCTCCAATAATTCTGTGAATTTGTGGATATGAGTATGTGTGTGTTTATGCAAGGGTGTGTGTATGTGTGTAGGAGGTATTATAATTAATTTCTGAATCCTAATTCTTGCCTCTGTTAGATTCTTTGCTGCCATTCTTTTATTTTCATTTGATCATTTGTGCAAATTTTGAACTCACTCCTAACCTTGGGTTTCCACCAAAAACACAACAAAATGAAACAAAGAAAAAAGAAAAACAGTAACAACCACCAAAAAAGGTCTTTCTTTATATTCGACTATAAGCTTTTCTTGAAGATCTGGTAAGACAGAGGAGGAGTTTCATCACTGTAATGTGAGCAACTCAAAACTCAGCAGTAGGAACCCCTATTCTTAGATTAGATTGGAAGTGGTGCCCATGTTTCATAATGTGCTGTGCTCTTCTCCCTATCCTGCTATGTGGTAGAGCAGTTAAAATTGGTTCCTCTAGGAGAGTCTAGCTAGCTATTTATCAAATTCATTTCATTTTTTCTTGGTCATATGTTTTCTGGATGTCATTTCTCAGCTCCTTTGAAATTAAAGCATTGCTGTTTTATGCTATTGACCAAGTCTCAAATTGCTAGGACTGAAAATACGGCTGTTGTCCAATGCCTTTAAAGTGTTGTTTCATTTATTTTTACTGATTGTCTACTTATTTAAGGAGCAAAAGTAAATTCAGTCCCTATTACTCCATTTTGGCTGAAAGCAGAGGTCCAGTTTGGAATTTCTCAGATGGACCATTCTAGCTCCTGATCTCTCTGTGGCATGAGGTGAGTTGTCTTGGCAACTAATTGCAGTTCAATTTCTCCCTGACCTACTTACTTCCCAGACAGGTGTTACTGGGATCACTTGTTAAAAAAAAAAAAAACACATACATGCAAATCTTCATCTCTAGGTCTGGCCACGGGGGAACTGAACCTAAAATCCTTCTCATACATAACTCTGCATATTCTTTCCCATCCACTTGCTTCACATGAATATAGAAGGCAGGGTAGAAGATGATAGAGGCCAAGAAGAAGGGAACCTGGAAGCCTGAAGGAGAGCCATCTCCTTAATCACAAACAGCTATTTGGACTTGATGTGAATGAGAAACAAACAACCATTGGTGTTTGGGTATACACGAAATACATTTGAGTATAGAGAATACACACACACACATACACACATACATACTGGAATTTGTTAGAGTAACTAGCATTACTTTTACTAAAATAGTACTCAAGTCCCTGTCAGGCACTTGTAAGTGAGTTACAAACTTCTCAGGGACCTCAACTCCATCACTCAGTCACTCAGTCAGTGGCTTCCATTGAGCCTGAGCACTCTGGGACTGGTTCCAGGTTTTCTGGCATGCGTATGTCTCCCCTTTCTGAGATCCCGCCACCTTCCATAATGCTGCATGGGCATGAAGCACAGGGCTCAACACAGAAGAACCGCAATTTGACCTCTTATTCTCCTCCTCTTTGAATTGGGCCACTCCATTTCTGCTTTTTAAAAAATAGATACCCATTTTTTATTTTGTTTGCTTATTTATTATTTATTTATTTTATTTTATTTATTATTTTTTTAACGTTTGTTTATTTTTGAGACAGAGAGAGACAGAGCATGAACGGGGGAGGGTCAGAGAGAGGGAGACACAGAATCTGAAACAGGCTCCGGGCTCTGAGCTGTCAGTGCAGAGCCTGACGCGGGGCTCGAACTCACGGACCTCGAGATCATGACCTGAGCCAAAGTCGGCCGCTTAACCAACTAAGCCACCCAGGCGCCCCTATTTATTTATTTTAAATATTTATTTTGAGAGAGAGAGAGAGTGCACACCTGTGAGGGGTGGGGCAGACAGCGCGGGAGACAGAGAATCCCAAGCAGGCTCAGTGCTGTCAGCGCAGAGCCTGACTTGGATCTCCATCTCATGAACTGTGAGATCATGACCTGAGCTGAAATCAAGAGTCAGATGCTCAACTGACTGAGCCACCTGGGCACCCCTCTTTTCTGCTTTATAAGCAGAGAATCTTCCTCTAGTGCCCTTCCCTCCAAGTTTGATATTTTTTTTTTACTGCAGTCCCATAGTTAAGCATGAACCTGCTAACAAAAACAGTCAAACTTAGCTTCACATCATATTGTCATATGAAATTTCAGGTTCTAATTGGTTATAGATACCTCAATTTTTTTTTTTTTGGCTTGGAAGAAAAATACATGTCTCATGTTTTTGTTTTGTTTTCCGTTAATTATTATTACTTCAGAATCACTGTGCAAGTTAAACAAAAGGTATCTTGAGTTTGTATGAAATTTGCAATCCCTGGCTGAGGCCCTCCACTCATTGAGCCAATAGCTTTCCAGCCTGTTTTGTGGAAGATAGCGTCTTGGGGCTGAAAGTATGGCATGGCACAAAGCAAATGAAATTTCCACTCTTCCCATTTATATTTTAGACATTATAACCCACAAATTTGATTGTACTTGGTTTGCATGGAAAGACTGTGCTGTTGAGTCAAGATTTATCTTTTCATCCATTTCAGTTTCCTATTCTAGCACTAAGAACAAGAAAAGTATGACCCATCTTAATAGACAGTCCCACCTGTGGCTACAAGGACACTGTTTGAGAAGTAAAATTCCAACATAGCTTGGAAGTAGATGGAGAAAATGGAACTTGCTCAAGAAATAATAGCTTTCAAACACTAAATATCAAAGTGTATTTGTTGCTAAAATGTATTGAGTACCTATCAGATGGCAGGGCAGTATATAGACACTAATAACAGCAACCCTGAAGAATAGGAATTATGCTCATTTTCCACATGATGAAATGAAGCTTTTGGATGGCTTTCCCAAGGCTACATAGCTAACAGAGGTGAGGTTAAAACTCAACTTATTTCTAGATATTGCTGACTTAAGGAAAAAACTGAGGAATTTTACAAAAATTATCTAAGTTCATGTGCAACATCTTCCCTAGAGAGGATCTCATATTTTCAAGGAAATGCAGGAGTTCCAAAGACATCCTTTTCCTATCCTTATAAAAAGGCCTAATGGACATTAACTAAAAAGCCATAACTTCCCTCCAGTTTTGATTACATGTTTTTTTTGTTTTTTTTTTTTTTTTCAGCTCAAAGGCCGACAAATCATGGGCACAGGTCAAATCCAGCCCACTGCCTATTTTTCTGTGGTCTGTGGGTTGACACTAATTTTTGCACTTTTAAATGGTTGAACAAAAGTTGCAAAAGAATACATTTTATGACACAGGCCAGCTATATGAAATTCAAGTTTCAGTTCCATAAATAATGTTTTATTGGAACACAGCCATGCTTGTTTGCTTATGCATGGTTGATGGTGGCTTTCATGCTACAATGGCAGAGTTGAATACTTGTAAGAGACCTTATGGCTCACAAAACTTAAAATATTTACTCTTTGGCTTTTTACAGAAAAAATTGTGCCTACCCATACTTTATGAGAATTGGCTTAAGGGCTACTCAGCTCTCCCAAGAGCCCATTCAATCTTATTGCCATTAGTTCACTAGTATCTTTATTCATTTATTCTTCCATCAGAAATGTTCTGAGTCTCACTTTAGTATCAAGAATTATGCTAGGCACTGGGGTTAGAGGAAGAAGGAACAAGTGAAGGCACGGGGTGACAAAACAGTGATAATGATAATGACCATCCTGGAGTAAACAGCTAGAATAATCACTCATAATTTACATGGAACATGAAGCAACCATTGTGTGGAGCTCTTTATGTGATTACCTCATTAAATGCTCAGAGCAACATTTTCAGATAGATTAGGCATCATTTATCCAATTTTTATAGATGAAGAGATTGAAATTTAAAAATGGCTATGTAACTTATCCAAGGCATCTAGCTAACAGAAATTTAATAAGGATTCAAGCTTAGGTCCATCTTATTGCTGGGTAGATGTGTTTTTATAGGTACTGTAATGTCATAAATATCTAACAGAATATGTATTGTTATTAGAATAATTTTTTAATAATACACTAGTAGTCGAGTGCTTTATCAATAGAATCAAATTTTAACATCTGTGATGTCAGAAACGTGTGGGTTTAATTTATGTTTGGATTTATTTGTATTGATAGGGATATCAGGAACCTGAAATGTTCTTTCCTGCTAAGTAAAACCCTGTAATAATGGCAGAAGAGCTCTCCTTCTTTGTTCTATTATTATCTGCCCACATCCAGTCCCCATAGGGTAGAGAAGATGAGCCAAAGCCACTGGAAATGGGATTTTGGAGTATGGGTAAAATCCATATCCTAATTTTTCTGTGTAGATGTTTATAATGATTCCTCTTTTTCATTTTTTAAAATTTATTTTTCAGAATGTTCTAAGTAGCTACATGTGGAATTTCTGTTCTGTTACATCAAATAAGGTATTTTTTTAAGTTTATTTATTTTGAGAGAGGGAGAGAGAGAGCATGCGAGGGTGAGCAGGGAAGGGCCAGAGAGAGAGGGAGAGAGAGAATCCCAATCAGGCTCCGTGCTGTCAGCGCAGAACAAGACATGAGGATAGAACTCATGAACTGTGAGATCATGACCTGAGTCGAAAGCAAAAGTTGGACACTTAACCAACTGAGACACCCAGGTGCCCCAAGTGAGGTATTATTTAATTCAGTTTTATAAATACACCGAAAAATAAGACTCAGAGAATTGTAATAACTTGACTAACATCATACAAACTAGCCAGTAATATAAAAGGGGAGTTAAGACCAGGTTTGATATTATAAAAATTAAATAAAAACACAAACATAAAACCCTTTGTGCCTTAACATGTGATAGGCTGTATTCCATGAACAAAATTATGTAATGGTGAGTGTTTTCATGTGGCAGAGTGAAAGGCAGATGGATAAGAATGGTAGAAAATAAAGCCAGAGAAATAATTGGAGTACTCCATCATCTTCTTAAATCCTACTTTGAAGTTTACCTGGGGAAGCTTTTAATTTCAACTATCAAAACAAAAACCCAACTCATTAGTGAATAGCATTATGTGCATATCTTCATTTCTTTTTTTCCCCAAGTTTTTATTTAAATTCCAGTTAGTTAACATACAGTTTAATATTAATTTCAGGTGTAGAATTTAGTGATTCATCACTTCCATACAACGCCCAGTACTCATCACAAGTGTCCTCCTTAATCCCCATCACCTTTTTCACTCATCCCCACCCCCCACCCAACTCCCCTCCAGTGACCATCAGTTTGTTCTCTAAGAGTCTGTTGTTTGGTTTGTCTCTCTTTCTCCCCTGCCCGTGTTCATTTTTGTTTCTTAAATTCCATATAGTGAGTGAAATCATGTGGTATTTGTCTTTTTCTAACTTATTTCACTTAGCATAATACTCTCTAACAGAATCTTTTCTCCTTCTTTATTTTCAGAATAAGGAATGTTTTCTTTAAGAGTAATGCATTTCTTACCCTTACCTTCTTCATTAGCATTGTGGCTAACCTTGTTCCGCACACTGCTCTCTACCTTTAACAACGTTTAAGACAGGTAATTATGCCATTGATTAGAGGGAAGGGGAAGATTATGCAACCCTTTCCCCTCTATGCCCTGGAAGAATTCATTGTATAATGCTTCTTCTAGTCATTACATAGAAATGAGTTAAGATGTCTCATAAGTCAAGTTAAAACAGAAAGATATGATATGGATGGGATCTGAAGTGTGACTTATTTTAAGAGATCTGTACATCATTAACTAATAGGAAATACCTAATCCTAATTAAGTTTTCTATGGAAGTGTCTCTTGAAAATATGACGAAAGTTACAAAAATATGTTGTGACTACATCAAGTTCATTGTAAACGTTCTTAAGAAGAGGAAAAAAGTTGTAATCAAAGAGACACTGTCTATGTGGAAAAGGAAAAAATTAAAGCACAGATTTAGGAAGGATTAATTCATTTCTGTCCAGTGTAGGCATGGAGTTTCTGGCAGAATTATATCCTCAGCTGTGTCATAAGAATTTTTTTTTTTTTTTAATAGGGGTGCCTGGGTGGCTCAGTCGGTTAAGCGTCCAACTTAAGCCTGGGTCATGATCTTGCCATTCCCAATTTCAAGCCCCATGTTGGGGTCTGTGTTGACAGCTCAGAGCCTGGAGCCTGTTTCAGATTCTGTGTCTGCCTCTCTCTCTCTGCCCCTCCCCTACTCACACTCTCTCTCTCTCTCTCAAAAATAAATATTAACAAAAAAAAGATTTTTTTATTTTCAAATTTCACCATGATAATAAATATCTCTCAAGATTATCTTCCTTAATTTACTTGCAGCCCATGTTGAGTAATAAAGACTTCAAAGATTAATTCCTTTTCCATACTATATTGAGAACCCAGAGAGTGGATATCAGTGTTCAAGTAGCTAAAAGTAGAGAAATTTTCATCCTACTTAACCCTCATAATTCATTAGAGTTCACCTGTCTTATTGAGCTTATTCAATGCGGTGCTTCCTGATGAGTGTTCAGTTTTGGACAGGTCCCTCACGTGTGATGAGTCAAGGAGGGAGTGGCCAGCTGGCAGTGCAGGGCTGATAATGAGATTCCTTCCGTGACAACTCTGTGGCCCCAACAATACACTTTTACAATATTTTGCTTTCTTATCTACGTAGCTCTTTTGAATAACCATATTTAAATACCCACAACACTGCTGGCCAGTGTATTTATTTAGAAGGCCCATATTCTAAATTCATCAAAGAACATAAAAATACAGGACCTACTAATTTGTGCTTATTGCATTACTGATGAAAAAATTAGCAGGTAGACTGATGTATGTTCCATATTTAACTCCAGCTTTACAGACAACAGAATCGTATCTTAGTGATAAAGAGAGAGGTAGGCGGAAAGCGAAAGCAATCAGCTTTCATACTGCATTTCCCACTGAGGTGAAACCAAAGAGGTCAGGAGAACTTCAGCAGCGTTGTTTATATCAGTAGATGAACTATTTCAACAAGTAGCATTTAACTACATCTGTCTATTTCTTAGGATTTGGTATCATTTCAAAGTTCAGTTCGTAAGTTCATTCAATTTTGAACTATCCACATAAACTTGTTTTTAATGAGAGATGACCTCCCAGATCTCCCATACCATCTCACAGGATGTGACTGGAGTCCAATTTGAGATGTTCACATCAGTAAGGACTACTAGTATAGTTCATCAATCTTGTTAATGAGCTGACTATTGGCCTCTCTCTGGTGTCACATCCTGGCACCCTTGATCTTTTACAGAAAGGAATTAGTGCTGGCATTCAGTGGAAAGCTCCAAATGGGCTTAATTGGAAATTTTCAGGATAAGATAGAATGTTCAATTTTTAGCTTAATGATGATGCTGGGACTATAAACATACCAGATTTGAGTTCAGTTAAGGTAATTACGTGGGCAAAAATGAAAGTGCAATTAGGCTACTCCAGCCTCTACTAAGTGCAATTATTGAGAACACTAACCTGGAGAAAATAGGTTCATTCTTTGAATTTGTTCTTTAAATTTTAGCATGCCTCACAGCTTTGCTCCTTCTATTCTTACTCAGTGGGGGTCCCAGAAGGGGAGGGGGGAAGAACTACCCAAGACACTCCCCAAACAATAATTTCAACTGTTCTTCCTTTTACAAGGAACATGGTGCTAAAAAGTTCTAAAAATACATAAAAAAAAAGATAGCTTTCTTAAGTATTGTTTTTTTGTAAACAATGAAGTAAAAAATGAGAGAAGTGTATTTTTTGCGTAGAAGTTATTAGGTTGAAGGAAGAGTCAGGATGTAGAAGAGAAAACAAATTGTCATAAAAGTTGTCAACTTCTGCCAGGTTACTTATTTCCAAGTTAATTTTTTTTTTTTAATTAAAAAAAAATTTTTTTTAACATTTATTTATTTTTGAGACAGAGACAGAGAATGAACGGGGGAGGGGCAGAGAGAGAGGGAGACACAGAATCGGAAGCAGGCTCCAGGCTCTGAGCCATCAGCCCAGAGCCCAACGAGGGGCTCGAACTCACGGATCGTGAGATCGTGACCTGAGCTGAAGTCGGAAGCACAACCGACTGAGCCACCCAGGCGCCCCCCAAGCTAATTATTAATAAATCCATAACTTTGTCATAAAAAATTCTTTCTAAACCATTCCCAGTATCTAGACCACAACATGGTTAGTCTGATCACTTTGATTCTTGGAACAACTGAACGAGGCCGAGTTTATGACAAGACCTGGACGGTGGCAAAGGCTGTAAAGATTAAAATACATACCTGGCCGGGGCGCCTGGGTGGCTCAGTCGGTTAAGCGTCCGACTTCGGCTCAGGTCACGATCTCGCGGTCCGCGAGTTCCAGCCCCGCGTCGGGCTCTGGGCTGATGGCTCAGAGCCTGGAGCCTGCTTCCGATTCTGTGTCTCCCTCTCTCTCTGCCCCTCCCCCGTTCATGCTGTGTCTCTCTCTGTCTCAAAAATAAATAAACGTTAAAAAAAAAATTAAAAAAAAAAAAATACATACCTGGCCATTTTAGTTTGTCATACAAACTAAATTATATCCATTTCTAATGATATGCATTTCTAAATACAAAATTATATCTATTTCTAAAATATCAATTTGACAGAGTTGCTAGTTTAAGAAAATGTAAGTAGACCTTGGCAAGGAATTTTGAACTGTCTAAAACTTGGTGGTTGTAGGGTCTTTTATGGTAAAGGATCAATGCATGAAGAGGACATGGTTCCTCATAATAGTTCTTCTCCAACTATACCTGGTGCCAACCTATGTCTTCTCAGGTTCTTTTTGTTGTACCACCTTCACCTTTTATAAACATGTTTTAGGCGCGCCTGGGTGGCTCAGTCGGTTGGGCATCCGACTTCGGCTCAGGTCATGATCTTGCGGTCTGAGAGTTCGAGCCCCGCGTCGGGCTCTGTGCTGACAGCTCGGAGCCTGGAGCCTGTTTCAGATTCTGTGTCTCCCTCTCTCTCTGACCTCCCCCGTTCATGCTCTGTCTCTCTCTGTCTCAAAAATAAACATTAAAAAAATATATATATAAACATGTTTTATCATGAATTGTCTTATTGGGAGTCCTTTTCATACACCAATTTCAAGGACCTTTCCTAAAATTATATATATATATATATATATATATATATATATATGTGTGTGTGTGTGTGTGTGTATATATACACACATACATATGTGTGTGTATTTATATACATACTTATACATATGTATACATACAGTATGATGCATTTCTGTTTCAAAATTTAATATTCAAAGGAAAATATATACAAGCACATATACATCCACATTTATGTACATATACGTGTGTGTGTGTATGTATATATACATACACACATGTATTGTATCATACTTTTTTTCCCAATAAAATATACATTTGTCAAAATATAACAAGTAAGGAAGTAAGGCTGGGAAGCTAAATTATTACTTCTTCTAGATTACATACAGGAACATTTTTCATTTCACAAAATTTTTCATCCATTTTACTATTTTTCTGACATTATAAAAGATTTTGTTGGGGTGCCTGGGTGGCTCAGTCAGGCGTCCGACTTCAGCTCAGGTCATTATCGCATGGTTTGTGAGTTTGAGCCCCGCATCAAGCTCTGTGCTAACAGCTTGCTAGGAGCTCAGAGCTCAGAGCCTGGAGCCTGCTTTGGATTCTATGTCTCCCTCTCCCTCTCCCTCTGCGCCTCCACGGCTCATCCTCTGTCTGTCTCTCTTTCTCTCTTTTTCAAAAAAAAAAAAATTAAAAAAATATTTTGTCTACTGAATCAACTACATTTACTAAGTAACAAAAATGATAGTTTTCTAATTACCATGCACTGTATGCTTAATTTCATATTATTTTGTTTAATTCATGGAATGATCTTTGAAGGTAAGAAAACAATTTTCATTTTGTAAAGGAAAAAATGAAGGTTTATTAAATGTGTGACTATTAAGAGGCTGAAACAATGGGCCTTTCTTTCTCAGTTTGTGGAAGCACATACGTAGTTAATAGCTTGCACACACACACTGCACACTGTAGTTAGACTGAGATTTGAAATCTTATTCTATTACTTCTAGCTATGCAACCTTGCACAAGATACTTCATTCACTTGTCTAATCCTTTGTGAATTCATCTCTAAAAGGGAATAAATAGCACTATCACCTCCTGGGATATATTCCTAAGGTTTAAATGGGATAATGCGTGCACTTTTTTAAGTGTCATGCCTGGAAATTTTTAAACTCCCAAAAAGTGTTTATATTTTTACAAGCATAAAGGTAGTAGAAATTTAGCCCAAGGAAGATACTTGATATTTTGAATTAGCTTGTGCATGCTTCACATGGGTGCATGTTTATGCACCTCAGCTTTTTGAATGCACACACAAAAATGAAATTAAATCTTACAACTCTTGGAATCCTGAAAGCCCAAGCTGAAAACTTTCCCCAAGAGCATGGCTTACCAGTTACTTTTTAATCTCTTGATCTCTAAAATGTTAACATCACAACAGTAAAGGATAAGTGGGCTAATGACGGAGTCATGCAGAGCATTCTGAAAATGCCCAGATAGTAAACATTTAAAATGGAGCTTTAAGTAGCTTAGTTTTATGTTTTTAACTTATGTCTAGGATAAATTATGACTGGAAATCCTATGAAATGTTTCAGATTACATGATAGATTCAAAAGTCAAAGCAATTATATCAGTTTGCTAAGGCTGACGTAACAAATGAGTGACTGAAGCAACAGAGATGCATTGTCTCACAGTTCTGGAGACCAGCTTGTTGGCAGGACTGGTTTTTCCTGACGACTGTGAGGAAGAATCTGTCATATGCCCCTCCCCTAGCCTTTGGTGTTTTGCTGGACATTTTGGCATTCTTTGATTTGTAGAACCATCACTCCAACCTTTGCCTTAATATTCACGTGTTCTTTTCTCTCTGTGCTATTTGTGCCTATATTTCCCCTTGTTGAGCACACAAGTCATATTAGGGGCCCATTCTATTCTAGTTGATCTCATTTTAACCTAATTATATCCACAATGATCCTATTCTCAAATAAGCTCACATTCTAAGGTACAGAGTTCTAGGACTTCAGTGTATGAATTTGGGGGGAACACAACTGAATCCATAAAAGCAATCATCACACACAGATATGCTGAGTACATCCAAGAAAGAAAAAGTTACCATAATAACAGGGATAATCAAAGTTATGTATTTAAGTTAAAAATTACTTTCAGAAAAATATAATTTATGATTAAATGGCAAGAATGCGTCTGGAAAGGATCTGAGGGATTCGATTAACCACAAGTTAAAAAAAGCTGAGAGACTGATATGATTACTAAGACATTTTAAAGCAAATAGAGCCTGCATTAGAAGAAAAATGAAAATCACCAATAAAACGTGTTCTAGAAGAAACAAGTAATGCTAACTGATGAAAGTTATAGCTGCACTTAAAGAATATTCTAATACACTTCTCTGTTCCATAATGGGTACTGAATTTCTCTCTGATGGAAGTATTTAAGAAGAGCTGAGGAGCCATCTGTTGCAGATAGAAGAGGAATTTGGAAAAGTTTCTTAAGAGTGTTAACGCACCTGCCCTTTTGTTAATTGTGATTAAATGACACCTGTAGGTCTTGACTTCCCTGGGGCTCCCTGGCTTTTATTGCACATCTATAAACCCTGTCTGCCCTCCTTTCTTCCTCTCCCAAGTGCAAGAAGTACAACAGACCACTACATCTTTGGATCATATACTGAGTGTATTTAAAATGAGATATTGCTGTCTTTTGGACTCTTATACTTTTTTTTTTTTTAATTTTTTTTCAACGTTTTTTATTTATTTTTGGGACAGAGAGAGACAGAGCATGAACGGGGGAGGGGCAGAGAGAGAGGGAGACACAGAATCGGAAACAGGCTCCAGGCTCCGAGCCATCAGCCCAGAGCCTGACGCGGGGCTCGAACTCACGGACCGCGAGATCGTGACCTGGCTAAAGTCGGACGCTTAACCGACTGCGCCACCCAGGCGCCCCATGGACTCTTATACTTTTAAGACCTGCCACACATTTGCTCCTTGGGCAACTGGCTAGGTGTGACTGATTGTGTAGCTGACCTTCCAATTTGCCTGTTTCTTCCAGGTGTGTTTCTCTTTTGATTTAGTTGATTAAGTGTCTAACCCGCTATACCTCCAAGACTCAGCTTTTCTGGCTAGACTTCAATCTGGATCCCTTTGGCAAGGAGGGCATCTTTCCAAAGAGGGTTGGAACTCAACTTGTGAGCTAGAGAAGCATTTTATTCTACTAATTAAAAATGTGGGTGCTAGTGTCAGACACGTGGTTTTGAGTCCCAGTTCGTCACCTTATTTTTAGGGAAATCATTAAATATTGTAAACTTACTTAATTATTTCTTCAAAAGTTGAATAAAAATGACAACTACACCATGAGAATTAAGTGACAAAATGCACTTGAGGCACTTCATACAGCAGACAGAATGTCCAGTAGATAGAATGCATTGGTAACTTGTGTGAAAAAAGAACAAGAAGATTTATGGGGGCCAGTTGAGAGGGGATGAGAGAGATGAAAAGGGCATATAAAAGGAGTGACACCAATCAGGAAGCCAAAGCTATGATTTGAATCCAGAGCAGAAGCCTTTTCCATACGGAAGCACACAGGATTTGATGGTTGTAGAATACCTCATATTGGGAGGGGCTGAGACCTGGTATCTAGATATGCCCAGGCTTAGCTGGTAACAACGTTTCCTGCCAGATGGAGCATAGAATCCAGAAGCTACACTGGTAACCTGTAAGTGGTAAATCTTGGTAGGGGATCTAGGTTGGGAGGTCCTATATGGAAATAACGATGAACAAAGAGAGGTGATAGACTGGCAACAGATGGGAATCCAAGCAATTGGGTGGATGGCAAGGGATCTGATCTCAGTAAAGACACTTGTTGTGTGTATGTGTGCGTATGTGTGTGTGTGTGTGTGTGGGCACCCACGTGTAGGATTTCTGTTTTTAATTGAGATATAATACATAACATTGTATAAGTTTAAAGTATACAATGTGTTGACTTAATACACTTACATGTTTCCATATGATTACCACTGTAGTGTTAGCTAACATTTCCATCACATCACTTACTTATCATTTCTTTTTGGTGATAGGAACACTTAAGATCTATTCTCTTAGCAACTTCCAGGTATACAGTATTGTTAACTATAATCACAATGTTGTAGGTCAGATCCCCAGAACTTATTCACCTTCTAAGTTTCTACTCTATGATCTATATCACTTTGATCTACATTTTCCCTACCTACTGAGCCACTTCATTTTGAGTTGAGGGATTGAAAATCAGGTCTTTAATCTCTGGGATGGAAACAAAGCTAGACATAGACTATTAAGAATTTGTACCCCAGAGGTTATAGGTATCTATGTTATACAAATAGAGACTTATATGAGGGCCTAGTTAATGTAAATAGGGGAGTATCTTAAACCATTTGGGCTGAACAAAACCACCAGGATGGATGGCTTAAACAATAATCATTTATTTCTCACAGTTTTGGAGGATGGGAAGTTCAACATCATGGTGCCAGGGGTCTGGTGAGAGCCCGCTTTTTAGAAGAACTTCCATATTTTTTGCTATAATCTCTCAAGGCAGATGGGGGCAAGAATACTTTCTCAGGCTGCTTTTATAAAGGCAGTAATCCCACTCTTCACTCTCATGACCTAAGCATGTCACAAAGTCCCCACCTCCTAATACCATCATATTGGTGTTAAGGCCTTCAACAAATGCATTTGGGAGGATATAAACTTCGGTTCATAGCAGAGGGTCAGTTAAGGAAATAAACTAGATTCCATTGGGTATAGAGTTTTGTCATGAGATTAAATTATTGTGTCTGTTGGAGGAACTCAATAAATCTTTCCTAAACTGTGTCACTGAACTGTTTTAATTTCTCTGCTACTAGGGAGAAGATTGTCCTGGAGGCCTCGGTGAAGCTAAGCCTATTAAAGGGGACTAGGTAATTATCTATTATGGAGGAGAGTGCTCTCAGGCAAGGGGACAGAAAGCCAAGGTCCTTACAAAAGCACTTGAAAACGTGACTGCCCTATGTCATCCTACAAGTTGACTAGAAATAAAAGTTGGGGACAGTCACTCAAATATCTTTGAGCAAAGAAGAGTCAACTCTACAGTTGAACCTATGAAGAGCGCCACATTTTTGGTAAGCTACAAAGTAGATGATGGCCTTGCCTCGCCAGGATAAAGCCAGATAACCCATTATTGGTCCAAAGGTGTAGATGCCAAGGAGGCTTTTGATCTAGTACAATATTCGTGTGTCTCCTAATCTCTTCAGTAGTCAATGTTTCAGACAGAAGTACCTGTAGAGTTAATGCTGTACACCTAGTTAGAATTGTTTTTGTTTTGTTTTGTTTAGGAAAAATGAGTTAGGCGCTAGAGATACTTTGATTTGTTGCTTTGCAAAGAATAATCTTGTCAATGGTCTTCATCTCTGAAGAAGAGCTTAGGAAAGACTAGAAACAAAACCTCTTCCAAATATACCAAATTTGCTCCAATACTTCATTTGACTGCAGGAATGAAAGCAAAGCCAACTTTGGGTAAAATTGAAGGGGACCTTATACCCATTATTCTCTCCTCTTTTTAGATACCTTCTCCTGTGCATTCGATAAGCAAAGCTGTGGGTCTGGCTAAACTCTCTGGAACTCCAGAGTTATGCTTCTAACCTCTCCCAATCAAACAACATGATTTTATGTTTTTCCACCATGAAAAATTTAAAAAGGACTTTCCTATTTAGGCCACAAAGTGAGGGCTTTCTGGTTATTCTTTGGTTCCCAGTATAACATGCAAGCAATTGTCTATTTTATTTATGCATTGTTTACTGTGTATTTTTTAAAGTTGCAAGGAGAAGAAATCATATGTATTTTTAAGCTACTTTTCTTAAAATGCTATACTAATTTATGTAGGCCAAAAGAGCCTATTGACCTATTTATTGATCTCTGAGTCTAAAATGGACACATATATCTGATTATATGGTTATTTGCAATCTTTACAGGAGAAAAAACACACAAAATGCTCCTAGTAGTGACTGTACAACCCTGTTAATTTGTACTTCTTTAAAATTTCCCACAGGTAATATTTTATTTATAACACTAGCAAGATTTTTTAACAAATAACATTTGATTTAAAAAAAGAAATAAAATTGAGCAATTTAATTTTGAAGCATATAAATTTACATGTAGAAGTGAGGAAGAAATTTTCTATTTTATGATACAGAACTCAATTTAAGGAAGGTAATAAATTTGGAATTCACAGTCAGGAACAAGACACAGAATCGTACCCTATAGTTCAACTCTCATTTACCAAATGTTAATTTCATATTATTTCTTCTTCTGATTTTTATTATCTTAAAATTTTTTATTACATTTTAGATATTTTAATATCTTTTATTTAAGTTAAGGCATTAGCATTCATAATTTAATACATGCTAATTTATTATGTAGCACTTTTTTTAAACTCAACTCTCATTGACATGTCTGATACATATTAAGCATCTACTATATTCTTACCACTGAGTCCATAATTGTGAGGCACTGAACAGGCCTGACATGGGGTCTGCTCTCTTGAGCCTTCATTCTACCAAGTGAGGCACTGGATAAGAGACTGGGATGCTCTAGGGACAAGATGACCCAGATGGCTCTCACTGTCTCAGAGACAGGCTTTCCGGAAGGAAGGGAATTCACCCTGAGAAAATGAAGGCTGAGAGGGACATAGCAAAGCAAAGAGGATATGGGGTAGGGTTGGAAAAAAGTATCTCAGGCAGACAAAATAGCATGGAGATCTAGAGCTTTATAGACACGTTAGGCTTGCAATCCTTTAGCCTGGAAAAAAATGGAAGCCATTGAAAGTTTTCGTGATGGGCGTGATACACAGGGCTGCTGCACATTGTACATGTGACTGAGCATGTGGTGCAGTGAACGAAGGCACTGCATTTAAGTGAGCTCTAGTCACACAGGGACACTGCATTTATGCATTGGTTATGGTGATTTACTGGTAGATGGTGATGAAATGTTTTGTTCTCAAGTAGTTTAGGACAATTTTTTTGACAGGTGGAAGTAAATTGTGTTGTGAAGAGTGTCCTTTAAAAGTTCACACAAAGGCAATGCAGTCTGGACAGCAGCAGGCTCTGGTTGTGCCAGTTTGCATTGCAAAAGACCCCTCTGTCGTGAACATGTGGGGAACAAATCAAAGGCAGGCAGAAGCGGATGAGGAAATGCCATTTAGAGGTCCTGATCTGTCCATGTGAGAAATGATGGTGGTTTGGAGTAGTGTGGTGACATAATGGTTAAAGAAGACTAGATGTGGGCAGTATTTGACAAATAGCATCAATAGACCTTGATATTTAAAAAGAAATAGATTGGAGTCTCCCAGATTATTGGCACTTAATTGATCAATTTCATTTATGATTTTAATGGAAATTAATCATTTAGCTCTCAGACTTCCAGTTTCCATTTCTCAATCTGTGAAAACCTTTCTAATTCTAGGTTAAAGAAGTCCCTTCCCAAGACTTGACTTCTTTATTTGGGGTTGAAATACATCTCTTGATATTTTGCTTCAGTCAGCTTTGGCTCTTTTTACTTGCCAAATCAATTGTAACCTGCTATACAGTTGGTGTCTGTTATAATCCTCAGTTTGCATTTGACCATACTGTTTTTCACATTTCTTCAGCCACTGCATAGTTAGGTTTCTGATGATTACATCCTCTCCCTCCTTATGCTCCCAGAAGCTTGAGCTTCTGATTTTCCATGGAAACCCATTTAGTTATCTCCTCTCAATTATAAACTCTTCAATTCCTTTTGAATTTTTCTTCTGTCTCTGACTAGAATTTCATTACCTTCTAACTTGGTAATGGCTGAAAATATCACTAACCTGCTACTGTTTTCTGTCTTTATCATTAATAACAATGTTTAATATTTGGTGACTTGATGCCCACCATGATGAGCTAGGCAGTGTGCATGTGCACACATACATATACTAGCTCACAGGTTTTGCAATTGGAAACTCCTTCTCTTTAGGCCTTTGAAAAGTCATGAGTGCTGATGCCAATCCAATTCGGACTAATTAAGTTTTATTAAAAATTAATAAACATTCAAATGTCAGTATGAATTCCTTTCTTAATTGATCATAAAATTGAGCAAAAAAATCACTTTATCTAAAATGTTTACAGCCCAGCCATTTTGCTAGATTTATGTCTCAACAGCTTAAACATACCAACTTCTCTTCATAATAATTTCTAATTAACGAGAAATTACAAAATGGACTTCTCATTTGGCGTTCGTTTGAGGATTCTACTTTAATGCTAAAGAGAAAGAAATGCTGTCATAATCAATTCTAACCAGGGACTTATTAACAAGTAGAAACAATCTACAAATTTCATGATGGTTTTGTTGGGGTCATGTCGCCACATGACTTGGTGACTCCTATTGGCCAAATGATGATCCAAGGCAGAGCCCTCCATTGCCTGTCTCAGGTTTTGTAGGTTCTTTGCATCATAGATAGCACTTCAGCAATAAGGACCATAAGAAATATCTTTTACTAATAAAATTATGGTTAACACAAAGTTAAAAGATTGCCCAAAAAAGAACAGTATAATTTAAGTATTTCACATAAATGAGCTTTTTATTGCACACAATTCTCCATTGTGAACTCTATTAGAAAATATTTTCCCATTGCAGGTGATCACAGCTTTTCAATTTTCTTCCTCCCATTTTCCTTGATGCCTACTTTTTGTTCATTTAGTCATTAAAGTGTGTCAAATGATCAGATAGGAAAAATAGAAGAAAATGAGACATAAAGCAGACTCATTTCTGGTATGGAATTCTCTAAAAAGAAACATGGCAATAGGGAGATAATTGTCTCAAATTATTTGGAGAGTATATGTAGATTTCTATTATGAATTGCTGTCTAACTTCCATTTACATGAATTGCGAATTCAATTATATTTTAACCACATAAATGAGTATATTTCCTAAAAATTTATTTAGCTTTATCTTTGCTTTCAACTAAGATGTAAGATATTTGTATAATGGGAACCTCTGCATATATTGGTTTACAAGAAAAAGTTACCATGTTGGGGCATTGATTCCAATTCATCAAGAATTCTGGATCAATGATTCCTAGAAAGCAGAAACAAGCTTGTTATAGAAAAGCTTCAGGGATGAACTGAAATCCAGGATCAGGGTTAGAGGAAGAGTATTAGAAAAAGTGTAGTTCAGAATTTGGTTGAACAGATGAAGGGCGGGAGGGACAAAGGTACATTATCCGGGGATAGAAGGACATCTTGAGGTAGTCAGAAAATATCCAGGCCAATAGTTAGATCTTTTGGAAGTTCAAAGAGCAGAGACATGTAACCAAAGACCAGGAATCAGAATCATTGAGCGGTATTTAAGGAAGAGATTTTTTAAAAGTTCCTCAGGAAATTTTGTTGAGTTCTTCTGCTTAAGGGGTCTACCAATGAACTTCAAGAGATTTATAAACCTCCTGAATAGGCAGGGAAAGTGTGTGTGTGTGTGTGTGTGTGTGTGTGAGAGAGAGAGAGAGAGAGAGAGAGAGACAGAGAGAGAGACAGAAAAAGAGAGAGAGAGAGAGATTGAGAGACAGAGAGAGGGGGAATGTTATTTTCCCTGGGGGAAAAAATTTCATAGCTTTAATTAGGTACTTAAAGGGATCCCCAAAATTCCCAACAACTAAAACCTCCAGTGTTTTATTTTATTTATTTTCTTAAGATTTTATTTTTAGGCAATCTTTACACCCAATGCGGGGCTCAAACTCACAATCCCGAGATCCGAGAGTCAGATGCTCTACTACCTGAGTCAGCCAAGTGTCTCCAAAACCACAATGTTTTTTAAAAAGTTTCTGGGAAGCTAAGGATATGAACAGTCATTATATTATGATATTAGAAAGAGAAATATGTGTAAGAAAGAAAGATTTACAGTCCCATATTAATAAAGACTAATATTGAGAGAAATTTAACTGCCTGTCAAGCAAATGTATGACATTGATTTTCTACGTATGGCAAAAACGTACATTCTGTTCACAGTTAATCTACACGTCTGAACATGTCTGCATTCTATAGAAGGTGATTAAATTAGAGAAAATCACCTAAATGTTGCAAGAGGAATTGGTTGCTATAAAATATTATTGTGTGCTAAGTAAATACTTCTATAAAAAATACAAGAAGATATTTCAGTCAGTTTAGTTAGAAATAAAGAAGGAGAAAAAACTCCAATACAGCCTACAGCTGTTAGGTGATTAAATGAAATGTCTTATACGGGGGAATACTGTTAAATTTTAAATTCCCATTATAAAGAGACATTAAATATTTCTATTTTATAGATTTAGTTCACACAACAGCATTGCAAAATGTCCATCTCTCTTAAAATTTCAGCTAAATTTTCCTCCTACATGATATATCTGAATGCAGATTTTTTAGCAAAATTGACATACTTGATATACAAAATAATACTCAGATCTATTTATGTTACGAGACTGTCTTTTCCACTGGAAAATTGGCCCACTATCGATGTATGTTGTTTCCAAGACATGTGTTAGATATTTTAAGTCATTGAATATTGCTCTGAGTTATTGAAGAGTCACCAATATCAGAAACAAATTTAAAGATTAAATTAACTAAATATTATGTGTTTACAGAAAATAGAACAAGAAACAATGTGCATAAGACATTTAACTTTAGCCATTCAATCATTAGTTTACAATAAAAACTCAGGTTTGTGTATGCCACGCTGTATATTTATAGTTGGCACATATTATTATGACGGTTCTCTAATGGTTTAATAAAGGGAATATTTTTTTTTCTAAAAGAGTTACTTCACATCTGTGACATAACTGGCCTGAACTGGCATTACTCAGAGGAGACGGTAAAATACAAAACAATTTAGACTAATTTCTTGATTATTCTGAAGGCCCATGTGGTTAAATAAAACAAACATTTCCAACTAGATCAAACTGATGATTTAAGTACGTTTATCGCTTATTTTTTCCATGGTGTCTCACTAAGGTGTATACCTTTCCCACTATTTGGAAATAAACGGAAATAATACTGAATAGATTTTTATTTAAAAAACAGCAAAATTCTTTATTATTGTTTTATTCTGAAGTTTTATCACATCAAGCTTTAAATGAAGGGAAAACTGAAAAAGAAATAAAGATAATTGATATAGATAGCAGAGAAGAGTAGAAAACAAGAAGACTGCTTTAGGCTACTAATTAACAGAGACAAGATAATTTACAACGGGTGTGGATTCAAGAACAAAGTGAAAAGAATACAATAAATTATTCTTGATGGAAATTAAAACTGCTTTTAGTAGTAATTCTTATATTAGAATGTAAGTATGACTCTAATTAAAATAATACCCACAGTTGTCAAGTAGAAATATGCCTGTGAAATTAGCATATTAACAAGACTCATATTTTTTCCAAAATGTACTTGCACCATTATTCTTGAAACAGTCTAACACATTTAATAGTATTTGGATCCTATTAGAAATGGTGTGTTTCATTCCAAAGGCTATTTAAAGCTTTTCCTAAGAGCATATAATTTCCATAAGATTAGATAAAAAAAAATTTCTTGTCTTATTCTAACTGATGCTTGTTACCTCAGCTTCAAGCAAATGCAATTTACTGTCTCATGCAATGCTGGTTGGTGGTTTTCCCAATTTTAACCAAGTGGCTATATGGTAGGCAGCTCAACTGTGGAATGTGATGGCAGTTTGTGCTATCAGATATCAGAGAGAGATTCATGTGGGAAGAAAAGAACTAACATTTTTAAGTACCAGTTCTCAGTATTATCTTTGTTATCTCCTCTAAAACCCCACAAAATCTTTGTGGAGTCATTATTATTGTTAGTAGTAGCATTAATGCCATTTTACACATGAGGAAACGGACACTCAGAAATGCTATAACATATACAACATTCCTAAGTTGGCATAATTAGTACATGGCAATAACAGCAAACTGAATTTAAAGAGCAAACTTGGCAAACTAAAGAAACAGCCATAAAATGTTTTAGCCTTCCTCCAGGTATTAGAGTAATTGATCTTGAATGAAGTATTAAGTAGCTAAATATCTAACCTCCTTAATCACTCACACACTACAGTAGTTAGAGTATTTGATAATACTTTAAACTATTTTTTAAAAGTTTATTTTGAGAGTGAGAGACAGAGAGAGGGAGAGAATGTGAGCGGGGAGGAGCAGAAGGAGAGGGGAAGAGAAAGAGAGAATCCCAAGCAGGCTCAGTGCTCACGCCATGGAGCTGTATGTGGGGCCTGAACTCAGGAACCGTCAGTTTACAACCTGAGCCAAAATCAAGAGTTGGACACTTAACTGATTGAGCCTTCCAACTACCCCTTGAAAATATTTTTTTTAATTATGCTTCTCCCTTGGGGCACCTGGGTGGCTCAGTTGGTTAGGCGTCTGACTTCGGCTCAGGTCATGATCTCACCGTTTGTGGGTTCGAGCCCCACGTTGGGCTCTGTGCTGACAGCACAGAGTCTGAAGCCTGCTTGGAGTTCTGTATCTCTCTCTCTCTGCTCCTCCCCTGCTCATGCTCTGTCTCTCTCTCAAAAATAAATAAACATTAAAAAAAATTTTTTTTTCTCAATAAATATGTTATGGAAGATGATTAGAACAAATTTAGAAACAAATAAAGAAGGAAAGAAAAACAGAATATTTAAATAATCCAAAGAAAGCCACTCATTGTTTTTGTCACATTTATTTCAGTGTTATCTTTGTTTTCATTCTTTTGTTCTTTCTGCTCTGTATGTCTTGCTTTTTATGTTACATATTTGTGATCACTATGATGGTTGATTTTTTTTTTTTACTCCACTACATATTTAATCCTGATTCCAACTTATTTTAAACACTTGTTTTAAACACTTGTTTTAAACACTATTATTGAATAAATATACCATAGTTTATTTAACCATTGGGGCAATTTTCATATTTAATGGGCTCTCAAGATTTTCTATTATAAATAACACCAAGCTGAATGCCTTGTGCAAGAAGTTATTTTTTTAAAAATTTATCTATTTTGAGAGCATGAGTGCAGAGGGGTAGAAAGAGAGAGAGAGAGTGAGAGAGAGAGAGTGAGAGAGAGAGAGAGAGGGAGAGAGAGAGAGGGAGAGAGAGAATCCCAAACAGTCTCTGTGCTGTCAGCATGAGGCTGAGAAATCATGACCTGAACTGAACTCAAGAGTTGGCCGCCCAACTGACTGAGCCTCCCAGGCACCCCATCCATGAAGTTTTTTAATACGTTATTTCTTTAGAATAGATTTTTCAGAGATGACATCACTGGATTGAGGGTTTTTGATAGATTTAGTCAAATTATTTTTTTTTTAAGTTTGACTAGTTTATAGTAAATAGATATACATTAAAATATACTACCTTTGGGAATGCAACCTGGTTCAGCCACTCTGGAAAACAGTATGGAGTTTCCTCAAAAAACTAAAAATAGAACTACCCTATGACCTAGCAATTGCACTACTAGGCATTTAGCCACGGGATACAGGTGTGCTGTTTCAAAGGGACACATGCACCCCCATGTTTATAGCAGCACTATTGACAATAGCCAAAGTATGGAAAGAGCCCAAATGTCCATGGATGGATGAATGGATAAAGAAGATGTGGCATATATACACAATGGAGTATTACTTGGTGATCAAAAAGAATGAAATTTTGCCATTTACAACTATGTGGATGGAACTGGAGGGTATTATGCTAAGTGAAATTAGTCAGTCAGAGAAAGACAAAAATCATATGACTTCACTCATATGAGGACTTTAAGACACAAAACAGATGAACATAAGGGAAGGGAAACAAAAATAATATAAAAACAGGGAGGGGGACAAAACATAAGAGACTCATAAATATGGAGAACAAATAGAGGGTTACTGGAAGGGGTGTGGGGAGGGATGGGCTAAATGGGTAAGGGGCATTAAGGAATCTACTCCTGAAATCATTGTTGCACTATATGCTACTTTGGATGTAAATTAAAAAAAAAAGAAAATTAAAAAGAAAAAATATACTACCTTAAACCAGGAGCAGTATTCACATTAAAAGAAACAGTTCATTTGCATTTCTTTGATCACTACTGACAGGGAGTATTTGTTTCACAAGTTTGTTAGTCTACTTCAATTCATCTTTTGATGCTTTTTATTTATGTTCCCTAAATACATAATTTGGAAAATTGTCCAGTTGATCAGATGCCTGGGATTTAATCTGCAAATGTTCTTAGGTAAGACCAATTTCTAAAGCAGTTGACTTCTTTTATCCTTTATATAGTTAGATTTTCAATGTTCAACTATTATGTGTCTGGCCCCATGTTACGTGTGAGGATTTAAAGGTGAGTAAATCTTAGTATCAGCAGACATACACTTTAAAGGTGCAGGAGCAGGCAGATCCTTAAAAAGACAACCACTATCATGTGTATATAAATAACTCTTTTGAAGGTAGGCATGAAACTGCTTACCAAGGAATTCTCATAGAAGCACCTTCTATTTTCTTTCTTTTTGTCCATTAATTCTACCAGGAGATAATACTGAAGGAAAACACAGGAAATAACAGAGTTCAGAATTCTCAGTGATAAGATTTTTTTGTATGATAGTTGGGCAAACAAATATTCGTTCTGGGTCAGCAGGAGGCATTTACAGAAATGCAGAAGAATTATACTTTTGTACTTGTTCAAACTTGTACCACTACCAAGGAGGACAGAAATAACCAAGACGGTTTACCTTATAATTAAAACAGTCACCTCTTTCTTCTAAATATGAACTGCCAGCTTCTGAGAGAGAGAATGAGGAGTCTATGACTGTTGTATAATCCTTCAACTAGGAAGCCAGTCATTCCTACCTCAACGTATATTCTTTAGAGAGGGGATCCGTCTAGCATAGGATGCAAATAAAGATCAGTGATAACATGGATGGATGGAAGGTAAAGATTGAGAGCGAGCTTTCACAAATAGATATCTTAAGTAGCTTATTCTTGCTAAAGAGTGGATGGTGGTTAATGCTAGAACAGAATAATTTTACATTCTCTCTCTATATATGTATATATACACGTATACGCATATATGTGTATATATACACATATACATATGTATTTATATATGGAAGAATATACTCAGCATTTGGCATTCAGGCTACAGAAAAAAAAATCTTGAACAAGGTAGACACTAATGATATTTACTACTAATGCTGGGTCCCACAACGTGCGTACCAGAATCCCAGAATGGTACCTGAGCAAGGCTTACTCTTTCTTTTTTTCCCCCCTTTTTGTTATAGTGGTAAGATATACATGACATAAAACTTTCCATCTTAACCATTTATAGGTGCACAGTTCTGTGGCATTACTCACTCTTCCTTGAGTGTGTCAATTTGACATATTATAGTTTTTAAATGGCACACATAAATCGCTGTAAGAATATAAATGACAGCCCCTATTTCTGCTTAGGGAGATCAAGGGAAGCTAGTGAGATGATATGACATTTAATTGGGCCTTACAGAATAAGTAGGAGTTTTCCAGACAGAAAGGAAGGGAGAAATGACATTCTAAGTAGATGGAAGGTATGAACAGTGGCATAATCATAAAAGTGCAAGACATACATTTTCAGGGGCAGCGAGTAATTGGTCTGAGAAGACAAGAATTTAGATTGTTATTGAATTAATAGGAAAGGAGTTTCACCTTAATCTTTCATCTTTTGAGGCTCGTGCCTGTGAGACAAGAGATGTGGGATCTGCCGCCTTTTTTGTACTCTTAACCTCGCCTGACCTCAGTAGCCGCACAATGAGAGGAGCTGGACCCGATTACTGGTTGGCAAACATTGCCTGCAAACGTCCAGGTAGTAAGTATTTTCAGCTTTACAGATCATACGGTCTTCGTCTTCATTGCTACTACTCAACTCTGTTGTTACTGAAAAAGCAGCCACAGACAATCTGTAAACAAATGGTCAAGGCTGGATTTCACCTGCAAGCTGCACTTTGCCAAATCTCAGAGTAGATAATCTCTAAACACCCCTTGTGTTAACATTTAACAGTTCTGTTATTTTTGTTTTCCAAGTTTTATTGTTTCAGATAATTTTGATCATGGAGAAGCATATTTTGGAGTACTGCATTTAAAATAATTAACAATATAGTTGCTTTTTCCGCTGCAAGAGAGTTACTGGATATTATTCCTTAGTTGCTGCAAAAAAACCCATGTGGATGCTCAGCTTTATACACTGAAGGATATGAATCCCAGATTCTTACACCAGACGACAGAAGCAAGAATCATAAAGTAGCGAAAGCTAATACTTATGTAGAACAATGGAAGCCAGCAGAAAATGCTCCCCGAAAATATGCCTTTGGCTTACTGATTATTCTGAGTTAGTTACTTGAGACACAGTAGGTACAAGGACATTGTGGCCCTCCTTCAGAGCCCTGAAAGCAGGAAATAAATCTCCAATGTGAAAGGTACCCTCCCTGTACCAGAGGTAGAGGCATTCTTATCACCAAAGACAGGGAATTTAAGGTGGAGAAGCCTGTGTAAACAAATCTTGTTACTTCTTCACTAATTTACTGCCTCAAAGCCCAAATCGCTTTGTCTTGTCAATTCTTTACAAATTTATTGTTTCTTTATTCAAAAGATGTAAAAGCTGCCTGCTTTGGTCACATCTTTGAGTGTTATATTTTTTTATGGGGCACCCACATGTGCGAAATTAAACTCCTTTTCTCCTGTTAATCTATCTTTTGTCAGTTATTAGCCCAGGCAAAGAACCTAGAAGGGAAGAAGGGAAATGTTTCCTACCCCTACAGGAAGATGATTAATCTTTTTCTACGCAAATCTAGGAAATATAAAATATAAATTAGTAATAATTTAACCTTGACTTATAGCTATAGGGCTTATTTTAATGATAGATGTGCTCTCATTTATTTTGGTTTTGTATGGATCAGTAACAAGGGAGTGCAACTCTCTGATGTACATTCTATTTAGTGTCTTCATTAAATCAAATTAAACACATGTTGGACTAAAGCATAACTAATGAGAATTATCAAGAAAAAATAAGATTATTAGTATTTCCAGTCCAGTATCACCTAAAGCCAGACTTGGAGGTGGAATAAGACAATGAACTCAGTTCTTATCCTACATAATCCTATGGAAGCATAAACTCATTAAAATAGTTTTACTTTAATAATCTTCGGGTGTCTTTCTATAGAGTGAACACATATTGAAGAGTTGCATGGAAGCAATTGTCGGAGGGAAGAAAGTTCTGGATTGATGAAAACCCTTGAAGTATCAGTTAATAGTATCAAAACAAAGAAAATGTCATTTTTAGAACTAGCTTCTTAAGGCTCTGAATGCAAATTATAAGATTATTTTTCTCAGTTTACCTCATAAGAGTACTTTAGAGACACCATAATGTTTAGAAATAAACAACTAAATCACATTTTTGTATTTTAAATTATATGTCTCTTTTTATTCCATCCTTTGTGAGAATAAAAATTCATTGTATGGAGGTAGAAGGTCAGGGTCAGAACTGAGAATAAAGATGCACTAGAGAGTCAATATAAAGAGCTGAGGTTTGGTTTTATTTTCCATTAGAAATAGAGTTTCGACAGAGCACATGGCTTGCCGGCTATTGACTACCTTCATCTCTGTCTCCTGCAGTTTGGAGAGGCCAATCAGCAAAATTCACAGCAATGAATAAGTGTGAATAAGTGTGAATAAGTGTGAAGGAGTGTGCACCACATTCACACTCCTTGCCAGCTGGACAAGCCCAGAGCAAGGTTTGCCCCTGTATTGACCTTGGTGATGCTCCTCTGAGCAGGGTCCCTGGAGGATTCAGGGGGTATGGCTGCTTTACTAGCCTGAACTGGTTACACCAAAGATCATTAAATGGTTCCCATTAAGGGTCACAAAGTAAACACTTCAGGCTTCATGGGTCCATTCAGTCTCTGTCACAACTACTCAGCCCTGCCATAGATAATACATCGATGCCTGAGGGTGGCTGTGTTCCAACGGAACTTTATTTGTGTGAACACTACAATTTGAATTTCATATAATTTTCACGTGTCACAAATATTACTCTTTTGATTTTTTTTCAACAATTTAAAAATATAAAAATCATTTTTTACTTGCAGGTCATGCAGAAACAGGAAGTGGGCCAGATTTGGCCCATGGGCTGCAGTATGTTAAATTATGAGTAGACACTTTTGGGGGAAAAAAAATAAAAATTTTTATAAGTCATTCTATTTTGAGGCCTCTTGGTTACTTTTTTTAATCCATATGTTGTATTTACTTTGTGAATTGAAATATATTTGACATTTAACATTGTGTAAGTTTAAGGTTGCAACATGTTGAACCAATACACTTATATTACTGCAATATGATTGTCATGGTAGTGTTAACACCTCTTATCGTGTCACATAATTATCATTTCTTACCCCTTGATTATTAAAATAGTTTAGCCTTGGATCTAACTTTTACACTATCACTGTCACTTGTATTACTATTCATTCATTCAGAAGTAACTTCTTTCTCCATTCATGCTAGGACTCAGAGAGAAGATGAGCCAAATTACTTGCTTCTCCTTTAATCTCCTCTCCTGCTTCTTTCCCTAATGACTTCGAGTCCTTGAATGGGAGGAACCTGCTAAGCCATTTTTAAAAAGTATGCTAGGGACACCTCCAGGTATCCTTAAATCACTGCACTGGGTTAGAAGTTTTCCTCTTTAGAAGAAAGATAAGAATGATTGATTCATCACAAATTATTTGGGAACAATTAATTTAAGTAATTTATTACTCACTGTATGGATTGAATTATATGTCCCTTCCAAAATGCATATATTGAAGTTCTAACCCTCAATATGACTGTATTTGAAGATAGGGAGACTAAGGAAATAATTAAGATTAATTGAGGAAACAAGGATAAGGAAGAGACACCAGAGGGCTCCCTCTATCTCTCTGTGTATGCACAAAGAAAAGGCTACGTGAGAACATAACCAGACGGTGGCCTTCTACAAGCTAGAGAGAGAAGCCTTATCAGAGGAACCCTGATGCCACCTTGATCTTGGACTTCTAGCTTCCAGAATTATGAGAAAATAAATTTTTGTTGTTTAAGCCGCTCAGTCTGTGGTATTTTGTTGTGACAGGCTGAGCATGCTAATATACCCATATATGGGTCATGATATCTATATATAGGTATGATAATAATTTGCTAGTAAGCTGTATAATTTTTTGTAACTTTACCCTTATCCTTAAGCTTATTGGTCAAACAAAGTCAACAGTTTTCTGTATATGCTTTCCTTGGGGAAATAAATATCAATAACACACACACCGTAACTCAGCTTTGACTTTCAAAATAAACTTTAAAAGGGAACAGATATGAAACATTAGTCTTGAAAACTAGGCTTTCAATTCCAAGAGCCAAGTACTTGAGAGAAAATGGAATTTTCTAAATCCTAAGTTTCCTTTCATTTTTCCCGAGCTTTTATTTAAATTTCAGTTAGCTAACATACAGTGTAATATTAGTTGCAGATGTAGAATTTAGTGAATTATCACTTCGATACAACACCCAGTGCTCATCACGAGTGCCCTCCTTAATACCCATCACCCATTTACCATGTTTCCTTTTAAATATCAAGAGCCACATTTAGGAAGTCTAAGAATATCAAGCTCTTGGTATATGTCAGAGACTATGGAAGGATACAGGGTATGATGTAAGGACAGAGTTCCAGGACAAAACAAAGAAAATAACAAGTTTTTCTGGGATGGGAGAGGAAAGAATTTAGTGGATATGGATCTGGACTACAGAGGTTGCCAGGGCACTTTTGTTCCCTTGCCTGGTGCAGGGAAGAGGAAACCATGGAATCTATGACAATGACAGCAAAGGTGTGTGCTCTGAGGCTCCTACCTTACAGAGGACCCAGCACCAACATGAGCAGCTGCAGCGATCAGGAACGCCTGCATGGTGTTTTTAGGCAGAGAAGAGAAAGCCTCCCAATACTCCTTTGTCTCCGGGGGGGGGGGGGGGCAGAGATATTCTGCAGATCCTCAGAAAATTTTTGAAAATTAAGAAGCAGTATTCATGCCAGGAGGTGCTGCCTTTTGGGATAGTTGTGATGAAGGTCCCAGGAGCATCATAGTATAGTTCATGTGCCAAGAGAAGCGATGTCCCAAGACATTAGCAGCAGAGGCAATAGTGTTAAAGAAGGAAAACTCAAAAACAACTGAGTTTGGACATCTTGTGGTTGGGCTGGGGTGGCAGCAATTACTCAAGGTCAGTATCTTCGTCCCCAACATGCATGATCTCTTATAATCCTTTGGCTCTTGGACACATTCTAAGAGAAAAAGGGAGGTGTCTTTAAAAGTGGGAAACGGTCCAGATACAAAGTTTAAATTTTTAATCATGAGAAACTAAAATACTAAGTTTGTTTAAATGTTTACCCAAAGAGTCTAAATTTTTAACCAGAAATGATTGTGTTACCTTGAAGTAACACGATTCAGGTCTTTTGCACGTTAGGAGAAGCTATGCTATGTGGAACCAGCCTAAATTGAGTTGAATTATGGGAAAATTAAAATTTTATGTCTGCATAACTGAATTGTATCTATAATTTTGATCCTGCTGCAGTTGTTGGCTAATACTTACAAAAAAGAAAATGATTGGGGCTCCAGGGTAGCTCATTGGGTTTAAGTGTCAGACTTCAGCTCAGGTCATGATCTCGGAGTTCATGAGTTGCAGCCCCGAGTGGGGCTTTGTGCTGACAGCTCAAAGCCTGGAGCCTGCTTCGGATTCTGTGTCTCCCTCGCTCTCTCTCTCTGCCCCTCCCCTGCCAGCGCTCTATCTCAAAAATAAACATTTAAAAAAATTTAAAAAAGAAAAAAGAAAATGATTGCCATAGATATTTTTTCTAAACTACTCCATGAAACTGCCCTGGTTAACTTGTAAAGAACCGCTACTGCCAATAGTGACTCAGAAAACCTGCAAGTATCTGAAATTCTCTCTGAATCGTAAAACATTCACATTATGTTCAGGGAGTTTGCGATGTTAAGTCAATACTCCCACACTATAATCATTATAAATTAGTAATGCACATATCCTGTCAGGAAGGACTTTGGGTTGTTAACTGTAACGTTACGCTTCCCAACAACAAACCTATTTTACTGGAACGTTGGTAAAACCTTTTTACCGTAATGATTATTTTTTCTTAGGGGTAGGGTAGTCCCCTCGTTTGTGGTTCAGCTTTCTTTGCTTTTAACCTCCAGCCGCCAAGCCTGGGTCTCACGCCGAGGCTCCCCCTCCTGACGCCGCCAAGCCTGCTCTGAAGCCGAGGCTCCTCCTCCTGACGCAGCGTCATGACGTCCACAGTAGCCAGACGCTGCGCATTGCATCGCTTGCGTCATTTACTGCGTCATCTCTTCATGGAAGCGTTTTACCATGGCCCGTTAATATGAGAAGGTGAGTACAGTATAATAAGATATGTTGAGCGAGAGAAGCCACATTCATAAAACTTTTATGTGTATATTGTTGTAATTCTATTTTATCGTTATCTATTGTTAATCTCTTCCTGTGCCTCATTTATAAATTAAACTTTATCATAAGGGTGTATGTATAGGGAAAAAAAGAATATATAGAGGGCTCGGTGCTATCTGGGGTTTCAGGCATCCAGTGGGGGCCGGGGAAAGTATCCTGGATAGAAAAACGGGGGCTACCGTATTCATATTAATGGGGTGATTGATACATTTCGATCATGCCACTTTTCTAGCACCTTCATTGGTTATCACCGTCTGTCAGTTTTATGAAACCCTTGTTCGTGCACACTTGGGTCTCCATGACACACTTCCAGTGACCATTTTTGCTGTATGCTTTGGTCCACGTCACGAGCGTGCTATAAAGGCACTACACACTTTGTGTCTGTCTTTCCACGATGTTAGCTTATTCACTCATAAAGCAGGGTTCACTCAACTGTAACAGGCTTGGGATTCCGAACTCCTTTCACTTGGCTTCCTACGCATACACAAGACATACAATACAAAGCCACATAATAAACAAAGTACAAGTGTAAGAAGTGAACAAACCAAAGGGAAAATCAGTTGGTGAGCACACAGCTGAAATGAGGACTCCGTCTGGTCTGCATCAGCTGTCAGCACTTAACTGCTGATTATGTTCCGTGGTCAGCCGCGCAGGGCGTTCAGTGGCAGTTGCCTTTCGTACGTGGTCAGATGTGGAAGAGTCGGCATCTGGAAAATCAGAGAGTTTGCTGCAGAAATCCTGCCTTCTTGAAGGAGTTTAATCAGTCGTTAGCCATTTCAGGCCTCTTCTGGTTCTAGTGATTAACAGTTCTTGGTTCTTCCACGTTCTCTTGGCCTTGTTAATTAGCAGTTCTTGGTACTGTCAGCGTGTTCTGATTTTAGCAGTGTCTGTTTCTCAGCTCATCGCCCTTGGCTGCCGTCCTGAATCTTTATGTCACTGCTTGACGTAAGTGACCCCATCATACTCTCTACACTACATTATTTTAATATTTATCCAAAATTGGTTATTGGCTCTTCCCCAGTAACTCTGTGTATCTGCATGTGTCTTTGCTCCTAATTTCTCTCTGGAGTGACTTCCCCAACCTCTCAGTATCTCTGTCTCCTTTACTAATCATTTCATCAATCTCAAATACATCCTTTTTCTAAAGAATACCTTGATCCACTTTATGTCAGTATGCTTTCCTCAATACTCCATAGACCTCTTTTAGACCTCTCCTGAGGTTTATCCTATGCTATTTATATGATACTTCTTGTGATAGTTTATCTGCAACTCATACAATAAAGTTCCTTGTGCATAATTTTTATTTCTTGCTTGCTTTAATCTGTGTCCTCATTACCATATTGAGCATACATAGCCTGTGCTTAATCAATACATTTTTTTTTTTTTTGAGATAATGTAACAATGACACTTAAGTTGCTATCATGCCTTCAATTTAAAAATCTGTGATCGCTCCATAAAAGAATGCTTTGGGGAAAAGAAAAGACATGCATGAATTTGCATGTGATTAATCACATGTCACTCTTTGCTTTCAACTTTCCTTCTAGGTGGGAATAAAAAACGTGCAGTGTAGAAGTTTAAGGACTCCACAGAGCTGCCCAAGGACACGGGGAAAGTGATTAAAGAGGAAGCTTCTAGGGATAGAGTGGACCCAGGGAAGGAGGAGTTACTGCTGATGGCTAAGCTTGTGAGAACAGATTGGTGAATAGGAGAGAAAGCATGTTGTAGGGAGAAAGAGAAGGATAGAACTAAGAATATATCTCCAGGCCACAACCCATGCAGAAAATAGAGGGAGGAAAGAAAATGATACTCATATATTAAAGATACAGTGTAGAAATACAGTGTGTGAACTTAATAAGAGAATGTAATTAGCTTTCCTGATAAAGGAGCTTGAAGTTGAACACTGTGCTATGATGTGCCTGTGGTGGAAATGATTTAGATTTCTTAAATGTATGACACAGCTATGCAGGTGTGAGCAGTGAAGCAGATTGCTGTGCAAAATTCTGTCCAAGTAGGCTAGTTGTCAGATTTTATATATGCCTATAATGGTTTCCCATTTCCTCACCTGTGGGAGAGCTAATCAATAAATAAATTGGTACAAGAAACTAACACTATTTATACACCATATCTTGGGAAATCACCCAAGGCAGCGAATTGGAAGGAACTTCTGTAGATATTAAACAGGCCACTCAGAAATCAGGATGACTAGCAATACCACTGTCGGAGAGCCGTTTCTTGTGCCAGAAGAGGACCGTGATCTTAGGGAATTCTTACAAGCGGAACTGCCAAGAATAGAACTCAGCCTTTTCAAAGGTGTTCTTTTTTGGAGAACTTCAAGGTCATCAGTGGAGAGAGCAATCCCGAGAAATTCTTTGCTTTAGAGATGAATTCTTACTACCCTCACTCCCTGATGCTCCCTTTTATTTTGGGCAAGTGAGAGTTTCCAATGGGCTCTACGTGGTCACTCCATATTTATTTTAAGAGTGGATTAGATAATGTATGATCATGTACTTTGTAAATTAAATTTAAAAAAGCAAGTTTTTTAAAAAATCAATTTCCAAACTAATGAGACCAAGAGTATTTTCACTGAGTATCATGAATCAATGTTTGACTTTTTTTTTTTGAGAAATCATTTGGACAATTGGGATAATTTTCTTTATCGATAAAACATTCATTTAGAATTGACCTCCTCGTTTCCACTTACCATTTTCTCTTTTCAACTCTGTACCCTGTTTTCATCCTGCTGTGGGTGGAAATCACTAATGAATCATTTTCCTCTGTGGCCCCATGTCTAGCTTTTTCTCCAACTACTTTATCTTACAAAGAGATCTATATTTAATGTGTATTTTATCTCAAATAATTAGCTCTCTTCTCTAAGAAACAAAACTGAACCAAACAATATTGGGCACCGGAAAGGAGGAGTAACTGCTGAGGGAAAAGATGTTAAGTTATTGACCTCACTGGATGCCGTTTTCTTTCTATATAATCATTTGATAATTCCTCTCAACTCCTGCCCTAAAGCCCATCCCTGAAGGTGGGATTGAATCAGTCAGAGTGCTCTAGACAAACAGACCAACAGAATCTGTATCTATGTATCCACATTCATATCTCTGTGTATCTATATAGCTGTATCTATTTAATGAGGAAGACTGAGATTTTTTATAAGGAATTGGCTCACATGATTATAGAGGCTGACTAAATCTTATGAAATGCCATCTGCAAGCTGGAGACCAGGAAAGCCATGGTGTAGTTCAATCTGACCCTGAAGGCTTGGGAACCAGAGTAGTTGCTAATAAAATTCCCAGTCTGAGGTTCGGAGAGGACCAGCGTTGCAGCTCAGCAGTCAGGCATGGAGAGAAAAAACCTCACTTGCTCTGCCTTTTCTTTCTATGCAGGCTTGCACAGACTGGATGATGCCCACCCATCTGTTTTACTCAGTCTACTGATTTAAATGCTAATCTCATCAAGGAACTCCCTCACAGAAATAATGAAATAATGAAATAATGTTTAGCCCAATATCTGGGCATCCTGTGATCCAGTCAGGTTGACACTTAAAATCAACCATCTCAGAGATGCTCCAGGGTGAAGCAAACTTAGCTACACAGTGTCCACTCCATTGACAAGAACTCTGTTGCTGGCAGTCCAGCTTGCTTCTTCTCTATCCTCCCACATTCAGTGTTTTACTGTCAAGACTCAGTCACTAGTTACAGCTTCAAAGAAGCCCTGAGACTCTCAAGGATGCCAGTGAAGCTCGCTAGTGCTGTCTTCTTGTAAGCGTATGAAGAGTGCCCATGACTTTTCATAGCTTAACACCAATGCCTGGAGTGACATTCATGTCTCCTAGTGCAGGTAACCCCAGTCACCATGGGGACAGGTATTTTACTTGAATTTGTGGGGAGCAGGAATGGTGATGGAAAAATACCATAGTGCTTTTACTCCTGTGAATTCCATTCAAGGAATTCTCTCTTTAAATGCATCTTCCTTTAGTTTTATTTTCTAGCCCTCTCTTATGTGGCCTAGAGGTAGATGATTAAGATCGATAGAGACTTTTGGGCTACCTGTTCCTTCTTTGAAGATGTAATCACTCATCATCCATGTAGTTATCAACTGAGAGGACCTTGGTGAAACTTGGAGGCAAAAGGAAAAAAAGTCCCATTTGATAATTTTTCTACGTATGCTTCCATGGCATTCTAATCTCATTGTTCATAGCAATTATCACAGTAGTAATTTTACATTTATTTTGACAGTTGTTTGACTAGTATCTATGTTCTCCACTGTTCCGGAACTCCATGTGGGCAAAACCTGTCTTATTATTCTATCTCTAAGGTCTTACACAATGTCTTGTATGCAGCATATTTGAATTAATGATTAGATGAACTGATGACCAGTCAGGGGTCTGGATATATTTATTTTTTCCAGTTACTGTTCTTTCTTTTCTTTCATTGAAGAAATTCTTTTAAGTAAGGGCTGTCTTCTTATGAACTAAAATGCAAACATCCTATAGTCCGTCAAATTTTATTATAATATTAAAAGCTCTTCTAGTGGTCACTTTTGAGTAATAAGTGAAATATACATTTATTCACTCTGTAAAATTAATAACCAATTACTACTCAGGCACTGGGACTTTGGAGATGAAAAAACAGCAGATTTCCTCTAAATATTTACAGTAGCATAGATGTAATAGACAAGTAGTTACAGTAAAATGTGGTCTATTAAGTAATGTATGTGTAAGTAACATTTTTTAAAATAAGTATAATGTTCTAGGTCCTTTACTCACATGTAATATATACATATATATATATATATGTATATATTATTTTTTACAACTGCTTTCTGAGTTATGTTTCATTATTCCATTTTTTTCCAATGAGAAAGCTGAGGTTCAGTGAATTTAAACCTTTTGAAAATTTAATACATTGTTTGGGTTTATGTTTATTTGGTTTCAAAGCAGGCACTCTTTTCTTTGTGGCACATGACAAAGAACCACATCTTTAAGTCTTTATGAGGGGAGCACTCCTAAACTCATGAAGGCTCATAAGTGAGAAACATAATAAACTGTATTACTATTTATTGAGTACCTATGTTGTGCTAAGCATTATGCTGGCATTTCTTTTTAGCCTAAAAATAACTCTAAGATATTGGTATTATCATTCCTATTTCCTATAATGAGACATTGAGTCTCATCAAGTTTAAGTCGCTTGCCCAAGTCATATATATAAGAGGTGGAGCTAGGAATTGAAATCAGTTCTAATGATTACAAATCTGTGCTTATAACATTTTTTAAAAAATGGTTCTTCTGGGACCTTGTTTTGACATTACTATAGGCCACATGAATATAACCTGGTTATGACAAGCAAACAGTAGTTTAAAGGATTTTTAAACCTGCATTTCAACACTAAAGCCTGAAAACTTTTTTTTTTTTTTTTCTTCTGGCGTCATATGAACTCCTGAGCTTTTGGTGTCCCTAAAGATAGGTTTTATATCCTTTACATTGTCATGATAATCCTGACAATATTTACCGCTAATCAACTGATGTGGAAAAATCCAACTGCTCCCTGTGGGATATTATGGAACATTGGTTAGTATGAATATTATCAGCAAGGACCTCACAAGCTCCTCATGTTCCTGTTTCTCCAACCAAAATTCATTCATCCATGGACCAATCTGCTCCTAAATTTGTAAACAGCTGTCCAGTAATAAACTCACTAAAATGAATAATATTCTCAAGCAATTGCATGCAGTTTCACAAATGCTCTTATTGTCGTCCTACCCATCTCACTGCTATTTATGAGCTGTTAAGGCAATGAAAGGGGAGAATGACTTTTTTTTTTTTTTAATAAATGTGAACGTGGTGACTTACACTTCAAGGTTCTAATCACCCTTTGAGCTCTTAAGACATCTATTTGTCTTTCTGATTTAGGTTGTGTGTCTCTTGAGCCCTAAGCACATATTCTTTATGCCTGGTACAGTGCCAGATCCATCAGTGTTAAATAATTAATCTTCATAATGATAGCTTGCAGAGGTGGTCCCACAATTATGGAAGGGCACCTTGATATCCTCAGGAAGTCTGCTTTGAAAAACAGATGTGTGTGGCAGATAACAACTGAATATTAAGGCAAATTATTTCACTTCTCAGATCCTCAGTTTCTGAGTCTAGAAAACAAGGGTGTTGGACTAGCTGCTCAGTTGTTGGATTAGAAATTCATGAAGCTAATCCGCATATAGTCCTTTTTAATCCAAAAATTCTTTTAAGTTTTAGAGAATTACTCTAGTTTTTTGGGTTCCTTTCACTTCCATTCAAATGTGTGCTGTAGGCTGGAATCTGACTAGATCCCAGTGTGTAATATTTGATGTATTTTTATCTTTCATCTCAGCTTCGTGGATTAAATATTGAAGGACAAATATACTTTCTTATAAAATAGTAGCAATGGCCTTGTATACAAGGCTGCAAGAGTCCCACACTGTTTGGCACCTATTTCCTAATAGTATACATAGCAACATAACACCATTTATGTATTCAGGAGGCTATGGCAGAAGGACAAGGGACTTGGGATTCGAGTCTGACCACCATCACAAGGTACACACAGTGCACCTATTTAACAAGCCTGTTAAAGTGTACGCAGAAATACACTGTTTAATGAGCTGGGGGAAATATCTAAGTTTAGTTATCTTACCAACATAATAAGGAGACTGGTAGTGATTTCTAGGACTTTATGAGAATTAATGTATATAAACTGCCTGACATAGAGGAAGTGCTCAGTAAAGGGTGATTTCCTTTTCTCCCCCTTCTCTTTATCCTCTCATCCTGGCTTCATTCAGCAGTCCTTTTTTAGTATGTGCATATTTCCACATTATTTGAAACCTCCCAGAACAAACCTGGTCTGGTGGTACTGTTGTCAGAAATCTGGAAGTGGTGGCATTAAAGTGGTTATATCTATTAACCCATCTTTACAGAACTATCCTCTGCAATTAGCCTATCAATTCTGCCTGTAGTCCCCTTTGGATGAAGGCATTAAATACTGCTGAAATGCAATCATGATGGGTAACCAGTGAGTCTAAAGAGGTGGGGATATTCTTTGTCTTTGGAGAAATATCCATTTGGGGGGGAAATGTTTTCAAACTTCATACTTGACTTGGGGTCTCTGATGTCATTGTGGTGAGCAGTACTGTCAGCATGGGCCATCATTGTTGAAAATGCCCTTCCTTGGTTAGTTGTGTTAGAAAGTTGGGGGAAAGAAGAGCAACATTATAGGAAGCCATAATCAAACCAGTTTATATGTGTTTTCAAAATTTCCTTATGAGGGAGCAGTATGACACAAGGCAGTGAGAATCCAAGTCCATTCAACCCATACCTAAGTGTGCCTACTGTGTCTGAGGCACAAGAATTGGTGCCAACACTAATTCTGTCAGAATATCACAGAGGGAAGTGGGGGAAGGATTAAGATAAATTCTGGGGCACAGGGTAGAAAGCATAGGGACTGCCTTGTAATTCAGAACCTACCCAGCCAGGGCCAGCAAACATAAGGACAGAATTTTAGGAGGTAGGTAGAGTCTGAGAATGAGAAGCGGCTTATACATAAAGAGTAAAAATGAGCGGAATATAAACATTATTAATTCATAATATTCAGTCCAGCCTTGATAAAGATTTATGGCAAGCATCATCCTTTTTTTAAAGTAGAAAGATCACAGGATCAGAAGTATAGAAATCTCTGATGAATCTTAACTCGCTGCCTGCAAGAAAGGTGGTCTTAACGCACATCTCTCAACCTGTCTGAGCATTAGTTTTTTTAGTTGTGAAATAGAATTAATAATTCTTGTTCCGTTTCACAAAGTGGATAGTCGTGAGAATAGAAAAAGGTAAAAAGTAAATTAAAATGTTTTGAAAGTGATGTACTATTTAAATTCCATCCATTATTGTAGACATTTTTAAGGTTAACATCAAAGAGATCTCTCTGAACTCTAAAGTTATGATGTTTTTCCTTCTTGCCTTCAGACACAGAATAAATTATGAAGGATTATTTTAGCTTTGCTTTTCATGTAGGTATTTATTCACACGTGTTTAAGTGTATTAAAGCAAAGGAAGGGTAAGATGCTGGTGATAACTTAGATATTTTCTATATCACTGATTGCTAGATGATTGTTGGTGATACTTTTTTAATAAAAATTATTGCCTGAATACTCTATGAGAGAGATTCGCAGAGAATGTCTTTGCTTTTTTGTCAGTGAAGCATGTATCCTTTTTGAATTGGCCTTACTCAATATTTTGCTCATTCAACAGAAATAAAAAAGACCCTCAAATATGATATTTATTGAGTACTCATTGTGAAAACTGGATTGCCTTAGGTACTGTGAAGGTAGACCAAAAAAGGAATGTTATAAATAAAGAGGATGTTTATGCGTTTTCTAGTGTTTCAATTATTAAGTGTTCCAATTAAATACATTATAATTCTAAAGAAGACATTTACTATGTTCCATGGATGCAATCTTAGGTTCTTGAAGAAGTTTCCCTACGTAAAGATAGCTGCCATTCTAATTATGTTAAGAAGTCCTTCAGATAGCTTTTGCCAATAAACAAGGTGAGGAATCAAAGACTCTGCTATTTTAGTAGAGGCAGCATCTCAGGGTTGCCGACTCATCCTTCTTACAAGTGGAGTAAGAGGAGAATATACCACTGGATACGCAGGGATCAGTGTTCTCACTTTTCTGTTTTCTTGTCAGTAATAGAATGCTGTGTTACATCCTTCCTTTTCTTCCTTTGTCTATACCAGAAAGGAGAAAGTAACTTAAGGAAATGTTTAACGGGGTGGTCAGAAGGAAAATGGAAAAGATCTATGTCAACTTGAGTTTACTTGAATACTGATGAGATGTGGTAGGGTATATGCAGTGGGAGAAGGAAGTAGAGACGGTAAGAAGGAACTCTGAGGATACCAGTAGGACAGAGGACATAGAGAAAGAAAGGACTCAAATAAGATGGAAAGGCTATGGACCAAAATGGTGAGGACCAAAATTGGACCATTTTTTTTTTTTCAGTTCAGCACTCATTGGTGTCTGGAGTCAAATAATTTTATTCTTTTCCTGCTATTGGTTCAGGTGCTTGATTCTATTTTCTCTGAAAGGAATTAAAGTGATATGACTCTTATTTATAGATAAGTCTCTATTGGTAACATTTGCATAAGCCAAATTTGTGAAGTATTCAGTGTGTGTTTTAGGGAACTGGTTCTGCTTTAGGCAATCCTGTATGTACTTCCAAGGAATCTCGGTTTTCACACGCTCTGTCACCCCTGTCTTTCATAGAATCTATTCTAAACAAATGGTCTATGATAGTCACTTGCTTTGAAATAAACATGATTGGTAGGTTCCTTTATTTTCTGGGAAGGCAGGAGACAGATGAATACATATCTTGTTAGAATTCCATGTATCAATACTGTAAGTAAAGTGTTATATCTGATAAGGGACTATCTGATTAAGAGGCAAAATTGGGTAGTAGTCAGGGACATCAATTTCGAATTTGCATTTTATCAATTTGATTTCCTTGAGCTTGTTTTTAGGGGATTGAAAATGGAAGTAATAATAATTATTACCTCATGGATATATTTTAAGAATTTCATAAAAGAATTTTTAACAGAAGAAATAATTAAATATTATTATAATTCAGCTCATTTTGGCTGTGGGGCACTAACCTATAACTGGGATATTCATAGATCCTCAGTTTCTGAGCCAGTTTGGACTAAGTTGCAGACTTACAGATGTAGAATATGGAATTATTATAAGACTGATGTCCATTATGTCTGAAGGAATCTCACTGAATACAGTAGTTCCTAATGTGCACCCTAATTTTCCTTTTAGAGCATAGATTGGCAAGAGTTGTATCTCTGAATCCTGCCACTTATTTTTCTTTTCCTATGGGGTTTCCTGTAAAGGAGAGAGTTGTGCATGCAAAGAGTAATACTCAATGAGATACCAAGTACCAAATTATTTCGTGCTGAACAAATACTCAGTAGACCCTTCGGGAAGCTTTCTGATTAAGGCTGCATTTGAGAACCTGACTTTGGCCAAATGAGGACTCTTATTTCATTTTCCCTCTGCTTAAAGCTAAACTGCTAGGCAGAGGAGGTCCATTCCAGCCTGACCTGCCATCCCAGCCTTAGGCAGAGAAGCTGGAATACAATAGAGGAGCACCAGCACTTCCAGGTTGGTCTTTAAAAAGCAGCCCCCTGGGGCGCCTGGGTGGCGCAGTCGGTTAAGCGTCCGACTTCAGCCGGGTCGCGGTCTCGCGGTCCGTGAGTTCGAGCCCCGCGTCAGGCTCTGGGCTGATGGCTCGGAGCCTGGAGCCTGTTTCCCATTCTGTGTCTCCCTCTCTCTCTGCCCCTCCCCCGTTCATGCTCTGTCTCTCTCTGTCCCAAAAAATAAATAAAAAACATTGAAAAAAAAAAAATTTAAAAAAATAAAAAAATAAAAAAATAAAAAGCAGCCCCCTACTTGACAGCTTACCCTTGAGAAGTCAGAGTCAGAGAGTTATCAGTTATGATAACCATAGAGACTCCCAAAATAGGAAGGGAGCAGGTGAACCCGTGGTGTTCTTTAACCAGCAGTTATATCATCTGTTGCCAAAAGTGGTCCAGTGAAAGACCAAATTGAAAATAAATTATTTCTGTGGGCAGAAAATATTGGATTTGTGAATCCATGGGTTGTATGTATGGAAGGACAGAAAGAACAGCAGAAACATGGTGGCAGAAATTGCTTCCTTTATAAAAACAGTATATTATAGTATCTGAGATATTCTAGCCATCTCAAAATCTGAGTGGATTATTCAAAAAGACTGACTTTAGCTCTATGCTACAATTATTTTAGATAGTCCTATGACTTTGGATTTCATTGTTCAGACAGAAATTTCTCAGAGATGTTACTAAATCACAAAAATATGTGTATACATACATGTGTACATACATAATTTCTTTAAAAAATAGATCTGAACAAAATAAATGAAATGATGAATAGAAACCACATATGTGAAGAGCTATCAATAATGGAGAATGCATAACAATACATTTCTTTATGCTAAATGGCAAGAAGGCACAACTGGAAAAATCAGTAGCAATGTAATATAAACAGATGCCACAATTTATAGCTATTGAGAGATCCTCATTAGATTGTGATTTTATCTATATAATGCATTGGTGTTTACAAAAATATAATAACATTCTGGTGTATATTACACATTTCAAATTATAGCATTAATTAGAATTTGTAGTACTCTGTAATTTTAAAGTGATTAACATAATCTTTTATTTGCATCTTTTAGCTTATCAAAATATCACTTTATCAATTTCCTTAGAGAAATATCTATGCAACTAGCACTTTGGTGTTGACTTTGAGCCTTTATAAGGTTATATACTAATTTTCAAAGGGACAAGTATTTCCACTGTATAGAAAGGTGTTGAGGAAAAAAAAATCTGCTATGGACACAATTTTAATTTCCAAATGCTGAGATGCCCAGACCACAGTCCTAGCTAGTGTGAAGAAAAACCACATCATACAGGGAATTAGCACTAACAAAGGAATAAGGATTCTGAAGGCCATTCCCAAGGCAAGAGCAGTATTGTTGAGGGGTAATCTCAAAGGATTGCTGATTTCAAAGAGCAGTTTTTTCTGCTTCAGGTACAGGATAGAGCACAGAGCAAGGTTGATTGTCACGTTTTAAGTGTAATCAGGGTGAGAGAAAAAGTGAAAGCCTTTTTTAAGACTTGAAGAAGAGACCTAAAGACAAAATCAATGGAGATTAGAGTTTTTGTTTCATAGTGATACCTGCTTTTGTTTATACACATTCCTGTTTAATACAAATGACATGGTTATTTAGTGACATGAAAGTGGCTAATTTTTCTGTTAGTAGAATATACTGCAAAGTGTGCAAATATGAAAATATCCACTGCTTGACTCTTAATTCATTCTGCTAACGTCAGGTTTTGTTTTTGTTTTTATTTTACTATCAATGTGAGCAACTAGCATCTAGACATCTAGGTAGGTCAGCTCTGTTGAACCATTATTGCAATTAATTCAATCAAATGTTCATTGAATACCCTTCACAATTGGACACTGATCTATATGTTAATGACACAGCATTGAGTCAATAGATACAGGCCATGTCCTCCTGATGCTTATTCAGTAGCAGATACGACAAAAAAAAAAAAAAATGAAGTTCAGTAAAGAGTGATAAGCATTCAAACTTTAAATTATAAAATAAATAAGAGACAAAAAGTACCACATAGGGAGTATAGTCAATAATATTGTTATAACATTGATGGTGACTGTACTTCAACGTGGTGAGTGTTGCGTAACGTATAAAATTGTCGAATCATTGTATGTACACTTGAAACTAATATATCCTTGTGTGTTAATTATATGTTAATAATAAATAAAATTTAAAAAAGAGCAGAAAGCATTCACATGCTTTTGGATCATACACAGTGAGGTTTCTTCTTCTTCTTTTTTTTTTTTGTTTATTGTTCATTTTGAGAGAGAGAGAAACAGAGCACAAGCAGAGGAGGGGCAGAAAGAGAGGGAGACACAGTATCTGAAGCAGGCTCCAGACTCTGAGCTGTCAAGAAAGAGCCCAACGCGGAGCTCGAACCCACTAACTGTGAGATCATGACCTGGGCTGAAGTCAGATGCTTAACCACCTGAGCCACCCAGTCACCCCAATATACAATGAGTTTTCTAATGCCTATTGGATCAGGATGGGCCTTTCTGAGATTGAAGTATGAATCAGATTTAAGTATAGCAGGAAGGGGGAGGTAATTTATTTGGTACAAGACAGTGAATTAAACAGGGTAAACAATACAGTTATAAATAATTCTGTACTTATGGAGCTTACAATTTAGTAATAATACTAATAATTTACTAACTCTTCATTACACGCTAGGTATTAACCTTGCTTGTATTAATTTTTTAATCCTCACAACAACTATATGAGGTAGATACCGTTATTAACCATTTTTCGGTGAAGAAGCAAAGGAACAGAAATGTTAACTTATACAGATTTTTGAACTAGCAAGTAGCAGGCCTAGTATATGAACATCATTGTCTGGCTCCAAATCCTGCACTTTTAATGAGTATTTTATTCTAGGAAAAGTTCAACAATTTGCAAATATGCAAATCACTTCAATGTAAGGAGTGACAAGTATTTTTTTTTTTTAATTAAATCCAAGTTAGTTAACATATAATGTAATAATGATTTCAGGAATAGAATTTAGTGATTCATCACTTACATATAACACGCAGTGCTCATCTCACCAAGTGGGGAGTGACGAGTATTGTAAGAGAATCCTATATGGGAACATAGCAGAACACGTAGGGCATGCTGCGTGGCACAGACTGAAAATCTCTGCCTTAGCCTGACCTTTTTAGGCTCTCTCTCTCCAGTGTGCTTTCTATGGCATGAAAGTTAATGTACAGTCTCCCCTTGAAGGGAAGTATTTTTCTTTGAAAGAAGACTCATGATCTCTAGATGACTGCCATGTAGTCTGCAAATAAAAAGACTTGTAAAGAAAACTGAAAACTCACATTTCTCTTGGTAGAAACCCCTCCCTCTTCCTACACAGGAATGGGCAGCAGGAAGTTCTTCTGCTTGGACAAAAACTGTCAAAAGCAGTTTTGAATCTATGGAAAAGCAGCATCACTAGTTGACATCTCAAAGTGATTCTGTAGTGAGTTCTGTATTGCTAAAATTTGGGCAGACTTACATCTTAATGACTTAAAAGTTTAGCTTTGACTAAAAGGACAATGAGGGGATCTTATATAATTTTCAATTATATTGAAATGTTTCACCAATCACTATCTTAAACATTTTATGTGTCTGGAAATACAGGTTATTTGGTAAAATCTAATCTCACTGAAAAGCTTTGATGCTCTATACCAAATTAAAACTAATTTAGCTGAACCATCTATGCTGCACATTAATATTAAGCAATTACATTAAATGGAAGCACTTTGAATATGTTAATTGCTTTCATTAAAAAACTGATTTCCTTAATTACTTTCTAAGCAAATATTCTTTACCAAGCTACTTAAGTATTTGCAACACTCAAATTCAATAGGTGATTGGGATGTCAATTTATATTAAATACATATTTTTAAAAAATCTATTTTGCATTGCAAGTGTTAAAATGTATTTAATCCAGAATTGAGTATGATTTTAGGAGATTATTTTTATTTGAATAATGTTATAAATTTTATTGGGTCAAAATAATATCTCTCCTTCTTCATCCTTTAATACCTAAGGCTTCTGAGGACACCACTTACCCTGTTTCTTTCTTTCTTTTTTTTTTTTAACTTTATTTATTTATTTATTTATTTATTTATTTAAAATATATGAAATTTACTGTTCAATTGGTTTCCATACAACACCCAGTGCTCATCCCAAAAGGTGCCCTCCTCAGTACCCATCACCCACCCTACCCTCCCTCCCACCCCCCCATCAACCCTCAGTTTGTTCTCAGTTTTTTTTTTTTAATATATGAAATTTACTGTCAAATTGGTTTCCATACAACACCCAGTGCTCATCCCAAAAGGTGCCCTCCTCAATACCGATCACCCACCCTGCCCTCCCTCCCACCCCCCATCAACCCTCAGTTTGTTCTCAGTTTTTAACAGTCTCTTATGCTTTGGCTCTCTCCCACTCTAACCTCTTTTTTTTTTTTTTCCTTCCCCTCCCCCATGGGTTTCTGTTACGTTTCTCAGGATCCACATAAGAGTGAAAACATATGGTATCTGTCTTTCTCTGTATGGCTTATTTCACTTAGCATCACACTCTCCAGTTCCATCCACGTTGCTACAAAAGGCCATATTTCATTTTTTCTCATTGCCACGTAGTATTCCATTGTGTATATAAACCACAATTTCTTTATCCATTCATCAGTTGATGGACATTTAGGCTCTTTCCATAATTTGGCTATTGTTGAGAGTGCTGCTATAAACATTGGGGTACAAGTGCCCCTATGCATCAGTACTCCTGTATCCCTTGGATAAATTCCTAGCAGTGCTATTGCTGGGTCATAGGGTAGGTCTATTTTTAATTTTCTGAGGAACCTCCACACTGCTTTCCAGAGCGGCTGCACCAATTTGCATTCCCACCAACAGTGCAAGAGGGTTCCCGTGTCTCCACATCCTCTCCAGCATCTATAGTCTCCTGATTTCTTCATTTTGGCCACTCTGACTGGCGTGAGGTGATATCTGAGTGTGGTTTTGATATGTATTTCCCTGATAAGGAGCGACCTTGAACATCTTTTCATGTGCCTGTTGGCCATCCGGATGTCTTCTTTAGAGAAGTGTCTATTCATGTTTTCTGCCCATTTCTTCACTGGGTTATTTGTTTTTCGGGTGTGGAGTTTGGTGAGCTCTTTATAGATTTTGGATACTAGCCCTTTGTCCGATATGTCATTTGCAAATATCTTTTCCCATTCCGTTGGTTGCCTTTTAGTTTTGTTGGTTGTTTCCTTTGCTGTGCAGAAGCTTTTTATCTTCATAAGGTCCCAGTAATTCACTTTTGCTTTTAATTCCCTTGCCTTTGGGGATGTGTCGAGTAAGAGATTGCTACGGCTGAGGTCAGAGAGGTCTTTTCCTGCTTTCTCCTCTAAGGTTTTGATGGTTTCCTGTCTCACATTCAGGTCCTTTATCCATTTTGAGTTTATTTTTGTGAATGGTGTGAGAAAGTGGTCTAGTTTCAACCTTCTGCATGTTGCTGTCCAGTTCTCCCAGCACCATTTGTTAAAGAGACTGTCTTTTTTCCATTGGATGTTCTTTCCTGCTTTGTCAAAGATGAGTTGGCCGTATGTTTGTGGGTCTAGTTCTGGGGTTTCTATTCGATTCCATTGGTCTATGTGTCTGTTTTTATGCCAATACCATGCTGTCTTGATGATGACAGCTTTGTAGTAGAGGCTAAAGTCTGGGATTGTGATGCCTCCTGCTTTGGTCTTCTTCTTCAAAATTACTTTGGCTATTCGGGGCCTTTTGTGGTTCCATATGAATTTTAGGATTGCTTGTTCTAGTTTCGAGAAGAATGCTGGTGCAATTTTGATTGGGACTGCATTGAATGTGTAGATAGCTTTGGGTAGTATTGACATTTTGACAATATTTATTCTTCCAATCCATGAGCAGGGAATGTCTTTCCATTTCTTTATAACTTCTTCAATTTCCTTCATAAGCTTTCTATAGTTTTCAGCATACAGATCTTTTACATCTTTGGTTAGATTTATTCCTAGGTATTTTATGCTTCTTGGTGCAATTGTGAATGGGATCAGTTTCTTTATTTGTCTTTCTGTTGCTTCATTGTTAGTGTATAAGAATGCAACTGATTTCTGTACATTGATTTTGTATCCTGCAACTTTGCTGAATTCATGTATCAGTTCTAGCAGACTTTTGGTGGAGTCTATCGGATTTTCCACGTATAATATCATGTCATCTGCAAAAAGCGAAAGCTTGACTTCATCTTTGCCAATTTGGATGCCTTTGATTTCCTTTTGTTGTCTGACTGCTGATGCTAGAACTTCCAGCACTATATTAAACAATAGCGGTGAGAGTGGGCATCCCTGTCGTGTTCCTGATCTCAGGGAAAAAGCTCTCAGTTTTTCCCCGTTGAGGATGATGTTAGCTGTGGGCTTTTCATAAATGGCTTTTATGATCTTTAAATATGTTCCTTCTATCCCGACTTTCTCAAGGGTTTTTATTAAGAAAGGGTGCTGGATTTTGTCAAAGGCCTTTTCTGCATCGATTGACAGGATCATATGGTTCTTCTCTTTTTTTTTTGTTAATGTGATGTATCACGTTGATCGATTTGTGAATGTTGAACCAGCCCTGCATCCCAGGAATGAATCCCACTTGATCATGGTGAATAATTCTTTTTATATGCTGTTGAATTCGATTTGCTAGTATCTTATTGAGAATTTTTGCATCCATATTCATCAGGGATATTGGCCTGTAGTTCTCTTTTTTTTACTGGGTCTCTGTCTGGTTTAGGAACCAAAGTAATACTGGCTTCATAGAATGAGTCTGGAAGTTTTCCTTCCCTTTCTATTTCTTGGAATAGCTTGAGAAGGATAGGTATTATCTCTGCTTTAAACGTCTGGTAGAGGGGCGCCTGGGGGGCGCAGTCGGTTAAGCGTCCGACTTCAGCCAGGTCACGATCTCGCGGTCCGTGAGTTCGAGCCCCGCGTCAGGCTCTGGGCTGATGGCTCGGAGCCTGGAGCCTGTTTCCGATTCTGTGTCTCCCTCTCTCTCTGCCCCTCCCCCGGTCATGCTCTGTCTCTCTCTGTCCCAAAAATAAAAAAAAAAACGTTGAAAAAAAAAATTAAAAAAAATAAAAATAAAAATAAAAATAAACGTCTGGTAGAACTCCCCTGGGAAGCCATCTGGTCCTGGACTCTTATTCGGAGATTTTTGATAACCGATTCAATTTGTTCGCTGGTTATGGGTCTGTTCAAGCTTTCTATTTCCTCCTGATTGAGTTTTGGAAGAGTGTGGGTGTTTAAAAATTTGTCCATTTCTTCCAGGTTGTCCAATTTGTTGGCATATAATTTTTCATAGTATTCCCTGATAATTGTTTGTATCTCTGAGGGATTGGTTGTAATAATCCCATTTTCATTCATGATTTTATCTATTTGGGTCATCTCCCTTTTCTTTTTGAGAAGCCTGGCTAGAGGTTTGTCAATTTTGTTTATTTTTTCAAAAAACCAACTCTTGGTTTCGTTGATCTGCTCTACCGTTTTTTTAGATTCTATATTGTTTATTTCTGCTCTGATCTTTATTATTTCTCTTCTTCTGCTGGGTTTAGGCTGCCTTTGCTCTTCTGCTTCTATTTCCTTTAGGTGTGCTGTTAGATTTTGTACTTGGGATTTTTCTTGTTTCTTGAGATAGGCCTGAATGGCAATGTATTTTCCTCTCAGGACTGCCTTCGCTGCGTCCCAGAGCGTTTGGATTGTTGTATTTTCATTTTCGTTTGTTTCCATATATTTTTTAATTTCTTCTCTAATTGCCTGGTTGACCCACTTATTCGTTAGTAGGGTGTTCTTTAACCTCCATGCTTTTGGAGGTTTTCCAGACTTTTTCCTGTGGTTGATTTCAAGCTTCATAGCATTGTGGTCTGAAAGTATGCATGGTATGATTTCAGTTCTTGTAAACTTATGAAGGGCTGTTTTGTGACCCAGTATATGATCTATCTTGGAGAATGTTCCATGTGCACTCGAGAAGAAAGTATATTCTGTTGCTTTGGGATGCAGAGTTCTAAATATATCTGTCAGTCCATCTGATCCAATGTATCATTCAGGGCCCTTGTTTCTTTATTGACCGTGTGTCTAGATGATCTATCCATTTCTGTAAGTGGGGTGTTAAAGTCCCCTGCAATGACCACATTCTTATCAATAAGGTTGCTTATGTTTATGAGTAATTGTTTTATATATTTGGGGGCTCCGGTATTTGGCGCATAGACATTTATAATTGTTAGCTCTTCCTGATGGATAGACCCTGTAATTATTATATAATGCCCTTCTTCATCTCTTGTTACAGCCTTTAATTGAAAGTCTAGTTTGTCTGATATAAGTATGGCTACTCCAGCTTTCTTTTGGCTTCCAGTAGCATGATAAATAGTTCTCCATCCCCTCACTCTCAATCTAAAAGTGTCCTCAGATCTAAAATGAGTCTCTTGTAGACAGCAAATAGATGGGTCTTGTTTTTTTATCCATTCTGATACCCTATGTCTTTTGGTTGGCACATTTAATCCATTTACATTCGGTGTTATTATAGAAAGATACGGGTTTAGAGTCATTGTGATGTCTGTATGTTTTATGCTTGTAGTGATGTCTCTGGTACTTTGGCTCACAGGGTCCCCCTTAAGATCTCTTGTAGGGCTGGTTTAGTGGTGACAAATTCCTTCAGTTTTTGTTTGTTTGGGAAGACCTTTATCTCTCCTTCTATTCTAAATGACAGACTTGCTGGATAAAGGATTCTCGGCTGCATATTTTTTCTGTTTAGCACACTGAAGATATTGTGCCAATCCTTTCTGGCCTGCCAAGTTTCAAAAGAGAGATCAGTCACGAGTCTTATAGGTCTCCCTTTATATGTGAGGGCACGTTTATCCCTTGCTGCTTTCAGAATTTTCTCTTTATCCTTGTATTTTGCCAGTTTCACTATGATATGTCATGCAGAAGATCGATTCAAGTTACGTCTGAAGGGAGTTCTCTGTGCCTCTTGGATTTCAATGCCTTTTTCCTTCCCCAGTTCAGGGAAGTTCCCAGCTATAATTTCTTCAAGTACCCCTTCAGCACCTTTCCCTCTCTCTTCCTCCTCTGGGATACCAATTATGCGTATATTATTCCTTTTTAGTGTATCACTTAGTTCTCTAATTTTCCCCTCATACTCCTGGATTTTTTTATCTCTCTTTCTCTCAGCTTCCTCTTTCTCCATAACTTTATCTTCTAGTTCACCTATTCTCTCCTCTGCCTCTTCAATCCGAGCCGTCGTCATTTCCGTTTTGTTTTGCATTTCATTTAAAGCACTTTTCAGCTCCTCGTGACTGTTCCTTAGTCCCTTGATCTCTGTGGCAAGAGATTCTCTGCTGTCCTGTATACTGTTTTCAAGCCCAGCGATTAATTTTATGACTATTCTTCTAAATTCACTTTCTGTTATATTATTTAAATCCTTTTTGATCAGTTCATTGGCTGTTGTTATTTCCTGGAGATTCTTCTGAGGGGAATTCTTCCGTTTGGTCATTTTGGATAGTCCCTGGAGTGGTGAGGACCCGCAGGGCACTTCCCCCATGCTGTGGTGTATAACTGGAGTTGGTGGGCGGGGCCGCAGTCCGACCTGATGTCTGCCCCCAGCCCACCGCTGGGGCCACAGTCAGTCTTGATGTCCGCCCCCAGCCCACCGCTGGGGCCACAGTCAGACTGGTGTGTGCCTTCTCTTCCCCTCTCCTAGGGGCGGGATTCCCTGTGGGGTGGGGTGGCCCGTCCGGGCTACTTGCACACTGCCAGGCTTGTGGTGCTGGGGATCTGGCGTATTAGCTGGGGTGGGTAGGCAAGGTGCACGGGGGCAGGAGGGGCAGGCTTAGCTCGCTTCTCCTTAGGTGATCCACTTCAGGAGGGGCCCTGTGGCAGCGGGAGGGAGTCAGACCCGCTGCCGGAGGTTTGGCTCCGCAGAAGCACAGAGTTGGGTGTTTGCGCGGAGCGAGCAAGTTCCCTGGCAGGAACTGGTTCCCTTTGGGATTTGGGCTGGGGGATGGGCGGGGGAGATGGCGCTGGTGAGCGCCTTTGTTCCCCGCCAGGCTGAGCTCTGCCGTCTGGGCGCTCAGCAGCTCTCCCTCCCTTTGTCCTCCGGCCTTCCCGCTTTCTGAGCAGAGCTGTTAACTTCTGACCTCCCAGACGCTAAGTCGCGCTTGCTGTCGGAACACAGTCCCTCCGGCCCCTCCGCTTTTGCCTGCCAGACTCAGGGGCTCCGCTTGGCCGGCGAGCCGCCCCTCCGCCCCGGCTCCCTCCCGCCAGTCCGTGGAGCGCGCACCGCCTCGCCGCCCTTCCTCCCCTCTTCCGTGGGCCTCTCGTCTGCGCTTGGCTCCGGAGACTCCGTTCTGCTAATCTCTGGCGGTTTTCTGGGTTCTTTAGGCAGGTGTAGGTGGAATCTAAGTGATCGGCAGGACGCGCGGTGAGCCCAGCGTCCTCCTACGCCGCCATCTTCCCTCCAATCTCCACTTACCCTGTTTCAAAGAAAAGATCTCTCTCACTCCCCTCATTGATGTTGACTGTTGTTCAGAGCTCCATGGTTTCAACCTTGCTAGGCACTAAGGTAGCCCTCCCAACCAAGTTCTTGGAGAAGGAAGGCTTTGGAGATAGAATGGTTTCTCAATATCTTCACAGTTTTTAGTGCTTGTGTGACTAACTTCTGTGCAACTTCTTGATTCACTTTAACAGGATATAGTGGGTTCATGAAATATAACACAAAACATTTCTTTCATGCTCTTGGGCTTAAAAGTTAGAGTGCTAATGGTTCAGGATTTTTAATACAAAGCTATTTTCTAGGTTTATTGCTGAATGTTGTTTAACATACCTAAATAGGAAAGGTATGTTATGCTGCAAAAACATGGATTTGGAGTCGTATGGAAGAAAAGAAGGAGAATGAGAAAAATTACTTCAAATAAATTATAAGGTCTTACTATAACTCCAAAACATCACCCCCCCTTCTCCATAAGGGTTAAATAAATAAATAAATAAATGTAGATTGCATTTCTTAAATGTCATTTTAAAATAATTTTTCTTAGCTATTGTTTGTGTTTTATTTTAAATAGCTTTATTGAAGTATAATATACATACCGTAAATTGCACTAATTTGATAAATTTTGACATACACATACATGCATGAAGTTATCAGTATAGTCAGTGTAATGAGCCTGTTACCCCTCAAATTTCCTCTTGCCTCTGGTAATCTTTCACACTTGATCTTTCCTACCACCTTCCTCTTTATGTGTATAGGGTATACTCATTTTGTCTGGCTTATTAATTTTTTTTAATGTTTTAATTTATTTTTGAGAGACAGAGAAAGAGCACAAGTCACGGAGGGGCAGAGAGAGAGGGAGACACAGAATCTGAAGCAAGCTCCAGGCTCTGAGCTGTCTGCCCAGAGCCCAACGTGGGGCGTGAATTCACTAACCATGAGATTATGACCTGACCCAAAGCCAGCCGCTTAACTGACTGAACCACCCAGGCACCCCTTGTCTGGCTTCTTCTATTGACGATAAACAAAGGTTTATCCATGCTGTAGCATGTTATCAGTAGTTCATGTTTTTAGTGTTAAGTGGTATTTCATTGCATGTATATAACACAGTTTGTTTAACTATTCATTGATTGATGGATATTTGGGTTGTTTCCAGTTTTTGCTATTACAAATAAAGCTGCTGTGAACATGCATATATAAGTTCTTATGTGGACATGAATTTTAGTTTCCCTTGGATACTACTTAGGAACGCGAAAGTTGGAACATATGGTAAAAATACATCAAACTTTCAAAGAAACTGGCAAAATGTTTTCCATAGTGGCAGTGCTATTTTACATTCCCATTGACAGTGTATGAGAATTTCAGTTACTCCATATCCTCTCCAATACTTTCATCGTCTTTTTTTCCTTGAATTTAGACATTCTAATATGTGTGTAATGGTAGCTTGTTGTGTTTTTTTATTTTTATTATTTTTATTTTTTTCTTGTTAGAGAGAGAGCCTGAGTGGGGCAGAGGGGAAGAGAATCTTAAGCAGCTTCCATGCTTACTGCAGAGCCGATGCAGGGCTCAATTCCATGACCCTGGGATCATGACCTGAGCCAAAATCAAGAGTAGGTCTCTCATCCAACTGAGCCATTGTAGTTTTAATTTCTCCAGTGATCAAAGATGTTCAGCATTTTTCATGCAGTTTTTTTGTAATTCATAATATTGTTGGTGAAGTGTATATTCAGAAGTTTTGCCCATGATTTCAGTTATTTTCTTATGGAGCTTTGGGGGTTTCTCATATATTCTGGGGTATATATCCTTCATCAGACACGTGTTTTTCAAAATGTTTCCAGTCTGTGGTTTGTAGTTTAATTTTCTTAACAGTGTCTTTTGATGAGCAAGAATTTATAATTTGGATAAAGTAAAATTACAAGTAGCACTTTTTTTCTTAAACAGATCATCCTTTTATATGTAAGATAATGTTTCATTAAACATGTTCAAGAAGGCATTTTTTTCATAGAAGCTTTAAAATTGTTGATTTTACATTTAGGTATGTGATCTATTTTAAGTTAATTTTTATATATTGTGCCAAGTTATGGATCAAAGGTCTTTTTTTTTTTTTTTTGCATGTGATTATGTAATTCTTCCAGTACCATTTGTTGAAAGGACTCCCTTCTCCACTGAATTGTCCTTACACCTTTATCAAAAGGCAGTTGTCCATACATGTGTGGGTCTATTTCTAAATTATTTGTATTCCATTCATCTGTTTGTCTTGATACTAATATAATCTGTCTTCAATACTGTAGTTTTCTAATCTAAAAATCATTAAGTGTGGGTCCTTTGTTCTAATTTTTCAAAGGTGTTTTAGATATTCTACTTCCTTTTTCAAATGAATTTTAGAAGCAAATTATCAATTTCTACAAAAATGTCATTTTGATTAGAATTATGTTAGATCTATGCATTTTTCTGGAGAGATTGACATTTTACCAATGTTGAATCTTCTGACCCATAAGCAAAATATATCTCTGTATTTAAGTCTTTAATTTCTCACAGCTATGTTTTACAGTGTACATGTCTTTCACATATTTTTTCAGGTTTATCCCTATTTCATATTTTTGAGCTATTAAAAATGGTGTTTTTAAAATTTCAACTTCTAGTTGTTCCCTGCCAGTAAATAGAAATACACTTGGTAATTTAGGCTAAATTATTTTCTGATTTTTAGTAGCTTTCTGCTACATTCCATCTTACTTTATACATAGAAGATAATTTCATCTGCAATTGAAGACATTTTAATTGTCCCTTTATTTGGGGGATGCCTTTTTTTTCTTCTTCATGCCTCACTGCCCTGATAGTGTTAGATAAAGATAATGAAATTTCAAGTGCAAAGGCCTTGTCTTCTCCTGGTCATGGGGGAAGACATTGTCTTTGTCAAGGATGATGTTAGCTGTAAGTTTTTTATAGATGCTTTTTATTAGGTTGAGGAAATTTTCTATGATTCTTAGCTTGCAGAGGTTTTTTTTTTTTTTTTTTATCAGAAGTGAGCACTGTTGGATTTTGTCAATTACTTTTTTTGTGACTATATTCATATGATCACATAATACTGTTAATATGGCAAATTGCACTGATTTTTCAGATGTTAGTCAGACCTTGCATTCTTTTGATAAACACCACTTTGTCATGAGGGATTTTCCTTTTTATTGTTATATTTGATTTCCTAAAAGTTTGTTCAGAATTTGACATCTCTGTTCATGAAGGATATTTTCTTGTAGATTAGTGTTCTCCAGAGAGACAGAAGCAATAGGATGTGTTCATTTATGTACATAGAGAGATTTATTTTAAGGAGTTGGCTCATGGGATTATAGAAACTGGAAAGCTCAAAATTCATAGCATAGGTTAGCAGCCCAGAGACTTAAGAAGAGCTGATATTGCAGTTCAAGTCCAGAGGCCATCTGCTGGCAGAATTCCTTCTTGCCCAGGGAAGGAAGTCCATCTTTATTCTATTGAGGCCTTCAAATTACTGGATGAGGCCCACCCATATTATGGAGGGCAACCTACTTTACTTTAGTCTACCAATGAGATGTTAATCTCAATAAAAAACAAAAACCAAAAAGCTCAGAAAGATCTAGAGTAATGTTTGACCAAATATCTCAATATTGTGGCCCAGCCAAGTTGATATACAAAATTAACCATCACATCTTGTAATGCCTTTGTTTGATTTTGGTGTCAGTATAATACTGGCCTTATATGGTGAGTTGAAAAATATTTCCTCCTTTTCCACTTTCTGGATGAATTTGAGTGTATCTGGTATTATTTCTTCTGTAATTGTTTAGCAAATTCACTAATGAAGCTGTCCAGGCCTGGAGGTTTTGTGGGATGGATTTTAGCAATATATTCCATCTATTTAATAGATAATAGTTTTTTTTTCTGATTCTCTACACATTCTTTAATGAATTTCAGTTATTTAGGCCTTTAAAATAATTTCCTATTTCATTGTCATGGAAATTGTCAAATGTATTTCCATAATATCATTCTTAATATTATTATTCTTTTATTATCTGACAAATTTTGTAGTGATATTATCACTCTGCTTCCTGCTATTGGTAATTTGTGACTTCTCTCTTTTTTTCTTTAAATTTTATTATTTATTTTTTTTTAAATTACATCCAAGTTAGTTAGCGTATAATGCAACAATGATTTCTTTATTCCAGTTCTGTGGTTTTGGGTTGTGGTGTTATCATTTTCATTGACTTCCATATAGTTTTTAATTTCCTGTTTAACTGCTTGTTAGCCCATTCATTCTTTTTTTTTTTTTAATGAAAATAATTTTTTTTAATGTTTATTTATTTTTGACAGAGAGACAGAACATGAGTAGGGGAGGGGCAGAGAGAGAGACACATACACAGAATCCAAAGCAGGCTCCAGGCTCTGCGCTGTCAGCACAGAGCCTGACGCGGGGCTCGAACCCACAGACCGCGAGGTCATGACCTAAGCCAAAGTCGGACACTCAACCGACTGAGCTGCCCAGATGCCCCGCCCATTCATTCTTTTGTAGGATGTTCTTCAGTCTCCAAGTATTTGTTACCTGTTCAAATTTTTTCTTGTGGCTGATTACGAGTTTCATAGCACTGTGGTCTGAAAATATGCACGGTATAATCTCGATCTTTTTGTACTTACTTAGGGCTGATTTGTGTCCCAGTATATGGTCTATTCTGGAGAACGTTCTATGTGCACTGGAGAAGAATGTAAATTCTGCTTTAGGATGAAATGTTCTGAATGTATCTGTTAAGTCCATCTGGTCCAGTGTATCATTCAAAGCCATTGTTTCCTTGTTGATTTTTTGATTAGGTGATCTGTCCATTGCTGTGAGTGGGATGTTGAAGTCTCCTACTATTATGGTATTACTATCGATGAGTTTCTTTATGTTTGTGATTAATTGGCTTCTGTATTTGGGTTCTTCCACATTTGGTGCATAAATGTTTACAATTGTTAGGTCTTCTTGGTCTGCAGATCCCTTAATTATAATATAATGCCCTTCTGCATCTCTTGATACAGTATTTTAAAGTCTCGGGCACCTGGGTAGCTCAGTCGGTTAAGCGGCCAACTTCGCCTCAGGTCATGATCTCATAGTCCATGAGTTCGAGCCCTGCGTTGGGCTCTGTGCTGACAGCTAGAGCCTGGAGCCTGTTTCAGATTCTGTGTCTCCCTCTCTCTGACCCTCCCCTGTTCATGCTCTGTCTCTCCCTGTCTCAAAAATAAATAAAACCTTAAAAAAAATTAAAATAAAATAAAGTCTAGATTGTCTAATATAAGTGTGGCTACTCTGGCTTTCTTTTGTTGACCATTACCATGATAGATGGTTCTCCATCCCCTTATTTTCAATCTGAAGGTGTCTTTAGGTCTAAAGTGGGTCTCTTGTAAACAGCATATAGATGGATCTTTTTTTCTTATCCATTCTGTTACCCTATGTCTTTTGATAGGAGCATTGAGTCCATTGACGTTTAGAGTGAGTACTGAAAGATACGAATTTATTGCCATTATGATGCTTGTAGAGTTGGAGTTTCTGGTGGTGTTCTCTGGTCCTTTCTAATCTTTGTTGCTTTTGATATATATGTATATACGTGTGTGTGTGTGTATATATATATATATATATATATATATATGTATATACACACACACACACGTATATACATACACGCGTATATACATACACGCGTATGTATATACGCGTATATACATACACGTGTATATATATACGCGTGTATGTATATACGTGTATGTATATACGTGTATATATATAAAATTTTTTTTTCATCTTTTCTCCCCTCAGAGATTCTCCCTTAAAATTTCTTGCAGGGCTGGTTTAGTGGTCACAAACTCCTTTAATTTTTGTTTGTCTGGGAAACTTTTTATCTCTCCTTCTGTTTTGAATGACAGCCTTGCTGGATAAAGAATCCTTGGCTACATATGTTTCTGATTCAGCACACTGAATATATCCTGCCACTCCTTTCTGGCCTGCCAAGTTTCTGTGGATAGGTCTGCTGCAAACCTGATCTGTCTTCCCTTGTAGGTTAGGGACTCTTTTCCCTTGCTGCTTTCACGTTTCTCTCCTTGCCTGAGTATTTTGTGAATTTGACTATGATATGCCATGTTGACGGTCAGTTTTTGTTGAATCTAATGGGGATCCTCTGTGCTTCCTGGATTTTGATGTCTGTGTCTTTCCCCAGGTTATGAAAGTTTTCTGCTATGATTTGCTCACATAACCCTTCTTACCCCTATTTCTCTCTCTTCCTCCTCTGGGACCCCTGTGATTCTGATGTAGTTCCTTTTTAATGAGTCACTGATTTCTCTAATTCTTAAACCGTGCTCTTTTGCCTTAATCTCCCTCTTTTTTTCTGCTTCGTTATTCTCTACATGTTTGTCCTCTATATCGCTGGTTCTCTGTTCTGCTGTACCCATCCTTGCCGCCATGGCATCCATCCGTGATTGCAGCTCAGTTATGGCATTTTTAATTTCATTCTATTTTTTACTTCTTTTATCTCTGCAGAAAGGGATTCTAATCTGTTTTTGACTCCAGCTAGTATTCTTATTATCGTGATTCTAAATTCTGGTTCAGACATGTTGCTTGTATCTGTGTTGGTTAAATCCCTGGCTGTCGTTTCTTCGTGCTCTTTCTTTTGGGGTGAATTCCTTCATTTTACCGTTTTGAAGGGAGAAAAGGAATTAATAAGGTAGAAAAATTGAAATCAAAAAAAGTTAAAATTAAAAAATATATTAAAGTTAAAAATTAAACACACACACAAAGTGAATAGATGGTGCTTGATCCTAGGTGTGTTTTGGTCTGGGTGTTGAAAGTGGTTTGACAGATTAGAGAAAAAAAAAGGGTGGGGGGTGGAAGAAAAAAAAGGTTATCGTTTGAGAATTTGAAAAAATGAAGTAGACTAAAATGAGATGATGGGGGTAAAATAGAATTTGAAAAAATATATGCAAATTAAAGAATATAGTAAAAACAATTAAAGAAAAATATTAAAAAAAATTTTTTTAACGTTTATTTATTTTTGAGACAGAGAGAGACAGAGCATGAACGGGGGAGGGTCAGAGAGAGGGAGACACAGAATCTGAAACAGTCTCCAGGCTCTAGCTGTCAGCACAGAGCCCGACACAGGGCTCGAACCCACGGACTGTGAGATCATGACCTGAGCTGAAGTTGGCCGCTTAACCCACTGAGCCACCGAGGCGCCCCAAGAAAAATATTTTTAATAAAAGTTAAAAATAAATATGAATTTTTTCTGTATTCAAGACAAAAGAAAAGAAGTGAAAAAGAGAAAAAAGATTAAAAAAAGAAAAAAAACATTTGAAAATTTGAAGAAGTGAATACACTGTAGTAGATTAAAATAAAATGATGGAAGTAAAATAGAATTTGAAAAAATTTACATAAAAGCAAAAAATATAGTAAAAAATTAAATGAAAATATTTTAATAGAAGTTGAAAGTAAAAATGAAGTTTTTCTTTTTGCATTCAAGAAAAAAAGAAACGAAAAAGGAAAAAAGGAAAACAGAAAAAAGGAAATTGAAAATTTGAAAAGGTGAATACACTGAAGTAGACTAAAATAAAATGATTGAAGTAAAATAGAATTTGAAAAAAATTTACACAAAAGTAAAAAATATAGGAAGAAAATTAAATAAAAATATGTTTAATAAAAAGTGAAAATAAAAATGAATTTCTCTTCCTGTATTCAAGAAAAAGAAAAGAAGTGTGAAAGAGAAAAAGAAAAAAAAAGGAAAGAAAATTGAATAGATAAACCTACTAACAGATTGAGGTAGGACTGAAATTACTTCGTTTTCCCCTAGAAGTCAGTCCATGTAGCTCTTTATAGTCCACAAATTAAGCCAGCGGTGAGGCTTGTGTTCTTGAAGAGTGAAGTTGGCCCAGTCACAGCTCCGCTGTCCACTAGATTGGACAGCTGCTAGCCTACTGGGGTGGATTGTTGCGGTGCTCGTAGGTGCATATGTGCATGTGTGAGAGCAGTGAAAATGGCATTACCCAGCTACCTAGTCTCTAGTATCAGAATTCTGTTCTCCCTGATCATCAATCACACACCAGTCCTTTGTCTTCAGCTTCCATCCACTCCCCACTTCCACACTGTCCGTGACCGAGCCCCAGGCAGTACCTCTCTCCCAAGTTTTGTCTTAGATGTGTTTGTTCTCCCCTGCTCCTTACTTGATAAGGACTGTGGCTTTGACCTGTTCCGCCCCTCTGCAGGAGGGTCTCACTGAGCAATGGCTGAATGAGCAATGGCTGAATGTCAGTTGCATCCAGGAACACCCACTGGACCCTGCTGCTGCCCGTGCCCTGAGACTGGCCAGGTGCCAGCCCGCCCCCAAAATAGTTCACGAGACAGTGTAGCATCAGCGTTTCAGGGATTATGGAAAATCACACCACACGTCTGGCACCAGTCTTCACCCTTAATGACCTTGCCCCAGCAGCAGCGAATGTGGCTGCTTCCGGGGTCTGCTGGGACCAGGTGGCTTCAACAGTCTCTACCAAATGTCTTTCCAGCAGTGGAACCGCTTTTCCCCGTGTGTCCCGAGAACCTCCCAGACCCCACTCTGTTCCTGGGAATTCACCTTTCCCACAAGAGCACCGCCAGGTATCAAGCTGCGGAGTTGCAGCCTTTGTACTCCCCTTGTCTACAGTCTTAATGGAGTTTAAACCCTCTCCTTTCTCCTTTCTCCCTTTTTATTTTAGTCCCTGCGGCTGTTTCCAATTTACCACTTTCTCTCCAGCTGCTTTTGGGGAGGGGTGCTTTTCCCATATTCTCCTCCCCTTCCCAGTCTCTGTCCTCTCTCTGCCCACAAAAGCAGTTCCCTACCCTCTGCCGCTTCTCCTTCCCCAAATTCACCTCTCCATGCCACATACCTGCTGAATTCCGTGGTTCAGGTTGTGCAGATTGTTGTGTTAATCCTCCAGTCAGTTTTCTGGGTGTTCAGGATGGTTTAGTGTTGGTCTGGCTATATTTCATGGACGTGAGACACCCAAAAAACTTCCATGATGTTCTGCCATCTTGGCTCCTCCCGTGACTTCTCTTTTTTTAATAAATATAATTAGAATGAGAATGAAAAATAAAATCTTAATGAGGTTCTTTTTGTCCAGTGAGATTGGCAAAAATTTTTACAAATAAATGTATTGGAAAGAATATGGAGAAGTGGCATTTTATTGTTGGCAAATCCTGTCTGAAAAGCAATATTGTCATACCTGTCAAAATAAACTTGCACATATCCATTGACCTAATCATTCCGCTTTTGGACTCTAAGTAGTTGCACGTTAGTACATGGTTACATATGCAAAGAGAAATGACATTAGGGACTGAGTATTTTATGTTATGTACCTTATTGTAATATCAGCAATGACAATGGATTAATAAATTGATTCTGTAATTTTTAAAATGAAGGGAAAATTATGAAAGTTGCCTTCTATTTAATGATACTTTTTTCATTTTCATTGAGTCTATATTCTTTTGTATCTTTGTAACTGAAGAGTCATTATACTGTGATGGATAAGAAATAGAGTTAAGAGCCAGATGGGCTTGAATTCTAGAGTCATCACCTTGCTATTTGACATCAGACAACTTACTCATCTCATCAATGCCTTTGTTGCTTAACAATTATCTCTGAATGCTTAATATCAATACTAACTCACAAGCTTTTGTCATAAATAAGACAACAAATATAAAGCTCATAGAATAGAACCTGGAACATAGACCTCTAGAAATGCTATCAATTGCAAATGGTTAATGAAATCGTATTGACTGGTCCTTAGTTTATCATAGGGTATCATTGAATTAGTATGCATTGGTATGATGAGTTACTTTGTAGAAGATAATTAGACAAATTTCAAAATTTCCTAATTGTAGGTGAATTTTGTTTATGGATGTCCACAGAGTTCTTTCTTTATCCTTAAAGTTCACATCCAATTTTGTGGTAGAGATAGCTAGTTGTCCTCAAAAATTTACTTTCCTCCTGTTCCATTTGTAATATAAATTTTATATTTGTATTTAAAATGACACGACCATCTAACAAAATAGATGGTTGCTGGGATATAAGGGGAAATACTGAGTAGCAGCTTCTCGAAGCTGTATCTGGACAGCTGGCATGAGTCTTTTGCTGTTCTCATTCTATTCTGTTCTCCATTCAGGACAATGTATGCTTCCTTGGACTATGAGCCAAAAGACTTTGCTGAGGCTGGTAGAGTAGTAAGCTGGAAAGTTCATGGTCCCTAAGGACATTAAGAAACAGAGACCACTTTCACCTTGTGATGCCTGCCTCCACACTTACATACGAGAAACAGACTTCTCTCTTATTTAAGTCATTATAATCTATTTTTCTATCAAAGTTACACTTAATTTTAACTGATAATTCACCAAGCTATATCTTAGTGTGGATTGTTCTCTATTATTTGCCTTCAGAACTGTATGTACTTTTTATTTGTGGATCTTGGTTTCTTACATCTTGGGAAATTTTATCTATTTCTGACTTTGAATATTTTTCATTGCTTTTTATCTTTCTGATGCCTAATATCCATATGTTGGACATGTATTTTCTTATCTTCATATTCTTTCAGAGCTTGTTTTTTGTTTTGTTTTTCCTTTCCCTTCTGTAGTTTATTCTTGTCATTATATTCCCAGTACTAAAACAGTACCTGACATTCTTAATTTGTTGAATGAGTAAAATAATGAGTTAATTAAATGAATTCATCATTTTCTATTTTCAGCTGTATCTATTGTCCTTCAACTGATTCATGATTTCTATTTATTTTATGTTTCATCTTCTTTTGTAATCTCATATTTCTTTGTTCTCTTCTGTTTGTTCACATCTTTAATACTTTTTATTAGTGTTTTCAATGGTATAGTGGAATATTTTTCTAAAATTTTGTGTGGTTTCTTAAAGATGATTTTTCTTCTTTTTGTAGTATCTATTTTTGGTTGGATTATACATTTGTGTTTTTTTCTGTGACCGTATACTTTTTCTTACTTTACTTCAAGTCAATGGTCATATTCTTTTGAATCCTTTTTACTTCAGAAAAGATTTATGTCTCAGGAGTACAAGCAAAGTTGCTTATGCCTCTTTTCTGTTTTATAAGCCTAAAACTGATTAAGGGATTCAGTTTACTGTCCTATAAGAGGACAGAGAAATTATTGAGAACCAGTGTTTGAGGTCATATTTGAGGCTTCATAGGAAAGAGATGGTGGGAGAGAAGAGGGACATTTTTCAAAATGATCACCATCAGTACTCTTGGGATGTATTAAGAACTCAAGAAGGATGCCTTTGACCGCCTAGTGCTATTAGGAAGGTGACTCTGAAGACCTGGGCATTTGCACTTCCTTAAGACTTATAGAAACTAGCAGAAGTAGCAGCCTTTAAGGAATTGGTGAAGGCTGAGATAAAAACCATCTCATTTTTTTAAATGTTTATTTACTTTTGAAAGAGAAAGCATGAGTGGGGAAGGGACAGAGAGAAGGAGACACAGAATCTGAAGCAGGCTCCACGCTCTGAGCTGTCAGCACAGAGCCTGATGTGGGGCTTGAACTCACAAACTGTGAGATCATGACCTTAGCTGAAGTTAGATGCCTGACCAACTGAGCCACTCAGGTGTCCTACCGTGTCAGTTTTCATCAGTGTGAATTGAAGCCTGAGGATGACAGTGGCCTCCCTCACACTCAGAACATTGGTCTGATCAAGGAGCCCCAAGAAAGAGCCAGATTTTCCCATTAACTTCACAGTATGCAGATTGAAGCCAGATCAAATTAATTTAAAGAAAACAAGGAAATGCAATATCTCTTGTACTTCTGATTTTTAATACTGAAATATATATATGTGTGTATATGTATATGTGTGTGTATATGTATGTATGTGTGTATATGTGTGTGTGTGTGTGTGTGTATAAAATATATAAGTTAATTCCAAGTTGTGTAATTTCTCTATATTGTTCTTTTGGAATGGTGGTATAATCAAGGCCTATAATTTATGCTGGAATTGGAGGCAGTGGCCTAAAAGTTGGCACTTTCACATTGAATGTATTGTCTCAGAAAATTTCTCCTCAGCTTTCTAATGACATGTCTTCTCTCAGCTTTCTGTGTTCATGCTTTTTCAGGCAAGAAGTAAGCTAAGTTCACAGTGACCGTTGTGTGTGTGTGTGTGCGCGCGCACACCTGTGAGATGTGGTGGTGCTGTGTTTACTGCAGATTAATTGACTCTGGTAAACAGTTTCAAAGCTGGTAAATATCTTTTTTCTTCTTTTTCATCTCATAGTTTTCTGAGTTAATTATTTGTGCCATAGAAAAATTAATATGGTATATATAAGCAATTCATTGCTATATCAGCTTTCTAGTTTCTCTTTTGACCAAATTCACTATAATTGATAAATATTATTCATAGTTTGCAGTTTGGGATTTGAGCCCTTTCTGTTTCATTACAGGTGGGAGTTTAGTTCCCAGTTTCTGTTCCTTTAAAAAGGTTTCCAGGGGCGCCTGGGTGGCTCAGTCAGTTGGGCGACCGACTTCAGCTCAGGTCATGATCTCACGGTCCATGAGTTCGAGCCCTGCATCGGGCTCTGTGCTGACAGCTCAGAGCCTGGAGCCTGTTTCAGATTCTGTGTCTCCCTCTCTCTCTGACCCTTCCCCGTTCATGCTCTGTCCCTCTCTGTCTCAAAAATAAATAAATGTAAAAAAAATAAAATAAAATAAAAAGGTTTCTATAGGTTTTAAGAATATGGGTTTTAGTCTGTTACTATTTTACCAAAGTCTTTAGCCTCTGGAATATGTATTTGTACTGGTGTGTGTGTGTGTGTGTGTGTGTGTATGTGTGTGTGTGTGAGAGAGAGAGAGAGAGGGAGAGAGAGGGGGGAGGGAGGGAGAATACTACCAGGGACTCAATTTTATTTTTAAAAAGGTATTTTTTCATCCCCCACCAACACCATTTTTCCTTTTCCCAGGTGCAGCCAAAGCCACAAAGTAAGAATTCAAATGTAATTTATAAAATCTTGTCCCTTTTATTTCCCATACTGTAACTTCTGTTCTTACTTGTTCGAGGCATCCTTTCCTCCTTTTCTGTCTGAATCAGTATCATTAGGCAGTACTTGGCCAACACTCCTAATTGGTTTTCTGCTATATTTAAGCTCTCACAGATTAGTAGTCCTCTCCCATGTCTCACATTTACAAGGCAACAGTTGAATAGCAAGTGACTCTAATGAGGTTGAGTTAAATTTCTACTGCATCTTAATATTGGCACCTACAAAATGAAAAAGATAAGGGAGTTATAAAACAAACAAACCAAAGATCATGTCTGGAAGCTATATGAACTGCTTATTCCTGCGGCTGACAACTATTTTACTAATTTCACAAGATCAAACAGAGAGCTGGAATTTGAACACAGGTCTCTCTTATTTCAAGTACATTACCTTAGATTTTCTATCTAGTCTTCTGCTATTATCATGGATGCCAAGGACTGTATCAATTGAGACTGACTTCATGGCTGTAGCTGAGTATAGAATAATAATGCTACTGCTTTTCAACACCTGAATTAATTCAATAAAGAATGATAGATCCTCACAGTTTGGCCATTTTCTGAACAGAAGTTACAAGAAATTATCTTTCAAGAGAGTCTGTCCAACACTTTGATTAAAACAAACATAGCATAATAAATTTTTATTTAAATAAAACTCAGGGCTCAAAACTGTGTATGAAAAATCTGTTAGCAGCTTTTCCAAAACTTTTCCTCTTTCTAAAAACCCATTTAATATCCTTTTCCTCCAGTTAACATCCAGGTATTAAATAAAGCTGACTAGATCCATACCTATTTCTCCAACAAATGCTTGAATACAGGGTAAAACCAAATACAAAATACCGATTCACTTCACTTCACTTACTTACCAATTTTTAAATGATGGGTGATTGGAAAAGTAAAATAAAATAGGCATTTCAAAGACTTTGAATAACTTGAAAATGATGTTGTCAACACTTTATCAAGAGGGAACAATGGTTTGTTTGTTGGTTTGTTTTCCTAGCCAATGAGTTGATCTGGTATTCTAATCATCTCACTTGGAGGAGTGAGACACTTAAAATAAATATTTTTCTTGGTCTAAATATAAGGACTTTAAAATCTCCAAATTATATTGGTTTTGGCTATTTATAAATATGATGTTATTAAACACATTTTTGTAGGGACTTGTGTCTTATAGAACCAGGATAAAAAAGCAATCAATCACATATTTGAAACCAGTTGCACAGAGTATCAGTTTATGGCTTCAAAAGCTCTGAACAGTGAAAGCTGAGTCTCATTCCTGTAACTCATGGACTGTCTGCATGGGCTAAAGCTCATTCAGATGATGCTCCCAAATAAGCTTCCAGTTATAATGGAGGCACATGCAAAAGGGCAGGAATTTCACATTCAGTCAGAGTACAGGAAAAGAAAATTCTTCCTGTATAATGGAAATGATAACCTTGAAATACTTGGGCAATCACCCTTGAGAAAAGCAAAAAGACCCAAATTCTAAAATGTGATGAGCCCGTGAAGCCCAGAATTATAGAGTAGCTTTAATTTCATGGCTTCTGACAGAAGAGCCTCAAATGGTCACTCCAAACTCCTAAGTAGCTTGTTAATCATCCTCATTTTGTATTTAAATTCATATAGTAGGCATCTTTACATGAGTGGACCTTAAATACAGGTAATTTGCAGGCACAATTTGTTACAAACTGTGTAAACAAAATATCTAAAATTATTCGAGGTTTTATCCTATTGCACAGCTAGATTCCATTTCAGTTGCAAAATACATGTCAAGTTGAAAGGTATGAAATTATTTTTTAAGCCAGTACTATAAATTACATGCCAGAAATACAGGGTCACTTTCCCTAGTCATAGCAATGTTCAGGTACCAAGTTAACTTTTAGAAAGCATATTTTTAGAGGATACATGGAAATCAACTGCCACAATGAAGCAGGACCCAAGCAGCCTAAAATATTAATGCATTTTTGATATAGTCAATAATTTCCATACAGCGTAGGGTCTTATTCTAGAGGACAGGCTGCACGTGGAGTCAAAACCAGATCTTTGTTGTAGCTTTGTTAACTTAAAAATCTGGAGTGATATTTAGTGTGTTAGAAATTTACTTTTCTATGTCCAAGATAAAGATAATGATGCACATCATAAAAGGGTATAATGAGAATGCACTGAGTTATGTATAATGTATATGTATATGTATATATGACTGTAGGGGAGGCATCTCCTTTGCTTCATCCCCAGAGAAGAGAAGCACTTATTAGCATTATCAGATTTGAGGACACAGACTGGATCACCTTTGCTAGTGAGGAACACTGTGCTAAAATGTCTCTAGATGGATATGACTTCTTCCCATCTCTGCAATGCAGTGCCTAAAGTCCAGTCATTTTTTTTTGTTTTGTTTTGTTTTGTTTTTTGGGTTTTTTTCCCCAGTGTGGCAGCAGAGAGTATAGGGCTTTTGGGCTTGCTAAGCCTCAGGCTGGTTTTTGCTCTAAGGGGCTCATATGTCCTCCTTTTAGTTAGAAAATCAGACTTCTTTGTGTAGCCTGCGCATATTTGGAATGCTCTCTTTTAGTTAAAAAATAATTTAGGCCTAAGGAGTTTAGGGTAAAGGACTGTGACCATCCCAGCTTATTGAAGTTCTCTGCAGTGGAGGCTGCCTGTCCAAGCCCAACTAATAATAACCCGTGTTCCTTGGTTCATTAAGCACTTTCCAATTGTACATAAAGGCAATATTTTGTGGACCTTATGAAGAGAGATGAATCAGTTATTCCCGGGTCAACTGGCTAAATAAAATACCATTATTTTGAATAAAGTCTCAATCTCTCTATTAATACCAACATGTGTGATAGTGGGTTGCTTTATGTATTCTAGGTGTTAATTATCACTATTGTTCAGTTTACTTTGTGTTAAACTATAGGACATTTGGCTCTTATAAGCCCTTCACCCCCTGAATGTTGAAGTTCATTAATATTCCCTCCAGATCTTCTCTTCATACTTTCTGGAATATTCTCATCCACATCAATGACATTAATTATTATTTCTTCACTGAATATTTTGAAATTCATCTCTATTGTTAATTGTTTCTTTGAGACTCACTTCTGTATTTCTCTGTGACTATTAATGTATCTGCTGGATAGCATCTTAATATGGCTAAAACAGATACACTTTTATTATTACTTATATGTATTTCTCTTCTTGTTTTAGTGATACTAGTTGATTGCATTACCACTTTCCCAACATTCTGTTCTATTCCATCTCATTCCATTCCCTTCTGTTCTATTTCTTCTCCTTCAATTTCACATCCATCCAGTTGCACAATATCAGTCTATTCTGTCTCAGACCTGCCTCTGAATAAAGCCACTATGCTCTTTCATTGTCACTACCTTGCTCTGTGGATACTTATCAAATGTAGTCAGGCCTCTTATGAGAAATTACTCCCTGCCCCTACTCTCCTCCATTCCAATTTTCCTCCACTTTGCTTCCCAGTTATTTTCCTAAGGCAGAAAGCAAATCTTAATTTCTTGCTTAAAATCTGATTGCTTCCCATCATCTACTCAGTGAAATCTACATTACATATTATATTAAACATTGTTTATAATTATCCATTGCCTATTTGGTCCTCTGGCCTCATCTCCATAATACTTATCTTATTCACCAGTGACTCAGAATATGCTGTTCCCAAAGGCTAGGATATTTTCACAGGTGATCCCTTTCCATCTAGGCTTTTCCCTTCTTCCTCTGGCAATTTCTATTCCTCATTTAAGACTCAGCCTAGTGGCTCAGTCGGTTGAGCGCCGACTTCGGCTCAGGTCACGATCTCGCGGTCTGTGAGTTCGTGCCCCGCATCGGGCTCCTGTGCTGACAGATCAGAGCCCGGAGCCTGTTTCAATTCTATGTCTCCCTCTCTCTGACCCTCCCCCATTCATGCTCTGTCTCTCTCTGTCTCAAAAATAAATAAACGTTAAAAAAAAATTAAAAAAAAAAAAAAGACTCAGCCTAATTTCCTCTGTTGTGAAGCCTGTCTTTATTATTCCCTAGCCAGTCAGTCACTCCTTTGGCACTGTCTTTGGACCTGTACTACTGCACTGTGACATCTGCTGACTTATCATTCTGTCCCAGGATACTTTATGGTATTTAATCAAGTATTGGTTTCCAATTATGTTCATAGTTTCTGCAACACAGCAGAAGATAAGGAAATATTTCTTTGTTGGCTGATTGGTCAATCTTCAGTTTTTTGTTCTTGTTTTTGTTTTTTGTTTTTTTTTTGCTTAGCTAATTTTAGAATGCCTTATTTTATTCCCAGGTTCCTGCCCTCTACTTCCTTGTCTCAGCTCCCCAGCTACTCTGCAGATGCTGCTGTTCCTCTTTTTCACAAGGTTACATGGGGCATATGTAGATGTATTTTAAACACTGAAAATAAAGATAAATAATTTTTTGAAATGGATACAAATAAATTCAGGAGAATTTATTTCATTTGGCATTTGTTCAATACATCAGTTTTTTAAAAATCCATGTGTATTTTTCCCCAGGTTTATTGAGATATAATTGAAACATTATTTAAAAGTTTACCAGTATAAAACATGATGATTTGGTGTATGTATTTGTTGAGAAATGATTACCACAATAAGGTTAGTTAACACTTTCATAACCTTATACAGTTACCTGTGTGGGTGTGGGTGTAGTGAGAACATTTAGGATCACATGAGTGAATAAATACATGGATGGATATATCCCAGGATCTGTTCTGGGTCTTAAAAGACTAAGCGCACCTAAGGTGAACTCTCTTACTTTGACAAAGGCTATGTAAATAACTGGTGTATTATGATTTAAACTATTTTTATATACCAGTAAGTATCTGTGTTAATAATAATCAGAACATTTTGTTCTGGTGGCTAAATGGTATTTCCAGTAGAGAACTGACCAGCCTTTGGTGAAATACCTCTAATTAATCTAATTGATTAATTAAATCCATGCTTCAGCGATATTTTTCAACCAAAGCCTCTTAATTGTTTATCAATGAGTGTGATTCACATTCAACTTTATCTCTGAACTTCTTCTTGAGCTCTTTAAAGATAGCCAAAGAGAAGGGGGGAAATGGTTTAGAAATACTTGGCCTCATATTGAATGGACTTGAGCCAGTGAGTAGAATGGAAACTGGTGAGTCACTGCACTTGTTAAAATAGAGTACAGATAATCTTGGCTTTTTGTTTCTTTTTTTGTTCCTTTTTATCGTGGAACCTACTATGTTCAGTCATATGCTCATTCATATATAATTATCAAAGACCTCTTAATCTTTCTAGCTATTCCTGAAACTCTCTTATGTGTGTTTGCCCTGCCTCTTGTTTTTCATCTCATGCACTGTCTTTCACTCTTACAGAGGCACCTGGGTGTCTCAGTTGATTGAGTGACTGACTCTTGATTTGAGCTCAGGTCATGATCCCAGGATTGTGGGCTTGAACCCTGTTGGGCTCTGTGCTAACTGTAGAGCCTGCTTGAGATTCTCTCTCCTTCTCTCTAACAACAAACAAACAAAAAAGCCTTTCCATATTTTCATGATGTATTTTTCAAATTAGCAATTTATATTTTTGAGATTAAAAACAACAAACAATAGATAAATAGTATATCATGTTAGAACTATTGCATTCAAACACACCAGTGGAATGCGGTTACTAACATTCTCTTTGCAACTGGAAATCATAGTTATTATGCATATGAATATGCTTAATATAGTAGTATAAGAAATAATTTCGTTGCTTAAAAATAGCCCTTTGTAGACTTTGGCTCTTTGAACAAAACATAGCACATGGTCCCCTCAGCATCCAGTTTGTGAATCAAAGCACCACAGGGCCTTGTTTGGAGAATCAGGTATAAATTATTTTCTAATTGAATAGACTTATCAAGATTGTCAGTGATTTAAATCCAGTGCTTTTTATTTTGAAATTGACAACTTGTTAGGACATCTATGAATCACTGTGTTTGCTTTAATTGGTAAAAAAAAAAAAAAAAAAATCATCTAGTTTGGTTCTTAAAACACGTGTTGTGAAAGCATGTATTAGCATAACTGAACATCTAGCACTGTGTGAGGAGTTGTTGCTGATACTCAAGAAATACTTTCTGTGTCTTTATGGAGATTATAATCCAGTTGGGAAGAAAAGAGGAATACCTGGGAAAATTAGAAATCAGTTCCAAAAATGTGTATCACCTTCTGGTTTACATTTCCGAAGTCATAGTTCCAGTCTTAATCTCTAAACCATGGTCCAGGCCCAGAAATTCTGCTAACAATAGAATTTTCCTTCCACGCTCTGACATTCTATCACTGACATCCCAACACTGAACAAATAACCTCCTTCTCTCCTTCAAATCTTCCTTAAAAATTTGCTTTCCCATCAATCATAATAGCAGGTTTTTTCAGGTGATTAGACATTTGAGTTTGCTTTAATTCTTAGTCCTTTGTGAATATGGTTGACATTTCCTATGCGGGGGGAAAAAAAAAGATTCTCTCATATCCATCTTGTGGCCTCAGCTATCTCTCCTGTGTTGATGGCACCCAAATTCATACCCCACTGCATTCAGTCTAATGTTCTGAGTTACTGTAAGAAGGCATTTAGTACATGGCTTGGCACATGTTAAGTACTGTAAAGTTTTGGCTCTTACTATCATCATCATCGTCATCACTATTAACACTATTATTATTGTTATATCCCCAGTAGGTTGCCTCAGAGCAAAGCAAATGCACATAATCAAATCTTTTCATCCTCCTGTGTAATGTCTTAATGTATATAGTAGCTTTAACTCTAACATTTATCAGTCTCCTTTCCCTTATTCTCATATTGAATCACTATTGTTTACAACCTCTGTCAAATCTCTTGCATCTTTTTTCCTCTCCTTGGATACCATATTTGTCTTGGTTTGAGTACTCATTTCATTTTGCTTGGATTCTTCTGTAGACTCTTACTTTTTTCTGTCTCCTATACTTGATTTTATATAAGGTAACTGGATAATTTCTTAAAGCATAGTTCCATTTATATTATTTCTATTCTCAGAAACTTTGAACAGTGCTCTGTTGCCTATTGAATAAAGGTCACAGTCCTTAACCTGATACTGAAGTCCTTAATATTCTGCTTCCAGATGATGTTCCTAGCCTTGTCACCTACCATTTCCTCCTATAGTGCAACTAATTTGAATAGTATTTAGTGTTCATTCATTGCAAGTGTGTAGTGAAAGCTTCCTGTAGCGCAGGTTTCATTTTGAGTGTCCTAACACAATGTGAATAAAACAGAGCTGGTCACTGCTCTACAACACATATCACCTTGCTCATTCCTCCACCTCTGAGATACTTCCGTTCTCATTAATCCACATTTTGTTGATCTGATATAAAACAGATAATGGGCCCTCTTACTTGTAAAGCATTCTGGTCATTCTGACGAAAGCTCTCTTTTTATTCTCAATTTTGTATATACTTAATATATTTTTGTTGTACTCCACATTTTCACTCGGTCTGCCTTCTGGTTAGGGAATATTTAGAGATTACCTGAACTCTAAATAAGCACTGTTGAAGCTTTGAATAGTCTTTCTAAATCTGGAGGCTACTTTCTTCAGCCATATGTGCCTTTCACAATTTTCCAACCCTCATATGGAACCTGCTACTACTAAGTTTACTGTAACAGAACTTGTATTGTCAGGTTAAGTGTAGAAATGCTGCTAAACTGGAGGCAACAGCAGACACACTCTAGTATAAGTGGATATTCCATGTCTTCATATTTTTCTATGAGTTTAAAATTTTCCCCTCACACTTCCTCAAATAGAAGACTGCAAAGGAAGTGTAAAAAGGTGAAGATTAGCAACTGCCAAAAAGTTTAAGCCAAAAAAGTATATTGTTTGAAATATCCATATAACTGAAAGGGAAGTAGTATTTTAGCTTGAATTCTCTGTGTAATAGATTCTAATGTCCACCTGATGGAATATATGCAGACACAGCTTATGTTGCAACCCTATCTTAACCACTCATCCTTTTTTATATAGTTTCAGCATTACAAGTATACTTTTTCTCTATTTTCTCTCATATTACCACATAGTTACCAATTTGCTGAAGAAGTAGTTTCAGAAGAATCCTGATTTGCAGAGCCCAGGTTTCCTTAGCTCAAGGTTGTATATGCTCTGAAGTAAAAATGAACTTCTTTTCAATGATTGAACTCAGTGGTGCTGAATTTACAGTTCAGGGAATTTTAATAGCCGTTTCTTGATGGACATAGACCACCTCCTTCTGATGAAGTGTATGTATAAGTAGGTAAGGAGGAGAGAAGTCATGCTTCATCTGCTGTCCAAAGTGACTTAAAACAAAAACAAATAAAAGAAGCCATTGGGTATTGCTGTTAGAAACTTCTGTCTGTAAATATTCTTTTTAAAATATTATAGAGAATTCACTGGAGTGAAGTATTCCAATAGTGTTTTCTTGTTAACAAAAGTTAATAAGATGAATTGATTATAATGGCCAATTATAATAATTTAAAATTGGCCATGGATTCCTTTTTCAACATGGGCTGTCTGTCAAGGACATATCCTGTCAAGCATATGCTGTCCATCAGCATATCCATAGTGCTTAAGTATTCATGCTCTGAAGACAGTGGATTTGAAGGCAGTCCTCAAGATTCCCTACTTGTCTGGCCTTTATCTACACCTTAACTTCCTTTGTAGTAAAATAATAGTTCTAATTTCACAGTAAGTATTCTATAAATTTTAGCTCATGTTATTTATTAAGGAGGCATTAGCATGTAGAAGGAAATTATATCTTTCAACATTTCTTCTAAACTTTATATATGTCTGCTCACTCAATGCATCTTTTTTTTAAATCAAAACACATAACATAACGTTACCTATTAATCTGAGAGCAGAGTTTAAATATACATACTAGTGCTTCTTTCCCCAGGTCATTGGTGAACAATAATGGTCATCCAACAATTAGAAAATATGATTAAGTATCTGATGTGAGGTTTGATTTTAAATGTCAGTCATGTTTTTTTATGTGCCTTTAACAGATGTTATGTTTTAGAGTGGTTTTAGGGAAACAACAAAAATTAAGTAGAAAGTACATGGGATTCCCATAAACACCTCTCCCCATGGGATTCCCATAAACACCTCTCCCCACGTGTACATAGCCTCCCTCACAAATAGCACTTGTAATGAAAGCTTAATTGAGGGTTTCTTGCTTTTGTATAATCTATCATCTATTTCTTTGTTTTTGTGTTTTTTAATCTAAATTGTAAATGTTTCATATATGTTTTAGTTAAAATTATAAAATTATAGTGTTAAATTTGAGGAATAGATTCAAGAGTATTTGTACTTCGGTATAGTTAGAGATACTCATCCAGTCTAAAGAAAATCTGAATCATTAAATTTTTTTAATTTCTGTGTCTGTTGATGATACTCTGTTTATCACAGCATCTCTGTGAACATAACTGAAAACCTACGATCAGATGACAAAGTATCCATATCTATAATCTATGGGTTCTGGGATAAATTAGAATACGAAATGTGGCTGATTATAAAACAGCTTTCATTTTTCACGAAGAAGCAGATCAGCAGTTCTCGTAGAACATATTTGATTAAAGGGAAAGTGCAATACAAATGAGAAAAGAAAAATACAGGCTATGCAAATATATTTACAGATTAGCACTCACAGAAATTCTCCACTAACCAGGGCATGTCTTCTGTCCCACTAGGCATTCCTTCACAGGACAAGCTCTTGACTCTTAGACCATCAGTGATCTCTGCAGCTTTAGTGAAATCAAAAGGGCTAAAACTTAAACCTAGCCATTCCCTCTCATTTTGAAAACACAGTTCAAGAGTGTCTGTGTGTCTCAGTCAGTTACGTGTCTGATTTCGGCTCAGGCCATGACCTCGTGGTTCGTGAGTTTGAGCCCTGCATTGGGCTCTGTGCTGACAGCTCAGAACCTGGAACCTGCTTCAGATTCTGTGTCTCTGTCTCTCTCTGCCCCTCCTTCTCACATTCTGTCTTTCACTCTCTCCCCAAAATAAATAAAAATTAAGGTGGGGGGGGGGAAAGAAAACACAGTTCAACCTCTGGTTTTCAGTTCTGTCACAAATGCCACCTACCTTTTCCTGTGGGGGTCATACTTCTCTGACTAGTAAGTCCCGCTGCTCTTCCTCTACCTCCTGCCCTTGACATTTGTCCAGTGACTTAGACTCTCAGCAGCCTAAGTCTTAGTGCTCATGCTTTGTGAACTTCAACCCCTCATGAAATTTGGCCTGAATCTGTCAGTGGATATAAAGATGGATTTCACATTTAGAACCAGCACGACTATTGGTTACAAACATTTTCCAGAGTGAGGCTTTTTCAAAAGAATGTTTGAGAATTCCCAAGTAGAGTTCTTTGTTTTTCTTTCCCTTTTATGGTTTTGGCAGGGGAACTATGTGATTTAAGTATATGTGTACTTAAATCCATATATATCTGTCTATCTATCTATCTATCTATAGCACATCTATCTATCTATAGCACTGTCCCAGAAAAGAAAAGGACCAATTATTTTCACACAGAACATTTACATGTAAGTGTGCATGCACATGGGCATGTGCACACACACCTACAATACAATGTGTAATTGTGTGATCATTGTAGTGAATAAACAGGACTTTAGGGTGAAGCCGGAAAGCAAACTTACTTTCTGTCCACTCCATTATTTCTTTAAATCTCTTCAGTCAGCCATTTTTCTTCTGTACTTTGGATTTTCATTTAGCTGACTTTTCCAATTATTCATAGATCCCCCTCAAAACTTCCTGGTTACCTTGAGATAGAAATTCTCATTTTGGTCACTGTGGGATCTAGCCCAGTGTAAACATCAGTGCTGCAGATTTTTCCCAAATGAAAGCTTCTAGTCTCTACCAACCTGTTCTACTTCAGGCCTGAAGCCCATGGCAGGTTGAGAAGGGCATATTTTTTCCTTAACTGTCCCAGTGAGCCCTTTCACCCTCTTAACCTGCTGATGAATCAGAGTTGGAAGGAATTGGGAGGAGAAAGAGATGAAAAGCAGAGAACGTCTTACTGCTTGGCATTTGTGTGACCAGGTGCAAGTTTATTCTGGCTGTTGCACAGGTTTAAAGCTCTCTCCTGTGGTCATTTTCATGGGTTTCATGCATATTTCCCTGCTGGGATCTCTGAACTCAGCTCCTCCTACTAAGACCTTGTTCTGCTGCCTGCTTATGGCTGTACTGCAGCTTCTGCAGCAGAAGATTCATCTCCAGCTTCGTTCTGCTGAGAAGGTCTCACTTGTGCAGAATCTCTTTTGGGCAGAATTTCTTTTAACTGTACAAACTAGTGTGTCTATGCAGGTTCGACGTTTAGGCACTGGGGGGATAGACTTTAACTGTACCCAGGAAGAGTATGGTTTCCCCTTGTTTCCCTTCCAGAGGCCACTGTAGTTAGTCTCCTGCTTGCCAACTGTTCTTTAAGTATATGGCACCACTTGCCAGTGTGATATTAGCTCTAGGGGCCACATATCATCTACTCTCCATCAGGTCTTATTGAAACCCTTTTATTAAACCAAGAATGAGAAGAAAGCAATCCTGACAGCTTTTCCAAAGAAATACTCTAATTTCCAACTCATATTCCTCTCCTCTTCTATGTATCTTCAAATTTGAGATAAGTCTGTAAAACAGGTTGCCAACAAAGTCTTCAAGCCCTCTATGGGCAATTTAGCACCTTACTTTGGGTTGTAGGGAATGATATGCTGCTGTTGTCCTGGGGCTTCAGTGGAAAAATGAGACAGAAAGTGTCCCATTGAAACATCCTGTTACAATGGTGTCATTCACTTCCTTTACTGTCTCATTTTTTTCTACTCCGTCTGTTAATTTCTAAGAGAATCTTTGACTTTGCTCATGATTTTTTCATTTTCTTATTATGACTATTTATAGCATGTATAAATTTATATATTTTGAAGTCACATTATTTAATTCAAATGAGTTTATGATCATCATATGTAGTTGGTATATTTTAACTTTTAAAAACATCACGATAAAATATTTAAGGCTCTTGACACTTTTAAGTTTTTTCCCCTTAATGATTTTTTTCCAGCTTTATTGAGGTATGATGACAAATGAAAATAATGTATATATTTAAGGTATACACTGCAGTGTTTTGATATAAGTATACCTTATGTAATAATTACCATAATCAAGATTATTAACAAAGCCATCATCTCACATAGTTACGTGTGTGTGTGTGATGAGAACACTTAAGATCAAGTTTATAGCACATTATTATTAACTCACCACCTGTACATTAGATCTCTAAGAACTTACTCATTTTATAAAAAGTTTATACCCTTAGGCCAACCTTTCTGTATTTCCCCAACCCCCAAGGTGCAAACACCATTCTACTCTTGTTTTTCTAAGTTTGACTTTTTTAGATTCCATATGTTAGTATATCATGCAATACTTGTCTTTCTGTGTCTGGGTTATTTAATTTAGCATGATGTCTTCCAGGTTCATGCATATTGTTGCAAATGCCAGGATTTCTTTCTTTAGGCTGAATAATATTCCCACATACACATTCCCACACACACATTCCAATACACACATGTATGTATATACAGTTGACTTTGAACAACACGGGAGTTAGGGGCACTGGCCTTTGTGCAGTTAAAATTTCACATATAACTTTTGACTTGTCAAAAATTTAACCACTAGGGGCGCCTGGGTGGCTCAGTCATTTGAGCGTCTGACTTTGGCTCAGGTCATGATCTCGCGGTCTATGAGTTCGAGCCCCGCGTCGGGCTCTGTGCTGACAGCTCAGAGCCTGGTGCCTGCTACGGATTCTGTGTCTCCCTCTTTCTCTGCCCCTCCCCTGCTCATGCTCTATCTCTCTGTCAAAAATAAATAAAACATTAAAAAAAAGTTAAAAACAAAATTTAACCACTGAAGCATACTGTTGACTGGAAGCCTTACCAATAACATAAACAGTCTATTAACACATATTTTGTAAATGTGTTATATACTGTATTCTTATGATTAAATAAATTAGAGAAAAGAAAATACTAAGAAAATCATAAGGAAGAGAAAATACATTTACAGTGCTGTATTGTATATGTCAAAAAAAAAATCTGCATATAAGGGACATACCCAGTTCAAACCCATCTTGTTCAAGGGTCAACTGCTTGTATGTACACACACATATATTTATATACATATATATGTATAACATTTACATATGTATTACAATTATATACAATTATATGTAGTATAATATATATAAGTGTAAAAGTTGTTTATCCATTATATATAAAGATAATAGCTTCTTTATCCATTAATTCATTCATGGACATTTAGATTGTTTCCATATCTTGGCTATTGTGAATAATGCTGCACTGAACATAGGAAGTTAGATATCTCTTTGAGATGCTGATGTCATTTCCTTTGGATATATGCATCCAGAAGTAGAATTGCTAGATCCACTCCTAGTTTTAATTTTTTGAGGCACCTCCATGCTGTTTTCCATAGCAGCTACGCCAATTTACAGTCCCACCAATAGTGTACAGAAGTTACCATTTTTCCACATTTTCACCAACACTTAATTCATATCTTTTTGATAATAGTCATTCTGTTACCTCACTGTGGTTTTGTATTTTCCTTATGATTGGTGATATTGAGCAACTTTTCATATCTGTTTTCCATTTTTTAACTGGGTTATTGGTGGGTGTGTGTTTTTTTTTCTGTTGAGTTGTATGACTTCCTTATATATTTTGGATGTTAACTCCTCATCAGATAGATGGTTTGCAGATATTTTCTCTCATTCTATAGGATGCCTTTTCATTTTGTTTATTCTTTCCTTTGCTGTGAGGAAGCTTTTTAGTTTCATATAGTTCTACTTGTTTATTTTTGCTTCCGTGGTCTGTGATTTTTGTGCCATTTCCAAAACGTCATTGCCAAGAACAATGTATAGAAGCTTTCCCCCTATGTTTTCTTCTAAGACTTTCTCAGTTTCAGGTTTTTCCTTAAGTTTGCAATCCATTTTAAGTTGATATTTGTGTTTGGTGTGAGGTAAAGTTTCAATTTTCTTTTTACATGTGGAAATGCAGTTTTCTCAACACCATTTACTGAGGAGACTCTCCTTTTCCCATTATGTATGTTTGGTATCTTTGTTGGAGATTAATTGAACTTAATGCATATGCATAAACTTATTTCTGGCTCTTCCATAGTATTCCACTGGTCTATGACTCTGTTTTTATGTCTGTACCATATTCTTTTGATTGCTAGAACTTTATAATTCAGCTTGAAATCTGAAAGTGTCATGCCTCCAGATTTGTTGTTTATATCTTACATGTAGACTGTTCTTTTATATATATTTAATATATCATCACCACCATCATTATCAACAAAGCAATAGAAGCAACAACAAAGAAATACAATGGACAGAAACTTCTTCAATTATTACTTTCTCAATTCCAAGTAAAAGTGCTATGTTCTCTTCTCTTTTGGCCATACTTATTTTATCCCATTAAAGAAAGAAAGTTAATTGTCATCAAAAGGAACATTAAAACAGTTATACAAAGCCTAATGAAATCATGTGATGTCTAAAAGAAAGCATTAATCCTCTTAGGTAAACTTTTTCAGTCATTCTCTCCATTTTTGGAAGGTGTCACCAAATCACATGGTGGTGTATTTGAAAGAGGTCTCAACAACCTGGTGGTAAAAATAGACCTCTCTTCGTCTTTCCCCTCATAACTTTAAGTGTCTTCAAACTGAAATGGAGTGTGAAAAAATAGAAAGATAGCAAGATATGAAAAGAATATACTTTTCTTGCTTTATGTAATTGTGGTAGTAATAATACTGTGGCACCCTAATAGAGACTGTGCATGTTAAGTAGAAAAAGTTCTGACTTTTATACTAGGATATCTGTTGTTGTTTTACAAAAATAAAATATTTTTTCTTCGTCTTTGCATGGTTATCCTCATGACTATTGATATTATATGTACTCATTTTCTCTCTATCTCAAGTATCCTGTGATTATAAGTGGTAGTCATGTACCTACATATTATAATTTTTGAACATAATCACATGCCATTACTTTGTTGTCTCAGTAAATGTATCTTTAAAAAATTTTTTTAACGTTTATTCATTTTTAAAAATTTTTTTTTCAACGTTTTTTATTTATTTTTGGGACAGAGAGAGACAGAGCACGAACGGGGGAGGGGCAGAGAGAGAGGGAGACACAGAATCGGAAACAGGCTCCAGGCTCCGAGCCATCAGCGCAGAGCCCGACGCGGGGCTCGAACTCACAGACCGCGAGATTGTGACCTGGCTGAAGTCGGACGCTTAACCGACTGCGCCACCCAGGCGCCCCTCATTTTTTTGAGAGAGAAAGGACGTGAGTAGGGAAGAGGCAGATAGAGGGAGACACAGACTCTGAAGCAGGCTCCAGGTCTGAGCTGTCAGCACAGAGCCTGATGTAGGGCTCAAACCCCTGAACTGAGAGATCATGACCTGAACCAAAGTCAGAGGCTCAACTGACTGGGCCAGCACGTGCCCCTGTATCTTATCTTTTTACTTAAACCCCAAGGGTTTGAGGCATACACCTTATCTTGTATGATACTTGTCCTATACAAATTTGGAGGGAAAAAAAATGAATGAATCATCCTTTCATGAAACTATTATGGAACAAAAATAAGTTGCTTACTGAAAACAACATTAGCTTGGAGTTACTTCACTGGAATTCAGCCTCTAAATAGTGCTATTTGATTCACTTCAGTTGGCTTTATAGGTTGAGGAAAAATCACCTATTTCTCTCTGCTTTTATTTACACATTAAAAAATATTTTAATGTTTATTTATTTCTGAGACAGAGAGAAACAGAGCATGAGTGGGGGACGGGGAGAGAGAGAGGGAGATACAGAATCCCAGGCAGGATCCAGGCTCTGAGCTGACAGCACAGAGCCCAATGTGGGGCTCGAACCCACGAATCATGAGATCATGACCTGAGCAGAAGTCAGATGCTTAACCGACTGAGCCACCCGGGAGCTCCTCTTTACTCATTTTAAAATGAGGTCATTTGGTCAGGTTATCTCTAAACTTTCTTTATTTTAAATATTATATTACTTTTGAAAAACAGTCTGTTTCATAGAGAAAAAGAGTAGCTTAAAATCCACATCTGCCCAAAAACAAAAAAGGGACCAAGTTAAATTGTCACTTGAAGTCTTATTCATATAGAGCTCTAACAAATCTTTCTCCTTTTTGATACTTGAGTGTGTTTTCCACATGTCTGAATTTACTGTGTACATATTAGATTATAAAACGATTCATCCCTAGGACAATTCAGTGCCTTAGGATATTTTCTTGATAACCTGCTTATTGAAATTTGACTCTTAATAACATGTGTCAAGAAAATACTTACATAATATGATTTTTAAACCCCAAATAATTAATATTAGATGACAACAGAAGTCATCAGAACCACATTTTGACCACCTTTAAGAAATAGTCTTGAATCACCTTTAGACATGAGTCCTTATAGCTTAGCTACCAAAATAATAAGCACTTTATCAAATCTCTGTTTTCATAATAGGCACTCTTCTAAGAATTATTGGTCTCTAACGACATTCTCAAAGAGCTACCAGGCAAGGCTATTAAAATGCAAACTACGGCAAATGTACTCAGAATATAAAACAAACACCAATTGTCACAGTTCATTTACATCCATTTGCACAATGCATTTATTTTATTTTACAAATAACTGATAGATAGGTTAGTGGAAATAATACTCAACCTTTCATGATTGAAGAAAAGGGAAGTGTAACTTCATTCTCAGAAGAAAATATTTTCCAGAGTTTTTATATCTGATATTATTGTGCTATCATAAGACCTATAATTTTATTTTGCATCTTTATCTGACATTTATCTGGGGTTTATTCAAAGATTCTTTGAAAAACTGCTTATATATTTGGATCTTTAAATACATTTAAATTACATTTGAAGTGATATTTGTGGACGTACTTCTTGCTTCAGATAGAGTTGGGGTCAGGGAAGGTGTTCCTGATGGGATAACAAGGAAACAGGAACTCAAATGGAGTGAAGGGTTATCCATATGATATGTGAGAGAACATTGTTGACCTTGGCATGAAAAAAAGGTATGAAAAGACTCTGAACTGGGTCTGCCCTAGGTGAATTCAAGTAACACACAGAAAAACATAGCAAGGGCAGAGGAGCAAAGGAGAAATTTGGAGGGGGAGCCAGAGGCCGCATTTTTAAAGTTTTGGAGTCACCAAGAGCAGTGAGAGGCCACAGGAGAGCTTTAAGCAAAGGAGTGACATAGTGTGTATTAGGCTTGAACATGCCCCTCTTGCTGCTAATGGGGATCGAGGGAAGGAAAGAGAAATATTAGGCTCAGGGACCCATGAAACATATTTGTGTTGGTTTAGGTCTTCTGAGAAGCAACTGCCAAACAGGATTGGGTGTTACAAGATACATCTAGATCACTGGGAAGGATATAGGGACAGGAAGCAGAAGGAGGCAAGCAGAGCCTTCAGACAGCGGTTACTAAAAACCATGGACCTGAAAGGAGAGGGGTGATCAGATCACAGCATGGCTCTGAGAAGGTGTTGGTCAGACCAGTGGGAGTCCTTACTAGAAGTCCTGTAAACAAATCTATGTCAGGCAGGGATGACCCTGTACTAGTCCCCCCTCCCCTGCTACTGAAGCAATCACTAGAAGAGCCTGAGGAGGCATGGCTTTGCAGACAGAAAAATGTGGCAGCTGGAGGCTGTCAATCGTGATGCTCCTTGAGGGGTGTCCAATCAGGACACCTCTGTGGCCACCACAGTGTGGGTGCTTTGGAGTAGGAGGTGGTGGTGGAGATGGTGAAATTTGGTTGGAGTTCCAATATATTTTGAGAAAAGAAATAACATTATTTACTAAAAGATAGGATGTGAGGTATGAGAAATTTCTGGCTTGAGATCCTGGATGAATTGTTATGACACTTCCTAAAGTGGAAGATATTTGGAATAAATGGGTTCCAAAGTCAGGGAAGGACCAGGGGTGTGGGGAAAGCGAACTGTTTTGGACATGTTAAATCTGAGATGATCATTCAGCATGTAAGTGGATATGTTATAAAAGGCAGTCAGATACATTTCACTGGGCAAATACTGAGCTGCGGGTATTTAACAGTCATCTAGATGGTGAGTACAGTTGGAGAAGAGAAAATGGTCATCCATGAACCCTGGGTTCTTTACAACATCTAGAAATTGGAATAAGAAAAAGGATCTAGCCAGACAGTAGAAATAGCTAGATGAGAGTAATAAGTGGCATATATAAAAAGTGAGGGTCTGAGTCAGAGATGAAGCCACATAGAGAAAAGAAGGGGACAGATTAGAGAAATATCTATGTAGGGTTATCAAGTAAAGTACTTTAAGACAGAGGGAATGGTCTGTCGTTTCAAGTACTGATGAGAGGTTAAAAGGGTGATGACCTCAAATGAATCATTGGATTTAGCAGTGTGGAGGTCAGTGGTAACAGTGTCAAAGTGGCTTCAGTGGAATGCAGGATGGGAGCCTTACTGGCAGGAATATGAGAGAGAATGAGAAGGAAATGGAGACAGTGAGAATGGAAACATTTTGAGGAAATCTGCTATAACAGGGAACAGGAAATGGGAAGTTGTGATTGTTTTGTCAAGGGAGAGGTTTAGGATGGGTGATATTATAGCATGTGTAGATACTTATAGGAATGATCTAACAGAGTAAAATGTGTGCTCCAGCACAGAAAGGGAAGGACTGCATGAGCTAAATTCTTGAATAAATGAAGAGAATAGGATCCAGAACATGAGTGAGACACATTTGGCCATAACAACAAAGGTAGTTCATCTATTTTGAGCAGAGTATACTCAAAGTGTCTGGCTCCCAGACACTCTGAATATTTAATAGATATGCCCTACCAAAAAAAAAATCCCCCAAGTGTAGCATTGAAAGAAAAACTTATTTAGAAAGTCAGAGACATTTACTAAAAGACACAATACACATACATTTACCCACATCCCACATGCACACACACACAGAAAGGTATGTAGTAACATACAGGATCTAGTTTCCTACCTGGAAGGTAAGGAGGAGAGAAAGAGAGATGATTAATCATAATGATAATGTAAAAACTTAAAAAGATGTTTCTTGCACATTCTCCTTTTATACTCGAGATTAATTACCACAAAATACATCCCCTGTCTCTTCACATTTCCTCCCACTGGCACCCATTTGCCAAATGACTCATTTCCAAGGTGTTCCACTCTACTTCTTTTCTTTTCAGAAACATACTTTTCAGGGAATGAGGGCTCAATTGTCCTTATCCAATCTTCTTAACCACTTCTATGCTTTGTAAGATGGCCCATCTTGAATTCTTGTTCAGTGAATGCTAAAAAAACAAGGTAGTGAACAAACACATCATCTTATATCTTTTATATATCCTTCCCTAAGCATCAGGGAAAAAACAGTACTTATTTTTTCATCATAATGGAGGGTTGCATTGTCAGTGCAATGCAATCTGTCTTGTTCTGCCCTGCATTTCTGGATGTCACTACCTGAATCCCCTAAATCTGATGAAACAAGAAAGACTGAAGTCAGAGAGACTTGCATAGAGCGTTGGATTTTATTATTTGACATGAAAGATTCTGATATTCTTGTATGTATGCAGCTGTCTTAGGTGAGTGCCTTAGCCTGGTGGGCAGACGCCTGCTTTTAGGAGTTACCAGGGAGGAATCTACTCCAGCACCTGCTCATAGGCTCAGAGAATCCTTTAAGGTCTCAGGTTTCCTTTCTAGTCCCACTCTGCTCTCTCTGTAAGTTCACTATGATTCTGGATTGTCTTGGTTTGCATTATTGGCTTTCCGTTTTCATTTTGCCCTGCTCTGGGTTTTCTATTTGTGACACCTTGGAGTTGTCTGAGCCCTAGTGCCAAGTCTTAAATCTTAATTTCTTTGTATGTCCGGCATTGCGAATGCATGGGGTGGTTCTGGGGCAATGTTTCTCTGGAACTACAGATTCCAGGTTGATAGTCATGGATGGGGTCAGTGATGCTGCACTCGCTTCTTTCAACAGCAAACAGGATTGATCCAGGTGCATACATCTGAAAAAGGTAATGGTTTATGCAATGTAATCCTTTGTGGACAATCCTTACAAATACCTTTTATTATTGTGTTATCAAGTTACTACAAATGGCCATTTCCCACTATAAAATGTTTTGTTTTGCTTGGTCTTCTAAAGTACTTTGACCACTGGTTATGTACAAGGATTTTGGCTATTCTATTTTCAAACAACAGTGGTCTTTTGGGTCTAACTATCAATTTAATGGCGCCAATGACCATCAAAACAAAGAAAATTACACAGTAAGTCTGTCTGTCTTTCTTAAAGGGAATCATTTGCATTGCATTGTGGCACTGAGCATGGACTTTTTCCCAGTACTTCCGTAACCATCATTCACACAAAAGGGTGAACCAAGAATGCAAAGGGAATTTTATTTTCAATGTCTTTGTTTTTAGTAGGGAAACACTTTTCATAGCACCATTTTTATTATTTGAACATTTATAGTACAGAGTGAACCAAGTAGAAAATAATAGCTTTCTGGAAAGAGAAAGAAAGCGTAAGCCTCATGATGGTGGTGAATGATATGCACACTGAAAAAGAGTACATATACAAGTACACAGGACAGGAAATTTTTTTTTTACTGTACTTTGGATTTACATGAAGCTTTTATTTGGTATATTTCAAAGTGCTTTAAAATAGTGCTTTTATAGAGTAAAGGAAAGGTAGCTTGAACGGGAAATATGTTCATAAAAAGTAAAGAGAATGTCACTTGGTTCAACTGGATATTTTAAGGGGAAAGTTACATGGCTAAATTGTACCAGTGGAAGTTTGGTATAAGATTCCGTTACCTAAGATGGATGTACATTTTTAGAGCACTAAATTATGTGGTAGAAAAAAGAAAGAATTATACCAAACGGAATGGATGCTATATTGTTATTAGTTATTGGGTGCCTTTTAACCTAGAAAGCAACTCAACTTAATTGAAAATTACTTCTTAACAATGTGTTAGAGACTATAACTTTGAGGTTTGAATAGGCAGAATGAAGCTTTTTAACTTCTCTTAATAACTGTGTAATTGTCATATGATTTCCTAAAATTAAAGTCCTTCCATAGTAATTTGAATTTTCTTGATTCTTACTGTAGTTTATGCCTTGGTTGTTTGCCATGTATCTATTTCTCTCTGTATCTATGTTTGTATGTCCATCTATCCACCCACCCACCCACTCACTCACTCATCCAGTACATCCAGAAGGGTAGTTGTTACTTTAAAGTTACTGAAGCCAGTAAAAAGCTAACTTCTATCAATTCATTAAGTTTCTTTTCTTTCCACTTTAAAATGTTTACATACTGCAAACATCCATTTACTCTTTTTACCTACTTTAGAGTATGAGATGCTGATAGTACATTTCAAAAGCAATTCTTCCATCAGTGACTTCCAATCTCTCCCCTTCAACCACCTTAGCAACTTTATGTAATTAATTATCTCTTTCCTCTTTCACACCTCAGATTTTTCCCCCTCAGCTGGCGCCTGTCTTTGTCATTAAGCATGTTCAGGACTTCAGATCCTAAAGTTGTTCCAGGCATCTTTTTTTTTTTCCATCTCACCACACACTTCTAGAGAAAGCAGTCAGTGCTGCCTCCACTGCTCCCCAGCTAGTGCCAGAGGAGCCATGTGTGGTCTGGCTTGCACAGACCTGCTCTTATGAAACCAGTGGCATGTGTTCTATCCTCAGCCTAGATTGCTGGTTTAGAACGTGGCCTCTGGAGCCTGAACTGCAATCCTGGCTCCAACACATATAATCTAGGTTTACTTGGGCAATTTATTTACTCTTTCTTCCTGCTTCTGTTTCTTCAACTGTAAAATGGGAATGCTAATTTTGTAAGTGTAAAGAGCATACTCTTGGAATAGATACCAGTATATAAGGGACATTTTCTCTTTCCTTGTCCTTTCCTTTCCTTTCCTTTCCTTTCCTTTCCTTTCCTTTCCTTTCCTTTCCTTTCAATTCAATTTTATTTTATTCATTCATTCATTTATTGTTATCATCCATTCTTTTTTTTAAATGTTCATTTTTTTTTTTTTTTTGAGAAAAAGGCACACATGAGTGAGTGCAATGGGGGAAAGGCAGAGAGAGAGAAAGAGAGAGTCCCAAGCAGGCTCCACAAACTGAACCATGAGATTGTGATCTGAGCCAAAATCAGAGTTGGATGCTCAGTCAAGCTACCCAGGCGCCCCTGTCATCCATTCTTCATTGCAGCTGCTCTTTTAGCTTCTGTAATACCACACTGTCCTGTGTTTCCCTTGCTTCTCTTGTTACTCCCCTTTCTCTATCATAGGCTTCCTGTCCTAAACTTGTTGCTTTTTTTATGGTGCATTAAGGGTCTGTCTGCCTTTCTTCATTTACCTATGACTACAGCTACACGAGTGACATCCATGCATGATGCCTGAATCATAGTGGTCAGCAGGACCTCAATCCTGTGACCTAGTCTAGTACTTCCAGTTGCCTTCTGGGCCTTTCTTCCTGAATATTTGAATCAACAGTATTGTACGTGACTTTGATTTCATCCTTTCTTCCAAGACTTCTAGTATCTGTGTTAGCACTTGTGTTTCTATTAAAAAAGGAGTCTTGGGATGCCTGGGTGGCTCATTTGGTTGAGGGTCCAACATGAGCTCAGGTCATGATCTCGTGGCTCATGGGTTTGAGCCCCACGTTGGGCTCTGTGCTGACAGCTCAGAGCCTGGGGTCTGCTTCAGATTTTGTGTTTCAGTCTTTCTATGCCCTTCCCCTACTTGTGCTTTGTCTCTCTCTCTCAAAAATAAATAAACATTAAAAAAATTTTTTCAAGTCTTTAAAATATCTTAGAATTATTTTACCTAAAACATAGCAAATTATTATTATTTTTTAAAAAATTTGTAACAAGCACGCTTATAATCTTAAAAGCATAATGCCAATTCAAAATCATATGGGTATCATGTTACAAGTATAGATCTTGCCTAAGATTAATAAAACCTGAATCTTTGGAAGTTTGGAAATCTACATTTTGTCAATTATATCAGGGATTTCTTATACACACTAAAATGGAAGAATCATAATTCTCGGTAACAGGATAATTCTGATATCTGTATTCTATAATTCTGTATATCTGTATATAATTGTGAATAAATAATTTGGTTTTATGGTTTAAAATTAAATATACAAACAAAAAATAATGAGGAAAATAAAAGCTTCTTGTTTGTGTATGATGGGAGATTCAAAGATTTCTACTCTCAAGGGTGAAAATACATACACATATATTATGCATATTAAATAACTTGGGCTGGAGGTAGGAGAAAACCTGATAATTATTTTCTAAATATAAAGTTAATTCATATTTAAAATTTCAAATTAATTTGCATTGTAGAGTGGAACATTTTAAAACTCCGTAAATGAGTGCTAATTGAAATTTTGGTTAAAACTAAAGAACGAGAACACTTATCTTAAGTGGAGTTTCATTGGCATGACCAAATCAACTGACCCAGGACCTGTGCACATATTTTAGGTAATTTTAATTACTTGTATCTGGGGGGATGATTCTACTGAATCTTTCACAGTTTCATAAGTCAAGTGAGCAGAGGCTCTGGCAACTTTTGTTCTAGACTGTCTTTTCAAGGATATTTGTATAGTCAACAGCCTTTGAACTTAGATACAATATCTCTCTCTGGGTTAGAGGGCAAGTTTGCTTGCTGTCAAAGAAAATTAAGAAAATGTCTCTTTTCAGGAAATATTTTGAGCACATTTGCTTGCAGTCTATTATAGATATTAGGGTTTTCTAAGCATGGTGTTCTTCAGCTATGAAGGAAATCCACTGCATGTGCAATGTCCCCATGGTCCACTCCACATTACTCCCATTGGTGTGAACCTGAACTTTATGCTGCATGCTGAATTAGAAAGTCCTTTAAGGTCTTATGGTTTGTTTCCCTCTCTCCTCTTTCTGTGCTCCTTCCCATATGTTCATCTGTTCTCTTTCTGTTCTGTTCCACATCTGAGTGAAATAATATGGTATTTGTCTTTCTCTGACTTATTTCACTTAGCATAATACAGTCTAGTTCCATCCATGTCCTTGCAAATGGCAAGATTTCATTCTTTTTGATCACAAGTAATATTCTGGTATATATATATATATATATATATATATATATATATATATATATACACACACACACACCACATCTTCTTTATCCACTCATCAGTCAATGGACATTTGGGCTCTTTCCATAGTTTGACTATTGTTGATAATGCTGCTATAAACATTGGGGTGCCTGTACCCCTTCAATTCTGTATTTTATAGACCCAGGAGTCTTATGTTTTCTGCCAGAATCCATCAAACAGTAATAATGTAGTTTGTTATATGGCAAATAGAGTAGAACCTTATATGTTTTACAGATGGCACTGCCTCTCACCTGTTTATACAAAACTGAAAATCAAGGTATGTAAATTTTTGTTTCTTTATATTTCACATCTGGGCTTTCATAATAGGCTCCTAACTACTCCTCCTGTAGTATATGATAGTTTCACTTTCACTGGATTCCTGTCTTCTTTTTTTTTTTTTTTTTTTAAATTTTTTTTTTCAACGTTTTTTATTTATTTTTGGGACAGAGAGAGACAGAGCATGAACGGGGGAGGGGCAGAGAGAGAGGGAGACACAGAATCGGAAACAGGCTCCAGGCTCCGAGCTGTCAGCACAGAGCCCGACGCGGGCTCGAACTCACGGACCGCGAGATCGTGACCTGGCTGAAGTCGGCCGCTTAACCGACTGCGCCACCCAGGCGCCCCTGGATTCCTGTCTTCTGATAGACACTCTTCTAGGTCTTAAAATGCAAAGATAAATTAAAAATGTGATTATTGATCTCAAAATGCTTCCAGTGAGTAAAAGAGGCACAAAGACACATACATGACCATAAACAGTATTTTTCATAGTGTTGAATATATGTCATGACAGTAATATTCAAAAGGTGCTCTTTGAGCAAAGAGATGCACTTAATCTCAGCCTCTCTTAAGGGCTCAGGAGAATCAGGAGAGTCAGAAGAAGATGGTCAGGTTTTTTTGTTTGTTTGTTTTTATTGTCAAGTTAGCTATAACATACAGTGTAGTCTTGGCTTCAGGAGTAGATTCCCATGATTCATCACACCTAGTGCTCATCCCAACAAGTGCCCTCCTCAATGCCCATCACCCATTTTTCCCAAATCCTCTCCTCCATCAACCCTCAGTTCTCTGTATTCAAGAGTCTCTTATAGTTTGCCTTCCTCTTTGTATCTTGTTTTTCCTTCCCTTCACCTATGGTCATCTGTTAAGTTTCTCATATTCCACATATGAGTGTAATAATATGATATCTGTCTTTCTCTGACTGAGTTATTTCACTTAGCATAATACCCTCTACTTCCATCCACATTGTTGCAAATGGCGAGTTCGTTCCTTTTCATTGCCAAATGGTATTTCATTGTGTATATATACATCGTGTATATATACATTTCATCGATGTATATATACATCTTCTTTACCTATTCATTAGTTGATGGACATTCGGGCTCCTTCCATAATTTGGCTATTGATAATGCTACTGTAAACATTAGTGTGCATGTGCTCCTTTGAATCAGCACTCCTGTATCCTTTGGATAAGTTCCTAGTAGTGCCATTGCTGGGTTGTAGGGTAGTTCTATTTTTAATTTTTGAGGAACCTCCACACTGTTTTCCAGAGTGGCTGCACCAGTTCACATTCCCATGAACAATGCAAGATGGTTCCCCTTTCGCCATATCCTTGCTAACATCTGTTGTTTCCGGAGTTGTTTATTTTAGCCATCTGACTGGTGTGAGGTGGTATCTCATTGTGGTTTTGACTCATATTTCCCTGATGATGAGTGATGTTGAGCATCTTTTCATGTATCTGTTTGCCATCTGGACATGTTTTTTGGAAAAGTGTCTATTCATGTCTTCTGCCCATTGTGTCACTGGATTATGTATTTTGGGTGTTGAGTTTGGTAACTTCTTTATAGATTTTTGATACTTCCCTTTATCTGATATGTAATTTGCAAATATTTTCTCATATTCCATCAGTTGCCTTTTAGTTTTGTTGATTGTTTACTTTGCTGTGCAGAAGCTTTTTAGCTTGATGAGGTCCCAGTAGTTCATTTTTGCTTTTATTTCCCTTGCCTTCAGAGACATGTCACGTAAGAAGTTGCTGCAGCCGAGGTCAAAGAGGTTTCTGCCTGTTTTCTCCTGTAGGATTTTGATGGTTTCCTATTTTACATTTAGGTCTTTCACCCATTTTGAGTTTATTTTGTGTATGTTGTAAGAAAGTGGTCTGGGTTCATTCTTCTGCCTGTTGCTGTTCAGTTCTTGTGGCACCATTTGCTGAAAAGACTGTCTTTATTCCATTGGATGTTCTTTCCTGCTTTGTTAAAGATTAGTTGGTTGTATATTTGTGGGTCCATTTCTGGGTTCCCTATTGTATTCCATTTATCTATGTGTCTGTTTTTGTGACAATATCATTACAGCTTTGTAATACAGGCTCGGGTCTGGGATTGTGATGCCTCCAGCTTTGGTTTTCTTTTTCAACATTACTTTCACTATTCAGGGTCATTTGTGGTTCCATGCAAATTTTGGAATTCTTCTAGCTCTGTGAAGAATGCTGATGCTATTTTTATTGGGATTACATTGAATGTGTAGATTGCTTTTGGGCAGTATTGATATTTTAATGGTATTTGTTCTTCCAATACATGAGCATGTCATGTTTTTCCATTTCTTTGTATCTTCTTCAATTTCTTTCATAAGCTTTCTATAGTTTTCAGTGTGCAGATATTTTACCTCTTTTTTTTTTTTTACATTTTTTTTAAACTTTTTAAATTTACATCCAAGTTAGCATATAGTGCAACAATGATTTCAGGGCTAGATTCCTTATTGCCCCTTACCCATTTAGACCATCCCCCCTCCTACAACCCCTCCAGTAACCCTCTGTTTGTTCTCCATATTTATGAGTCTCTTCTGTTTTGTCCCCCTCCCTGTTTTTATATTATTTTTGCTTCCCTTCCCTTGTGTTCATATGTTCTGTGTCTTAAAGTCCTCATATGAGTGAAGTCACATGATATTTGTCTTTCTCCAACTGACTAATTTCGCTTAGCATAATACCCTCTAGTTCCATCCACGTGGTTGCATATGGCAAAATATCATTCTTTTTGATTCCCGAGTAATACTCCATTGTAGATATATATACCACATCTTCTTTATCCATTTATCTGTCAATGGATATTTGGGCTCTTTTCATACTTTGGCTATTGTTGATAGTGCTACTATAAACCTGGGGGTGCATGTGTCCCTTCGAAACGCATAGCTGTTTCACTTGGATAAATGCCTAGTAGGGCAATTCCTGGGTGGTAGGGTAGTTCCATTTTTAATATTTTGAGGAACCTCCATATGTTTTCCAGAGTGGCCGCACTAGTTTGCATTCCCACCAGCAGTGCAAAAGAGATCCTCTTTCTCCACATCCTCGCCAACATCTGTTGTTGCCTGAGTTGTTAATGTTAGCCATTATCACAGGTGTGAGGTGGTATCTCATTGTGGTTTTGATTTATATTTCCCTGATGATGAGTGATGTTGAGCATCTTTGCATGTGTCAGTTGGCCATTTGGATGTCTTCTTTGGAGAAGTGTCTATTCATGTCTTTTGCCCATTTATTCACTGGGTTATTTGTTTTGGATGTTGAATTTGATAAGTTCTTTATAGATTTTGGATATAACCCTTTATCTGATATGTTTGCAAATATCTTCTCCCATTCTGTCAGTTGCCTTTTAGTTTTGCTGATTGTTTCCTTTGCTGTGCAGAAGCTTTTTATTTCGAGGAGGTCCCAATAGTTCATTTTTGCTTTTGTTTCCCTTGCCTCTGGGGACGTGTTGAGTAAGAAGCTTCTACGGCCAAGATCAAAGAGGTTTTTGCCTGCTTTCTCCTTGAGGATTTTGATAGCTTCCTGTCTTACGTTCAGGTCTTTCATCCCTTTTGAGTTTATTTTTGTGTATGGTGTAAGAAAGTGGTCCAGGTTCATTTTTCTGCATGTCGCTGTCCAGTTTTCCCAGCACCACTTGCTCAAGAGACTGTCTTTATTCCACTGAATAGTCTTAACTGCTTTGTCAAAGATTAGTTGGCCATAGGTTTGTGGGTCCATTTCTGGGTTCTCTATTCTGTTCCATTGATCTGAGTATCTGTTCTTGTGCCAGTACCATACTGTCTTGATGATTACAGCTCTGTAATACATCTTGAAGTCCGGGTTTGTGATGCCTCCTGCTTTTGTTTTCTTTTTCAAGATTGCCTTGGCTATTCAGGGTCTTTTCTGGTTCCATACAAATTTTAGGATTGTTTGTTCTAGCTCTGTGAAGAATGCTGGTGTATTTTGATTGGGATTGCATTGAATATGTAGATTGCTTTGGGTAGTATCAACATTTTAACAGTATTTTTTCTTCCTATCCAGGAGCATGGAATATTTTTCCATTTTTTGGTGTCTTCTTCGATTTCTTTGATAAGCTTTTTATACTTTTTGGTGTATAGATTTTTCGCTTCTTTGGTTAGATTTATTCCTCGATGTCTCATGGTTTCTGGTGCAGTTGTAAATGAGATTGATTCCTTGATTTCTCTTCCTGTTGCTTCATTGTTGGCGTATAGGAATGCAACCGATTTCTGTGCGTTGATTTTATACCCTGCAACTTCGCTGAATTCATGAATCAGTTCTAGCAGTTTTTTGGTGAAATCTTTTGGGTTTTCCATATAGAGTACCCTGTCATCTGCAAAGAGTGAGTTTGACTTCCTCCTGGCAGATTTGGATGCCTTTTATTTCTTTGTGTTGTCTGCTGAGGCTAAGACTTCCAATACCATGTTGAATAATCATGGCCAGAGTGGACATCCCTGTCTTGTTCCTGACCTTAGGGGGATAGCTATCAGTTTTTCCCCATTGAGGATGATATTAGCGTTGGGTCTTTCATATATGGCTGGTTATGATCTCGAGGTATGCTCCTTCTATCCCTACTTTCTTGAGGGTTTTTATCAAGAAAGGATGCTGTATTTTGTCAAATGCTTTCTCTGCATCTGTTGATAGGATCATATGGTTCTTGTCCTTTCTTTTATTGATGTGATGAATCATACTGATTGTTTTGTGGGTATTTAACCAGCCCTGTATCCCAGGTATAAATCCCACTTGGTTGTGGTGAATAACTTTTTTAATGTATTGCTGGATCTGGTTGGCTAATATCTTGTTGAGGATTTTTACATCCATGTTCATCAGAGAAATTTGTCTGTAGTTCTCCTTTTTACTGGGGTCTTTGTCTGGTTTTGGAATCAAGGTAATCCTGGCTTCATAGAAAGAGTTTTCCTTCCATTTCTATTTTTTGGAACAGCTTCAAGAGAATAGGTGTTAACTCTTCCTTAAATGTTTGGTAGAATTCCCCTGGAAAGCCATCTGGCCCTGGACTCTTGTTTTTTGGCAGATTTTTGATTACTAACTTGATTTCTTTACTGGTTATGGGTCTGTTCAAATTTTCTATTTCTTCCTGTTTCAGTTTTGGTAGTGTATATGTTTCTAGGAATTTGTCCATTTCTTCCAGATTGCCCATTTTATTGGCATATAATTGCTCATAATATTCTCTTAGTATTGTTTTTATTTATGTTGTGTTTGTTGTGATCTCTCCTCTTTCATTCTTGATCTTATTTATTTGGGTCCTTTGCTTTTTCTTTTTGATCAAACTGGCTAGTGGTTTATCAACTTTGTTCATTTTTTCGAAGAACTAGCTTCTGGTTTCATTGAGCTGTTCTACTTTTTTTTTTTTTTTTTTGGTTTCAGTAGCATTGATTTCTGCTCTAATGTTTATTATTTACTGTCTTCTGCTGTTTTGGGGCAGATATTTTACCTCTTTGGTTAGGTTTATTCCTAGGTATTTTATGGTCCTTGGTACAATTGTAAATGACAGTAATTGCTTGATATGTCTTTCTGTTACTTCATTATTGGTGTATAGAAATGCAACTGATTTCTGTGCATTTATTTTATATCTTGTGACTTTGTTGAATTCATATATCAGCTCTAGCAGTTTTTTGGTGGAGTCTTTCGGGTTTTCCATGTAGAGTATCATGTCATCTGTGAAGACTGAAAATTTGACTTCTTCCTTGCCAATTTGGATGCTTTTTATTTCATTTTGTGTCTGACTGCTGAGACTAGGACTTCTAACATTATGTTAAACAGCAGTGGTTAGAGTGGACATCCCTGTTGTGTTTTTGATCTCATGGGAAAAGCTCTCAGTTTTTCCACACTGAGGATGATATTAGCTGTTGGCCTTTCATATATGGCTTTTAGGATGTTAAGGAATGTTTCTTCTATCCTGACTTTCTTGAGGGTTTTTATTAAGAAAGGATGTTATATTTTGTTAAATGCTTTTTTCTGCATCCATTGACAGGATCATATGGTTCTTCTCCTTTCTTCTATTAATGTGATGTATCACGTTGATTGATTTGCAAATATTGAATCAGCTCTACAGCCCAGGAATGAATCCCACTTGATCATGGTGAACAATTCTTTTAATATACTGTTAGAATTTGATTTGCTAGTATCTTGTTGGAAATTTTTGCATCCATGTTCATCAGAAATAGTGTAGTGTAATTCTCCTTTTCAGTGGGGTCATTTTCTGGTTTCAGAATCAATGTCAGTAATGCAGACTTCATAGAATGAGGCTGGAAGCTTTCCTTCTTCTTCTATTTTGTGGAACAGCTTGAAAAGAATAGGTATTAACTGCTTAAAATTTCTGGTAGCATTCCCTTGGGAAGCCATCTGGCCCAGAACTCTTATTGTTGGAAGACTTTTGATAACTGATTCAATGGATTCACTAGTTATGTGTCAGTTAAAATTTTCTATTTCTTCCTGTTTGAGTTTTGGTAGTGTGTGAGAGTCTAGGAATTTTTCCATTTCTTCCAGATTGTCCTGTTTGTTGGCATATAATTTTTCATAGTATTCTCCAATAATTGTATTTCTGTGGTGTTGGTTGTGATTGCTCCTCTTTTATTCATGATTTTATCTATTTGGGTTCTCTTTTTCTTTTTGAGAAGTCTGGCTAGCAGTTTATCAGTTTTGTTTATTCTTTCAGAAAATCAGCTCTTAGAATCCTTGATCTGTTCTACTGTGTTTTTTTTTTTTAATTCTATATTGTTTATTTCTGCTTTAATCTTTATTATTTCTCTTCTTCTGCTGTTTTTGGGCTTTCTTTGCTGCTGCCTCTTTAGTTCCTTTAGGTTTGAGGTTAGGTTGTGCATTTGGGACCTTTCTTGCTCCTTGAGATAGGCCTGAATTGCCATGTATTTTCCTCTTAGGACCGCCTTTGCTGCATCCTAAAGGGTTTGGGCTGTCATGTTTTCATTTTCATTTGCTTCGTATGTTTTTTTAATTTCTTATTTAATTTCCTGGTTGACCCATTCATTCTTTAGTAGGATGTTCTTTCACCTCCATGTATTTGGGGGCTTTCCAAATTTTTCTTCTGGTTGATTTCAAGTTTCATAGCGTTGTGGTCTGAAAATATGTATGGTGTGATCTCAATCCTTTTATATTTGTTGAGGGCTGTTTTGTGACCCAGGATGTGATCTGTTTTGGAGAAGGTTCTATGTGCACTCGAGAAGAATGTGTATCCTGCTGCTTTTGGATAAAGAATTCTGAATATATCTGTTAAGTCCATCTAATCCAATGTATCATTCAGAGCCATTGCTTCCTAATTGATTTTCTGCCCAGATTGTCCATTGTTGTAAGTGGAGTATTAAAATCTCCTATAACCATGGTAATATTATCTATACATTTATTTATGTTTGTGATTAATTGATTTATATATTTTGGTTCTTTCATGTTGGGGGGGGCATAAATATTTACAATTGTTAGCTCTCTTCTTGATAGATACACCCCTTAATTATGATATAATGCCCATCTTCATTTCTTGTTACAGTCTGTGTTTTAAAATCTAGTTTGTCAGATATGAGTATGGCTACTCCAGCTTTCTTTTGACATCCTTATCATGATAGATAGTTCCTTATCCCCTCACTTTCAATCTGCAAGGGTCCTCATGTCTAAAATGAGTCTCTTGTAGGCAGCATAGGTTGATCTTGGTTTTTTTTTTTTTTTTTTTTTTTTTCCATTCTGATACTTTATGTATTTTGATTGGGGCATTTGGTCCATTTACACTCAGAGTTATTGATTGAAAGATACAGATTTAGTTTCATTGTGTCATATGTAGGTTTTGGCCTGTGTTGATGTCTCTGGTCCTTTCTAGTCTTTGCTGCTTTCCACTTACAGAGTCCCCCTTAGGATCTCCTGCAGGGCTGGTTTAGTGGTCATGAACTCCTTTAGTTTTTGTTTGACTGGGAAAGAAAGCCTTTATCTCTCCTTCCATTCTGAATGACAACCTTTCTTGATAAGGGATTCTTGGTTGCCTATTTTTCTTATTCAGCACATTGAATATTTCCTGCCACTCCCTTCTGGCCTGCCAAGTTTTAGTGGACAGGTCTGCTACCCTTCTGTGTCTGTCCTTGTGGATTAAAGCCCCTTTGTCCCTAGATGCTTCCAGAATTCTCTTTATCTTTGTATTTTGCCAGTTTCACTGTGATATGTCGCCGTGTTGACCTGTTTTTGTTGATTTTGAAGGGAGTTCTCTGTGCTTTGTGGACTTGGATGCCTGTTTCCTTCCCCAGATTAGGAAAGTTCTCAGCTATAATTTGTTCACATAAACCTTCTGTCCCTTTTTGTCTCTTTGTTTTTTCTTTTGGAACTCCTATGTTATGAATATTATTTCATTTAATTGAATTACTTAGGTCTCCAATTCTCGCCTCGTAGTCTAGTAATTTACTTGTACCCCTTTTCAGCTTCATCATTTTCCATAATTTTATCTTCTATTTCACCTATTCTCTCCAGGGCTTCTTCCATCCTTGCCGTCACTGTATCTAGTTTATTTGGCATCTAATTTATCACATTTCATAATTCATTGTGACTATTATTAGGTCTTTGATCTTTGCAGCAATAGATTCTCTGCTGTCATCTATGCTTTTTTTCAAGCCCAGCTATTAGTCTTCAAGTCATCTAACAGTCTAGACTGTTATTCTAAATTCTTGTTCCGACATATTATTTATATCTGTTTTGAGCAATTCTCTGGCTGTCATTTCTTCCTGAATTCTTTTGAGGATAATTCTTCTGTTTGGCTAGGTTTCTGTCTTTTATGTGTTTTAATAGCTTGTTATGTGTCCTGCACCTGCAAGTAATACTGTATTAAAAAGGAGTCGTACACTGTCCAGGGCCTGGCACTTCAGGAAGTATTTTTGGAGTATGTTGTGTGCACTCCATTGTTGTGTATTTGGCCACTCTGTCTCACTGGTCAGTCTTCTACAGAACTCATTGTTACTCAGTGGTGGATTGTGTAGGCTTCCCACCAAGTACTTTTATTTGTTCATTGAAGTAACCTTGGAAAAAAGGAAATGGTGGGGGACCTGATCGTATACAAAGAGAAAAATGAAAGGGGGGACAAAAAAGACCTAGCAGAGAATCAAAGAAACTATGTTTAGGAGAGAGAGAGAGAAAGAAGTAGATATAGAACACATGAAAAAAGAGTAAAATGCGTGGTTAAACAAACAAAACAGATAAAGAAAGAAGAAAAAATATATATAATAAGAATTGGCCAAAAATCAAAACCAGACTATGAGCCCGATTCCAAAGGAAAAAAAGAAGTTTGAAAGAAAAAGAGAAAAGAGAAGGAAAGAAAGGAAAAAAAATAAAAAAAAAGAATCAGACTGCAGCTGGTCAGTTTTGAAGGAGATTGAGTTTGATGTATGAAGATAGGTGAAAAGACTGTTTTTGATATAAAGCAAATTAAGGAAATATAGGGAAAGACAAAATAGAAAAATACATAGTGAAGGAACTTACCTGTGTTATTAGGTTGTGAAGCTCATTGGGTAGAGCAGTAGGAAACTGAAGCTGATGCTTGCTTAATGGGCCATGGTAAAGAAATCGATTGCTGGATGCTTACCTCCAGACATTTTAGATCATACATCTATTTTAGTAAAACTTTTTGAACAGTCACCTCTAATATAGCTATATGCTTGTATTTATAAATTTCATACATATTTTGTTGTCTCTGTGCATTAGATCTTAGTAATTCATTTTATAGGATAAAATAAAAATATGTGAGGTCTCATATTTTCTTCTACATCCCAATTGATTATCTTCTTCACTCCCCTTGAGGACATGTAGATTGTTGACAGATTCCAAAGGGGGAGAGGGGTGATCAGATTTGCCTTTTCTGTCACTCATTCTGTCCAGAGTGTGGAGACTAGAAGTTGTGGTAAATAGGACTCATGAATGGAGACGGACAGTCAATGTGCTGCATTGGACCAAACAAGATAAGGTGAGATTCTGTCTCTGAGAGCAGTTATGAGGATAAAAAGAAGGAGATTTGAGAAATATTTGGGAGGTAGAATCAGCAAGACCTGCCCATTGAATGGGACTAGGGAGTGGCTCTGAGAGGGGAGGGTAAAGGCACAGAATTAAATGTGTGCGAGTTTTGTTTCTGTGACTAGGAGAATAGTGGCAGTGTTTTATGAGACAGAGAATGTCATGGATAAAGCAGATTTGGGTGATAAGAAATTGAATGCATCTTTGTATAGATTCATTTGCTTTCCGTTTTCTGCACCCATAATCTTCCAAAATTCATTGCTTTCCTGCTAAACATCCTATAGAAGTCTTTTTTTTTTGAGGTCCCCTTATTTTGGTTCAACTTGTGTTCTTTGGTAAATACACTGTCTTTCTCCTGAAGTACAAGAATGTCTTTTCCAAGTATCTTCTTTATTATTTATAATATTGTTTTTTATTCTAATTCCATAGATGCCTTTTTCCCCCTAATATATTAGTTTTTAGAGCAGGCTCTGTTACTCTTCAAGAGTGGCTTACTTTACATAAAGTTTATTTCTTTCTTGTATATTTTACTTTATTTGATATACTTTTATCCCAACATACATATTAATTTGGGACCCAGACCAAAACAGCAATTCAGGTGCAAGTGGTTTATTTTGCAGGTGATTCCAAGAGAAAAAGTTTAGACAGGGAAGTAAATAAAAGCTTAAAAGCCTTCATTTTGAAGCAAGTAACCAGTATGGACAACTGGAGTTTAGTCTTTCTGTGGAACTTCAGGAGCAAGGGAAAATATGCACCTGAGTAATACTAACCAGAGGTCAAGAAAATTGTGACTTTTATGGCCCAGTTGCTACAGCCGTTGCTTGAGTTAGTACCCATGACTGTTCATTCTTCAGTATTTTATATCTAGAGTGAAGCTGGCCAAGATGGCTTCAGAGTCATAGGAAGTTTTCATGCAAAAAACGCACATGCTGGCATTTGCACATCAGAGAGGTGTGCGCTGGTAAGAGCAAAAGGATTTGGAGAGAAACATGGTAAATCTATAAAGAATAAACAAAGGAAAAACAACTAAAGGATATTGTTGAGATAATTTAATATTTGTACCACCTTTTCTTTCAAAATTTAGCTGAGTCCTCCTATCATTTATTTATGGTAGTTAATGTAGAAATTTTATAGCATGTATTATTCCCCCTCGTCCCGTGTTGTACCTTTTATTCCCATGACTTATTTATTCCATAACTGGAATCCTATATCTCCTACTCCCCTTTAGTCATTTTTCCTAGCCCCCCCCCCCAGCTCCCTCCCCTCTGGTAAGCATCAGTTTGTTCTCTGTATTTATAGGTCTAATTCTGCTTTTTGTTTGTTCATTTGTTTTGTTTTGTTCTTTAGAGTCTACATATAAATGAAATCATATGGCATTTGTCTTTCTTAATCTAACTTATTTCACTTAGCATAATACCTTCCAGCTCCATCCTTGTTGTTGAAAATGATATGATCTCATCCTTTCTCATGGCTGCATAATATTCCTGTGTGTGTGTGTGTGTGTGTGTGTGTGTGTACACAGATCACGGCTTCCTTACTATTCATTATTAATGGACACTTAGTTGGGTTCCATATCCTTGCTTTTGTAAATACTACAATAAGCAAAGGGTTGCATATATAGTTTTGAATTAGCGTCTTCATTTTCTTTGGGTAAATACCTAGTAGTAAAATTATTGGGTCATATGGTATTTCTATTTTTATTTTTTTGAGGAACCTCCATACCGTTTTCCACAATGGCTGTACCAGTTTACATTCCCATCAACAGTGTATCAAGTTTCCTTTTTTTCCACATCCTCACTAACACTTGTTGTTTTTTGTCCTTTTGATTTTAGCCATCCTGACAGGTGTAATGTGATATCTCATTGTGATTTTTATTTGCATTTTCTTGATAATTGGTGACATTGAGCATCTTTTCATGTGTCTTTTGGCCTGTTTATGTGTCTGTATGTCTCCTTTGAAGAAATGTCTATTCAGGTCCTCTGGTCTTTTTTAAATTGGATTATTTGTTATTTTTGGTGTTGAGTTGTAGAATTTTGGATGTTAACCCTTAGTGGATATATCATTTCAACGTGTATTAATTTGAATCCTGTGTTTGTATTAAAACACAATTTATTTTTAATCTCCATACTATTCAACTGTCTCCAGTTTCTTGATGAAATCTGACCCATTTGTCAAGACCTACCTTAAATGATATCCCTTTTATAATGTTTATTTATTTGAAAAGAAAGAGAAATAGAGTATTATTCGGGCATGGGCAGAGAGAAAGGGAGACATGGAATCCAAAGCAGACTCCAGGCTCTGAGATGTCAGCACAGAGCCTGACGCAGGGCTCGAACTCACGAACCATGAAGTCATGACATGAGCTGGTCAGAGGCTTAACTGACTGAGCCATCCAGGCACCCCAATGATATCCCTTTTATAAAGACTTCCCAAAATTCATTCTAAATCAGTCACTCCCTACTGGGCGCTAGAATTTTACTTATGCTTTTATTTCATTGTGTTACTATATCATAACTTATAACATATATCTTTAAAAATTGTGAACATCCTCACGATATGAATTGAACTGTATCTTACTCATTTATACCTATCCTGAAATTGTTACTCAAAAAAGTCTGCACACATTATAAGCAAATACATAAATAGACACAACTCTCATTTCCTTGCAATTAAGAAAGTTAATCCTTCTTTGGCAAAGATAATAACTGCCTCACATTTTTCAATGTACTTGTGGAAATCTCTTATTAACTATGTTTTTGTAAAAATAGAGCATTATTAGGTGAGGGATTTATACATTTTGATGTATAATTACATATATAGTAACTTATATTTTATCAAATGACCTTTATTTTCAAATAATTCTTTAAGAGAAAATTAATTTTTAAATCTCTAATAAATATTACAGTGTCCTTGGGCTGAAACCACTAATGAAATTAAGTTCAAAGGTATTACTTGTGACCCTAAAGACTAAGAAGATCTAATAAAATGTAAGGAGTACATAATTTAAGAGAGTCCACTTCAAATTGTAGACAAGAGTTAACTATGTTATCACAAACTTTTATATCAATAGCACTATGATAAAATGAAAAATTTGGAATATTTGTGAATAAGGCATAAATGAGCAGTTTCAGTTTGGAATGTGTAGTCTGTTAAAAGTACTGGTTCTGCTCAATATATTTGGTGATAAAATTTTTTTAAATTCTGCATAATTTAGAAAGTAAATTCAGTGTACGCGCAACAGTATTTTCCTTTGAGACAATCTGTAATGGGAGAAATTCCACTGGCAAGTCTCATGCAACATTAAGTCACAGGGAACATTCTAAAAAGTTACAGTTTTTAAAGCAACCATTGGGGCTACATTGTCATAATTAAACTTCTTAGGCAGTTTTGCCAACATCTTCAGTGTTCCTTTTTCATAGTAGTATTTGTCATTTATAAAAAGGAATTTCACCCTTTCTTTCCTGTGATATAGTTGGTCAAGGTTCATGGTCAAAATAGATTGCTCCCAGAATTACTGCAAGTGGTCTTTGGACAGCAGCAGAGTTATACCGGTAGACTTATTTATTTATTGTATATATCGCTCTACCCATCTTGAAGGAGAAATGCATGTGCTGGTCTTAATTTTGATGAATGAGGTGTGGTGCACAGATGGAGAGAAGGTGAGTATCTCCCAAAGCCAGACCTCGGAGGCTCATCAATTATTTATAAAATACTTCAGTGTGCTGCAGCAGCAGTGGTCAGGGCTGGTTTCTAATATGGTCACAAGAGCTCTTTAATCACACCCTTCGCCTCAACAGAAAAAGACTGGCATTTAACAGAGAACTATAAGCCAAGAATGGGATACAGTATGACTATGAGGGTAAATCTCCATTTAGAACAGGAGTCGCTTATCATTTACAGACCTTGAGAGTTGACGGCCAATTTTATGCACCTACACAGTAAGAGCAATGACATCTGAAATTTATCTTGTATTTTCTCCATAATATCCTGAAAATAGTTTTAATCTATTGCCAGCCCTTTATAGATCTTTATAACAACAAGTAGAAAAATGGGCATACACTATTTCTATGTTCCATATCAGAAAACGATCACCATTTTCCTGGGTCAAAAATATGTAAGTTAAAAAATTTTGGTGTCAGGCCAGTAGTTAGAATTTACCAGTAACATCTTAAAAGTTAAAAAATACAGTGAGAGACTAAGAAATTGGCTAAGAAATTGAGACTTAAAGTACTCCAGTATCTAGAGGTCTTCTGATCCGAATCTGCAGATAGATGTAAATAATCAGATTATTATTTATATTCCCTAATTTATTTAAAAACTTAATTTCTTTATAAAATAAAGTTTATAAAATAAAGAAAATATCAGTGTGGTCATGCCATAGTTGATAGAATATTTAGGCTTCCCCACAGCAAGTGCAGGAAACAAATGAAATAATCATTTGCTGATTACAGGCTGATTCAACTGCTCAGATTGTTGATGGTGGAGTCCAGTTTCAGGCAAGCACTGCATTCCTTCTTGTTTAGATTCTACCTTAAAAGGTTCATTTGAGTGAAAGCATAGGTAAAAATTTCATCAATAAACATACAGTTTATTGCTTAATGATTTCAACAACCATTAAGAGAGGTTTGATTAGCTGTGCAATCTCTGCCCAAGGGAAGGTTTGAAGTTTTCTCCTAAAATGACCACAAGGAGTAGGAGTCCCCAGGAGTCAAGAGAACACAGTCAACTCTGTACACACTAGTAAGTTGTAGGTGGAGTCAGGGAGCAAAGAGTTAAAGTTGCCTTCTCTGGGGATCTGTCTTTGAAGTTCAAGGTCTGGTGCAATACAAATGGCCTGAGGCTGCCTCCTCCAGAAAAATCCTGCAACTCTAATGTCTCAGAAACAGTTGAGGTTCCAGGGTTGCCTGGGCACAATGCAGCCTGCAGTTGATTTGGGGGGAAAAAAGGTATTAATTATGTCAGCTTCTGGAGGGCAAGGATCTTGTCTGTTTGTCATATGTGTAGGACACTGTCCTGGCATTTTTGTGACTGAGGAAATATTTGTTAAATGGATAAAGGAATAAAGGAAAGCAATTTGTATGTTGCTGCTTTTCAAATATGCCCAAATGACTGGTTGATTTTCTAGCTAATTCTAGCTAATTTTCTCATTGATATTATTGAGCTCATTAATAATTTAGCATCCCAAGCTCCTAAGCTTTAAGAACATATATTTGTAATATTGCTTATCTTTAAAACAGGGATTAATAAAGTACTCTTCATTTCTTTAATTAAAAATTCAGTCCCTAAACATTTGATGTTTTTCTGTAATTGGTCCATTTCCCTAAAAATTTACTTCCCACTAGCGTAGCACAGTGATTCTCAAATAGGGCAGTTTAGCTATGTCTGGATACATTTTCACTGTCACAGCTTGGGAAGAGAGTGTCCTCAGCATCTAGTGGGCGGAGGCCAGGGGCCCTGCGACACAGCTCCAGGACACAGGATGCCCCCACCACAGAGTCCTTCAGCACGAAATGTCAGGAGTGCTTTGGTAGGGCAGAACTAGAAATGAAAGGAAGTGGAAGCCTACTCATTTTCTAGGGCTGCTGTAGCATGTTACCACAAACTGGGTGGCTTAAAGCAACAGAATTTACTCTCTCACAGTTGTGCATCAAGGTGTGGGAAGAGCTGTCCTCCTTCCAGCACATAATCCTCTCTTGCCTCTTCCAGTGTCTGCTCGCTCCCGGTGTTTCTTGGCTTCTTTGGCTTGTGACTGCATTACTCATAGGTTCTGATTTCTGTATCTGAGGTTTAAGTGTCTGGGCCTTTGGTGACGTGAGATAAGGTTGTTTGCATGCAACCTTGGATCCACAGATTCCTCCAGACTATGTAGTCCAAGCAGACATGACCTCTCCCGCACTCGGGAGCAGTGTCCTGTTAAAGATTGTGCAAAGCTTCTCTTGGCTCCTTGGATGAGGTTCAGAAGCTAGGGGATCTATTGCACATTTCTCCATCTGAGATTATCTCTCACTTATTTCTTCCTTTAAACACTTACCTATTTCCTCTAGGTTATACTTTGCAAATAAGGTAGTGAGAAGGCTTACTTATTTCATGAAGTTTCCTTCCAAAGAAGCAGTCTTTGAATTTTTTTAAATTAATGCTATTATTTTGCTTTAGTCATTAAGTTCTTTAATTTTTCTTCTTTTTTCCCTTAGTTTCTTCTATAGTTTGATATTTCAAACATTTTTTTCTTATTTATGATAGTCTGATTAAAGCTAAGACATTTGTTGAGTGTAGGTTTGCAAATATCTTACAGATATTTTATACAGTTGTTTATATTATAGTTCTTTTAAAGATATTCTGTAACTGTATACTTTTTGACTCTTATTGATATAAGAAAGCTTTTCAAAAAAGATAATTGCATTATTGGAGTTTTATTTTTTTTTTTTACCTCAGTGCATTTTATTTAGAGAATATTGTTTATATTTTTGTTAGTTTTTTGTTTTTTATTCTTTTGAAGTCATTATAGTTCTTGTGGTCTGAAATATGGTCCCCTTCTCTCTCTTTTTAATGGAGATGCAGTATTCTGTATTTTTAAGGTGCCAAGTTTGGTATCTGTCAATTAAGAGAACTAATTATCTTATTTAGGTTTTCATAGCCTATTTTTTGCTTTCTTTGGCAGTCAGTCTGATACAAGTGATTTAATTTCTCCTGGTAGCATGCTTTTGTGTCTTGTATACTACATATATTTTGTGTTAAGGATCCTGATGCTGTGTTATTTAATCTCTAGAATAACTGGTATACTTTCACTGTGAATCGCACACTTATTTTTTTCCTCTCATTTTGTTACTTCTCTGCTCTTCTACAGTTATTAAAAATAAGAGAATAAGTGGCCCCAGTCAAATCACACACCTTTCTTATTAGTAATATCACAGCTATATTGATATCATTTGTAGTGCTTCTATGCTTCTCCTGTCACATTTCCCACATTCAACTTCTCCCCCAGTCAGAGAGATCCAGTGCTCATTGCCAGGCCCTTGGCTGCAAATTCACATGTCATGTCAACATGTGGTTCACTGATGTTTGTCCTATAGTAGATGTTTTAAGCAGTTCCCGTGGAAACAATGTTATGTTTAAGCATTCAAAATCATTGTTGCCTTTATACTTAAATAAAACTATGGCTTAGTAAAAAACTATTCCTCCATTGCACTTTCTCATATAAGAGTTTTGTGGGTCTCACTTCTACTGGTGTTGAATGCTGCCCCACCTCCCACTTCTGTGAAGACAGATTCAAGATGGCAGTCAGGCTCACCAGACACAAATAGGTTTTAATCTGATACTGCATTTACCTAGCTTTATAGAAGGATACAGGACAGGGGACCCAGCTGGCACAGAAACTATCTCATTGGCAAACACAGCATTGCTTTTTGCCGTCGCCTCCATATTGGCCATGTGTGGTGGGCACAAACAAAAGTGAAGGTTCTTGGGGGCATTTTGATACTGGGAAGCCACTACCTTAATTTCCCATCAGTCTTTTAAATTTTTAAAAGTTTGTTTGTTTGTTTGTTTGTTTGTTTATTTATTTATTTATTTATGAAATAGAGAAAGCATGCGAGCAGGGGAGGGATAGAGAGAATGGGAGAGAGAGAATCTCAAGCAGGCCCTACACTCTCAGCACAGATCCCGACACGGGGCTTAGACCCACAAAGCATGAGATCATGACCTGAAAACAACAGTCAGCCGCTTAACTGACTGAGCCACCCAGGTGCCCCTTCATCAGTCTTTTAAACTGTTATAGACACAAAAGCACAAGCTGCTGCCAGTTAATAGCTCCCTTGTTTCTGGGACAAAGGAACATGGAAGATGAGTAAGACATTGCACATTTATTTTAAATATGTAATTTCCAAGTGTGCCTGGTAGTTTTCTTGCTGTTTAAGAATTGATCCCAAAACTTAGTAGCTTGAAACAAAAACCATACATTTACTCAGGGGTCTGCTGAATAATTCCAGTGGTCTGGGCTGGGTTGTCTAATTCTAACCACACTGGCTCATGGGTCTGTGATCAGCTGGCTCTTTGGTGGAACACTGGCTAGTTCTGGATGGCCTACCCACGGGCCTGGTGGTCAGCTTCCTCTGGGCTCAGGCATGATGATGACAGGGCCATGAGTCTCATCACCGAGAAGGCAGAAGAGACCTCACTCACTTGGTAGCTCAGAGTCCTAATTGCAAGGAAAGAGGACTGGTTCACTGAACAAGCAAGCATTCTAGACTCTGCTTGTGTCACATTTACTAACATCCTATTGGTCAAAGCAAGTCACGTGGCTCAGCCGAGACTCAAGAGTGGAAGGACACCTCAAAATCACCACACCAAAGAAACAGTAATGTGACAAGACATACCCGGAGACTGTTCCCAGAAGTGACATTTTATGACTGCTATGGAGATGCTGAAGACCACTTGATTCTCACCCTACCCTCTTCCCGCCACACAATGAAACACTATTTTCTTGCCTAGCTACCCAGGGGATTCTTTTCTTAACTTAAAGGTTTACCAATTTTACTAGGATATGTCTTGGTGTGGATCATTCCCAGTTTACTTGGGACACGGTGTTCACTTTTACTATTTTATGCAGATCTTGTATTCCAAGACCATCTTCATTTACTGTATCCTTAAACATGCGTTTGTTCCCTGATTTCTTTTTCTTTAAGATGAGGTTTAGGCTGAATCCCTTTTTCTCCTAATTCCCACCTATTTTCTCTCTAATCTTTTTATTTATTTTGTATTTTTTATTTTTACTTCCCTTAGTTCTGTTTTCATGCCCCTTACTATATTGTCTGCAATGTCTATTTTCCCTTAAGCTACTTCCAATATTGCCATCATTTGTGAGATTTTTTTAGTTTTTCTTCCACTTTTCTCCTGAGTTAACTCCTTCAGATTTCATCCTCTGTTTTCTTTCTTTTTTTTTTTTTAAGTTTACTTATTTATTTTGAGAAAGTAAGCGAGGGAGGAGCAGAGAGAGAGGGAGACAGAATCCCAAACGGCTTTGCACTATCCAGACAGAGCCTGACATGGGGCTTGATTTCACAAAATGTGAAATCATGACCTGAGCCGAAATCAGGAGTCTGACACCTCACTGACTGAGCCACCTAGGTGCCCCTCATCATCTACTTTCTTACCGACTTTTCAGTGAGCTTACATATTCCATCCTTTTGCCTTTTTTGGCTCCATGAGATGACTGATTCTTTAGGTGGTATTTTTTATTACTGTTGTTAACCAATGGCAAAATATTTGGTTACAAGTTTCAGCTACATTTCAGTGATCATATATATATTTTTTCCTGGTGAACTTTCTTTACCTGTTGTATTTTGCTTCTGTTCTCCATCTGTTATGGGTGAGAATCTGCATTGTGTGAATGGAGATCTCATCCTTTGGATCCCCTTGGAGATTTACATGGGGATGTGTGCTCCGAGTAAAGGCAGCCAGCAGAAAAGTAGCAAGCACAAAGCTTGCCAGGAGAGCCTGGCAGTTTCCAGAGGTGGAACAGTAGGCCCCTAAGTTGTTTTGGGATTGAATATTATTTGGTCTCTCTGGGCTGGGAGGAACTCCAACATACAAACAGGGCTTTTGCAGTCATTTGGGAGATGCCTCCCGCAGGTTGGGAGGGGGAGTTTGTGATCCTACCAGGTTTAAACCAGACCCTTCATGACAGCCTTTTTCCGTCTGGTCTGGAATGGCTGCTCCTGCAATGCAAATGCATTATAAATGAGTCTAAGGGTTTCCCTGGGGCAGGGGTGGAAGAGGAGAGCACGTGTTCTGCACCTGTGGATTTTGGTGTGTCAGCCCCAAGGTCTTGGAAGCTACAAGGTCAGGATGTTGTGCCTCCAGGCTTATAATGTGTAGCTTACTTATCACCGTCCTTGCCTCCAGCTCCCGTCTCCTTCATTCCCTTTCAGGGACTCGGGACTCTGTGTTCCTTCCGCTGCTCACGTCTAGCTTCTACCTAACACATCTGTTACACACTTTTAAAAATAAATCCTTTATAATTAGTTCTGGTTACTCATTTTGGAATATGTTTCATTTTTCCTGGATCAGCTCTTCATCGTAGGTGGAAGAAGATATTTTACAGGGAGGTTAAAGCCATGATTTATTTTAGTTTTAGTTTTATTAAGTTTATTTTTAATCTTCTGCTTATTTTTTATTGGGGTATACTTGACATATAATACTGTGTAAGTTCCAGGTAGGTTGGAGGCATGATGAGGATGTGGAAGAGCCGCCGAGTCGTGTCTGACGTGAGGCAGCTGTGCCTGTCCTGCAGCTCCGAAGCCTGGCCGCTTGTGTGTTTGGTCACAAGGCGGGTTGCTTGGTCCTCCTCCTCCCTCAGGGATCGTCCCCTTCCTCTGAATTTATATATGTAGATGTGATTGCATGTTTAACCCTATCTCTGCTTCTGGAATTTCACCCAGGACCAGCAAATATCGGTCGCTGGTCCATGCTTGCCATTCCACTGTTTAAAGCAAGGAATTCACATTTTGCCTTTAGGATGGACACATGGGAAAGCTATTCTTTGCCGGCCCCGACTTTGGCTCTCTGCTTCCGCCCACAAGCAGCCCTGGCCAATTTGCACTGCACTTACCGCCCTAGTTCTATTTTATGTTTTGGTTTTTCACCACACTGTTGTTTTTGATTGAAATGGACTTTTCCTCTGTTTTTAATTCTGTGGGTTGTTTTGGGGGAAATGTTATCTATATCTCGTCTTCAAATTACATATATACCCCTTGTCTTTTTTTCTCCCTACTTTGTGAGAGGTTTCTCAATTGCTTCCAATTCTTTTTTTTTTTTTTTAAGGTATCTGGGGATGTTGTCAGAATTGTATTTTCTAGGAGCACATCTCATTCTGATTGCTCTTTTTGTTCCTTTTTGTTGTGTGTCCATGTATGCGTGTGTATGACATATGATACACATAGAGAAAGGTACACAAAATTTAAGTGTACAGTTTCACAGGTAGTAGTAAAGCCGACAGCAGTAAGCACACAAGTGAAGAAATGAAGCACTGACACACTTACACAGACCCCAATGTGTTCCTCCCCATCAGAACACCCCTTACACTCACTAGGCAACTACTTTTCTTTCCTTTTTTTCTTTTTTTGCAGTTCTAATTGTTTTATCTCAAAAAGGAGGCCGTATTTTCACATTTATGTATCACTTTTGTCCTTTGAATTTTAACAGTGCTTGTTCAGAGTGTTTGTTGTATGAAGTAATTGATTTCTCCTAATGACATTTGACAATTTTCTACAAGAAGGGAAAATAAATCACCTTTTGTTTTCTTTGAAATATCTGTTTTATCTTTTTAAAAAATCTTATTTTTGTAAAGAACCATAAACAGAAGCCAGATCATTGGAAATAATCTGGCTGTCGTGTTCCTTCTTGTGGAAATAAAAACAAGCAAAGCTTTAAAAAAAAAAAAAAAAAGAATAAAGTTAAAATCTTTACATTGGAGTTTTTTTTAATTTTTTTAAATATTTATTTTTGAGAGAGAGAAACAGTGTGAGTGGGGGAGGGGCAGAGAGAGAGGGAGACAGAATCTGAAGTAGACTCCAGGCTCAGAGCTGTCAGCACAGAGCCCAACACGGGGCTTGAACCCATGAACCTCATGGCGTGAGCTGAGGTCGCACACTTAACTGAGTCACCCAAGTGCTCCTACATTGGTTAGTAAAGTAAGGCCTGTTGGTTTTGAATTCAGCAATGGTTTTGCAAAGGTAAGTTTCATTGGTTTTGGAAATTTACATTAGGTTGTGTACACTGGGATCTCCTCACTTGCAAATGACCTAGCCTAGTTTACTTATCCTAGTCCACTTCCTAGTGGATTCTAGTGTATACATGAAAGATTCTTACATTTGAAAGGCACTGCAACAGTCAGGTAAGCCAGTCCTCTTGTGTTCCAGATGAGGAAGCAAAGAGCCAGAGGGGGTTAGGTACTCACCAAGGCCTTACAGATGCAAAGACTTCCAATCCCCTGACTCATGGTGCTGCACTCATCCTGCTTCCCAAGTCAGTGTCTGTCACACTTGCTCACCTCTGCATTTTTAATCACCTACCAAGTATAAATATAGCTAAAGTTGACAAGTCCAAATTTGAACTATTTTATTTAATTTTGTGTATGTGTTTAAATCTTGATTCATGTCTTCCATCCATTTTATTATTTATTTTATTTTATTTTAATTTAATTTTATTTTATTTATATTCTCCAATTAGTTAACATACAGTGTAGTCTTGGCTTTAGGAGTAGAACCCAGTGATTCATCACATATAACACCCAGTGCTCATCCCAACAAGTGCCCTCGTTAATGTCCATCACCCGTTTAGCCCATGCCACCACCTACCATCCCCCCAGTAGCCCTCAGTTTGTTCTCTGTATTTGAGTCTCTTAGGGTTTGTCTCCCTCTCTGTTTTTATCTTATGTTTCCCTCCCTTTCCCTATGATCATCTGTTAAGTTTCTTAGATTCCACGTGAGTGAAATGTCTTTCTCTGACTGACTGATTTCACTTAGCATAATACACTCTAGTTCCGTCCATTTTGGGCAACTACTTTTCTGTCCTTAGTGTAATCATTTCTCAATTTTGTTTCTAATTTTAGCGCCTGTGTGCATTACTTAATGATTTTCTCTCCTTCATATCTTTTCTTGTTGTGGGTTTGTCTTGTATCTTTAAGGGTCTTAGAAACAGTTTATAATAAAAAAAACAAATTTTTGTTTCTGCAGTATCTCTTTTTCTGCTGGGTTCCTTTCATCTATTTGATTTTGTTCCTTTTCTATTACACATTTGTCTCACATGTCAACTGATCCTTAGCTTTCCATTCATAAATAAGCATTATGCACTAGAAAATGTTTGGAAGTTCAGTATGTGAGTGGGCTTGCGGGCAAGTGGATCCTTAGTAAAATGATCTTTTTCTTGTTGGGCATCATTGAACTCCAGTGTCCAGAGTAGAACCTGCCCTTTAGGGGTTATGTCTGACTGAAGCCTTCTAGGGACAGAGCAGGAAGGTGCTTACTTCCATTATGTAAAATGTATATTCTCACTTCATTTCCTAATTCTAGCCTCATATTTCACCCAGTCCACCATGACACCTGGTGTTCTGATGAGGCCTCTTCTGTTAAAATTTTCCAGAAATGGAAACCTAGTGCTCTTGCCTGGAGACCTGAGTATATGACTTCTTTGCATCTAGACTTTCAACCAATCCCCAATTTTTAGCTTCACGTCTTCTGACCTACCAGGTGACTCCAAGTTACAACATTTTCTAAGATTCTTTGGGTGACTCATACTTCTTCTCTTCTGAAACTTAAATTTCAGTTTTCTTTATTTTACTAAATCAATTACCACCAGTCCGTTAAATTCATAAAAAATATTCACCTTCTTATCTCCTATTACCACTTCTCCATTCTTTTTTGTGCTTGTGGGTTTATACATATTTAATTTCCTTGCTCTCCTTTTAGTTGATTTTCTTGAGGGAGAGCAGATAACATATGTACTCAAACTACGATATTTAACCAGAATCTGAGCAGGGATAGTTCAAAGAAAATTTCATGTAAGATTTTCCCTTTTTCTTCCATCCTTTTTCTAGAGGCTCTTTAATACTTTTATTATTTATAACTTGTGTATGTGTGTGTATGCACTAAGATGGAATATTAAAATTTTTCCAGTTCCAGAGTAGTAATATTGACCTATTATTTTAGTAGTCAAACCAAACTTTAACATTAAACTATGTTTGGAAGATATAACGATGCTCTTTTAAATGAATCAATAGAGAATTAATATATTTCCACTGGTAGATATGATATTTTGCAGATGATATATTGTAGAATAGATACCTTCAACCAAAAAATGACAAACTTGTAGAGTTCAGTTACTTTTATACACTTTTCTCTTAATCTAATAAACTCAGTTTATTAAGATTTTGGGATTTACCGATTACTAGTCTGCCCTTTCCTCCCAAAGCGTTTGTTACACTGCCTCATCTTATTGTTTTCAATTACTGACGTCCAACTCTAAAACCACCATTTCCTCAGGTGTTAGCCTCCAGTACTATCCTCCCCACTGTCATCTTCATTCTGTGTGTTCACCTTCTCTTTTCAGGGCCACCCCAAGTTAAGGTTATTAACCTCACATCATGCTTCCCCTTGCCCGCTCATTTTGTCTGGCTTGGGTAATTCCAGTGTAAATTGTTTTCGTCACAAAACCAACCCCTTTGCTCAAAGCATACCTTCAATCTGCTTTTTGTAGTAAGCAGTCCATCCTGGAAGGCATTTTGGAATCTTTCTGTGTCTGATGACACCTGCCTCTGCCATATCAGAACACTGCCTGCAGCTCTTGATCTGAATTTCAGTGAGGCTAGCAGGAATAGTTTTCTTGGGTCACCTGGGTGGCTCAGTTGGTGAAGCATCTGACTTCAGCTCAGGTCATGATCTCGTGGTCTGTGGGTTTGAGCCCGCATCGGGCTCTGTGCTGATGGCTCAGAGCCTGGTTCAGATTCTCTCTGTCTCTCTCTCTCTGCCTCTCTCTCTCTCTCTCTCTGCCCCTCCCTCACTCTCTCTCTCTCTCTCTCTCTCTCTCTCTCTCAAAAATAAATAAACATTAAAAAATTGTTTAAAAACTTAAAAAGCAAAAGAGTGGTTTTCTCTTCTTTGATTGCCCATGTCTCTTAATTATTTTAAAGGTGAAAGAGAATGGTAGGTCTTAAAGTACAGAAATAATTTTTCTCTAGTTCGATTTTAAAATATTAGTTCTGGGTGCTTTAGGACCATTTAGCTGGAAATATTGCTTCTAATTAGAGTGTATTTCCCCCACCATAAACAGCCTAGAGAACTCCTTAGGGAGATGGTCTGTTGTGGAAAGAGTGTATTTTTTGAAATCAGATTGTTGTGGGATTAAAATGGGCCCCATCTCTCACCAGCTGTGATAAAGTAAGAAACTGTCTTTACTTATTTATCTGTACGACATGGATCCTATCTCCAAGCGTTGTTGAAAGGATTAAATGAGGCTATGTACTTAAAGTCCCTGATATGATAAGAAGCACTTCATAAATAGTGGCCATTTTATCATCTGTGTACATACTGAAGTTTTCTAGGATATTCTGGGATTATATCCTCTATAATTCAGTACTGCTTTCCTATATTTAGTCTGATAACACTTCCCTAGGATGCTGAAAAAAGATTTCAGGACTGCCTGAATCCTGCTTAGATACTTTTCAGCTGTTATGGCTCTTAATAAAGAAGGAGCAGCTTATATTTTTAAAAAGAATTAGCTCATTTATTTTTCCAGTTTACTCTCCCTGAGGGAAGAGCCCACAAATCTTCCCTCATCTACAGCTCCAATAACCACGTGATAGATCAGTATGTCTAAGGCTAGGAGGGGGGCTAGGGATTCGGCAGAAATCAGGGCTTCCTGTTTTCCTATGTTCCCAGACATCAATCATCATATAAAATCTTTTTTTTTAATTGAAGTATAGTTAACATACAGTGTTAATTGCTGGTGTACAATATAATGATTCAACAATTCTATACGTCTCCCGTGCTCATCTAGGTAAGTATACTCTTGATCTCCTTTATCTTTTTCTCCCATCTCCTCATCCATCTCTCATCCTGCAACTGCCAGTTTGTTCTGCTTTTCATTGTCTGGGGTTTTTTTGTTTATCTTTTTTTTTTTCTTTTTTGTTCATTTTGTGTCTTAAATTCCACAGATGAGTGAAGATGAGAAGATGAAATTATATAGTATTTGTGTTTTTCTGACTTACTTTACTCAGCATTATACCCTCTAGGTCCATCCATGTTGTTGAAAATGACATGATCTCATTGTTTTTTATGGCTAAATAATATTCCATTGTATATAGCTATACCACACCTTCTTTAACATTTTTTAATGTTTGTTTGTTTATTTAGAAAGAGAGAGAGAGAGTGCAAAACAGGGCAGGGGCAGAGAGACTGGGAGAGAGAGAATCCCAAGCAAGCTCTGGCGATGTCAGTGCAGAGCCAGACACGGGGCTCGATCTCGCAAATTGTGACATCATGACCTGAGCCAAAATCAAGAGTTAGAGGCTTAACTGACTGAATCACCAGGTGCTCCATACCACATCTTTAATCATATATCTATGAGGGGACACTTGGGTTACTTCCACATCTTGGCTAGTATAAATAATGCTGCAAATACATAGAAGTTCATATATCTTTTCGGATTAGTGTTTTTGTTTTCTTTGATTAAATATTCAGTAGTGGAATTACTGGAACATGTGGTAATTTTATTTTTAATTTTTTCAGGAACCTCCATACTGCTTCCCACAGTGGCTGCACCAATCTGCATTCCCACTGACAGTGCACCAGGGTTCCCTTTTCTCCACATTGTCACCCACACTTGTTATTTCTTGTCTTTTTGATTTTAGCCACTCTGACAGTGAGGGGCTATCTCGTTGTTTTGATTTGAATTTCCCTGATGATTAGTGATGTTGAGCATTTATTAATGTGTCTGTTGGCCATCTGTGGTCTTCTTTGGGGAAATGTTTTTTTCAGGTCCTCTGCCCATTTTTTAATCTATTATTTGTGGGGCTTTTTTGGTATTGAGTTGTATAATTTCTTTACATATTTTGGATATTAAACTCTTATTATTGGATATATAATTTGCAAATGTCTTCTCCCATTCAGTAGGTTACTTTGTTATGTAGTTGATGGTTTCCCTTGCTGTACATAAACTTTTTATTTTGGTATAGTCCTAATAGTTTAATTTTGCATTTGTTTTCCTTATCTGAGGAGATATACCTAGGAAAATGTTAGTATGGTTCACATCAAAGAAATAACTGCCTGTGTTTTCTTCTAGGAGTTTTATGGTTTCATGTCTCGCTTTTAGGTCTTTAATCTGTATTGAGTTTATTTTTGTGTATGATGTAAGAAATTGTTACAATTTCATTTCTTGTTTTGGTAGTTCACTTTTCCCAGCACCATTTGTTGAAGAGAATGCCTTTTTTCTCCATTATACAGTTTGTCTCCTTTGTTATTAATTAATTGACCATATAAGTGTGGGTTATTTTGGAGCTCCCTATTCTCTTCCATTGATTAATGTGTCTGTTTTTGTGCCAGTACCATACTGTTTAAACCACAAAATTTTAGTAATTTATCTTTAAATATGGTATTGTGATACCTCTAGCTTTGTTCTTCTTTTTCAAGGTTCCTTTGACTGGTATTTTATGATTTCATACAAATTTTAGAATTATTTGTTCTAGTTCTGTGAAAAATATTGTTGGTATTTCAGTGAGTAAAGCACACGATCTGTAGACTGCCTTGGACAGTGTGGACATTTTACAAATACTTGTTCTTTCAATCCGTTAGCATGGAATATCTTTCCATTTGTTAGTATCATCTTCCATTTCCTTCATGAGTGTTTCATAGTTTTCAGAGTACAGGTCTTTCACATCCTTGTTTAAGTTTATCCCAATTATTTTATTTTGGGTGCAGTTGTAAATAAGATTATTTTCTTAATTTCTCTTTGTGCTAATTTGTTATTATGTGTAGAAATACAACAGATTTCTATATATTCATTTTGTATCCTGTGACTTTACTGAATTCATTTATCAAGTTCAGTAGCTTTTTGGTGGATTCTTCAGGGTTTACTGTATAGAGTATCATGTCATCTGCAAATAGTGAAAGTTTTACTTCTTCCTTAGCAATTTGGATGCTTTTTATTTCATTTTATTTTTCTTATCGCTTCAGCTAGGACTTCTAGTACTCTGCTGAATAAAACTGGTGAGAGTGGACATCTTTGTATTGTTCCTGATCTTAGAAGAAAAGTTCTCAGTGTTTTTACCATTGAGTACAATGTTAGCTGTGGGTTTTTCATACATGGTATTTGTCATATTGAGGTATACTCCCTCTAAACCTACTTTGTTGATAGTTTTTATCATAAATGGATGGCCTACTTTGTCAAATCCTTTCTCTGCATCTACTGATCACAGGGTTTTCATCTCTTCTTTTGTTAATGTGATGTATCAAGCTGATTGATTTGTGAATATTGAACCATCCTTGCATCCCTGGAATGAGTCCCACTTGATGTGGGAATAATTTTTTGAAATATATTGTTGGATTCAGTTTGCTAATATTTTGTTGAAGAATTTTGCATCTTTGTTTATCAGAGATAATGGCCTGTAATTTTTTCTTTTGTATATTTTTATCTGGTTTTAGGATCAAGGTAGATTCCTTGTAGAAGGAATTTGAAATCTTTCTTACCTTTTGTATTTTTTGGAATGGTTTGAAAAGATTGGGTATTACCTGTTCTTTAAATGTTTGGTAGAATTCACCTGTGAAGCTCTGCCATTAATTGGTCTGTTCAGATTTTCTGTTTCTTCCTGATTCAGTTTTGGAAGTTTGCATGTTTCAAGGAATTTATCTATTTCTTCTAGGTTGTCCAATTTGTTGGCATGTAATATTTCATAATATTCCCTTAAAATCCTTTGTATTTCTGTCGTGTTCAGTGTTATTTCTTCTGCTTCATTTCTGATTTTATTTGAGTCCTCTCTCCTTTTTTGTTTAGTCTGGATAAAGACTTCTCATTTTTGTTCATCTTTTCAAGAACTAGCTCCTTGTTTCATTGATCTGTTCTATTCTGGGCTTTTTTTTTTTTTTTTCCTCCATTTTATTTATTTTTGCCCTAATCTTTATTATGTCATTTCTTCTACTACCTCTGAGCTATGTGTTTTTTTTTTTCTTTTTATAGCCCTTTTAGGTGTTTGGTTACGTTATTTATTTGAGATTTTGCTTGCTTCCTGAGGTAGTCCTGTATTGCTATAATCATCCTTCTTAGAACAGATTTTGCTGCATCCCAAAGATTTTGGACCAGTGTTTTTATTTTCATTTGTTTTGTGATTTCCTTGTTGATTTCTTACCCAACCCATTTATTGTTTAGTAGTATGTTATTTAGCCTTCCCATACTTGTGTTGTTTCCAGATTTTTCTTGTAATTTATTCCTAGTTTCAAACTGTTGTGGTTTAAAAAGATGCATGATATGATTTCAGTCTTTTTAAACTTAGACTTATTTTGTGGCCTAACATGTGATCTATTCTGGAGAATGTTCCATGTGCACTTGAAAAGAATGTGTACTCTGCTGTTTTTGGATAGAATGTTCTGAATATATTTGTTAGGTCCATCAAGTTCAATATGTCATTCAAACAAGCTTCCTTGTTGATTTTCTGTCTGGATGATAGATGCATCATGGATGTATTGATGTAAATGTGGTATTATAGTCTGCTATCACTGTATTACTGTGATTTTCTACCTTTATATCTGTTAATAGTTGCTCTATGTATTTAGGCATTCCCATACAGGTTGTGTAAATATTTATAATTGTTATATCCTCTTGTTGGATTATTCCCTTTATCATTACATGGTATCTTTCTTTGTTTCTTGTTACAATGTCTGTTTAAAATTCTATTTTGTCTGACATAAGTATTGCTACTCTAGCTTTCTTTTTACTTTCATTTGCATGGTAAATGTTTTTCCACCCCTTCATTTTCAGTCTGCATGTGTCTTTAGGTCTGATTTGAGACTTTGAGTCATCATATAGATCAGTCTTGCTTTTTTATCCAATCATTCACCCTATGTCTTTTGACTGGAGCATTTACTCCATTTACATTCAAAGTAATGATCGATAGGTATGGGCTTGTTGCTTTTTTGTTATTTATGTTATATGGTTGTTTTTGTAGTTCCTATCGTTCCTTTCTTCTCTTGCTCTCTTCCCTTGTGGATGGCTTTTTTTTTTAGTGATATGCCAGGATTTTTTCTCTTCATTTTTTGTGTCTCTATTGCAGGTTTTTTATTTGTGGTTACTGGTAGGTTCATATATAATGTGTTATGCATATGGCAGTCTATATTAAGTGAATAGTCCCTTAAATTTGAACCCATTATGAAAACCCTAAATTTTTACTCTCCCGTGACTTTTATGTATTTGTCATTCTTTGTATCTTTTTATTTTTATAAATTCCTTAACTGATTTTTATGGATGTAATTGATTTTACTCCTTTTGTGCTTTAGCCTTTATACTATATACTAGGTGTATAAATAATATACCTGTTTGTTATGTGTGAATTTATCTTTCAAATGTTTCCTTTTCATAATTTTCTTACTCTTAATTATGGTTTTATCTTTCCACTGAAAGAATTCCCTTTAATGATTTCTTGTAAGGCTGGTTTAATGGTGACAAACTGCTTCTTCAACTTTTGTTTGGTGAATTCTTTATTTCTTCCTATACTCTGAATGACAGCCTTGGTGGGTAGAATATTCTTGGTTGCAGTATTTTTGGTTTTGTTTTTGACTTCTAGTACTATGAATATATTATGCCACTGCCTTCCTACAAAGTGTCTTCTGTGAAATCAACTCATAGCATTATGGGGCTGTGAAACTGTTTTATTTTCTTTTGCTTTTAAAATTCTCTATCACAGGGGCGCCTGAGTGGCTCAGTCGGTTAAGCATCCGACTCCGGCTTAGGTCATGATCTCCTGGTCTGTGAGTTCGAGCCCCGCGTCAGGCTCTGTGCTGATAGCTCAGAGCCTGGAGCCTGTTTCAGATTCTGTGTCTCCCTCTCTCTCTGACCCTCCCCCATTCATGCTGTCTCTCCCTGTCTCAAAAATAAATAAATGTTAAAAAAAAAAATTAAAAAAATAAAATTCTCTGTCATTACATTTTGTCATTTTAATTAAAATAATATTACATAATTATTCTGTATTTTGCTGTGAAAATCCTTGGGCTGATTTTGTTGGGGATTCCCTTTGCTTTCTGGATCTGGATGTCTGTATCAGTGCCCAGATTAGAAGTTTTCAGTGATTATTTCTTCAAACAAATTTTACGCCCTCTTCTCACTGTCTTCTCCTTCTGGAATCCAAATAATGCAAACATTATTATGTGTGATGATGTTGCTGACTTCCCTTTAACCTATTCTCACTTTTTATTATTCTTTTTTCTTTTTGCTATTCAGCCTGCTTATTTTCTGTTATTCTGTCTTCCAGCTCACTGATATGTTCTTCTGCCTCCTATAATTTGCTATTTATTCCCTCTAGTATCTTTTTTTTATACATTTCCGTTATTGAGGTATTCATCTCTGATTTTTTCTGCATTTGCAGCTCTTTGCTGAAGATCTCACTGAGATCCTCAACTCTTTTATCAAGTCCAGTGAGTCTCTTTATGACCATTACTTTGAATTCTTTACCAGGCATATTGCTTTTTTTTTTTTTTTTTTTTTTCTGTTTCATTTAGCAGTTGTGCTGTGCTTTTATCCTTTTCTTTTACTGGGGACATTTTCCTCTATCTCCTCTTTTTGTCTGAGTCTGTGTTTATGTATTAGCAAAGTCACCTACATCTCCTGATCTTCAAAGTATTGGTTTATGAAGAAGTCCTGTGATGCTCTATTGCATAATGTCCCCTGTTCACCAGAACCACACCCTTCAGCTATGTCTGCTATGTGTGTTGTGTGCACCCCATTGTTGTTGATGAGCCACAATTGTGTTTTGGCCTGTAGCCTGGAATGGCCCACTTTGTTTGTTGCTGGTCCACCGAGCAGGGTTTGGTCCCTGTGCTGTTAAGGGGCCAGTCTGGGGCTGCTGCGGTATGACAGTAGGTAGTGTCAGCGGTCGCAGCAGATGCCAGCCCCAGGCCAGTCTGCCCAAGCTGCAGTCATACCAAGCTATTGGTGCTCTCCCAGCCTTGTCTCCTGAGAGGTTTTTATTGGTAGGCAGAGCCAGCAGTCAGACCAGACCTTGCACCCTTTTTTTTCTGCTGGAGCTTCAGTCACCCCACCCTTCAGGGCTCTCTTTCCGTGCTTTCCCCTAAGAGTGGGTGGGACCCGCAGTCAGACCAAATGCCTACCCCCGCTCTACCTGTTGGGGCTTCAGTTGCACTGGTATATGTTGTTATCTTTCCCTCTCTCCAGGGCAGTTGTCACTAGAGTGATGGCAGTCCCTGCTGGGCTGCTTGCAGGAGGAGATGGGCCTAAGCCACTTTGGAGTGACTTCTGTCAAGTGGACTAGTTTGGATGGAGTAGATCTGAAGGAGAATGCAGGGGTGGTGTGCACAGTGTTAGCAAGTTAGGTGGAGGGTGTTTGCGCCGTTCCTGCAGGTGTCCAGATGTCTCGGATAGGGGGTGGGGGAGAGGTGCCTGCCTGCTCTTTTGTTCTTAGACAGGTTTTCTCAACATCTGTAATCCCACCATGTGTTCTGAGATTAGTAAATAAACCTCCTTCATGTATACCCCAAGTGCTTTTCTCAAACTGCTGCTTCGATGCTGTATCTTCCAGGGGGTTGGTTGTCATGATGTCTTTAACAGTGTGAACTCAGTTTCTTATTGCCCTCTGACTCTTCCAGGCTAAGCCCACTGATTTTTAAAGTATCTGGGGTTAAGCCCCACTAATTGTCAAAACTCATAAAGTGAAGCCCTGATGATTTTCAAACTAAATACTCTGGGGACTCATCTTCCCAGAGCAGGTTCTCTGTGCCGGGGATGCCTGGTGTGGGGTCTGCTCCTTTCCCTTTCCATGCTTGTGGTGCCCCTCCCATTTGAGGTCTCACTGGGAGTTTGGTTCCTGACTGTCTCCGCCCCTCCTACTATTTTCTCTGTGGTCTCCTGTCTGTGATTAACTGTGGGAAGTCTGTTCTGCCGGTCTTCAGATCGTCTTCTGGGTTAGTTTCACTGAGGTAGTGTTCTCCAGGTGTTTGTGAGATGAGGTGAGCTTAGGCTCATCCTACTCCGCCATCTTCCCAGAAGTCCTTATATACAGTCTTGAAGTTTTTCAGTTTAGCGCTGAATATTGGGTTCTGGCTTATCAGCCAGATCATATTTCACTAAAAGGTTACATCTTCTGATTTCAGTATCTAGGATATCAAGTGAAATCTGCAAATCCCTGTTCAGAATGTAATAAAAGTGAAGATGATCTTTTCCCAAATGGATCATCATGATGATCATAGTATTTGGAGAATGAAAGATAGAAATAAAAGCAATTAGCTGATGTGTATGTGTGTTGTATAACTGAACATTAGGTATGTCATTTTTCAAAAAAGACTCTCATTTCTGAAAATTTTTTTCTCCCTCAAGATTGAAAGAGGAATAGCTCATTTCCCTTCAGGATATAATCTGTATTTGGTATTTTAAAATAATAATACCTTTTCAAAAAAAGTTGTGTGTGGAATTTTTTGTTTTGTTTTGTTTTGTTTTTAGTTTCTCAGAGAAAAGTCTGTGCTCTGGAATTAGATTAACCAATACTATTTTTGGTCACATCCTTATATTTGTCTGTGGTACATCTGTGTTTTTATAAAATACATATTTGGGGCGCCTGGGCGGCTCAGTCGGTGAAGCGTCCGACTTCAGCTCAGGTCATGATCTCGCAGTCCGTGAGTTTGAGCCCCGCGTCGGGCTCTGGGCTGACGGCTCAGAGCCTGGAGCCTGCTTCCAATTCTGTGTCTCCCTCTCTCTCTGCCCCTCCCCCATTCATGCTCTGTCTCTCTCTGTCTCAAAAATAAATAAACGTTAAAAAATAAAAATAAAAAAATAAAAAAAATATGTTTAAAAGGGAAAATACATTTACTTAAGAACCTAAACTGTCTTTGCCAAGTTGAACACTTGCTGTGTTCTCATTAAATGTTTTCCTAATTTCTTTTAGGGGTCTTCGATATTTCGTATACTTGTCCCTAGAATACACAGACTTGTCCAACTTGTCTGTCCAGACAAGTCCAGATTGTTATATTTTTCACAGTTGTGGTCATTGTGGTACGTATTTGCCTCCCTGTCTTCTTCAAAACTGCTGCCTAGATCTTGGCTATAGTGTAAGATTTATTGTCTTTGAGCTGCCTCTGCTTCTGAGCTGCTGATGCCCATTAATCAGTTTGACTTACTGACCCTGGTGCTATCTGGAACTGTGTGCTTATATTAGATAGGTTGTGGCTGGAGTCCATCCATTATATTTCCAGGCTCTAACTTCTCTATACGATCCCAGCTTAATCATGCTGGCAAATATCACTCACATATTATAGAACCCCCTTGTATCCCTTATAGGGATACAACCCCTTCACTTAGCTCTGAGGGGTTCTATAAGGGAAAGTTCCACATGGGCTTGGATTATACACCTGATAATTCAGAGCTAAATCTTTAAAAGCTTCAGATGTCATTTATAATCTGTAGGCACTGCAGAACTGTATATTTTAAATAGAGACATATCCTCTGATGGTCTTCTTAAATCATGGAAAGCTAAAACAATGAAACCCAAGTTCAGTGTATCTTTGCCTTAGATAAAAATAAAAAAAAAAACAGATTTGCATGGTTACAATTCACCTCATTCACCTATGGTGCATTGATTCTGACATCTAATTAAATTGATCAGCCACAATGATCACTAAGGCAATTGTTTGCCAAGCATCACTGGCAAAACAAATTTAGCTTATACTTGTGATGTACTCCATTGTTTCTATCCAGAAGTGGAAACAAATAAGGAACAGGAAATTGAACATAATTTGAATTAGGAAACTGAACACAATTCTGTATCATAATTTGTACGTGTATAATAACCACTGTGCATTTTCTTGTTTCTTTCTTTGTGAGTCTCCATAATATTAATTTCAGGAGGCTTGCCATTTTCACAGTTAATTCAATTTTGCCAATGTTTTCTTTCAAAAAAATGTGATATTCAATTTAATTGTCTTTAAGAAAAGACTAGAATGGTCTTTCAACTTCTAACATATGTTTTTGTTAAAATCAATCTTTATTAAAGCAAATATCATTTAAACATTCTTTTGCAAACATTTAATTCAAATAGTTTAAATAATGTATATTTAGTTTGAATATTTCATAACAGTACATCAATACTTTCACTCAGATTCTGATAACATATGTAAAAAATATTCTTCAAAACAATAATGAAACTCCAGAAAAAGCTGTCAGTAGAACTAAGGATGACTTTTTGGCTTCAAGTTTAATATAGAAACTAGATCCAATGGTGAAATCCAAATAATTAGCAGAAATTAAAATAAAATGGAGGGTCTTAATTTTTCTCAAGACTTTTTTTAAAAGTCATTAGTAAAACAGTAAGTTTATTCATGGGCATTTGTATTCTGTCCTTGTGTGAGTTAAGAAAATATGTGTGGGGGCATGTGATATATATATTTTTTCTAACGTCAGGGTAGTCAAGATATGCTTTTTTATTCAGAAACATACACAATAATTGTCACAAAAAATAGTCACTCTCATTCATCAAAATTGTCTTTATGTGGCAGGAGAATGTTTATGCATCTCTTCTATAGTCTTTCTTCCTTTTTTCCTTCAATAGGAAGGGGTCTTTGTTAGAAAGAGTGAAGGGGCCAGCCAAAGCTTCGTGGTATGGCATGCATAGTTCCCAAGACAAATCTTATGGGTGAAAAAGTGTCTATTTCTTCTATAGCTGTATGTAATTTTTATTTTGAGAATCTCATTTCATTAGGTAGCAGACACATTCATTCATTAAGAGTTTTCTCTGACACTTTGGGTACCCTCTTTCTCCAGGGTGAAACCTAGATTCTTGGAAGCATTCTCTATGTCAAGTCTATGATGTGAAGGAACCTCTTGCCCTTGGTCATGATCATCCCTGCACATTGTTGTCTGCAGAGCTATGCATCTTCTCATTTGGATTCCCTGACTACCACTGAACCCTCTCTTCTCTGCCTGTATAGCTCCTTCAGCTGTTCTTCGTCCCTTGTTGGTAAACAGAAGTATTTGGCTATTTAGCCAGTCCTCTAGAAGCCTTAGGCCACCACATACAGATCCCCATGAACTTTGGGTGAGAGAGCTTTAACACAGAATACGGACATCTTACTTTGTAATTTCTGGGGTATCAGACGGGCTGCTCTTTCTCTGGACTCAACTGATGATTAGAGGACCCCTCTGATCTCATATTTACCAAATTTAACTGGGATTTCTATTATATTACTAGGAAGTATGTCCTTTCATGGTAAGCAGAGGAGTAGAAACAATTAAGGGGAGATGGAGGCGGTGGGAAAGAGCTGGGTCAGAGAATGGCAGGGAGCAGTGGCAGTGTCCCATAGACATGACTCCCCATGCTCATTCATGGGGGACTAGTCTCTATGGGCAAACGGTCTTCTTGAGGGGAAAAGTAGGGTCATGTTTTATAGCATCTTCAGGACTCAAAGGTTTTTGTGTGTGTGTGTGATTTGTCTTAATTTCTTTTCCTTTGAAAATTTATACCCTTCCCAAACCAGCCAGTATAACTAAAGAAACTGAGTATACATGTGTGTGTACAGACACATATACATATACATATATAAATATGTAAATATGCTGAACTCTTCTTTCCAAATTAGGTATTTTTAAAGTAGCTGATTCTAAAAAATAGGTCAAAATTCATAAAATTCTATATATTATGTATTGTTTCTATAGACTTATTACCCTTGACATCTTCAAGCTTCCTGTCTACCCTTATTCTAGTTTCAAACTCATACACATATACACATAGGTTCTAGTCACCCTGATTACTTCATGTTATCTCCTATATCAAGGACTTCTGTCTAGAACATTCTTCCCTTCTACTCATAATCAGTGCTTCACTTGGGCCATTTCTATTCATCTTTGGATCTTCATCATGGATGATATGCTCAGGAAGTTTCCTTATCCTTAAGTTTAAGCTAAGAAACCCTTACATGTGTGTGCCCATAGTATCCAATAGCAGTTTGTACTTTATTGTCATAACATGTATAGCATTGCCTGTAACTGTCCAGGTTCTCAAAAAGTCTAAGCTCTAAGGGAAGGTTTTATGTTTATTTTGTTCACTGTTCTAATCTTGTGCTCAGCACAGGGCTTGACAGATGGTATAATTTTTGAAAAATAAATATTGAGTATAGGTGAGTCAATGCAAAAATCAGAATCAAAGAGTCTAAGCAAGTCCTAAGTAAAGTTATATTAGAATAGGTGATCTAATGACATCAAGAAACTGGCCTCAGAGAATGGAAGTGTCCAGGTCTTAGAAATGAAGGACAACTTCTATTTTGTTGTTTACTGAATAGAATATAGTCAACTAAAGGTTGTATTGGTGGCTTAAAATACTTATTAAATCTAGGCCATATAGAAGATGACTTTACAGACAAGTAGTGATTTGACTGGCACCAGTTCAGTTTATCACATGTAAGTAGTTTGGCATAACATAAAAATTATATAAAGAGGATGAAAGCATTTAATAATTTGGTAATTATAAAAGAGACAGTGAAAACAGTGTAAAAATAGTTTTACTACAGTAAACACAATAAACATTTCAGTAACAACCAAGTGAACCAAGAGAAACCTTGTCTAAAAGATGAGAAAAGAAATTGAATGTCCACAATGAATGAAACTTCAAGTAAAATAAAAGAATGAAACGAATGCTTAATTAGCCCTTCATATAATTTCATCCCCATCCAAGTTGTGCAAATAATCATTTATTATCTGTTGTCGCAGATAAGGAGGAAAGGTGCCAAGAATTTATTGCAACTAGAAATGGTATAACAAAAACCATGATGACTTATTGCATTCTTATCAAGTACCAGTCCTCACGTTAAGGGGTTTACAGTCATCATCTAGTATTAGCCTACTAATTATTCAATAATCTAGAACAAGGTTTTAATAAGGCTATTAACTGCCTACAAATACAGCACAAACTTTTATTATAATGTTAACTTTCCTGTCTAAAGTTTTTAATTCTTTGAAACAGTTGTTTGGGTTTTTAAAAAGCATAATATAAACAAAAGAGCCTATGTACAATTAAAGTAATAAGTGTGAAAAATGTGGTATCATTTGAAAAATATCAGTTTTTCTTTTCCTTCTCAAGTATATTACTTCCTTCCCAATTGCCCCAAGGGATCAGTCAGACTCAAGAGAGATCTTGATTTATTACAGAAGGCATGCCAAATTAAAAAGTTAGATATAATTTAACATCTCACATGCAAAATAAGATTTTGCAGCAAAATGAGACTTACAAGCTGGACTCTGGGAAGGAATTTTCTACACTTCTTTAGTTCTCCTTTGGCTAAGCGTAATTCTGAATGATTGCAGTCATGGAGATAATAGAGTTATTTCTCAGTATAGAAAAGCATTTTCCACTCTGACGGTCAAGTCTTAGGTTTGTTGTCTTTACATAGAAGGAATGTATGATCAAGAAGAGTGGGGAAAAGCAAACTCCTTTCTAATCTTGGAGGATGGAGAAGAGAAGAGAAACAGGAAATGAGATGGGAGGAGGAAAGACGTCAGGCAAGGAGGTGTCTCCATGTCTCTTCCTGAGACTCCAGCCCACGTAAAGGTGAGCAAGAGGAGGGTCGGGTAAGCTGAGGGAATGCAAAGGGCAGAGGAGCATCAGTAGGTTTAAGACTTTTGAGGATTTGCTCTTTAGGGTTTCAGCATCATGTGAGATGGGCCACATAGTTAAAAAGAGGATCTGTTGACCCTACAGGGAATGCCTACATTACCTTTGAAGCCTACATCATGGATATGTGTAGAAACTGGTTTAAATGATTTATGTGGAAGTATCCATTTAATCTTCAAAAAAAATTATGAACTTGGGGAACACATTTTTTTAATGTTTTTGTTTGTTTTTGAGAAAGAGACCGAGTGTAAGAGGGGGAGGGGCAGAGAGAGAGGGAGATACAGAATCAGAAGGAGGCTCTAGGCTCCCAGCTGTCAGCACAGAGTCTGATGCGGGGCTTGAACCTACAAATTGGAGATCATGACCTGAGCTGAAGTCGGATGCTCAACAGACTGAGCCACCCAGGTGCCCCAGGAAGACATTTTTTATAAAGAGGAAACTTGCCTTAGGTCACACCACTAAGAGGAGAAACAGGAATTACAACCTATGCCATTTGGAGCTAGAATTTGTACATTTAATCACTGTGCTGCATGAATGGAAACTTGTCACCCCAGAATGTTAACAAAGAGACTCTTTTTCTATTTATTTTTATTTTTATTCCAGTATACAATATACTGATGCAACAATTCTGTGTATTCCTCACTGCTCATCATGATGAGTGTACCCTTAATCACCTTTACCTATTTCACCTATCTCCCCTCTGGTAACCATCCATTTGTTCTCTATAGTTCAGAGTCTTTTGTTTGGTTTGAAAGGATATATGCACCCCTGTTTATTTCAGCATTATTTACAAGAGCCAAATTATGCAAGCAGCCCAAGCGCCCATCAATATATGAATGGATAAAGAAGATGTGGATACACACACGCACGCACACACACATACACACAGTTACAGTGGAATATTATTCAGCCACAAAAAATAAATTCTTGCCATTTGCAACAAAATAGATGAATCTAGGGAGTATAATGCTAAGAAAGATGAGTTAGAGAAAGACAAAATACCATATGATTTCACTCATGGAATTTAATAAATAAAACACAAGGACTGTCGAAATTATTAGATCTAATCTCAGTTTCAACCAATTTAGACATTTAATTTTTTTAGTGCTCCCTCATGAATAAGACCTTATTGGAGTGTAAAATGAATTATAAAACAATAATAGAAAAATGAAATTCCTGTATAAACATGTTTCCTTCACATATACACAGGTGTATATACATACACACACACACATATACACATAGATATTCATACACACACATTCACATATGCCTTCAACTTCTTTTTCCCTAGAACTCTTAGAATTATCTATTTTTCTATTTCTTAAGCAGCTGTTAGCATGGGCTCCTGAGTCACCAAGCACGACTCTATTCAATACAAATTAAACCTCAGAATAATTATTGAGTCTACCTGCCTTGTGTAATGGTGTCCTGGAAGAGTTCAGTGATGCAATTCATCCCCTAAATATTTATTAAGCATCCTTCATGGGAAGGCACATTTCAGACTTTGGGATATATAATCAACATACATTGCAATGTGAGGAAAACACACAATAAACACAATATAAATTATAGAGAATTTTAGAGGGTATGAGTGTGATTGGAAGAATATAGTAAAAGGTAAGGAAGATAGGAATTACACATTTGGGATTTCAATTTCAAATAGAGTGCTCATTTAAAATACTATTTTAGAGTATTGCAAATTAGATAATCTGGGACAGTAACATATATCTGGAATTAAAATAGATAGCTGTAAAATCCAAAATGTATGGGGAATATTTTCTAACTTTTAAGTTATAGCAAAGTCACTAAAATATCTTATTTTCATGAAGGATTGGGCAAGAGGATTATTTTAAATTGAAATATAGTTAACATATAGTATTATATTTTTTGCCTCATTATATATATTTTATTTCCATTAGTAGTTGTGTAATTTAATATATTACATGCTAACTTAGCCATTTTCTTTGAAGCAGAGAAAGAAGCTGATAAACATTCCAGTCCTCACATGACAATGAATAACCTTTTATCAAGGCTGCATCACTTCAAGGGCTCTCACTCTTTAATCAGGGCAAGTAGACTTAAGGAATACATATATGAAGGAGAGTTCCTTTCTTACATTCAATTATGCATTATATATCTTAACATAAGGATAATAGGATCACCATGGATATTTGAGGACCATAACAACCTTGGGTCTCCACAGAGTCCATGATCACTTGAAACATACAGTATTATATTAGTTTCAAGTGTATAATAATTATAATTCTACAATTCTATACATTACTCGGTGCTCATCACAATAAGTATACTCTTAATCCCCTTTATCTATTTTAACCATCCCCCTACCTGCCTATCCTCTGTCAGCCACTAGTTTGTCCTCTGTATTTAAGAGTCTTTTTTTTTGTTTGCTTTTTATTTGTCCATTTGCTTTATTTCCTAAATTCCACATATGAATGAAATCATATAGTATTTGTGTTTCTCTAACTTATTTCACTTAGCATTATACCCTATAAATCCTTCTATGTTGTTGCAAATAACAAGATCTCATTCTTTTTCGTGTGTGATTAAGATTGCATTTTATATATGTTTATACCACAGCTTCTTTATCCATGTATGGTGGACACTTGGGTTGCTTCCATATTGGCTGTTGTAAATAATGCTGCATTAAACATTGGGGTGCATATATCTTTTTGGATTACTATTTTTGTTTTTAGAGGCAGATACTCAGTAGTGGAATTACTGGATCATATAGTAATTCTATTTTTAATTTTGAGGGACCTTCAAACTGTTTTCTACAGAGGCTGCACCAATTTGCATTCCCACTGACAGTGCACAAGGGTTTGTTTTTCTCCACATCCTCATCAACACTTGTTATATCCTGAGTTTTTATTTTAGCCATTCTGAGATATATGAGGTGATATCTCATTGTTGTTTTAATTTCCATGATGATGAATGACAGCATCTTTTCATGTTTCTCTTGGCCATCTGTACGTCTTTGTAAAATGTCACTCAGGTCCTCTGGATTTTTATTTAGATTGTATTTTTGGTGTTGAATTGTAGGAGTTCTTTATATATTTTGAAAAATAGCCCCTTATCAGATACACAATTTGCAAATATCTTCTCCCATTCAGTAGGTTGACTTTTTTGTTGATGGCTTCCTCTGCTTGCGTAAGCTTTTTATTTCAGTGTAGTCCCACTAGTTTAATTTTGCTTTTGTCTCCCTTGCCTGAAGAGACATATCTAGAAAAATACTTGTATGGCTTGTGTCAAGTAAATCACTGCATATGTTTTTTCCAGGAATTTAATGGTTTTAAGTCTCATACTTAGATCTTTAATCTGTGCTAAGTTTATTTTAGTGTATGGTGTAAGAGAGTGGTCCTATTTGATTGTTTTACAGGTGCTTTCCAGTTTTCCCAGCATCATTTGTTGAAGAGCCTGTATTTTTCCTATTGTATATTTTTACCTCCTTTGTCTTACATCAATTGACTGTATAATTTGGGTTTATTTCTGAGATGTCTAACCCTTTGATCAGTGTGTCTGTTTTTGTGCAAGGACCATATTGTTTTGATTATTATAGTTTTGTAATTGATCTTGCAATCTGGGATTGTGATACCTCCAGCTTTGTTCTTTCTCAAGATTTCTTTGGCTCTTTGGGGTCTTTTGTGGTTACTTACAAGTTGTAGGATTATTCTAGTTTTGTGAAAGATGTTTTTGGTACTTTGATAAGGATGGCACTAAATCTGTGAATTGCTTTTGGTAGTATGGACGTTTAAATAATATTGGTTCTTCCAGTCCATGAGCATGGGATATATTTCCACTTGATTGCATCTTCAGTTTCTTTCACCAGTGTTTTATAGATTTTAGCATACTGGTCTTTCACCTCCTTGCCTAAGTTTATTCCTAGTTCTTTTTTTCTTTTTGGTGCAATTATAAGTGGAATTTTTAAATTTCTCTTTCCAGAACTTTTTCATTAGTGTGTAGAAATACAACTGATTTCTGTGTATTTATTTTGTAACCTGTGACCTAACTTAATTCATTTATCAGCTCTTTGATAGCTTTTTGATAGAGTATGTAGGGTTTTCTACACACAGTGTCATGTTATCTGCAAACAGTGAAAAAGTAATTTGGTTGCCTTTTATTTCTCTTTCTTGTCTGATTGCTGTGACTAAGACTTTCAGTACTCTGTTGAATAAGAGTGGAGACAGTGGACATCTTGTCCTTCCTGATCTTAGGGGAAAAGTTCTCAAAAAGTTTGTCACCATTGAGTACAATGTTAGCCTTGAGTTCTTCATATATAGTCTTCATTATGTTGAGGTATGTTTCCTTTAAAACTACTTTGTTGAGAGTTTTTATCATGAATGGATGTCATATTTTGGCAAATGATTTCTCTCTATCTAGTGATATCATCTAGTTTTTATCCCTTCTCTTATTAATGTGATATATACACTGATTGATTTGCAAATATCAAACCATCCTTGCATCTCTGGAATAAATCCTACTTGATTGTGATGAATGATTTTTTAAATGTATTGCTGGATTTGTTTCACTAATATTTTGTTGAGGATTTTTGCATCTGTGTTCACTAGAGATATTTTTCTATAGTTTTCTTTTTTTGTAATGTCTTTATCTTGTTTTGGCATGAGAGTAATGCTAGTCTCATAGAATGAGCTTGAAATTTTCCATCCTCTTCTAATTTGGGGGATGGTTTGAGAATAGGTATTAACTTTTCTTGAAATGTTTGGAAGAAATCACCTGTGAAGCCATCTGGTCCTGATCTTTTGTGTGTTGGGAGTTTTTACATTACTGATTCAATTTTATTGCTAGTAATTGGTCTGTTCATATTTTCTATTTTTTTCTGATTCAGTTTTGGGAGATATTTCTAGGAATTTATTTCTTCTAAGGTGTCCAATTTCTTGGCTTATAATTTTTCATGGTATTCTTTTATAATCCTGTGGTATATTTTATTTCTGTGATGTAATTTCTTCTCCTTCATTTCTGATTTTATTTATTTGGGTATTCTTATTTTTTTTGTTGAGTGTGGCTAAAGTCTTCTCAGCTTCGTTGATCTTTTCAAAGAACTAACTCCTGGTTTCGTTAATCTATTCTACTCTTTTCTTTTTCTTTCTTTTTTATTCTCCATCTCTTTATTTCTTCTCTGGTCTTTATTATAATTTTTTTCCTTCTTCTGGCTTCAGGGTTTGTTTCTTTTTTATTTTTTTCTAGACCCTTCAGGTTTAAATTTAGGTTATCTGAGATTTTTCTTGCTTATTGAGGTTGGCCAGTATTGCTATAATCTTAGAAAAAGCTTTTGCTGCATCTCAAAGGTTTTGGGCCATTGTTTTCACTTTGATTTGGCTCAGTGTGTTTTTAGATTTCCTCTTTGATTTCTTGGCTGGCCCATTCATTGGTTAGTAACATGTTACTTAGTCTCCACATATTTGTGTTCTTTACAAATTTTTTCCTGTGATTAATTTCTAGTTTCATACTGTTGTGGTCTGAAAATATGCATGATATTATTTCAGTGTTTTTGAGTATATTGAGACTGTTTTGTGACCTAACGTGGTCGATTCTAGAGAATGTTTCATGTGCACTTGAAAAGTATGTATTCCATTGTCTTGTTGAATGTTCCTTTTATCATTATGTGGTGTCCTTCATTGCTCTTGTAGTGTTTGTTTTGCAGTCTGTTTTGTTCAATGCAAGTATTGCTACCCCAGCTTACTTTTTGCCTTCATTTGTATGGTAAATGTTTTTGCCCCCTTCACTTTTAATCTGCATATGTCTTTAGGTCTGAAGTGAGTCTCTTGTAGCCAGCATATAGATAGGTCTTGTATTTTTTTTTTTTCTATTTAGTCACCTTATATTTTCTCATGGAGCATTTAATCCATTTACATTCAAAGTAATTATTGATAGGAATTTGTTTTATGGTTGTTTTTCTGTTTCCTGTTCGTTCCTTTCTTCTCTTGGCTCTCTTCCCTTGTGGTTTGACTTTCTTTAGTGATAATGATTGGATATTATTCTCTTTATTTTTTGTGTATCTATTAATAGCTTTTTGATTTGTGGTTACCATTAGGCTCATATATAACATCTTAGGCATATAGCAATCTACATTAAGTTGAGAGTGGCTTAAGTTTTAATCCATTCTAAAAGCACTGAATGTTTACTCTTTCCACCCCACATTTTATGTATATGGTGTCATGTCTTATGTCTTTTTATTTTGTGAATCCCTTGACTTTTTTTTTTAGATATAATTGATTTTACTGCTTTTGTGTGTTAATATTCATACTGGTTTTATAAGTGATTAATCTACTTCTTTCATTATGTTTATATTCACCTGTAAATTTTTTTCCATTCCTAATTTTTCCTTTTCCTAACTTTCTGCTTGATTATGACCTTTATTTGCATTGAAGAAATTTCCTTAACATTTCTTGTAAGGCTGGTGTAGTGATGATGAACTCCTTTAACTTCTGTTTGTCAGGGAAATTCTTTTTTATCTCTTTCTATTCTAATGGTAGCCTTGCTGGGTAGAGCATTCTTTGTTGCAAGTTTCTTTTTTTCCTTTCAGAACTTTGAAAATATCATGCAACTCCCTTCTGGCCTGCGAAGTTTCTGCTGAAAAATCAAGTGATAGACTCATACGGTTTCCCATGTACATAATTGTTCTCTTTTATAGCTTTTAAGATTCTCTTTTCATCACTATGTTTTGCCATGTTAATTATTATAAGTCTTGATGTGGGCCTGCTTTAATTAATTTTGTTGGGGGATCTTTGTACCTCCTGGATAGACATCTATTTCTTTCTTTAGGGAAGTTTTCAGCTGTTTTTCCTTCAAATAACTTTTTGCCTCCTATTCTCTTCTCCTTTTGGGACTCCTTATGATGTGAATGTTACTATGCATGATGATGTAATTGAGTTCCCTTAATCTATTGTCATTTTTAATTTTATTTTTTTTCTTTTTGTTCAGCTTGATTGCTTTCCATACTCTACCAGCGTGCTGACCCATTCTTCTGTGCCCTCTAATCTGCTGTTGATTCCCTTTATTATATTTTTAATTTCAGTTATGGAGTTCTTCAATCTGAGTAGGTTGTTTTTTATATTTCTCATCTCTTTGTTGAAGATCTCACTGAAATCCTCCACTGTTTTCTCAAGTCTGGTGAGTATCTTTATCAGGCATATTGCTTATCTCTGTTTTAGAGCTCTTTTGCTTTATTTTGCCCTGTTCTTTCATTTTGGGATATTCCTCTGTCTCCCCATTTTGTATTAACTCTCGGTATGTGCTTCTGTGTGGTAGGAAAATCAGTTAAATCTCCTGATTTTGAAAGTATGGTTTCATGAAGTGTTCCTGTGGTTCCTTAATAACACAGTATCTCCTGTTCACCAGAATCAGGCACTTCAAGCATACGTCCTATGTTGGTTGTCTGTGTCTGAGTTGTGGCTGAGCCTCATTTGCCTTCAGTCCAGTTGGCTCCCATTGGCCCACTTTGCCTGTTGTTGGTGCACCAGGAGGGTTTTGTCTCTGTGCTGAAATGGGATCTGCCTGGGGCTGTCATGGGCTAGTAGTTTGGTAATATCAGCAATCAGACCAGATACCTGCCCCTTCCCCTATTTTATCTGCAGTAGGACCAATATGCAGGGTGTTCTCCCATGCCTTGTTTCTGGAGAGACTTCCTTGGTGAGTGGGGCTGGCAGTCAGACCAGATGCCTTTTGCCATTCCATTTGCTGAGGCTACAGTTGAACTGATCGGCAGGGTACTTTCTCTGCACTGCCAGCTGTAAGGTTTGGCTGCTGGAACTGCAGGTGCATTAGTGTGTGGTCACCTTCTCCTCTTACCAGGGCAGGAGTTATTTTGGAGTGGTGAAAGCTGGGGCTGCTTGCAGGGTGTGTTGGGGCAGGAGCTGCTTTGGAGGAATGCCTGCCAAGCAGGGTAGGTTGGATGAGGCAAGTACACAGGAGCATGCCATAGCAGGCTATGTGGTTGCAGCAAGATAGGTGGAGAATGTTCACATAGGTTTCTGCAAGTGTCTAGCTATCTAGACTAGCGTATGGGGAGAGAAATGACACCTGCCATCTCTTTTGATCTTGGAGAAGTCTTCTAAACATCACTTCATGTTCTGAGATTAATAAATCTTAGGCAAAAGGATGTTTAAGTCTTCAAAAATACATCTTAGCTCAGTAGAAATGAGAAAGTGATGCATACAGATATTGATAAAGAGTGCTAAAGAAACCAGGACCTGAGCCAGTGCTTCGGCAAGGCTCCAGTATGTTCACACCTCCCTGTATCCATATGTGTTGGTAGTGCCTTCTCATACAGAGTCTGTGGTTGGTAACTGATTACTTTAATAAATATGATATGAGCAAATAAGATGAATGCAGAAACTGTAGAAGTGCTTGTGCATTAATGCTACTTTATTAGTGCTCTTAGACCCCTGAGACCACCAAGCAAATAAGTCCAGACTAGGCCTCTGGAGTATGATAGACACCCAACTAACAGTCATCGACCAACTCAAATATCTGAGAGGCCAGGCTGTCTCCGCTGACCCTCAAGCTGACCACAGTTATCATAGATGCTCAGATGACTGTACCTGAGACCAGTACCTTCCAGCAGAGTCTAGCTCATGTTTCCTACCCATAGGATAATGAGCTAAATAAATGGTTGTATTAAACCAGTCAGTTTGAGACAGTGTTACAAAGCACGAGCCAACTGACACTTATTTAACCACTTCAATGCTGATACCCTTTAGCATATTTTAGCCAGGAATTACTTAACCTCAGTAAGCTTTTAGAATTTCCTCAGTTTGGAAATATTTCATAAAAACAAGCTGGTTGCTATGTAAAGAAAATTACATATCCTTATGCATACATTTTTTGGTTGTTGTTACCTAGGTAGACAACCAGTAAATACAATCAAAGTCTTAGGAATATTTACAAGTTCTAGGTAGACATTTATCAAATTTTCATTATTATCTAGGCACATTCTTTGCCCACCACATCCTATATAGTAGTTACCTGCTAAGTGCACATCTGTGCAATGCATTTGTCAACTCAGAAGAACAAGGCCAGCAGTTATGCTTGATTATACAGAATAAATACATAGTGTGAAAATTGAAATTAGACATGCTTATTAGAAAATGTGATGATTATTTCTATTCCAGGACCAAATTAAATAAAACGCCTTATTGATCTGGATTGAATTTCAATTTGCTAAGGTTGGTGCCAGCCAACTCCTGTCCTGCAATGTCTGAATAGAAATGCTTGCAAGTCCAATAACCTATTCATCACAGGTGATAAAAAAAAAAGTCAATAAATTACTTTTTACTACAGGAGAAATTTCTGCTTTATATGCCAACAAAGAGTTGAAATGCCAGAAGCAGTTGAGGACTAAATTACTAAACACTTATTTTATCACATCAGAACGTTAATGCCACTGCTTGATTACAACAAGCAATCCAATTGCATGAATTTGGACTCTAAGGCACCCAGGCTTTTATATTCATTAGAAAAGTTATTGATTCTGGAAAGTTACCACTAATAAAACTACACTATTTTCTCAGGCATGTTATATAGGCACTGACAGATTATTTGATCAATGATATTGAGCAAAGGCAAAGTACTCATTGCCTCTAATCTCTTTTCCCTCCCTTCTAAATTATACATTGGTCTCAACGGCAGCTTGATGAGTAAACATGGACCCTATGTGAGCCCAGAATGTACCACTCTGTGTACAACAGAAGGTTCTTATTTGGCCTCACACAGCTATATATGATTTTTGATAGTAAAACTGGAGTGTTTTGATTAAAAAATAATAAAAACCTAAAGTTAAAAAGGACAATAAAATAATATGAAATTATATTAGTAAAAATTGTACATTTATACAAAAGAGTAATTTTGTTATTTGGTTTTAGCAAAATCATATATAAGTTATGCACTTGCATTTATCAGCTGCTTGAATGTCAATGGAAAAATACTTCCTTTTTTTCTATTTTCCTATATTTTTTTTATTTTAGAGGGAGAGGGGCAGAGGGATAAAGAGAGAGACAGAACCTTAAGCAGGCTCCACATTGCACAGAGCCTGACATGGGGCTTGATCCCATGACCCTGGGATCATGACCTGAACCGAAATCAAGAGACACTCAACCAACTGAGCTACGAAGGTGCCCCTGAAAAGTTACTGTTTCATCAGTTAAAGAATACTAGGAACTTCTATGAATGCTAGAACTCCTAGGAAATTGGTGAGGTAGGAGGATCCTAGGTTCACCTTATCCCACGGACGGACCTAGAGTATAGCCACATCAAGAGCAGTAGGAGGGGGGAGATGGGGCAGGGAACCAAACTCCTAGTGAGACTAACCACAAACAGAAGGGGCACCATAAGCAAGCAGAGGGTAGAAGAGCAGAACCCAACCAGGTATCCTAGGCATGGGGGACCTGCACTGGGAAGACAAGTCCCTACAATATTTGGCTTTCAAAACTAGCAAGGCTTAATTCCAGTACTTGAAAATTCAGTGGGCTTAGCTCTGGGAGCACTGAAAGCAGTAAGAAATTGAAATTGCCCTTAAAGAGCCAGTATAACAAACAACCCCTTGGAGAAACAGCATAGAAGCAGCAGTTTCAAAAGCACCTGGGGTGTACATGAAGATTATTTTTTCCATTCCCCAAATTATTTAATTCTATTGGATTTTCTCCTCAGCCTATAAGGGTCTTCAAACCTTGATCATCTTAAGGAAAAACAACAACAACAAGCAAATAATACATTTCCAAAACCCTTAACTTGCACTCCACTATATTCTTCCTTCAAGCTATCACATCATATTTCTTCCCTTTTAGCAAAACATCTGAGTAGAATTGCCATTCAGGCAGCTAACTTTGTCAGCCTCTGGACATCAACTTAGCATGCTATATTCTTTTTTCTTGGAGGAGGGGGTTGGGGAGGGAATTATTTTTTCCCATTTTATTGAGAAGTCATTGATATACGTTACTATATAAATTTAAAGTGTACAGCATGATGGCTTTACCTATACTGTGAAATTATTACCTTAATAGGTTCAGTTTCATCCATCATCTTTTCTAGATAGAACTAAAAAAAAATTTTTCTCCTTCTGATGAGAACACTTGGGATCTAGTCTCTTAAAAACTTTCCTCTGTATCATACAGCAATATTAACTATAGTCATCATGTTGTACATTATATTCCTAGCATGTATTTATCTTATAATGGGAAGTTTGTACATTTTGACCACCGTCCTTCGATTACCCCTCTCCCCACCTCCAGCAGCCACAAATCTGATCTCTTTTTCTATAAATTTGTTTTCTTTTAGTTTTTTATTAGATTTCACGTGAGATAATACAGTATTTGTCTTTCTCTGATTTAGAAAAATGTCTTCAAAATCCAACCATGTTGTCACAAATGGTAGGATTTCTCCTTATTTATATGTGTTTATATGTATTTATATGTGTGTACATATATATGTACATATATATAATAGGTTTTAAATTTTAATTCCAGTAAGCAGTGTTATATTAGTTATTAGTTTAGGGTGTACAATATAGTAATTCAATTCTATCATTACTCAGTGCTCATTATGATAAGTATACTCTTATTCTGCTTCACCTATTTCACCCATCCCACCGATATGCTTTATTTTAAGTAAGTACCCCCAGTTAAAGTCATTATTTTTTTTTCAACAAGAACATTTTTTTCACTTGAAACATACTTCAGAATACAGGGTTCTAAAAGATATATATATGTGTGTGTGTGTGTGTGTGTGTGTGTGTATGGCATTCCATCCAAAACAAATAGAATGCACATTTTTTCATGTATACACAGAAGAATTGCCTGGTTAGATCACATGAAAAGAGGCATAACAAATATTACAAATTTAAGGTACATGAAGACTTATTTACTAACCTCAGAATGTGCATTGGATGGGCATGGATCTTTAGGAGAGAGTTTTCCAAGAACAAAAGATCTGGCAGGTGTCATTTCTTCCCTCTAAACCCCCATGGTAGCTAGACACCTGCAGGAACTTGCACAAGCATCTTCCACCTAACTTGCTAACACCACAAACTCTGACCCCACATTCTCCTGCAGATTCGCCCCATCCAATCCCCCCACCACTCCTAGGCAGGAGTCCCTCCAAAGCAGCTTCTATACCATCTCATCCTGCAAGCAGCCTTAGCCAGCACTGCCACCACACCAAAGTGATTCCTGCTTTGGGCACAGGGAAAGATAATGACACACAGAAGTGCGACAGCAGCACCAACAGTGCAGAGTGCCCTGTCAATCAGTGCATCTGCAGCCCAAACAGATTGGCTGGGGACAGGAACATAATCTGACTTCCTGAACCACCCACCAACAAAAACCTCTCAGGGAATAGATAGGGAGAATAGCTCTGCAGTTTGGAGTCACTGCATCTCCCATAAATTGGACGCAGGATATGGTTTGTCTGTAGGACCATCCCACCAATGAAAACCCCTCAGGGCACAACATAGGGAGAGAGTCCTGTGGTTTGGTTTGATCACAGCCTCAGGAAATGTACTGAGGGCAGACATCCTGTCTAAATGCTGATACTGCTCAACTATAAGTCCATGGGGCTGTAGACTGGCTCCTTAAAAGCCCTGGGACCAAAAACCTGGCCCATAACAGGCAAAGTAGGCCATTGTAGCTGAATGGGCTTAAGGCAAACAAGACCCAACCAGAAAAGCAGGGCACATGCAACCTGCATATGACACATCCATACAATGCCTGGTTCAAATGAACAGAGGACATTGCACTACAAGGCACCACATGAACACTTCTTCAGAAGGCTGCTACTTTCAAGATCAGGAGACATAGCTGATTTCCTAACACATAGAAACACTGAAAGTTTTTCAAAATGAGGAGATAGGAATATTCCCCAAATTAAAGAACAGGACAAAATCAAGCAAAAGAGCTAAATGAAACAGAAATAAGCAATGTGCCTGATAATTCAAAATAACGGTCATAAAAATATTCACTGAACTTGAGAAAACAGTGGAGAATCTCAGTGAGACCTTCAACAAAGAGATGGAAAATGTGAACAAGAACCTACCCACGTTGAAGAACTCAAAAACTGAAATTAAAAATATACTAGAAGCAATCAATAGCAGATCAGAGCACATAGAAGAATGGGTCAGCAAGCTGGAAGACAGAGTGATGGAAAGCAACCAAGCTGAACAGAAAAAAGGAGAAAAAAAGAATTTAAAAAAATGACAAGAGCTTAAGGGAACTCAACGATATCAGCAAGCATAGTAAAATTTGCATAGTAGGGATCCCAGAATAGTGAGAATAGGGGACAGAAAAACTATTTGAAGAAATAATAGCTGAAAACTCCTCTAATCTGAGTAAGACATACACCCAAATCTAGGAGGCACAGAGAACTCCCAGCAATATCAACCCAGGGAGGTCCACACCAATATATAATAATTAAAATGGTAAAATGTAGTGATAGGGAATTTTAAAAGAAAAGAAAATAGTTACATACAAGGGAAATTCCATGAGTCTGTCACTTGATTTTTCAGCAGAAACTCTGCAGGTCAGAAGGGAATGGCATGATATATTCAAAGTGCAAAAAGGAAAAAAATAATGCAAACAAGTACACTCACCCATTTAGATTGTCACTCTGAATAGAAGGAGAGACAGAGTTTCCAAAAAATTAAAAGAGTTCATCACCATTAAACTAGCCTTACAAGAAATGTTAAGTAAATTCTTTCAGTAAAAATGATGGCCCTAATCAGGAATAAGAAAATTAAGAAAGGAAAAAATTCACAGGTAATTACAAACACAATAAAAGAGGTAGATTAATCACTTATAAAACCAGTACAGAAATTAAAGCATAGAGAAGTAAAATCAATGATAAAAATCAGAGGATTCACAGAATAAAATGATGTAAAATATAACATCATATACATAACACATGGGGATAGGGGAGTAAAAAATTTAGTGCTTTTAGAATGGATTCAGACTAAGCCACTATCAGCTTGATATAGACTGCTATATGCCTAAGATGTTGTATATGAGCCTGATGGCAACCACAAATCAAAAAGCTATAATAGATACACAAAAAATAAAGAGAAAAAAATATGTCAGTAAGGAAAGCAATCAAACCCTAAAGGAATAGAGTAAGAAAGGAACTAAGAGGAAATAGAAAAACAACCATTAAACAAGTAACAAAATGATAATGAGCATATACTATCAATAATTAATTTGAATGTAAGTGGATTAAATGCTCCATGGAAAAACATAGGGTGCCTGAATGGGGGCGGGGGGGAGCAAGACTTATCTATATGCTGTCTACAAGAAATTCACTCCAGACCTAAAGACACATGCAGATTAGAAGTGAAGGGCAGAATACATTTAACATGGAAGCAAAAAGAAAACTAGGGTAGAAATACTTCTATCAAACAAAATAGACTTTAAAACGAAGACTGTAACAATAGAGAAAGAAGGACACTGCATAATGCTAAAGGGAACAATCTAACAAGAGGATCTAACAATTGTAGATATTTATGGACCCTGCATGGGAGTGCCTAAATACATAAAACAACTATTAACAGACATAAAGGAAGAAATTGGCAGTAATACCATAATAGTAGTGTACTGTAATACCCCACTATCAATGGATAGATCATCCAGACAGAAAATAGATAAAGCAGCAATGGCTTTTAATGATACATTGGACTATACTGACCTAACAAATATATTCAGAACAGTTCAAAAATAGTGGAATACACATATTTTTCAAGTGTGCATGGAACATTCTCCAGAATAGACCACATTAGGCCACAAAACAAGTCTCAACATATTCAAAAAGGCTGAAATTATACCATGCATATTTTCAGACTAGAAAACAAATTAGAAATCAATCACAACAGGGGCACCTGGGTGGCTCAGGTGGTTAAGTGTCCAGCGTCAGCTCAGGTCATGATCTCACATTTCATGAGTTCGAGCCCTGTGTATGGCTCTGTGCTGACAGCTTAGAGCCTGGAGCCTGCTTTGGATTTTCTGTCTCCCTCTCTCTCTCTCTCTCTCTGCCCCTCTTCCACTCATGCTCTGTCTCTCAAGAATGAATAAATATTAAAAAAAAATCAACCCACAAAGAAATCAATCACGAGAAATAACTCCCAAAGAATATAAATACATGGAGGCTAAATAACTTGCTAGTAAACAATGGATTAACCAAGAAATCAAAGAGGAAATCAAAAAATACATTGAGGCAAATAAAAAAGAAAACACAAAGCTCCAAAATCTTTGAGATGCAGAAAAAGCTCTTCTAAAATTTTAGCAATATGGGCCTACCTCAAGAAGTGAAAAAATCTAAACAATCTAACCTTAAACCTAAAAGTCCTATACAAAGAAGAAAAAAACATAACCCAAAGCCAGTAGAAAGAAGGGAGTGATAATAATTAGAGCAGAGATAGATGAAATGGAAATAAAAAACAATAAAATAGATCAATGAAACCAGGAGCTGTTTCTTTAAAAAGATCAACAATATTGAGAAAACTCTGTGGTCAGACTCAACAAAAGAAGAAGAGAGAGGACTCAAAAAAATCAGAAATAAAGGAGGAAAAATAAACTGACACCATGGAAATCCAAAGATTATAAGAGAATACTAGGAAAAAAGTATAAATTGGACCATCTAAAACATGGATAAATTTCTGGACACACATAATCTTCCAAAACTGAATCTGGAAGAAATAAAAAATTTGAACAAACCAATTACCAGCAATGAAAAACTCCCTACAAACAATAGTCCAAGACGAGATGGCTTCACAGGTTAATTCCCCCAAATATTTGAAGAAGAGTTAATATCTATTCATCTCAATCTATTCCACCCCCCAAAAAAAGAAGACAGCTTCCTAATCCATTCTTTGAGGTCAGTTTTATCCCAATGCCAAAACCAGATAAAGACACTACAAAAACAAAACAAAACAAAAAAACTACAGACCATTATCTCTAATGAATGTAGATGCAAAATTCTTTAACAAAATATTAGGAAATCCCCATCAAAAGTATTAAAATAATTTACCATGATTAAGTGGCATTTATTTCAGAGATTCAAGGGTGGTTCAATATTGCAGATAAATCAATGTCATACATCACATTCAGAAGAGGAAGGATAGGGGCACCTGGGTGGCTCAGTTAAGTGTCTGACTTCTGCTCAGGTCATGATCTCACAGTTCTTGGATTCTAGCCCTGCATCAGGCTCTGGGTGGACAGCTTGGACCTGGAGCCTGTTTCAGATTCTGTATCTCCCTCTCTCTCTGCCTCTCCTCTGCTTGCACACGGTCTGTCTCTCAAAAATAAAAAAATAAAAAATAAAGAGGAAAGATAAAAACCACGTGATCATCCCAATAGATACAGAGTAAACATTTGACAAAGTACAACATCTATACATGGAAGAACTCTCAACAAAGTATGTTTAAAGAGAATATACCTCAAAATAATAAAGACCATGTATGAAAAACCCACAGCTAACATTAGGCTTTTTGGTAAAAAAGAATTGAAAGACAACGAGGTCCACTCTCAGCAGTTTTATTCAACATAATACTGGAAGTCCTAGCCACAGCAGTCAGACAAGAAAAAGAAATTTAAAAAATCCAAATTCATAGGGAAAAAATAAAACTTTCACTATTTGCAGATGACATGATGCTTTATGTATAAAACCCTAAAGATGCCACCAAAAAGCTAGCAGAACTGATAAATTCAGTAAAGTCAACGGCTAAAAAGCTAATGTACATAAATCTGTTGTGTTTCTATACACTAATAACAAAGTAGCAGAAAGAGGAATTGAGAAAACAATCCCATTTTCAGTCACAACAAAAAGAAAAAATATAAACTTAACCAAGTTAAGTATAAAGGTCACCAAGGAGGTGAAAGACCTGTACTCTGAAAACTATGAAACACTGATGAAAGAAATTATAGATGACACAAAGAAATGGAAAGATATTTCATGCTCATAAATTGGAAGAATACTGTAAAATGTCCATACTAGGATTTAATGCCATCCTTATCAAAGTACCAAAAATATTTTTAACAGAAGTAGAATAAATATCCTAAAATTTATACAGAACCATAAAAGATGAATAGCCAAAGCAATCTTGAGAAAGAAGACTATAACTGGCACTATCACAACCCCACGTTTCAAGATATACTACAAAACTGTAGTAATCAAAACAATATAGCATTAGCAGAAAAGAGACATACACATTTCTAGAGAGCCCATAAATAAACCTACACTTACATGGTTATTAATCTGTGACAAAGGATGTGAGAATATACAATGGGAGAAAGAGAGCTGTTAAACAAATGGTGATGGGAAAACTGGATAGCTACATGTAAAAGAATGAAATTGGACCTAAATGTGAGACCTGAAACCATAAAACTCCTAGGGGAAAAAAAAAAAACATAAGCAGTCATTTCTTTGATATCAGCAATAGAAACATTTTTAAAAGATATCTCTAAGAAAGCAAAATTATATTATGGACAACACCAAAATAAAACGGTTTTAAACAAGGAAGGAAATCATCAACAAAATGACAAAGTAACCTACTGAATGGGAGAAGAAATTTACAAATGATATATCCTAGAAAGGGTTGTTATACAAAATAAACAACTTTTATAAGTCAACACATACACACAAAATAATCCAATGGGCAGAGGACCTGAATAGACATTTTTCTAAAGAAACATATAGATCTCCAACAGACAGATGAAAAGATGCTCAACCCAATTCTAAGGGAAAGTGAAAAATCAAAACAATGAGTTACTGTCACCTCACACCTGTCAGAATGGCTAAAATAAAAAACACAAGGTATATAAGCATTGTTGGTGAGGACATGGAGAAAATGTAACTATTATGCACTGATGGTGGAAATGTAAACTGAAGTAGCTACTGTAGGAAACAGTAAGAAGACTTCTCAAAAAATTAAAAATAGAATTACACATCATACAGTAATTCCACTATTTACCCAAAGAAAATAAAAACATTAATTCAAAAAATATCACCCCTATTTTTATTGTAGCATTATTTACAGTAGCCAAATATGCAAACAATCCAAATGTCCTTTGGTAGATGAATGGATAAAGAAGTGGTTGTATATAAAATGGAAACAGTGAAATCTTGTCATTTGCAACAACACGGCTGGATACAGAAAGTATAATGCTAAGTGAAATAAGTCAGTCAGAGAAAGACAAATACCATATGATTTCACTGATATGGGTGAGTTAAGAAACAAATGAACAAGAAATTAGAGACAAAGAAAAAAATTATCTCTTAAATATAGTGAGGAAATTTGGTGGTTACCAGAGAGTAGGTGAACTGGAGTGGGTGAGATAAAGGGGATTAAGAGGTACAAACTTCCCGTTACAAAATAAGGGAGATAAAAAGAATAGCACAGGGAATATAGTGAGTGAGATTATAAAAATACTTTGGTGACAGATGATGATTACACTTGCTCTGGTGAGCACTGAGTCATGTATAGAATTGTTGAATCACTATATTATACATCAGAGACTCCTAGCACTGTATGTTAATTACACTTGAATTAAAAAATTTAAATTAATTAATATTAACATAAGGATAGTGTGATACAGTAGATATAATGAATGGAAGTCCCCTAAAAAATCAATATGGATAGCTTAATTACTTTTTATATTTTTTTTAGAAAATATGGTTTTAGTTATTCTGTGGTTATTTTCATTTTATTTAAATATTAGAATCACCTTGCCAATTTCCACAAAAATCCCATTTTAATTGGCATTTCATTGAATCTATAAATGAATTTGAGTAAAAATAATATAAAAATACTGAATTTTCTTTTTTTTTTTTCAACGTTTATTTTATTTTTTGGGACAGAGAGAGACAGAGCATGAACGGGGGAGGGACAGAGAGAGAGGGAGACACAGAATCGGAAACAGGCTCCAGGCTCTGAGCCATCAGCCCAGAGCCTGACGCGGGGCTCGAACTCACAGACCGTGAGATCGTGACCTGGCTGAAGTCGGACGCTTAACCAACTGCGCCACCCAGGCGCCCCTAAAAATACTGAATTTTCAAAACCAGTGAACAAGGACATACCTCATCAGTATTTACCACTTTCTGTTCTCTGTCATGTTTGTAGTTTCCACTATGAAAAATTTTTCCGCATATTTTGTTGAATTTATCTATAAATATTATAATTTTTGATGCTCTTATACAGGGTATGTTTAAAATTTTTATTTTGTAATTATTTGTTGCTCGTATATATAAATGCAATTGATTTTTGTACATTGGGAATGTGTCCTGCAGTCTTGCTACATTCACTCACTAGTTTTAATAGACTTTTTCTAGATTTCATAGAACTTTTTATGTGCATGAAAAAATTTAAGGTATATATTCTTCAGAAAATCAGTTAAGAAAATGAAAAATCAAACCACCTACTGAGAGACAATGTTTGTAACATGTATCTGACACAGGACTTATATCCAAAAGGTATAATGCATTTTTACAACTACTTAACAACCACCACCACCATGATTACGGTAATAAAAAAGAACACTTGCAAATAGGCTAATGTTTTAAACAGATGCATAATGATGTAAGATATATGAACCACAAGCAGATGAAAAGCTGTTCAACATTATTAGTTATCAGAGAAATGCAAATTAAAATCTCAGAGATACCAGTACACACACAATGACTGAAATTAAAAATCCTATAATCACAAGATTTTGCAAGGTTGTAGAGTTGTCAGAACTCCTAAACGTTGCTGATGAATTTGTAAATTGTACAACCACTTTGGGGAGCACTTCAGCAACTTCATACTTTTAAACCAAAGGAAATGGAAATGCACGCCCACTAAAATACTTATATAGAAATGTTCACAGCAGCTTTGTTCATAGTAGCCCCACAATGTCCCTCAAGTCATGGGCACGAAAAAACAAATCATGATATATGCACGCAACGAAATAGTCAATGTAAAGGAACAAAGTATTGATAGTTGCGATGACATGGATCTTAGGTTGTTTCAGATGTCTTTTCTAAGTAGATGGATTTTTCCCAATTCAGTAAAACAATCTTTGCTAGAAAAATGGGCATTTCATTCAGTATGTTTATTTCAATGTTTGGTGTAATAACAGTCATTTTAAATTCTATGTTTTGGTGGTATTTAAAAACGTTGACTCTTTAACTTTTTGTGTGTGTGTAACGTTTATTGATTTTTGAGAGAGAGACAGAGTGCCAGCTGGGGAGGGGCAGAGAGAGGGGGGACAGAGGATCTGAAGCAGCTCCAGACTCTGAGCTGTCAGCACAGAGCCCAACGCGGGGCTTGAACTCACGAACCATGAGATCATGACCTGAGCTGAAGTCAGACGCTTAACCAACTGAGCCACCCAGGTGCCCCCAAAAAACAGACTCTTGAGGCAGACTGCTTAGGTTTGAATCTTGCCTTCTCTTATAGATAATCATTTTCTCTCTCATTGCCTAAGGTTTGTACCTGTAAAATGATATAATAATAATAGGTGCCTCAAAAGATTATTGTATTAAATGAATTGGTATGGTAAAGCATGTTTCAAGCATTGGCAAATCAAAGCACTATTTAAGGTTAGGTTTTTTTTTTTTTTAATTTTTTTTAAACGTTTTTTATTTATTTTTGGGACAGAGAGAGACAGAGCATGAACGGGGGAGGGGCAGAGAGAGAGGGAGACACAGAATCGGAAACAGGCTCCAGGCTCCGAGCCATCAGCCCAGAGCCTGACGCGAGGCTCGAACTCACGGACTGCGAGATCGTGACCTGGCTGAAGTCCGACGCTTAACCGACTGCGCCACCCAGGCGCCCCTAAGGTTAGGTTTTGAATATTACTGAACTTTCCCTGTGTCCCAGTTTTCATGTTTCTTGTTTCATGTTTCATATATTCCTTCTCTGGATCCTTATCTAGTGATTAAAGTTTTTAATTTTCATCTCCTTAACTGTTAGGAAGCTATGTCTTGCATTATAATATTTTAATAGTTAGATTTACAATTTGAGTTTATATATATATATATATATATATATATATATATATATATATATATATATAAATTCTCAAGTTAATAAATATTTTTACCTCTTTTAATTCAAAGACCTAAAATAATTTATTTCCCATCATCCTTCTCAGAGCACATTTACAATTGTCAGATTTTTTAAATTTCTAGCTTGTGTTAGAACCTACAAATAAACATTATTTAAGATTTTATGAAATAAAAAAACCATATAGATTTATCCTTATATTTCTTATTCTCCCTTCTTTGATGGATTTTAGACCTTCTTTATGGGACCATTTTCCTTCCTTTTTGACAGAATTTATTTTGTTGCGGGTTTTTTTTTTTTCAGTTTAAACATAATTGTGTTCATCCTTTTTTCTTTTAATTTTTAATTTAATTTTTTTTAATTTACATCCAAATTAGCATGTAGTGTAACAATGATTTCAGGAGTAGATTCCTTAGTGCCCCTTACCCATTTAGCCATCCCCCCTCCTAACACCCCCTCCATTAACCCTCTGTTTGTTCTCCATATTTATGAGTCTCTTATGTTTTGTCCCCCTCCCTGTTTTTATATTGTTTTTGTTTCTCTTCCCTTGCGTTCATCTGTTTTGTCTCTTAAAGTCCTGTTGGGAGTTTTTTAGAAGCCAACTTACTCAGTTTTCTTCATGTCTATTTTGTTTTCATTTTTGAAAAATACTTTAGCTGTGTAGACAGTCTAGATTGACTATTATTTTCTCTGAAAACATTAAGGACTTTTCACTGTAATCTGTTGAGAAGCAAGCTGTCAGTCTAAATTGTACCTCAGTATTTGTACTTCCTTCTTTCAGGTACATGTGAGCATGACAGTCCCAACTCCACTTAATATTACAATTTCCAGCTTGTATGTTGAAGCTACATAAACAATAAAGATTCAGGCTCCAAACCAATGACAGGGCAGTGGATGTCAGATTAACAGGGGAAATCTATTTTTCCTCCACTGTCATTCAAGTTGAGACAGCAGTGAAGTGGATTGATTTTCCATTTCCCAGTGTTCTGGATTTATGTAGGTGGTCTCAGATAGGAAACTGGGGATTACAGGGATCTCTTTCAGGATATCTTATGGTCCGAGAAGACATACTGGTTCCCTGGTCACTTTTCTCCTTTTCTTCCTGCTTAGCTCCTGCTTAGCTCCTGCTGATAGAGTCTTTCTTGATTTTCATCTATTGCTTTAGAAGTTATGTGTTTATTTCTGTGTCCCAGTCGAGCAGTTTTATTTGTTGTATAGCATGATTCTAGTCACCCAATTCCTCATTTCATCCATTCCATTTCAGTTTATTAGGTTTAAAGGAAAAATATTAACAAATATGCATATGGGGTTGGTCTTAGAAACCATATCTATCTTGGGAGTTAGTGTATCAATTACGTAGCATAAAACATAGCACATCATAATTTCTTTGTCTTAAAAGTGTTCTTAAAAAACCAAAATCCCCATATTCATCCCCTGTATGAGGCAAAACAATGCAAAATTATTTAAATATCATCTTTTCCTTATTTCTCGGAATATTGTTCAGTGTTTGACTTTATCTACACTTACTGCTTTATTAGCTATACCTCTTTGGCTTTTGTGTTGTTGTTGTTGTTGTTGTTGTTGTTTTTTAATAGGTTTTGCCTCTGGGTTTACAATATACATCTTTAATACAGTCTACCTTTGGGGCGCCTGGGTGGCGCAGTCGGTTAAGCGTCCGACTTCAGCCAGGTCACGATCTCGCGGTCCGTGAGTTCGAGCCCCGCGTCAGGCTCTGGGCTGATGGCTCGGAGCCTGGAGCCTGTTTCCGATTCTGTGTCTCCCTCTCTCTCTGCCCCTCCCCCATTCATGCTCTGTCTCTCTCTGTCCCAAAAATAAATAAAAAAAAAAAATAATAATACCTTACCACCTCCCATATAAGACTCTGACAACAGTATGCTTTAACTCTCTCCTTCCCAACTTTAACTTACCACAGAGTACCTTCAAAATAGTTTCACTGACAACCCATAGTAACTTAAGAACCCTGGAACAGCAGGCTTCCATTCCCCCTCTGGGTTTTAGTGTTGCCATACATTTTACCTCTGCGTATGTTATATATTTTGCAGTAGTTTATTCTTGTCTTTAACAATGAATTTTAGGTGCGTCTGGCTGGCTCATTTGGTTGTGACCGACTCTTGATTTCAGCCCAGGTCATAATCCCAGGTCCTGCAATGAGCCCCTCATCTGGCTCCGTGCTGAGTATGGAGCCTGGTTAAGATTTTCTCTCTCTCTTTATGTCTTTCCTCTGCATGTTGTCTCTCAAAAGTTAAAAAAATACTAATTTTTTAAATGAGGAAGGTATTTTACATTTACCTCCCTAGTAACATCCTGGTACTTTTTTTCCTGTACGTAAATACAGGTTTTTGTTTGGTATAATTTTTCTTGATCCCAAAGAGCTCTTGTATTGTTCTTTTAGTGCAGGTCTGCTAGTCACAAATTATTTCAGCTTTTGTTCTTGAAAAAGGTCTTTACTTCACCATCGTTTTTGAAGGATGGTTTTTCTGTTTGCTACTTCCGTAGTTCCAGGTTGACCTTTTTTTTTTTTTTTTTTTTAATGTTGTTTCATTATCTTTTGTCTGGCTTTATTTCTGTTGAGAAATCTCAGTCTTTGTTCCTCCGTGTGTATTTTGTCTTTTTTTCTTTTTTTTTTTTCTCCAGGAGCTTTAAAGTTTTTCTCTTTATTACTGATTCACAAAAATTTCACTATGTGGAGAATTACGGTATTTTTCTGTTGGTTTGTCCTGATTTTAGTCTGCTGAGTTTGTTGGATTAGGGAGTTTATGATTTTCATTAAACCAATGAAATATTCAGTCATTATTTGGTAAATATTTTTCTTCCTTCCCAATTTGTTTTTCCCTCTGGGATCCCAATGACATGTATGTTATATGATTTCTGTTTTCTCACTATTCTCTGAGTGGCTATTTTAAGTCTCCTCGCATCACATGATTTCGTTTTTAATAGTCTCTGTTGTGATATCTTCACATTTATTGTTTTTTCCATAGTTTTTAATGTTCTCTTAAACCTAGTTAGTGAATTTTTCCAATTAGATATTATATTCTTTAGCTCTAGAGGTTCCTTTTGTTGTGTTTTTCAATAGTTTCCATTTTTCTTTTTCACTTACCATGTTTTTTTTTAATTCTTAGAGCACATTTGAAATATCTATCTTGGGGCGCCTGGGTGGCTCAGTCGGTTAAGCGTCCGACTTCGGCTCAGGTAATGATCTCACACAGCTTGTGAGTTCAAGCCCCACATCGGGCTCTATGCTGACAGCTCGTAGCCTGGAGCCTGCTTTGGATTCTGTGTCTCCCTCTCTCTCTGCCCCTCCCCTGCTCATACTCTGTCTCCCTCTCTCTCTCAAAAATAAATAAACATTAAAAAAATACCTATCTTAAGGCTCTTATCCATCATCTCTGTTTTTTCTGTATCTGTTTCTATTGACTGATTTTATCCTAATTATAAGTCATATTTTTTTACCTGCCTAGCAATTTTGATTGAATGCTCTGATTTATTAATGTTATACTACTTAGTGTATGAGTTTTGTTGTCTTTAAAGTATTGACATTATTTTAGCAACTATTTAAATTACATGTAGATCAGTTGTTTGAAAGCTAGTTTTCAAATTTTCTTAGGTTTAGATCTTCATCTCTTAGTATTTCATCAATAACTATGGTAAGTTGCATGGCAGAGAGGCTTTGCAGATGTAATTAATGTTATTAATCAGTTGACCTTTAGATAGTAAGATTATTCTAGATATTCTAGGTGACCTCGAGCTAATCACATGAGCCTTTAAAAGATGAAGCAGAAGAGAATGTAAGATTATAAGTACAAGAAAGATTGAACATGCCATTATTGGCCTTGAATATGAAGGAAGCCACAAGCTGACCATTGTGAGAGGCCTCCAGAAGCTGAGAATAATCCGCATCCACTAGTCAGCACAGGAGCAGAGACCTCCTTCCTACAATGTGGAAATGAAATCTGCTAACAATCTCAATGAGCCTGGAAGCAGATTTTTCCCCAGAACCTCCAGACAAGAGTGCAGATGAGTGGGACGCCTTGTGAGACCATAAGCGGAAAACCTAGTTAACGCACACTATGACCCAACTTGTGATCCATAGAAACTATAAGAAATGGGCATTGTGTTATGCTCTTAAATTTGTGGTAATTTATTATGGCAGCAATAGAAAACTATACTCTCAGCGACAAGTCGTTTCAACACGTGTGGTGAAATTTTACCGTCACCATGGGATAAACAACACACCTACTCACATGCACATGCAGAGATACGTGCAATCTCAGAGCTCTCAATTTGTGGTTGTTTAGAATAGGCTCTTTCTCTGCTTTTCGTGCCTTTGATTCTCAGCATTGTTACTGAGACTTGCTATTAGTTTGTATCATTTTACATTAATCCTCTTTACTGTATGTCACCCTGAGCATTTTCCTGTATTACTTTTTTTCTCTTTTCCCCACTTCTTTCTCTTTCTGTGTATGTGATGCTTCTCACAGTCCCTTGGTTTTCTGTTAATATGATAACATAATTATATACACAGCTAATTAATTAACTCATGTGTATTTTTGTCTCAGTCAAGAAAATACATTGCATTTTGTGAGGTGTTTGTATTTTCATTGCATACTTAACCGCGCAGAGTGACATGTGGATGCTTCTCTAATGTTGGATAACTTAACAGAAAAAAAATCACTAGTGGTGCATGATGCTTGAGAATGAAGAAAAATTGGCTTCTGAGAAGCTTAATTATTACCATATTTGGTTTTTAGAATTAGATTTGATATGGTTTTTATTTTATTACCATCAAGAGAAAGGTTAACACCAACACTCATAATTTAAATGTGGTTTTAAGTGCTTTGTTAACAGAGGGATTATAATGCATCAGTCTGCATGTTTATGTGAATTGAAAATTTTCTTTTTTTCTTTTTTTATGTAGCCTGCTTTATTTTGTAATTACGAATATAAGCCATAAGTTTAAGAGTCACTATAGATTCCATTCTGTCTTTCACATCTAAGGACTGGTCCATCCCTGGGAGAGTTCATGTTTTCCTAGATCTTTACTATTGACCCCAAGGAAGAAAAATAGATTTGATTATTAAGAGCTATATGTTAGCTGCTATACAAAAAAAGAAAATTAACCATATACACTTTACAGAGATCTAACTTGCCCTTTGGAGGAAAATGTTTCTCCTTTTACTGGCATTTGCTGACTAGACACTTGATGGGAGTATCACAGGAAGCATGCTGACCTCAAATGGTTGGTTGAAGGGTCCCTTTCAGACATGGGCATCTCTCGTTCTGTGATCAACCTCACTGCTTACACAGCTGTGAAGAGCTGCCTTTTAAGAGCACCTTGAGTGCTCTCAGAACATGTTTGTTCATTTGTGGATTCTTACACTGGCACAGTCCTTTATAAGGAGAAGGGCCTCAGGAAATAGTTTTGAATAAACTGAATAAACTTTTTAGGCATTTTCACTGATTTGTTGTTTAAAGCATATTTTGAACCTGTTGGGTAAATTTGGCATACAGGAACACTTTGACATTTTAACAGAATCTGATCTGCAGATTCAGTTGACAACTTGAAATAATTGTCACTACTTTATTTTTTTTTAATTTTAGGAGGAACAACACCTTTGTTTTCACAAAATGAAACTTTGAACTATAATGCAATTAATGTAGGATTGAGGCTTTTGCTTCTGATTTATTTGAAACCTGTGTTAGTTTGGCTAGAGTTTGTGGTTGGAGCAAATCGTCAACTAATATAGTGCGAATGAGCTTATCAAATGTAACTCCATGAAATAAAATATTTTATTAAAACTAGATGAAGTCAGAGACATTTGATGTTTTCATTCTCTAAAGAAAAAAAGTCTGTTGAAATCCATGGACCTAAAATGTAGTCTCTTAAGTTATCAAAAAAGCCTATTTTAATACAGCTTGGAAATATTTTATCTACCCAATATTTTTTCTTTTATGAGACTAACTCTGCAGAGAGTCATCTTCTTTTATGAAAATAACTCAGGAAAAGTCATTTTTCCTTCCTGTCAACATTTAAATGTTGGTAGCCCCATCTTTATTGAGTTACATTCAGCTGGTTGTGTTTATGAAGCTAATCTATAAGGTTAAAAAAAAGAAGAGAATATAGGAATAGTACTAAAAGCTAATCTATAAGGTTAAAAAAAAGAGAATATAGGAATAGTATTTAAAACATCTCAAATGCCTTATTAGTTAGAAACTAAATCTATTAATATTGTTCCCAGAAATTCATTATTGCATTGGATTCCTCTCATCTGAGCATAGCTTAGATGTATTATTAAGATATCGGGTGAGAAAATTCTCAGTAGTTAATTTATTCTAATTAATAAAGGCCTGTATTCTAAATGTGTTTATTGGTAGGGCTCCCCAGGCTCTGATTCAGTAATTTCATTCAACAATCGTATATTAAATGACTATTGTCTGTCAAGCCCTTTTCTGAATATTAAGGGAACAATAAAAAATTCAAATTCATACCCTCAGAGAAGCTGTATTGTAAGGAAGGATATAGGCAATGTACAGACATATAGTAATGTCAGGTAGTGATAACTTTGAAAAGAACAACAAACAGACATTAGGGATAGGAACAGGTAGAGGCAAGTAGAGAGACATGGGCATGGCCAGGGAAGACCTGTCTAAGGAGGTGCTCTTTGAGTAGACAACTAGACGTGGGGGAGAGAGCCTGTACACTCCTGAAGAGAGAGGGTCCGGGGGAGGAGCAGCAGCTTGTCAGGCAAGATGGTGTGTCTGAGGATGAGGCAGGAGAGGCCAGCATGGCTAATGCTGAGGGAGAACATGGGAAGAGGGAGATGAGGTCAGCAAGGAAGCCAGGCATTTCTAAGCCATCCTTCCTATAGAGTAAGCTTCCAAAACTTATAAAGAAATTAAGTCATACGCTCATTTCAAACCCATCAGCGAACTTCACTGCTGTCATCTTAAGACCCAAAGACCTCAGCACAGCACATAAGGTTGTTCCTTTCATTAACTTTACTTTACAATTTCCTGACCCAACCTCTCCCTTTTCCTTTAATTCAGTATTGCAGATACACCAAACTAATTATACCTTCAAATGTGGTGCTTTCTTAGTTCAGAGTGCCCTACATCCCCTCTTATTGTTATTACACACTGTTGATTATATTCTTATGAGAAGCTTCTCTAATTTTCCAAGTCTAAGTTAGATGCCCTCCTATGATGACCCAAACCATGTGCACTCACCTATTATAGAAGTATCTCATTGTCCTATAATTGCCTATTGACTTTTATATTTCCTCCATTGGACAATATGTACCCTAAAGCCAGAGACTTTTTTCCCTATAATTTTATCATCAGGACATAGTATAGTACATGGTTCATACTAGGAGCTTGATAAATGATAGAACATTACATGAGTAAATGAAAATTGTTACACAGCAGAGAATAAAGTTCCTACAAAAACTATGTAGAATAAAAAGAGCACAAAGTTTGGGGAGCACCACTATTTAAGGAATGGGGAGGAACAAAAAACATGAGGAAAAATACAAAAGGAATAAAGATGTAAGGAGAATGTGCAGTGTACTGAATTGCAGTGGTCCAGGAAAAATAGAATTTTGAGAAATGGATGATCAATAATGTTAAATGGATATAAAAGTCAAGAATAATGACTTTAAAATGTCCAATAGATTTGACAATTAAACAGATATTAATGATTTTATGAGAGGAGTTTCAGTATGTTCATGGATCCAGAAGACAGACCATGGAGTACTATATGGGACCATGGAGTAGTAAATGGGTCAGAGGAGTTGGGTGACAGCACAGCTTTGCTGTAACATGGAAGGAAACTTTTTGTGTTCTTCGTTATCCTACTCATTGCCTTCTATGGATGATGAATTCTGGGAACTAACTGATGTTTAATTCCCTGAGTGGCTAGGTCATGACTTTTGAACATTCAGGACAATAATGATGGATGTTGCAAATTTGGATGAGCTTGCAGAAGAGACCAGAGAAAGGAAGACATATGGAAAGACTCCAGAGGGGGAGAGTTCCCAAGTAAGAGTAGTTTGAAAGACTAGATCAAAGGAAGGTTCACTGGGTGATGGGTGGCACTTTGCAATGGATCCTGAAACAGAGATTGAGAAGAGATACCTATCCATGGTGGCTGTGAAATTACACCTCACAGGTTTCTAACTAGAGACAGAGTTACTGACCTAGAGCCTGGCTCATGAGCTTTGAAATCCATCTTGTGTTTGTGCTGTGGATGCACATGCTGTGGATTGCTCTCAGCCACTGCTCGAGGGCAGCAGCAGGGACACTAACCAGCCTGTTCCTGGGAGACGTGAGCTCCTCATGGCCGACTGTGGCTCAGGGTCTCCCCAGTGGTTTTGATGCAACTTGCTGAGGCTGGACAACAGTCTAAGATGCTTTCCACAGCCTTCCCTGAGTACTTTATCATTTTCCCTCAATTTTACCTTACCTTTACCATTTTCCCTCAATTTTACTGTAATAAAACCCTTGCATACTTAATCCTGCATTGATAGTTGCTTTCCAGAGGACTCAGACTAACAGGTGAATAGTCTGTGACACTGCCTTTTCAATTCATGTTTCTTCAAAAGATATTTAATATAATGTCAGTTTATCACTAAAGCTCATTGAAACAGGTTCTTCTTTGTCAGGGAGTGATAAAGTGAAATGATGACAACTGTTCAGGAATGTCATAGGTTAAGGATAGAAGCTGCTCACAGCACAGAGTCACATGTAGATTATGCAGTGATATGAAGTCCTCCATATAAGTAAAACTAGGAGTATCAAAGTGATGCTTCTTAAGCTGAAGATGCAATTATGTCATCCAGAAATCTTATTTTATATCTCAAAAGAAATGATGTGTTCCTGATTGTGAAATATCCTAAAAAGTAGAAGGCATATAATAATATAGTAATAGAACAAAATAATACCATATAGGATTCAGCCTCAAAGATATTACATACTAGAACCACAGGGCACTTTTGTGACCACTTACTATCATCTCCTAATTATATATATAAGAAATGAACAAAGGGTAGATGCCTTGCTCCAGGTGTTGCAGACTGCAGTCACTGAGCCAGAAACAGAAGCCATTTCTCCTCCTGTATCTGACAGATAACTATGGTCTAGTGCTCTTTGGAACACACTAGAGAGAGAAACTGTAGCCCATTGAGATTCCACAAGATCAAATATACAAACAAATACGACTGGATCAGGAATAAAGAACTACATTCACATATATTTCCCATTTAAATAATAATATACATTATTGATCAAAGGATAACTATATGCCTTGCCCTTACTATACAAGGACTCAGGAATTCCTCGAACAACTCACAAGAGGTAAATAATATTCTATAAAAATGAATCATCCAAGATTACATGGTACCCAAGGTTACATAGTACCCAAGGTTACACAGGTAAGCCCACTTCCTCTTAACTTCAAAATGGGGACTGGCTAATGAATCTGAGGTATTTTTTGAACTTACCTAATTTTCTATCTGAAAACCTACCTAAATTGACTTTAGATACTTATTATGCATACTTATTTTTTCATATAATTTGTTTTATCACAGAAAAAAAGTAACAGATGCATTTAATGGTTTTGAAAACATTTAAACAGGTGGACCTCAAAATCTATGAAATGAGCATATTGCTGTTGTTTACTCTCGTTTCCCTTTTTTCTGTTTTTTTCCAAAAAACTCAAGTGCCAAGTCCTATGAAAACTTAAAAAGAAGTGGGATTTGTTTTGTTATGTTTCTTAATATAAAAAAATTTAAAGCATTGATTTATGCAGTGACCAAAATAATAATTCTAAACAATAAAAGCAGATGTTACGAACTCTGGACAAGATGTGGCAATGTACTGGACCGCCTTGCAAATAAGCTGCTTTTGTTCAAATCAAGTATAAAAATTAGTTTTAAAGCTTCATTTTAATATACATTTCTGATATGAGCATTACCAGTAAATATTATTTGTAACTGTTAGTTTTCTTTCTGCAACTCTCCTGGTTATATATTTTATTGAAGCATTCACTGTTATCAAGAGAAGAAAGAGTTCAATAAACCATGTGTTCAAAAATGCATGGCCATAGGCCAAGAAGTTAAGTAAACTAATCTGGTTTTCCCATATTTCCTTGTGCTATAGCCTTAATTTTAAAACTCTACTGTTATTCACAATTTATGAGATGGTTAACTCTGTGCACGTTCTGTAGCAAGGTAGACCAGAATGTTCTCATCCTGCATCTCTTATAATGTCACCTTTACTTTTACCTCTTCAGCCATAGATATCTAGGGTAATAAACAAGGTGATTGAAAAGATGAGGAAAGAGCTTAGAGAGATAATATTGTCCTGAAAGTTTGTGTTATCATTTTTGGTCAAAATCAGCAAGAGGAAGTTTCTGTGCCTGGTAGATGTGTCCCTGTAAGTTTTGACAGAAAGAGCAGATGGCTGTCATAGTCTTGTGAAATGAGGTTGGAAGCCATTTCTACTAGGTTTAATAAGGGATTACCCACATGACACTGAATGGGCCTTCTGAGATGGAGGAAAAGAGAAAAAAGTGCAACTCCATGGTGACAGCCAAGAGGCAGAGAGACTGAGGGAGGAAGTGTGAATTGTGGGAGAAAGAAGGCAGGAGCCAATCCACTAGATCTGCTACAGAATAGATAACTTAAGGAAATTCAGGAAAAGGCATTTTGAACTATTTTCTGGATTCTGTGGTGTATTTGATTTTATAATAGATATATGTTTTCCTTCCTGGTATGGGATTCTACCTTCCTTTTTAAAGGTTATGCCCATGAAAGTGTTTCAGAATTGAGACATGAGTTATTTTAAACATAAATGACTTTTCTAAAACCTCATATAATTGAGTAGGACAGGAATTTAGATACCACATCCAACCTTTGGAAAAAACTTATACTCAAAGAAGTGAAGAGATTTCCCCAAATTTGTAATGTCAATATTAGTGAATACAGGACAGGAACCCATCTGATCTCCAATTTGTTTTCTTACTGCCATAAGTTGTCTTGTTTCGGGCTGCTGTAACAGAACACCATGGCCTGGGTGGCTTATGAACAACAGCAGTTTGCTTCTCATGGTTCCGGAGGCTAGAAAACTAGAGATCAAGGGGCTAGTATATTTGGTGTCTGGTGAGAATCCACTTCCTGGTTCATGCATCACTATCTCGCTGTGTCTTCACATCGTGGAAGAGGAGGGAGTTCTGGGGCTCCGTTTAATAAATCCTGTTCAAGAAGGCTCTACTCTCATGACCTAATCATTTGCCAAAGGCCCACATCTGAATACCATCATACTGGGGATTAAGATTTCAGCATAGGAATTTTGGGGGGATACAAACATTGAGTTCATAATAGAAGGTAATTTTTTTTTTCTTTGATGAAACCAACCAGTTAAAACTACCAAACAAGCAAACAAAAAAACCTAGTTTCAAAGGGGATCCACACACTACTTTAAATAATGGAGTAAGGAAAAATAAGACAAGAAGCCAATGAGTCCTCCAGCTGCCTTAGAGAGTTGACACAGTTGGCGAACACAGGTGGAAATACAGGTGGCATGTGAGAATTTAGGGATAGAGTATTCTATCTGGATAGAGTGTCAGAGGGAAAGGGGGAGAGAGAGAGAGAGAAGTAATGACCACAAAAACCAGGAAAGCCTCTAGCAGGTGATATGAGTAAGGCTATTTGGGAAAGAGATAAATGCCAACCAGGCTTCCTATAGAGCTGTCTACACATAGAATGTTCTATGCAAAACACTGGGATGGTTACTGGTCTGGCGTTTCGCTCCAGTACTCCCTTTTTTATGCTGTTTTCTGTATCACAGGGGCAGAATATCTACACACTCCCTTTTCCAGACTCCCCTAGGGCAGATTTCTAGTAAGTTGCTGATAACGGGAGACAATGGCAATAGATTGAGAGGTGGGAAGAAGGGCAGACCCTTATTTTCAGCCAGCACGTGGCAATGCACTTGGCAAGTGACGAGTGCCAGCCTGGGTTTCTGCATTAGCAGCACTGGAGGCTCCAGCAGCTTTGTTAGCCCAGTGCTCCTGGGCTCTGACTCCTGCAGTGTCACAAGGAGTGTGGGCTCCTGGGTCCATCAGCAGTGGCTCTGGAGGAACTCCATTCACAGCAGCACAGCCATGAGGACATGGGGTCACACCATCTCCCTTTTGTGTCCTTAGCCCCGGGAGTAGTAATGGCATCCTACAGTTACTAATAGCAGTAAATTATGCAGTTACCACTGTCTAGGGCAATTTCATCCATTCTTTCTTTCTTCTTTTTGTTGATACATTTTTTTGGTTACTTTTATAACCAGTTTTCTAATCGAATCGGTTTGAAATACGTGGAGTTGGTTTTCTTTTCCTAACTGGACATGGGTAGTCACAAGCAATGTATAATACTCCTACATCCTGCTCAAAAATAATACAGGAAAGTTTTAAATTATTCACCAAGTGTTGTGCTGTTTCTGGGACAATGACAATATACAAAGACTAGTTTATGCCAAGCCCTGGAATCCGCCAGCTTATTTTTTTTAATATGCTGATTTCTGTAGACTATGTAAACAGTGAATGCAAATATTACTCTTATGATTAAGTAACTATGCATTTTCATATTAGAGCTCATTGTGTTACTTTCTTAGTGCAAGTTATTTCTGTAAAGAACTTATGTATATATGTATATACTGTGCAGTATAGCAGATCAGCTCCAGATAGGTTGACAGCAATATACCACATGAACATAAGGACTTCCCTAAATATGTTTACTTGAGCCAAACGTACGCTGCAATTGAACAAGGTTGGACATTTGCTAAGATATATGGAGCACAGAGGGGTTTA